>NC_090653.1:21654640-22254640 GCF_040937935.1 Hyperolius riggenbachi | reverse complement strand
GATTTATATGGTAAGAGGGCGCTTCGTCTCTGGTTCACTTTAAGGTGGCCACACACGATACAATAAAATGATCCGATTTTATGGCAATGCGATAAAAAACGATCGGACCTCCCGAAAAAAAAAAATCGAAAGCTTTTTTTTCACTCAACTGAAAAATCTGATCGGATTTTCCGTTTCCTTTGATTTTTATCGATCCGGAATGCCAGATATTTTTCTTCAATCTTTCTAAAGATTGTATGGTGTGTGTTAGATTGCCAATTTATTAATATACACACCCAAGCAATTTTGTCAGAGTTTCCAATCATTTTTATCATAATTGGGGAAAAACTGAACATAGGTGTGTGGTACATTGGTCAGATTTTTGAAATGTTACAATCAGTCAGAAAAATTGATTGCAATTCTTAAATTGAACAGATATTTAAAAAATTGTATGGTGTGTGGCCACCTTTATAATAATTCCTACCCTTCTCTGGGGGATCCTTTGCTGTCTTATCCTAGGTGTAACGTTTTCCACCTATTAGCAGATCTTTTTGCTTATTCTCTCATTGTTCATGCTTCACTGGTCAGTGACTTGTATTATATATATTGCGCCCTAGGTTTATGGCAATTGTTGATGGTGATGCATATATATATATATATATATATATATAGACTACCCCGTTTGTCCCAGTCTTGGTTTATGACTCTATTCATGTTATATGGTATTGTTAGCCACTGAGCCCTGCCGGCTATCTGTTTTTAATTGTTTTTATGGGACGCGTCCCTGTTCAATAAACATTTACTTATTGATTATTTGAGAGTACGTCAGCATTATTCTATTGCTTTGCTACATGGATATCTTTTTCTTGGATTACATTGGTGTACTATATCCTAGGCAATGTTATATATTTATATTGGATCATATGTTGTATATTTATATTGGATCATATGTTGTGTTTAAATGTGCAAGCTCTCACTCTATGCCTTTATTGGCGTTAGTATAATTGAGGTGAGCCGGCAAGAAAGTCCGCAGGGATCCACTAACATGGTTTGGTAGACAGCGCCCTCTTGAACTGCTGGGTTTTAATACATTTGTAAATGGAAATTGGGGGGCAAAACCAGAACTTTGCAGGGAGCTACTAAGACTGGGAAAAGTGATGATTTATTAGTAAAGCCGTCAGATAATCATTAAGGTTCCTATTATACCGAATTATCCTTGTGCCTGGTTCCAGTCCAGTCCCTGCTAATTCCAGCTCCCATGGAGCAAAGAAATCACGTGATATCTACATCATAAAGTCACAAATTCACAGAGTTGGATGTCACCCTTGCCTGTGCGGTACAACATGGAGGGAATGCCTGACTTTGCAGCAGAGATATACAGACTGAGGCTCCTGTTACACTTATATACATACACATATATACATACACAGGTATAAGGCGTGTGGGCTGGTGTGGGTGTGTGTGTAGGGAGACATATATATGCTGTACATACACAGGTAAGGTCATGTGACTGCAGGTATGTATGTATGAAGGTGAGGGGGTGATGTATGTATGGGGGGGGGCATATATATACTGTACACACCCAGGCATGGAGGGTACAGACACATATGTACACACATGGACAGCAGGTGACTGTAGGCATGTATGTATGAAGGGACACCAATATACAGGTGATGTATGTATGTACGGGGGGGGGGGGGGGGGCGCATATATACTGTACACACAGGCATGGAGGGTACAGACACATATGTACACACAGGGACAGCAAGTGACTGCAGGCATGTATGTATGTATGTATGTATGTATTTATGTATGAAGGGACACACATATACAGGTGATGTATGTATGTACAGGGGGGGGGGGGCATATATACTGTACACACACAGGCATGGAGGGTACAGACACATATGTACACACAGGGACAGCAGGTGACTGCAGGCATGTATGTATGTATGTATGTATGTATGTATGAAGGGACACACATATACAGGTGATGTATGTATGTACAGGGGGGGGGGAGGGGCATAAATACTGTACACACACAGGCATGGAGGGGACAGACACATATGTACACACAGGGACAGCAAGTGACTGCAGGCATGTATGTATGAAGGGACACACATATACAGGTGATGTATGTATGTACAGGGGGGGAGGGGGCATATATACTGTACACACAGGCATGGAGGGGACAGAGACATATGTACACACAGGGACAGCAGGCATGTATGTATGAAGGGACACACATATACAGGTGATGTATGTATGTACAGGGGGGGGGGGAGGGGGCATATATACTGTACACACAGGCATGGAGGGGACAGAGACATATGTACACACAGGGACAGCAGGCAAGTATGTATGAAGGGACACACATATACAGGTGATGTATGTATGTACAGGGGGGGGAGGGGGCATATATACTGTACACACAGGCATGGAGGGGACAGAGACATATGTACACACAGGGACAGCAGGCATGTATGTATGAAGGGACACACATATACAGGTGATGTATGTATGTACAGGGGGGGGGGGAGGGGGCATATATACTGTACACACAGGCATGGAGGGGACAGAGACATATGTACACACAGGGACAGCAGGCAAGTATGTATGAAGGGACACACATATACAGGTGATGTATGTATGTACAGGGGGGGGAGGGGGCATATATACTGTACACACAGGCATGGAGGGGACAGAGACATATGTACACACAGGGACAGCAGGCATGTATGTATGAAGGGACACACATATACAGGTGATGTATGTATGTACAGGGGGGGGGGAGGGGGCATATATACTGTACACACAGGCATGGAGGGGACAGAGACATATGTACACACAGGGACTGCAGGCATGTATGTATGAAGGGACACACATATACAGGTGATGTATGTATGTACAGGGGGGGGGAGGGGGCATATATACTGTACACACAGGTATGGAGGGGACAGACACATATGTACACACAGGGACAGCAAGTGACTGCAGGCATGTATGTATGACGGGACACACATGTACAGGTGATGTATGTATGTACCGGGGGAGGGGGAGGGGGCATATATACTGTACACACACAGGCATGGAGGGAACAGAGACATATGTACACACAGGGACAGTAGTCATGTATGTATGAAGGGACACACATATACAGGTGATGTATGTATGTACAGGGGGGGGGGCATATATACTGTACACACAGGTATGGAGGGGACAGACACATATGTACACACAGGGACAGCAAGTGACAGCAGGCATGTATGTATGAAGGGACACACATGTACAGGTGATGTATGTATGTACAGGGGGGGGGAGGGGGCATATATACTGTACACACAGGCAGGGAGGGGACAGAGATATATGTACACACAGGGACAGCAGGCATGTATGTATGACGGGACACACATATACAGGTGATGTATGTATGTACAGGGGGGGGGGAGGGGGCATATATACTGTACACACAGGCAGGGAGGGGACAGAGATATATGTACACACAGGGACAGCAGGCATGTATGTATGACGGGACACACATATACAGGTGATGTGTGTATGTACAGGGGGGGGGGGAGGGGGCATATATACTGTACACACAGGCATGGAGGGGACAGAGACATATGTACACACAGGGACAGCAGGCAAGTATGTATGAAGGGACACACATATACAGGTGATGTATGTATGTACAGGGGGGGGAGGGGGCATATATACTGTACACACAGGCATGGAGGGGACAAAGACATATGTACACACAGGGACAGCAGGCATGTATGTATGAAGGGACACACATATACAGGTGATGTATGTATGTACAGGGGGGGGGAGGGGGCATATATACTGTACACACAGGCATGGAGGGGACAAAGACATATGTACACACAGGGACAGCAGGCATGTATGTATGAAGGGACACACATATACAGGTGATGTATGTATGTACAGGGGGGGGGGAGGGGGCATATATACTGTACACACAGGCATGGAGGGGACAGAGACATATGTACACACAGGGACAGCAGGCATGTATGTATGAAGGGACACACATATACAGGTGATGTATGTATGTACAGGGGGGGGGGGAGGGGGCATATATACTGTACACACACAGGCATGGAGGGGGGACACACATATGTACACACAGGGGGGCAGCAGGTGACTGCAGGCATGTATGTATGTATGAAGGGACACACATATACAGGTGAGGGGGGCTGATGTATGTATGTATAGGGGGGAGGGGGCATATATACTGTACACACAGGCATGGAGGGGGCAGACAGACACATATGTACACACAGGGGGACAGCAGGACAGGTCTGTCTGGAGAGGGGGGCACAGCCGTGCAGCACAGGGGTGATGGATGTGTATACGGCGCGCACACACAGGAGGGGGAGGGGGTCACGCACACGCGGGCACGCGCACAGCTCCGGGGCCGTACCTGTCCGGCGCGCTCCATGCTGAGCCCCGGCCGCTCGGAGAGGCTCCTCATCCCTCCTCCTCCTCCTCTCCGCCAATATGGCGGCCGCCGTCACCCGGGCAGCATGGAAACCGACCGCTGCGTCACCGTGACGTCACCCGCCACACTCAGGAGATCCCCGCACCGCGTGCACGGGAGCGCGCCCACCGCTCTCGCCCAATCAGCTGCCCGGCTGCGGCGCCAGGAGAGGGCGGGGCGTGGGCGTGTCCCGACGGTGACAGCAGGCAGAGGAGACAAGAGAGCCGGGCGGAGGGGGCGTGACGCAGAGGGGCAAGCGCGCGTCTTAGGGGAGGAGGATCGTGAAAGGGGCGTGGCCTCAGGCTGGGATGACAGAAGCTTGTTAGAGGCAGCACAGCGCGTTACTTCCTCGGGGGCGTTCCCTGTGACGTCGCAACAGGTGTCAGAGCAGCAGAGGCTGTCAGCTCGTTATTTCCTCGGGGGAGTTCTCTGTGACGTCGCAACAGGTGTCAGAGCAGCAGAGGCTGTTGGAGAGTGTTATATACTAGAGTGACCAGACGTCCCGGATTGCCCGGGACGTGTCCCGGATTCGGGGTCCGCTGTCCCAGGCAGCATGATGTCCCAGGAAACGTCCCGCTTTCAGCAGCGGGACGTCCCGGCCTCGGGACTCTGGCCACTCTATACTCCTGAACTGGCAGCGGCGTCTATAGACGCCGTGCCAGTTCATTGCCCGCAGCCCCGCTCCAGTCTCCTCTTCCGGTGTCTGTTCCGACACCGGCAGGCGAGCAGGGCTACGGCAAGATGGCTGCCGAAGCCCTGTACTGGAGACTATTTGTGTCTCCAGTACAGGGCTTTGGGCGCCATCTTGCCGTAGCCCTGTCAGCGCGGGAGAGAAGAGCAGGAGGAAGGTGGTCCCGGGAGCAGCGCGCCAGAGGCCGGAGACTTCTGCCAGGTGAGTAAATGCTTTCTTTTCCAGGTGAAATGTTTGCCCGCATTGTGTTTCTTTTCCAGGTGAAATGTTTGCCTGCATTGCGTTTCTTTTCTAGGGAAATGTTTGCCCGCATTGCGTTTCTTTTCTGGTGAAATGTTTGCCCGCATTGCGTTTCTTTTCTGGTGAAATGTTTGCCCGCATTGCGTTTCTTTTCTAGGGAAATGTTTGCCCGCATTGCGTTTCTTTTCTGGGGAAATGTTTGCCTGCATTGCGTTTCTTTTCTGGGGAAATGTTTGCCCGCATTGCGTTTCTTTTCTGGTGAAATGTTTGCCCGCATTGCGTTTCTTTTCTGGTGAAATGTTTACCCGCATTGTTTCTTTTCTGGTGAAATGTTTGCCCGCATTGCGTTTCTTTTCTGGTGAAATGTTTGCCCGCATTGCGTTTCTTTTCTGGGGAAATGTTTGCCCGCATTGCGTTTCTTTTCTGGGGAAATGTTTGCCCGCATTGCGTTTCTTTTCTGGGGAAATGTTTGCCCGCATTGCGTTAATTTTCTGGTGAAATGTTTGCCCGCATTGCAGTAATTTTCTGGTGAAATGTTTGCCCGCATTGCAGTTTTTTCTGGTGAAATATTTGCCCGCATTGCGTTTTTGTACTGACATGTTGCCCGCATTGCGTTTATTTTGTACTGACATGTTTGCCCGCATTGCATTTTTATTTTTTACTGACATGTTCCCCGAATTGCGTTTATTTTGTACTGACATGGTTGCCCGCATTGCGTTTATTTTGTACTGACATGTTTGCCCGCATTGCGTTTATTTTGTACTGACATGTTGCCCGCATTGCGTTTATTTTGTACTGACATGTTGCCCGCATTGCGTTATTTTGTACTGACATGTTGCCCGCATGGCATTTATTTTGTACTGACATGTTTGCCCGCATTGCTTTTATTTTGTGCTGACATGTTGCCCATTGCATTTAGTTTCTGGTGTCCGGGGTAACTGTTACTGCATTTATTATTTAATGGTCATAGATGGCTATGTTTGCTGCTTTGTGGTTACGGTATACTATTAGCATCACACAGTTTCTGCACACCCATGATGCAAAGTCTCGTTTGTCCACATCATGGCATAAACACTGCTTTCTTATGCCTCGGTGTTACATAATTACGTTAGCTCCGCCCATACAATGTTATGGCCACGCCCCCAGGCTTCATCGCTGTGCACTCTTCAGTCCTCCCCACTTTTCGCCGCCCCCCCCCCCCCCCCCCCCCCCTGCACCCACCCTCCCTGTCCCAGGTTGGACCTACAAAAATCTGGTCACTCTATATATACCCAGGGCCGAGGCAGAGGCGAGAGAGGCTTCAGCCTCAGGGCGCAGTGTAGGAGGGGGCGCACAACTCAGCTATTATTCCCCTATTGTGTTTGAAGCAGAGAGAAATAGGTAAAGGGGAAACATGGCAGTGACTGCAAGCCAGATAACTGGAGATTAAGGTGTTGGGGGCCCTGAAGCGCCTCTTAGTCTAATAGCAATCAGTGTGTGATGGCTGGGGGGAGGGATGGGGGGGCGCACTTTGGTGTCTCAGCCTTGGGTGCTGGAGGACCTTGTCCCGGCTCTGTATATACCATTGGTAGGACTGGCCTCTCCTGTCTCTGGAATGATGGGAGGGTGAAGTTCATAGGTTCATTAGTACAACTCCAGGAAAGTGGGTGGGAGGAGACAGATTTAGGCACTGGTCTAGTCGAGGTTATGCAGCGGGAAACTTTATAGACCAACGCGGCCACTGCAATTTGGTCGTGACCGCTAATTTGTAACAAATACCCATTACCTGGCTTATGCTACCGCATACGCAAAATAAAGGCGCCATGACATTTGGGCGCTGGGAAACAGTCGAATATCCGTACACTTACCGATATTCTACTATTTTACAGTGGGAAATGTCAGCAATATTTTAGTACAGCAAAACCTCCCCACCCAACTTTAACTGCTCCACCCCAACACATACAGACAGCCTTCCTGACGCCCGGAGCCAGAACAAGGTCTTCCAGCACCCAAGGCTGAGATCAGGGCCGGGCCGAGGCATAGGCTGGAGAGGCTCCAGCCTCAGGGCGCAGTGTAGGAGGGGGTGCACATTTCATTCAGCTGTCATTCCTAATTGTGTATGAAGCAGAAAGAAATAAGAAAAGGGGATACATAGCAGTGACTGCACACCAGATAACTAGATATTAAGGTGTTGGGGAGGTTGTGGGCCCTGTGGCCCTCTTAGTCTAATAGCAATCAGTGTGTGACAGCTGGGGTGGGAGGGATGGAGGGGCGCACTTTGGTGTCTCAGCCTTGGGTGCTGGAGGACCTTGTCCCTGCTCTGGCTGAGATACCAAAGTGCGCCCCTCCATCCCTCCCAGGCCAGCCATCACACACTGCTACTAGACTAAGAGGCGCCCCAGGGCCTCTACACCCCTAACATCTTAATCTCTAGTTATCTGGCTTGCAGTCACTGCCATGTGTGCCCTTTTTTATTTCTCTCTGCTTAAAACACAATGGGGGAACGATAGCTGAGTGAGTTGTGCGCCCCTCCTACACTGCGCTCTGAGGCTGGAGCCTCTCTGGCCTCTGCCAAGGGCCGGCCCTGCTTACGACTAACCTTAAATAGATCTCCCGATGCAAACCCCCTTCCTCATACCTATCCTTAACCATCCCCATGCACAAACTCCCTTCCTGACTCCTAGCCTTAACCGCCTCTCCCACACCCGCAGCAAACCTGCCACCAAAAAATAGTAACTATCGGCGCCCTTAGAAATATCGGTTTCAGAAGGAAATTTGTTGGGAGTTGGGGAAACTGGAGACTGCAAGCACCCACTTTATATAACCGCAGTTTCCCTAGTGGGTGGCCCTGGCCTGCCATTCATTGGGTGCTTCAAGCTCCCAAATTTCCTTCTGAATACAATATTTCTGTGGGCGCCTATGGCGGTGGTCAAATTTCCACGGCTCTCCGGCACCCAAATTTCATGCATCATATGCTACCTACTTGTGTGACCCGCCTACTCATCCAGTCCCACCTACCTTGCCCATCCTACTTACTCACTTGTTCCCACATCCAGTTTTTTTACACCTACTCATTATGCCTACTCAGATAGCCACTCTTCCCACTTTTCAGGCCCTGCTTATTTACTTTTCTGGTCACTTCCATCTACACACATTGCAGATACTCCCTTGCAGCCACCTATTCATTTTCTTGGTCCATCCCTTCTACATACCTGTCCCTTGCCTCCTAGTCCCACCTACTGGCTTTCCTTGTCCATGCCACCTACTCATATGGCCCCACCTATGCCCTTTCCTCGTCCATCCTATCTGCTCACCTGGTTCCACCTACTCACTTTTCAAGCCTGTGCACCTACTTTCTTGGCCCCACCTACCCACATTCTTCACCTATCCCACCTTCTCCCTTGACCCCACCTACCTGGCAAGTCCCATTTATTTACCTGACCTCACCAAGCTACCTGGCTCATCCCACCAATTTACAAACCCCTTCAGTCCATTTTGCTTTACCATGCCATATACCTGTCCGTCCAAGTACATTCAAGCAACTTCCCTACCCAACCCAATTCACCTACCTACCTGGGTCATCGTTCCACTTATATTGCAAATCCCACTAATGGTCGATTTGCCATCAGATTCGACCAACAGATAGATCCCTCTCTGATCGAATCTGATCAGAGAAGGATCGTATGGCTGCCTTTACTGCAAACAGATTGTGAATCGATTTCAGCATGAAACCGATCACAATCTTTGAAGCTGCCACCCGCCAGCTATACATTACCTGATCTGGCCGGCGCGACTCCCCTGGTCTCCGCTGTCTTCTTCTCCGCGCTGGTCTCCGGTCCGTCTGGCTTGCTTGACTGAACTTCCTGTCCAGGAGAAGTTTAAACAGTAGAGGGTGCTCTACTGTTTAAACTTCCTGCCGGGACAGGAAGTTCAAGGAGGCTGGAGCCCGGGGGCGGAGAAGAAGACAGCGGAGACCGGGGGAGTTGCGCCGGCCGGAACAGGTAATGTATCTCCGCTGTATTGTGTCGGTCGTTGGGCATTCGAACGCCGCTATCGACGCACTCCCGACCCTCCAGCGATCGAGAAAAATCTTCCGCACGGACGGATCGACGGGAACGTTTGATTTCGGATGGAAATCAATCGTTCTGTCAGCGTTTGTGCGACGATTTCACAGCAGATTCGATCACAGTGATCGAATCTGCTGTATATCGGCAGGAAAATCGTTAGGTGTATGGGCCCCTTAAAGCGTTCAGCTCACCCCACCCTTTTTCCTGTTCCATTATAGTCAGCCTTTCAGCTACCTATACCTGGCTACCAATAGTAGGGGCACCTACACCAGGTTACTTATACTGGGGGCAACTATACCTGAGTAGCTATACTGGGCACCTATAGGTTGCTAACTTTACTAGGTGCACATCTGGCCACCAATTCTATGGAAAAGGTTTATACTTATGGGACATCAGGGCAAAGGGCCCAAGGTCGCAGCAGTCACAAGTGCGACCAGACCCGGCTCCTGAAGCCTTGAGTTGAGCCTGGTAGTGGTCGTGACCAAATTGAAAGTCTGACATACCAGGATAGTTGTCATTTTGGAGAAACCACCCCCTATTTAAATTATATTTTTATTAAAATGGACCTAACCTCAGAACATCACACTGTGGGAGAGATTTCACCACAATATCAGCCATACAGACCACCGTGATGATCTATTTGAGAAAAGGTGGGTAAGGAGGTATCAGCTACTGATTAGGATGAAATTCAATCCTTAGTTATAGTTCCTCTTTAGGGTTTGGTGAATGAACGGGAATATTAATCAGCTGTTCAGAATCAGAATCATCTTTATTATCGCCAAGCACACCGCTAGGTGTGCCCGGAATTGCTTGTGGTTCACATGGCATGGCAGTTCAGGAACATATAACAACAAACGTATAGAGCAAGTGGCAGTTCAGGAACATATAACAAACAAACAAACGTATAGAGCAACGATTAGAGTCTTGGGAGGTCAGAGTTTACAGATGTGACAGTCCATGTTTCTAGTCAGAGTTTACTGCTGTGAGAGAGGGATGCTCTGGGGGCCAGAGCGTCCTGAGTTCAGTGAGTTCAACAGGAGAACTGCTTGGGGGAAGAAGGTGTTCATGCGCCTAGTGGTTTTGGAGGGGATGGATCTGAAACGGCGTTTCAGTGGAAGGGTCTCGAAGTAGCGTCTTCCCGGGTGGGAGGGGTCGAGTAAGATCTTGGAGGCCCTTGTCTTCATCCTCGTGGAGTAGAGGAGATCTAGCGAGGGCAGGTGGGCGCCGATGATCTTTTCTGCTGCATTTATCACTCTGTGGAGTTTGTATTTATCCTTAGCAGTTGCACCGGCATACCAGACGATGATGGAGCAGCAGAGGATGGATTCGATGGTCGCGGTGTAAAAGCTGGTAAGCAGTTCCCGTGACATGCCGAATTTCTTCAATTGGCGTAGGAAGAATAACCGCTGCTGTGCTTTCTTCTGAGTTCTGGTAGTGTTGTGTCCCCATTTGAGGTCGCTTGTTAAGGTTGTGCCTAGGAACCGTACACTTTGAACTCTGGAGACCTCGGACCCATTGATGAACACAGGTAGGGGTGCAGGGTGGAGTTTTCGGAAGTCCACGATCAGTTCCACGGTCTTTGCAGTATTGAGAACGAGATTGTTGTCCTTGCACCAAGTGCAGATCTTCGTGACTTCATTTCGATAAGCGTCCTCCCCGTTTCTGTCGATGAGGCCGATAAGCGTGGTGTCGTCTGCAAATTTGATAACTTTGACAGAGTCAGAGGCCGAGGTGCAGTTGTTAGTATACAGAGAGAACAGTAGTGGAGACAGCACGCATCCCTGCGGTGCACCAACGTTGGTGGTTCTCTCGCTGGAGATGCGACTGCCAAGCTTGACCCGTTGTGTTCTGTTGGAGAGAAAGTCCTTTACCCATCTGCAGAGGAGGGAGTCTGCCCCAAGATGTGCAAGGTTGTCGATCAGAATGTCTGGACAGATGGTGTTAAAAGCTGAGCTGAAGTCCAGGAAAAGGACCCTAGCATAGGCCCCTGGTCTGTCAAGATGTTCCGAGATGTGTTCCAGGCTGACGTTGATGGCATCGTCTACTAATCGGTTTTCCCTGTAGGCAAACTGGTGTGGTTCGAGGAGGGAGCTGGTGGAGTGCTTCAGGTGGGCCAGCACTAGCCTCTCCAATACTTTCATGATGATGGGGGTCAGAGCTACAGGTCTGAAGTTGTTGAGCTCCGTGTTCCCTGGTTTTTTGGGGACTGGTATGATTGTGGACCTTTTGAAGCAGGAGGGGACCTCCCCTTCTGTTTGCCGGTAAATTACCATAATCGGTAAACCTTGCCCCCGTTAAAAAAAACCTCTCAACAGTGTTTTTTTCCTGAAGCCTGCCGAGAAGTCTGGAGATCTGTGGCCAACCCCAGCAGTTCACAGCAACACAGTCGGGGGCTGGAACAGAGCAACAAACTACAATGCAGAGGCAGGGCTTACCAATTATGGTCATTTCCAGGCAAGCGGATGATTTATGTTCCTGTAGTTATAGTCCACCCCACCTCTTCTTTGTGATTAACTCTGCCGCAACAGCCCAGCAGAGTCTTATGTTCATGTTCTGTCCAGTCCCGCACAAGTTTGGATTGTAGTAAAGTATTTAACCCTTCTCACACCTTCCATTTCTAATAACTGTTAAATTAAAGAACAGTGAGAAATGGTTTGTCACTGCAGGCTAAGCAGGGTGATGAGAGTTAATTGGGGTGTTTTTAAATAACACTGGAGAGGATGTGGGATGGGTTAAATGCTGTATTACATGATTAATCACTAAGCTGGATGGAACTGGTACAGGAAGATGATGCTATATCTCCAGTGCTGGCAACAAAGAGTTGATCTGTCTTCAGTAGAGGGAGGAAATGGGCGGGTCAGGTGATCTGCTAAATGCAACTTTATAGTTTTCAAAACTGCCCCCGTATGCATATGACCAACACTAGCATGATCAGGCTTCGGGTTCAGGCCGGGCTCTGTGCTGTAACTAAGTAAACTAAGGAGATCCGTCGCCTTCTTATACAGTATATCTTTTATCGGGCAGCGGAGGTGATGTCACTAGCCTGATGTACGGCCACCGTTACCGTTTGTGGGCTACTTATGCGGCTATTCGTAGCACGCGACTCGCCAGCACATCTGTCCTTTAAGGCAGTTGGTTCTGTAAAAGGCCTCGTGATCCGTCAGCCTGTTTTACATAATTAGATATCGTACATTTGCAGATCAGTCCCGACCGGCCGCCGCCTCTCAGCCTTTTGTGCGGTTTTGACTCCGGCAGCTTTCCCAGCTTGCAGCCAGATCTCCAGCCGTGAGTCAGCTCCCGCTGAGGATTCCGCCTTTCAAATAGAAAATGACTCATTTTGGTGGCGCAGGATTAATATTGAGCCGCTGAGGCATGCGCCGCACGTCGCCGGGGATAGCGAGAGCGGCCCGAGAGTGTTTGTCAGCTCTTGTGGGTAATTGCTCCGGATGCTCTGAAAGCCCTTACAGTAATTATTTATCTTCATTCAGATCTGAGAACCGGTCATTGAAAAAAACAAGCAAATAACAGAATCACAGATTTTCCTCCTAATTTCAGGACGCCAAACATCTATGGCATTTATCTTGGGGGCTAGGAGAGCCTCTCTCTCTTGCCAGGTGAGATGGTAAAGGGGGACTCCGCGGTACATCAATTAAACGTATCCACCTATTTTTTTAGCTTTGGAAATTTAATTTTCAAACACTCTTTGTCCTTTCCCTGTGTTTTTGTTTTGAAAGATCACGAAACACAACATTTTCTGCTCCCCGAAAGACTGAAGAGCTAATTTATCATCACCTGTCCAAGGCCAGCTATAGCAAGCATGGAAGGCTTGCCCAGAGCATCCAATTAGATCTCAGCTGTTGAATGAAACATTACTAAGTTATTTAACCTCCTTGGCGGTCTGATTCTTTCCAGATTTTAGGGTCTAAAAGCGGTGCAATTTTTTTCCACTCTTTCAGACCCTAAAACCTGAAAAAAATCATTCTGGCAGGGAGATCTGCAGCAAAATAAAAAAAAAATGTACCTTCCTGGGCTCCTGTGCTGCAGTTTTCTCTTTGCCCACAAGATGGCGCTAATATACATATAAACGAACTTCTCTATATTTCTCTAATATAGAGAAGTTCGTTTTCAATATTAGCCCCGCCCCCGATGACGTCACGCTGCCACCACCGCTCTGCTGCCACCACCACGGCTGCGCTGCTCTAACTGGCTGCTGGGTCCCCGGAAGAATAGCGGGGACATGGGGGATCCCGGCGGCCAGGGAAAGACCCCACACTGCCGGGGAGAGAGGCTGGAGTCCTGCTGCGCAGCGAGATCGCGTGCGGGACTCCACAACTAAAGGTAAAGCTCTGCAATGCATACCCCGACCTGAGCTCGGGATCACCGCTAATAGCTTCTTTTTTCTACCCCGAGCTCAGGTCGGGAAAACCGGCAAGGAGGTTAAAGAGGGAATGTCAGACACAAAATCAAATTTTATTTACCTACTGCTTTGTGTTTATTATGTAGTCTACATGCAGTCTGCATTGCAAGCACTCCAATATTAAATGTTTCTGCTGTAATGAATCTTATTTCAGTCGTCCTGGCTCTATTCTGGTACATTGCAGAGGAGAGGGAAGCTTGTTATTTCCCCTTTACATTCCTGCTCCTCGCTCATTGGCTGAGGGCAGTTCAGTGTGATGCGAGGCTGAGAAAGGAAATACATCTCACCCCTCTGCAGAAGTGTAACGATTGTGGAATTCTCTCCGTGATCAGCGCACAGGATGTGCGCTGACACTGCGGAAATCCTCCACAAACGTATAATTTGCGGGAACCCAGCAGAAGGTGCAATGGAGGTGCAAAGGAAATTCCTGTCGGCAGGTGGAGCTGTGGAGTGCAGAGGAACAGCTCCTCTGCCCTACCACACACGCCAGACAGGAATTGTACGATTGGAAAAAACGCAATCGCAAGAGAGGCGATTGAGAATGAGCACAGAGACAGATTGTAAGTGTGTGCACCAAACTAGTCGCCAACCCGCGACGGTGCACACACCACAGCAGATATGAAGTAGGAATGCGATCACGAGAGGTGCGATCGCCAGACGTGACACAAGGCTACAGCAAGGCAGAGCACGAGAGTAGCAAAGGCACAGCAAATCATACAATGAGGAGATACAGAAAATAACAAACGCTAACTGAACGCGAACACCGCACTCATTCGCAACAGTGCACGCATTTATGCGTGGTCTCCACGTGATAAGCACAATACAGACAAGCACGCCTAACTAACCACCGACAGACAAACATGAAACAGAGGACGTGAGCGCTTGCTTAACGGTTACCTCACCGAGCCTCCAGCAAGCTTTCGTAGCAGACAAGACAGACACACGAAAACAGGAACAGGCGGGAGATAGGATCCACAGCACTAGCGAAAAGAGGCCAGTGCGATCCAGGGAGACAGAGAGATGGAGATCAGACGGATCCACAGCACTAGCGCAAGGCGAGTGCGATCCAGGCAGACAGAACAGAAGGATCCACAGCGCTAGCGCAAGATGCTAGTGCGATCCAAGAACAGAGTAGCAGACCAGAAGGATCCACAGCACTAGCGCAAGAGGCTGGTGCGATCCAGGAAGACAGAACAGAAGGATCCACAGCGCTAGCGCAAGATGCTAGTGCGATCCAAGTACAGAGTAGCAGACCAGAAGGATCCACAGCACCAGCGAAAAGAGGCCAGTGTGATCCAGGAAGACAGATCAGAAGGGGCTACCAGTAACAACCGCTGTTCTGATTAGCACCCAGACACACAGAACGATTTCCTGTCGACCACCGCTGGGACAGGACAATCGCAACAGACAAACAAAACAGATAAGCAATCCTAACTGCACTAGGGAACCTGCCGAGTGCAGTCCCAGGAATTACTCTAAGCTGATATTCAAACAATGAGCAAGGCTGACACTCTCCAGAGTGTTTCACAGGAAGAATCCTTATGAACAGCCAAGGTCTGTGATATCACATGGTATATATAGAGCAAGCCTACAAAGGATGTGGCTAGGGAATTTGCATGACAAACGTATGCAAATTCCTCAGCAACAGCAAGCTGAAAAACTGACAAAAGGTCTCTCTTCCAGAGACCTGCAGAATGCAGACCTGAACAATGGTCAAAAAGCTGCCTGGCTGCACAGGCAGCTGAGCAGATCATTACAGTACCCCCCCCCCCCCCCTCCAGGGTCGAATTCCAGACGACCCTCAAAACTGCTATTAGCAAAAGACTCCAACCGAAGACTCATGAAGGTCGGGACAGCCCGACAAGGTCCAATTCCAGAGTCAGTCCACCCGAAACCGACCTCATCGGAAGCAGAAGCCACCGAAACATGCCCATCAGTACTACCAGTCTCAGTATAACACCCATCAGGACTGTGAATGCCAGAGAAGAAGCCATCGACACCCTCCAGACCATACCCACCACCTTCCAAGGAGCGTCCAAAGATACCATACCTGCCACAATACCTGTTCGAAGTGTCTCTTTCAAAACAAAAGCCACTGTTGATCCTATCCAGGGTATCAAGCAAAATCTCTCCCGGAATCTCCCAAAACCCTTTGGAGCCCTGCAGAGATCCCAAGAGGCCAGAACGCTCACCAGGCTCACATGGAGAACCGCCAAGAACCCCTATGGAACCAATGATTATTCTAGATTCAGAATTACCCAGACACCCATCAAGATCAGGACTTTCCGGGACCACTTCTGGGCATGCGACCAGGCAGGCCATATCAGAGCATGTCTCCACTGAGGAAGCATCTGAGTACGCTGGTAACCGAGGCACACTTGGGCTTTCTGGGTCACAGAGCACACTGGGGTACACCAGCACAGGAGAAACCTCAGGACATGTTGGGGAACTGCCAACCTCAGAGTCTGATACGAGAAAACCAAAGCCAGGACCGGGTATAAATTCATCACGAGTAGGGGCCACAGGCACTGGTCTTTTAAAAGAAGACTTGGACTCAAATTCAGAAATTTCTGTGACTGCAATATCATCATTGACTACACATGCGTGAAGCTCCATCAGAGCTGCAAAGGTAGTCAGCACAACAGCAATTGTATACAATGAACAGAGGCGCCAAAAGTAGAAGATTAGATTAAATGAGCTTAAAAACCAACTTAAATGGCAAAATTGAAGGAGGAAGTGGTGGTCTTACCTCCCTCAAGCAGACACGACAACGACTGCGATTCAGACAGTCAAACGCATTTATTAGGAACTCCAAAAAGAAATGCAACGCGTTTCGCAGGTTCAACCCCGCTTCATCAGGCAATATAGGGAGGAGTATCAAACAATCTGCACAAGGATTCAAATTAAGCGCCTCTAACAGAGGCGCTTAATTTGAATCCTTGTGCAGATTGTTTGATACTCCTCCCTATATTGCCTGATGAAGCGGGGTTGAACCTGCGAAACGCGTTGCATTTCTTTTTGGAGTTCCTAATAAATGTGTTTGACTGTCTGAATCGCAGTCGTTGTCGTGTCTGTTTGAGGGAGGTAAGACCACCACTTCCTGCTTCAATTTTGCCATTTAAAGGGAATGTCCAAGCAAAATAAAAAAATGAGTTTCACTTACCGGGGGCTTCTACCAGCCCCATGCAGCCATCCTGTGCCCTCGTAGTCACTCACTGTTGCTCCAGTCCCCTGCTGGCAGCTTGCCGACCTCGGAGGTCGGCGGGACGCATTGCGTACATTTTTACGCATTCCTGCTAGTGCAGGAACATTAACACATACATTTTTACGCATTACTGGTTCAATGCGTAAAAATGTACGCATTGAACCAGTAACACGTAAAAATGAATGCGTTAATGTTCCTGCACTATCGGGAATGCGTAAAAATGTACGCAATGCGTCCCGCCGACCTCCGAGGTCAGGATGCTGCCAGCGGGGGACTGGAGCAGCAGTGAGTGACTACGAGGGCACAGGATGGCTGCATGGGGATGGTAGAAGCCCCCGGTAAGTGAAACTCATTTTTTTATTTTGCTTGAACCTTCCCTTTAACCACCTGAGCGGTCTGGGCGAGCTCAGCTCGTCCAACACCGCCGGAGGTCGCCGCTCAGGCCCTGCTGGGCCGATTTTCATCAAATAAAAAGCAGCACACGCAGCCGGCACTTTGCCAGCCGCGTGTGCTGCCTGATCGCCGCCGCTCTGCGGCGATCCGCCGCGAGCAGCGGCGAAAGAGGGTCCCCCCAGCCGCCTGAGCCCAGCGTAGCCGGAACAAAAAGTTCCGGCCAGCGCTAAGGGCTGGATCGGAGGCGGCTGACGTCAGGACGTCGGCTGACGTCGATGACGTCACTCCGCTCGTCGCTATGGCGACGATATAAGCAAAACAAGGAAGGCCGCTCATTGCGGCCTTCCTTGTTTATTCTGGGCGCCGGAGGCGATCGGAAGATCGCCTCCGGAGCGCCCTCTAGTGGGCTTTCATGCAGCCAACTTTCAGTTGGCTGCATGAAATAGTTTTTTTTTTATTTAAAAAAAACCCTCCCGCAGCCACCCTGGCGATTTAATCAGAACGCCAGGGTGGTTAAGTTGGTTTTTAAGCTCATTTAATCTAATCTTCTACTTTTGGCGCCTCTGTTCATTGTATACAATTTTGAGTTCACCCTTGGTGGAGGGTTGCTACCCTATCTTCCTGTCTACAGAGAGCGACTTCTTAATCCTGAGTGGGGTCCGGACAATCTCCCCACCTGCCTTTACAGTGGTTGCCTGCTGGTGACCCTGACTTGTGAGTATTTAGCAATACAAACTTATTGCCACCTTGTCCAGTACAAATTACACTATTGGGGCTCTTGGTGTTCCCTGTTTTTAGCACAACAGCAATGCCTACTGAAGTGGGCAACACCTCAGAAGGACTTGGGGGGCAGGAGACATCTCCTACAAGTTCTGCACCCTTTGGGAGGAACTCGGAGGTCTCCAGGACATCAGACAAGACCCCAGGAACATCATTTTTCAAGTTTTCTGAGAAGGATTCTGAACTATCCATGTTACAGGGCAAAACTGGAACTTTATTTTGTGGACAGGGCAGATGTCCCAGGGAAGGTTCCACCATAAACTGAGACTGAATTTCATCATCATGAGCGGAACGTACAGGAATATTTACTGGAACACACACTGACTCCCTAACTTTAATCTCACTGCACCCAGAAGTCTGCGTAGCAGTCAAACTAGCTTGCAACTCAAAAACTGCAGAAAAACAGGTGAGTATAGTAGCAATACCTAGATGAGCCTCTAGGGACACTGCAGGAGACTCTAAACAAGGCCATATTAACTCATCCAGAGTACAGGGTGCAGAATTAGCATTTTCCTCAGAACAAGAAAGGGACTCACAAATGTCAGTGTGATTGGACATCATATTGTTATTCATGGTACAGGGCAGGCTCAGAGAAAGCTTCTCTGGACCCAGCAAAGATGTTTCAGAGTCAGATTTGCAAAACCGAAGCGCTGTCTCACTCTTAGACTCGACTAACGATGTTGAATCCGAGGAGACAGAACGTAAAACCTGCGAATCAAAAATCGCTTTAGGTTGTGAAACTGACACTTCCATAGCACAAACCTCCGCGATCTGCGGGGCAGACTGTAAGGTGTTCAGGACAGAAATACTGGAGCAACTGTCACCAGGCAACGAGCCCTTACAGGTGTGAACAGGGTGAGACAAAGACGCATCTGCAGTAGAAATAGCGACAACATCAGGAAAAACTTTATTAGACATATTCATTTTACTTTTGATGCTGCAAAATTTAGGAATTTTCCCCATGGCAGAATCACAGATGGAAGATCTTAAAGGTCTGTCTCTAAATGATAAAGGGTCCCACACATCCTTGAGAAAACTGGCACATTCATGCTGATCACAATCTGCAGGAACATCAGAGAAACAGGCATCAGATCGCACAGATTCAAACTGCACACAGTCAGGAGAGAATCCTCCAGGATTCGCACAGGAATCAACCACAGTGGCACACCCACTCACTTCAGATCGAACAATGTCACGACTCACATGCTTTACCCCAGAAAGGCAGGAACAATCATCCGACAACGATGTCTCTTTATTGGAATCAATTGGTTGGTGTGTGTGCAACTCATCCAAAATCGTCTGCCATACATAAATCATCAGATCCACATCACCCTCGTCACATTCATCGGAATCAATCAAAAGGTACATAGAATCGAGACAATCATTCAAGACATCTTCGCTTTTTGCGATGTAAAAATCGCAAAAGGCTTTCCAATCAAAATCAAATTCCTCCATCAAGGCCCCAATGTCCCATGAGGCAAATGGAGGTTCAAACAGGCCAGTATCCAGATAATCTCCATATGGGTGGATTTCAGGAACAAGAACAGATTTTTTAACCGCTTTAATATAGTGTGCGATCCTACCTATAGTAGGATCCACATAAGCTTTGTATTGAGGCAAAAAACCCGGAGACGGAACAACATCGTTGTAAACATCATTTTCATACTGAATGGTTTTGCACATTTCAGACTTGACAGAAATAACCTCTTTATTTGTGGTTGCTATGGGCAACGAATCTTTTGGCTGACAAGCCAAATCAGCAGATTGGCCTGCAAGCACCAATTCATTAACATATGGTAGGGAAAGATCAGCTGACTTATCAGCAGCTACACATTCAATCAGAGCAGGTGGTAAGCCAGGCAGTTTAAACCAGTGAGAGAATATCACTGCAAGAAACTGATACAGATTATCATTCCAAGAATTGTTTTTTAGCACATCATACGCCCAGGTGAACAAATCGCCTTTTAAGAGCACATAGGCAAACTGAAGAGCCGACGTGGACGGATCAGTAATCTGAAAGGTGGGATTCAGGCAAAACCTCACACATTCAGAGAGACATTCCGCTTTGGTCTCTGAGTTTAGCCTTTTAAAGCTCTTAAAGACACAGGACCCATACTCGACAAAATCGTACAAATCAGAAATTCCCTCTACACTGGGAATTTTGGTTTGGCTGGTCATACTGTAACGATTGTGGAATTCTCTCCGTGATCAGCGCACAGGATGTGCGCTGACACTGCGGAAATCCTCCACAAACGTATAATTTGCGGGAACCCAGCAGAAGGTGCAATGGAGGTGCAAAGGAAATTCCTGTCGGCAGGTGGAGCTGTGGAGTGCAGAGGAACAGCTCCTCTGCTCTACCACACACGCCAGACAGGAATTGTACGATTGGAAGAAACGCAATCGCAAGAGAGGCGATTGAGAATGAGCACAGAGACAGATTGTAAGTGTGTGCACCAAACTAGTCGACGGTGCACACACCACAGCAGATATGAAGTAGGAATGCGATCACGAGAGGTGCGATCGCCAGACGTGACACAAGGCTACAGCAAGGCAGAGCACGAGAGTAGCAAAGGCACAGCAAATCATACAATGAGGAGATACAGAAAATAACAAACGCTAGTTAAACGCTAACACCGCACTCATTCGCAACAGTGCACGCATTTATGCGCGGTCTCCACGTGATAAGCACAATACAGACAAGCACGCCTAACTAACCACCGACAGACAAACATGAAACAGAGGACGCGAGCGCTTGCTTAACGGTTACCTCACCGAGCCTCCAGCAAGCGTTCGTAGCAGACAAGACAGACACACGAAAACAGGAACAGGCGGGAGATAGGATCCACAGCACTAGCGAAAAGAGGCCAGTGCGATCCAGGGAGACAGAGAGATGGAGATCAGACGGATCCACAGCACTAGCGCAAGGCGAGTGCGATCCAGGCAGACAGAACAGAAGGATCCACAGCGCTAGCGCAAGATGCTAGTGCGATCCAAGTACAGAGTGGCAGACCAGAAGGATCCACAGCACTAGCGCAAGAGGCTGGTGTGATCCAGGAAGACAGAACAGAAGGATCCACAGCGCTAGCGCAAGATGCTAGTGAGATCCAAGTACAGAGTAGCAGACCAGAAGGATCCACAGCACCAGCGAAAAGAGGCCAGTGCGATCCAGGAAGACAGATCAGAAGGGGCTACCAGTAACAACCGCTGTTCTGGTTAGCACCCAGACACACAGAACGATTTCCTGTCGACCACCGCTGGGACAGGACAATCGCAACAGACAAACAAAACAGATAAGCAATCCTAACTGCACTAGGGAACCTGCCGAGGGCTGTCCCAGGAATTACTCTAAGCTGATATTCAAACAATGAGCAAGGCTGACACTCTCCAGAGTGTTTCACAGGAAGAATCCTTATGACCAGCCAAGGTCTGTGATATCACATGGTATATATAGAGCAAGCCTACAAGGGATGTGGCTAGGCAATTTGCATGACAAACGTATGCACATTCCTCAGCAACAGCAAGCTGAAAAACTGACAAAAGGTCTCTCTTCCAGAGACCTGCAGAATGCAGACCTGAACAATGGTCAAAAAGCTGCCTGCCTGCACAGGCAGCTGAGCAGATCATTACAAAAAGCTTCTGAAATACATTGATGCTGTGCTCACGTGTTTACAATGCAAGCTAGATATGACAGTGCAGTTTCTAGGAGAAAAAATGAGCGAGGACATTTATATCAGGATTAGTGATGGCCAGAACAGTTCGCCATTAGCAGTTAGCATTAAAGTCAATGGCTGCCGACTATAGCAGATAATTGCAAATCCCCCGGACGTGCTAGAAATACCAAATTTGCAGGGTATGTTAAAGAGAATCTGTATTGTTAAAATCACACAAAAGTAAACATACCAGTGCGTTAGGGGACATCTCCTATTCCCCTCTGACACAATTTTGCCGCTCCCCGCCGCATTAAAAGTAGTCAAAAACAGTTTTAAAAAGTTTGTTTATGAACAAAGAAAATGGCCACTAAAACCGGACGTAGGTTGATGTACAGTATGTCCACACATGGAAAATACATCCATACACAAGCAGGCTGTATACAGCCTTCCTTTTGAATCTCAAGAGATCATTTGTGTGTTTACCTTCTTCCCCCTGCAGCTCTCATCCACTGAAGAGTGACAGGCTGATTGTTTCTTCCTGCAGACGGCTCTGCCGGTGTCTGTAATTCCTCAGTTTGTGACAGCCCAGCCAGCTCAGAGGACGATTTATCCAGCTTGTAAAAGGCAGCTCTCTTCTCTCACTGACAAGAGAGCAGAGATGCTGCCTAATCTAAATAACACACACGGGAGTGTGCATAAAGGGGAGCGTACATAACAGATCAACAACACTGAAGAGTTGGCAGCCTTCCAGACACAGGGCG
Source organism: Hyperolius riggenbachi (assembly GCF_040937935.1). NCBI lineage: Eukaryota > Metazoa > Chordata > Amphibia > Anura > Hyperoliidae > Hyperolius > Hyperolius riggenbachi. Next base: position 22,231,980 of record NC_090653.1, on the reverse strand, counting down.
ACAAATCCGACAGGGGAAAGATAAGTTGATTTATTACAGAGACGGTGATAGTAGAAAGTGCTGCAGTAAGCCAGCGCACATTAGAATAGGTTTTGGAACTTGTAGAATAGTAGAAAAAAGGATGAATTTTTTGTTACAGTGTCTCCTAAAAGGACCACTATTGCGAAAATCATAAACATTTAAAATAACGTAAACACATGCAAATAAGAAGTAACTTTCTTCTATAGTAAAATGAGACATAAATTACTTTTCTCCTATGCGGCTGTCTCTTACAGTAGGTAGTAGAAATCTGACAGAACCGACAGGTTTTTAGACTAGCCCAGCTCCTTTTGGGGGATTCTCAGGGTTTTCTTTATTTTCAAAGGTACTTAGTGAATTGCAGTTGCTCTGCCCAACTGCCAAAAAAGTGTGCAAACAGGTAGGGGGCCGGTCTGCATCTTATATAAATCTTTTCAGGGATTGTCTCTTTAGAAATAATAAAGGCCATGCGAAGAATCCCCCACGAAGAGATGGACTAGTCCAAAACCTGTTGGTTCTGTCAGATTTTTCCTGCTTACTGTAAGTGACAGCAAAATAGGAGAAAAGTGATTTATGGCTCATTTTACACTTCAAGAAACATACTTCTTATTTGTATATGTTTACGTGTATTCTAAATTGTACAATTTTCACGATAGTGGTCCCTTAAGGAGGACATTGAGAACAAGAAGAAAACTTTTTTTTTTTTGCAAAAAGACCTAATAGTTTTGGAGAAAATCGATTTTAAAATTACAGTAGGAAAAACGTATATATCTAAATGCGGTAAATGACAGATAATGTAGCAAACCTAACGGTAGTGTAAATTTACATGTGTCAAAAAAAGGAGAAATGAATTTCATGACGTGGTTTCTTAGGAGGTTCATACGCAGTGCATACTGACCCCCCTGAAAACCCTGTGGAAGCGGCAACGCTTTGGCCAGGGATCGCTATACAGCCACAATATGGCTGTATAAGGATCCCTGGCAACTTTACCTATTTTTTTGGACCATGTTTTTTTTTTTTTTTTTTTTTTGTGGGAAATAAAAAAAAAATGACATGCAGTTCCCTCTCCCAAGCCTCTTTAACCTCTTGCCCCCATACAGGTTGGGATAGCCAGAATGCAGAGCCCTGGTTGCATGGGGCTTCGTACCCTGAGCTATACCAGCCCGCATGATCCATGGTATGGGTCTGGGCAGCTCAGGAGGAGAGGGGCGGCCAAGCCTCCCCTTGTCCCCCAGAACCAGTTGCTTAAGTACGGTAAGTAAGGAGCTTGGGGCCCCAGTGGGAGTTTTACATGGGGCCCTATGCACTCTATTGATATGGAGCCCCAAATCCTATCAAGGACAGCTGCAGTGTTAGAGAGGTGTTTTTAGAGTAAGGAAACAGTTGGTTAAGGACTACCACAATGCAATGCACATATAGAGGTGTTCACTACCAGCATAGCACCAATAAAAAGCTACAAGGATGGATGAAGTTGGGCCCCTCCGGTACAGGGGCCCCGATGTGGTCGCTACCTCAGCACCACCTATTGCTACGCCACTTCCCAGAGCCCTTGTCCAATCCATTGACAAAGCGTTCTTCACCACCTCCGGTGCCCGGGGAGGAAGTGGAGACCAACAATACCTGGGAGGAGGGGGGGGGGGGGTTATGGATGCATCTGGGAGTCCCCCTTTAATAAATAACCATTATTGTATTGTGTGTGGCAACCTTTTGACCGGATTCACATTGCAAACCACAATTGCTAAACGCGCAGCCATTGAAATTTTGCATTGCGGTTTTCAGAGTGATTTTTAAGGGAATATGCATTTTTGCATAGGAGAGGAACTGCAGTGAAAATAATGTAATGATTAAAATGGCTTACTTCTTACTCCTTACTCAGACAGGAAGTGACTACAGCGTGACCCTCGCTGATAAGAAATTCCTCTTTTTACCTCTTTCTTGCTCTCAGAAGCCATTTTCTGCTAGGAAAGTGTTTTATAGTTGGAATTTCTTATCAGTGAGGGCCGCACTGTAGTCACTTCCTGTCTGAGTCAGGACTGAGTCAGCCACTTGCATACCTGATGTTTAACTCTTTCAGGCAGAGAAAGAAAAAAAGGAACACAGCCTAGTGATTTGTGTGCTAGGCACTGTACATACACATGTCTATCTCATCATGTCACATGTCACTTCGGGTATCCTTTAAAGGACATCCGAGTTGGAAAAATGATGAGATAAACAATTGTATCTATACTCCTTCTTCTAAAAATGACTATATATATATATATATATATATATATATATATATATATATATATATATATATATAAATCTAATTTTAAAGTTTTTACTATTTCATTGTCTCTGCTTAATGACACATGCATTGAAGTATGCCAGAGCTAAAATCTATGAACCAGCCCTTAGGTAAACATTTCACTAAATTATAAAGCCTACTTATTAATGTTTCATTGTTTTGGTGTTAATTTCCAAGATTCAAGCACTTTATTGTCATTGCGTAACACAAGGAAATTACGTTCGAAATCCACTGTCCTTGATTTGGCATAATGCATTTCCCTTATAAGGAAAACAGAAGGCTATAAGCTGTGCCCTCTTTCTTGTATCCTGCCAGTCTTTTATATAAGTTGATCTTCCACCATTTTTCAAAGAACCACTCCAGGGAAAAAAGTAAGCAGTTGAAATATGATAAAAACAAGTTTTCAGCTAGTCCATCTCCTCACGGGGAATTTTACGTGTTTTCTTTGTTTTTATAAGCATTTTCTGAACAGCAGTTGCAATTGTCTAACTGACACATTAGTGTGCAAGTGAGTAGGAAAGCTGGCTGGTGTCTTACTATTTTGGCAGTTAAACTGCTGTTCAGGAAATGTTTTTGAAAACAAAGAGAATCCCAAGAATCCCACATGAGGAAATGGACTAGTCCAAAACCTGTCGGTTCTGTCAGATTTTACCTGCTTACTTTTTTTTTTCCGCTGCAGTGGTCCTTTAAAAGGACATCAAAGGAGAGAGAAATGTAGCAGCAAATCTGGAAAAATGTGGCAAAACAATGGGAGATAGCTGGTGAACTAGTGCCTCCACCAGATTATTCTCAGCACCATCTGGCCCAGAATGCACCAGGCCTCCCCATCACGGCTGCAGGCCTTTGGCACAGCTGTCCATCACTCTTCCCTACCAGACTTCCGGATACTTTGCTTTAAAAACAATATAATCAGTAACATCTGGAATGTGCGGATGTTTTGAAAGTGGCGAGCGATCTCTTCACTCACGCGCACGTTTTCCAGCCACAAAGGGGTTGGGGGGAGGGATATTCCCAAAACAGCCCAAGAAGAATTTCCTGATCTTTGTCTACTTCATTTTTTTTCTTTTTGGTTCTAGCCATGAACTTTTATTTTGGATCCCAGAAAGAGGAGGGCTGAACTGGAGACTGTGTTGAATCAGGGAAGCAAAAAACCATGCAGAAATGGAATACAGTTATATCTAGATATTGGTACACCATACAATTTTTTTGTCCGATTCGATTCATTGATTCAATTCGAATCAATTTGACATCTCCGTTCGGGATTCGATTCTATTCAGTTTGCCATTGTTTTGCAATGGCAAATTGAATCGAATCGAATCCCGATCGGACATGTTGGATTGAATCGAATCGGACAAAAAATTGTATGGTGTAGATGGGCCTTTAGAGGACAATAATTTTTTCCAAACTAGAAAACACTTCCAAACACAATTTAGCCTGTGACAAACTGAAACGTTTGTTGGAGTTGCATCATATCACCCACAACTTTACATTAGGAGGATCTAATGATCTGGACATCCCCAGAATCCACCTCAAGACCTTCAGAGTCAGATTCTGTCCCACACTCAGTCAGCCCAGGACAGCTCCATCCCTGGAGGTGTTTAACCTCTTGAGGACTACAGTGCTAAACCCCCCTAGTGACCAGGCCATTTTTTGCTTAATAGGCCACTGCAGCTTTAAGGCCAAGCTGCAGGGCCGCACAACTCAGCACACCCTTCCCCCCTTTCTCCCCACCAACAGAGCTTTCTGTTGGTGGGGCCTGGTAGCCCCCCAGATGCTTTTTTTTTTTTTTGATAAATATTTATCTCTTTATTTTTTAAATAAATGTGTGTATTTTTTTCTCTTTTTGCCCTGCTCCCTCCCCCCGCCAGCCAATTAGCGTGATCGGCTGCCATAGGCTTCAACCTATGGAGAAGACAGCCGTGTCACACGGCTGTCCCCAGTACATCGCTGCTGCAGATCGCAACGCTGTACTAAGTAAAATGACGGCGGTTTCGCCGTCTTACAGTCTCCCAAGCGGCGATCGCCGCTGGGAGACTGAAGGCGGGTCGGAGCTCCGCCTCCCAAGCGCAGATGCATGCACATACGCGATTGCCTGCAGTAGCCGGCCCCAGGACTTGACGTCCCAGGAATTGGCGTTAGGCGGTCCTGGGGCTGCCGCCGCAGTCACGCCCATCAGCGTCCTAGACATTTCCTAGGCGGTCCTAGACATTTTCTTTTTGATCCCCCCCCCCCCCCCCCACACACACACACCAGTTATTGACCTGTGGGGGGAAAGCACTCTACAAATATTGTTGGTATTATTATGGGTATGTAAGTGGAGATCTCTCTCCAGACAGGTTCTCCTCACATTGAGGTTTGGATTAATGATCAATTGTCCTGGCAGAATTTTTAACCAGAAGGGGAAATTGTGAAGAAGGACACGATTCAGGTAAAACCTATTCAACAATTACTCATCTGTCACTCTCCAGCCTTTGATATCTTTAATCGCTCCCTCAAAATTGGCACTTTTTAGGTAACGGATCTGTGAAAATGGATCCATTACAACGCTAGGAAGGTCTGTGTCTGTGCCATCACCTCCCAGCTGCTTCTAGCACACACAAGGATGGCTGGGAGAGTGTAACCACCAGCTGAGATGTTTCGGACAAGTCTAGTCTTTAGTCATAGTCACATAGAAAATAGTGGCTACAAATAGTAACCGCTATTATAGTGGCCGCCAGTTTAATACTTTGTGCGGAAAGATTTCTGTACAACCACTAAAATCAGTAGGGGAGATAGCCAAACCCCTTTCAACTTGCGGAGTTTTTTAAAATGATCCTAAAGACAAGATGCGGATAATGATGTCCCTTTTATTTTAAATCTGCTTTAAAGAGAAACCAGAGCCAACGATTGAAATTCATCCCAATCAGTAGCTGATACCCCTTTTCCCATGAGAAATATTTTCCTTTTCTCAACCGGATCATCAGGGGGCGCTGTATGGCTAATAGTGTGGTGAAACCCCTCCCACTGTGTGATGTCAGGACCATGGTCCTGACAGTTTCCTGTCTGTGAACCTCATTGCATTGTGGGAAATAACAGCTGTTTCCAGCTGTTTCCAACTGCCAAAAAAGCAAGCAGCAGCTACTTCCTGTGACATCACCTGTCAGCAGTAAAAATGTCACCATGTGATAAATGTCAGAATGTAAATGGGGGAGAGGAAAGATTTTACAATGGGCAAACTCTGACTAAATTATTTATACATATTTATTGTAAAAATGAAGCACTTTTTTATTACATTATTTTCACTGGAGTTCCTCTTTAAAGCCTTAAAGTGAACCTATTTTGAAAGAAAGAAAGAATAATAAATACCACAGTAGAGGGAATCCTCTGGATAGACAAGACAAGACAAATAACATTTATATTGCGCTTTTCTCCTGGTGGACTCAAAGTGTCAGAGCGGCAGCCACTAGGGCGCGCTCTATAGGCAGTGGCAGTGTTAGGGAAACTTGCCTAAGGTCTCTTACTGAATAGGTGCTGGCTTACTGAACAGGCAGGATAATTCTGAAACTTCCCGGAACCTCCTCAACCCCACTGTACCGGGGCTCAAACTCTCCTGGCAGCCCGATACTCTGTGTACAGATCTCTGGGTCATGTGACTGACTTTCCAAAGGGGATTTCTCTAGAACAGCTGCATCAAATATGAAATTGAGTGAGCAGTGGCATAGAAATTCATGATGGTGTACCAGGGCTTTAAAGAGAATCTGTACTGTAAAATTCTTACAATAAAAAGCATACCATTCTATTCATTATGTTCTCCTGATCCCCTCTGTGCTGTTTCTGCCTCTCCCTGCTGCAATCCTGGCTTGTAATTGCCATTTTTATCCAGTGTTTACAAACAAAAGACATAGCAAGTGAGTAGCTCAGTGTGTGAATCATACAGAGTGTGCAGGGGGCCTGGAGAGGGTGTGTAAGGCTTCTATCCAATCACAAGCAGCACAGCACATTTCAGCCTGACTGCCTCAGCCCGACAGAGCCGACAGAGGAGAGAAGATTAGATCATAAAACAGAGATAATACAGCCACTGTGCAACTAGGAAAGGCTGCAGTAAGACAGAGCACATTAGAACAGCTATAGGAACATGTAGGATAGAAGAAATAAGGCTAAACATTTTGTTACAGAGTCTCTTTAAGTAAAGATTTAAAGAAACTGCTGACACTCAGGGCCCTTTCACACTGGCGCAGTGCGTTGCGGCAATTTACCGCACTGCTACTGCAGGGTAATGAAAGCCTATGGGTGCTTTCATATAACGTGTGGTGTGGTCCCCCGGAAGTGCTCAATCTGACGCACTTCTGCATTGACGTGCGGCGGACCAGAAGTCATTTAAGTCTATGGCGACGCAGTCAGTTTAAAAATGTTGGACGCGGCGACGTTGCAACGCGCATTGCGGGGAATCGTATTGTTACAATACGCTTCCATGCACTTTTGTATTTCGGAAACAGGAAGTGACCGGAAGCGCGTGTCATTTCCTGTTTGACCGGATGCCAGAAGGGGAATACCGCACTAAGGGCTGGTTCACACGGGCGACTGCTGAGCTTTCACTTGGCATTGCGCTCAAATGCCAGCGTTTAAAAGCTAGCTTTTGAAGGCTTTCGGGAAGCGTTCAAGGCTAGCATTTCTGGTCTCTGCTATTGTTTCCTGACGTTTACCGCCTCTGAAAGCAGCATGTTGCTTTCGAGACTAGACGCAACGCCGGGATCTACCGCCAGGCTTTCATGAAAGCCTGCAAAAGCCAGCTCTAAACGCTCCCATTCACTTGCATGGGACGGCGGTAGATCCCAAAATACGCAGCGTCTGAAACGCCGCGTTAAACGCCACAAAAACGCCTGTCTGAACCAGCCCTAAGGGATACAAGGTGGGTTAAGAGTTAGGGCTGATTCACACGGGCGTCTGCTGAGCTTTTTCTTGGCGCCGCGTTTAAACGCCAGCGTTTAAAAGCTAGCTTTTAAAGGCTTTTTGGAAGCGTTCAAGGCTAGCAGTTCTGGTCTCTGCTATTGTTTCCTCGCGTTTACTGCCTCTGAAAGCAGCATGTTGCTTTCGAAGTAGACGCAACGCCGGGATCTACCGCCAGGCTTTCATGAAAGCCTGCAAAAGCCAGCTCTAAACACTCCTATTCACTTGAATGGGACGGCGGTAGATCCCAAAAACGCTGCATCTGAAACGCTACGTAAACGCCACAAAAACTCCACAAAAACGCCCCTTGTGAACCAGCCCTTAGGCACCAATGGGGAGGGGGGGGGAGGGGGGTTAAGAGTTAGGCACCACCAGGGGAGGGTTCTGTGTGAGAGTAGGGAGAGGTTAGGTCAGGCATGGGCAAACTTGGCCCTCCAGCTGTTAAGGAACTACAAGTCCCACAATGCATTGCAGGAGTCTGACAGCCACAGTCATGACTCATAAAGGCAAATGCATTGTGGGACTTGTAGTTCATAACAGTTCTTGTGAGCTTGTTCACAGGTATACACCAGGTCGCCCCCTCCGATCCTCCAACGACCTTCGCCTCACCACCCCACGCATTTTACACTCCCATGCCCGCCTGCAGGATTTCTCAAGAGCTGCCCCCACCCTCTGGAATGCCCTTCCAGCACCCATTAGACTTGCTCCCTCTTTCAACACATTCAAGCAAGCCCTCAAAACCCACCTCTTTATGATGGCCTACCCACCTCCTACCACACAGTAACTCTCTAAGGAATATTTAACAGCCCCACCTAGTGTTTCCACCCCTCCCTTTAGATTGTAAGCCTCTGGCAGGGTCCTCCACTCCCTAGTGTAATCTACAGGATCATGTGCTCCTGTCCTATGACAGCCTGAACTTGTATTACTGGGCCTACCTAACCAGCCCATATCACATGATCATGTATTTTGTACAATTTGCATGTATAACTTTGTTCTATGTGTATAACCCTATGTCTGTCATCCTTCTATCATTGCATACATGTATTGTGCAGCGCTGCGTAATATGTTGGCGCTTTATAAATACAATAAATAATAATAACAGCTGGAGGGCCAAGTTTGTCCATGCCTGGATTAGGTTGTAGTAAAATATCAATAAATATTACCAATATTTTACTATATCAATGTAGTAGAATATCTGTAACACTACTGGTATTCTATTACCCCTATCCTGAGCCCTTTACAAGTTTTCTGTATGCTTGCAGTAACACACACACTGAATATAGAGCCTTGCCATTGTTATTTCTTCCTACAGCTGATTTCTGTCTTATTTTCATCGGCACTGAAGCTGCCACCTTGTGGCTGAAAGAAGTACTGGCCCTTATTCAAATCACATATTCTTATAAGTTTTCTCCTAGGCAGTATCAGACTAGGAGGTGGAAAAGCTGAGGAAATCCACTTGCTGGCCAAGCAGCAGTAATCAGGTGTTGCTGCTCACAGTGAAGACTTGCCACAGTTTTCTGTTGGGAGAGATAACACAGGGCTACTGCTGCTTGGCCAGAAGGTGGATTTCCTCAGCTTTTCCACCTCCCAGTGCGGCACTGCTCCTTGGAAAAAATCTTTCAGAGCCGGCATCAGAATTTTTTGGGCTCCATACTGGGCAAACCTACTGGGCAACCCTCACTCCCCTCTGCCCCCACATGGCAAATCACAATCTTAGAACCAGAGATGATGCACCCTCATGTATTTTACCATATATATCAATGGGGGCATGACAGTAAACACCTACCCTGCTCTCTGTTTCATTCTTCACTGCTAAATCTGCCTGTTATCAGCCCTGATAAGAATCCCCGACTGAGCATTCAGTCTGGCTTTGCCTGCAATGATTATAGCTTAGTCAATCTTCTGTGATGTCTTTTCAAGCCCAAGCCTGCCCCCTTGTGGCTCTGCTTTCCTGCTAAGAGGATAAATAGCAGCAGATTGTGAGCTCCTTTGAGGACAATTAGTGACATGACTATGTACTCTGTAAAGTGCTGCAGAACATGTCAGTGCTATTCAAATACATAATAATGATAATATTAATAATATGGCAGGACATTAGACTATGACTATGGTAGGATTAGATTGTGAGCTCCTCTGAAGACAGTCAGTGACATGACTATGTACTCTGTAAAGTGCTGTAGAAGATGTCAATGCTATATAAATTCATAATAATAATATCGTAGGACATATGACTTTGGTAGGATTAGATTGTGAGCTCCTCTAAGGACAGTCAGTGACATGACTATAATTGCAGACCAGCTTTTTGCATGTCTCCACAGGTATTTTTGTTCATACATCTTTAGCAATAAACTCCAAATCTTTCAGGTAGCCGTCAACCTGATCGTTAGCCCCCTTCACAGATTCTCAATTGTATTCAAGTCAGGACTCTGGCTGGGCCACTCTAAACCATTATGTTGTTGTCTGCTTACCATTTCTTCACCACGTTTGCTGTGTGTTTTGGGTCATTGTCATGCTGAAATGTCCACTGGACTCTAGGCCAAGTTTCTCGACAGACTGCCTGATGTTTGAGAATCCTCATGTGTTGCTCTTTTTTCATGGTGCCGTTTACTGTGATTAAGTTCCCTGGTCCATTGGCTGAAAAACCACGCCCAAAGTATTAGGTTCCCACCACCATGTTTGACAGTGAGGATGGTGTTCTTTGTGTTGAAGGCTTCTCCTTTTTACAACAAATGAAGTAAACAGCATTGTGACCAAACAATGCAATTTTTGTTTCATCTGATCATAACACAGAAGACCAGAAGTCTTCCTCTGCAAAGATTTCTGTCTGATGGGGAGTTCAGCTCCATAGAATAGACTGTGTAGAGTATGGCTCTCATACTACATGGAAGGGGATAAAATTGGTCTGTGATCTTTCATTTTCCAAAGACTTTTATCTGACATGTGTACCCACCTCTAGCCATGACTGTCCAGAAACCAACTAAAGAGAGCTGCTATTTTTCACCTGTTGAGTTGATTAAAACAGCTGTTCCCAATTAATCAAGGCAGGTTGGGTTGACAACTCATGGGGCCCCCGGGCAATAGGAGATTATGGGGCCCCTTACCAATGTCGCCCACATTTCATGTTATTTTTTTACAGAGTAAGATATATATATATATATATATATATATATATATATATATATATATATAACAATTTACTGACAACAGATATTTTATACAGTTTACAAAAACCTCCTGAAAAATGGGTGTGGTCACGCAACAGAATGTGGGCGTGGTCATGGGTGGGGCAAAATATACATGACCTTAGCAGTGGTGTTAAAGGTCTGGCGTTTCACCACCAAAAATCCACACCATTTGGCAGAGGTTCTTCCAAAATACAGATAATATGGCAATCGTTCCTCCAAAATATAATCTGGCAGCAGCGGTTCCCCCAAATACACATAATTTGGCAGCGGTTGCCAAAAATATGCATAATCTAGCAGCGGATTACCCAAAATACATGTAATCTTGCAGCAGTGGTTCCCCCAAAATACACATAATCTGGAAGCAGCAGTTCCACCAATATACACAATCTGACAGCGGTTCTCCAAAAATACACATAATCTGGCAGCTGTTCCTCAAAATACACTTAATCTGGCAGCAGCGGTTCCCCAAAAATAGTTAATCTGGCAGCAGTTTCCCAAAAATAGGTGCCCCAGTATAGGTAACAGGTTTAAAGGTATCCCCAGTGGAAGTAACCAGGTGTACTGGTGTTCCCAGTACAGGTATTCAGGTCTATAGGTGTCCCCAGTATAAGTAGCCAGGTCTATAGGTGTCCCCAGAATAGATAACCAGGTCTATAGGTGTCCCCAGTTTAGATAGCCAGGTCTATAGGTGTCCCTAGAATAGGTAGCCAGGTCTATGGGTGTCCCCAGTATAGATAGCCAGGTCTACAGGTGTCTACAGAATAGGTAGCCAGGTCTATAGGTGTCTTCAGTATAGATAGCCAGGTCTATAGGTGTTTCCAGCATATGTAGCCAGGTGTATAGGTGTTCCCAGTATATGTAGCAAGGTGTATAGGTGTCTCCAGTATAGCCAGGTCTATAGGTGTCCCCAGTATATGCAGCCAAGTCTATAGGCGTTCCCAGCATATGTAGCCAGGTGTATAGGTGTTCCCAGTATATGTAGCCAGGTGTATAGGTGTCCCCAGTATAGCCAGGTCTATAGGTGTCCCCAGTATATGCAGCAAAGGTCTTTAGGTGTCCCCAGTATGTAGCTAGGTCTATAGGAGTCCCCAGTATGTAGCCAGGTGTATAGGTGTCCCCCAGGAGGGGAGGAGCGCAGTGAAGGGGGCGGTGTGCACGGCGTGGGGAAGGGGAGAAGTCTCCCCACCTTCCCTCACCTTGGGGCCCCCCTTCCTGGCTCTCCCCTTTGGTATTTTGAAATTTCGGCGACTAACAGCGGGCGTAGACTTACCGCCGTTCTTCCAGCTGCTGGAGGGAGCTCTACTCTGTGCGCGGCTAGTCTGGTCTACTGAAGACCTGACTAGTGGCACATAGAGCAGCACAAAAGAAAAACAGTCAGCCTTTGGCTATTGAGCGGTATTTAGGCTTTGTTCCTGTATACAAGATGTTAAGGCACACAGCTATAGATAAAGTCAGCAGGAGATGCATTGATTGTTTTGTAAACATAAATAAATGTAACACAGTTGTCATTCTGTTTCAAAACATTCTGCTTTCACTGATGGCTAACACAGTACAATGTTTTGCTGGCAAAAAAAAAGCCAGGAAAGAGTTAAACTGTAGCACAAAGAATGTTGCTGTCATTCTCTAGGAGAATAAAAACAAGCCATAAATTTAACAGATCTGAGGTCTTTAACAGCACTGACCTACTAGTAATAAACTAACATCAGTCAGGGAGGGGGAAAGCTGCTAATTCCTGCCCATGAATGCGTGCTGCATGAAAAAAACTAATCGGGAACTCAAGAGTTCTGCTACTTGAGCCCGTATATTTTTCTTCTCACAGCAGAATGCTTGTCCCCTCTCATCATATAGAGGACAGTATCATCAGGTGACAGATGCTGACATAACACACACGTTGCACAAGTGAGAGAGATGCAGGGATCTCTGGAATTCAGGCAGACCAGAGCAAAGCAGGAGAGGTGATTCTTTATAAAGATATTCCCTAAAAAGGATTTAAACAATGATGCTGCACAGCTTCCCTGCTCGCTACACAGTTTTTTGGCAGTTGGACGCAGCAACTGCTATTCACTAAGTGCTTTTGAAAATAAATATATCCCTGAGAATCCCCTATGAAGAGATGGACTAGTCCAAAACCTGTCGCTTCTTTCAGGTTTCTACTACCTACTGTAAGTGACCGCAACATAGGAGAAAAGTAATTTATGGCTCATTTTACTCTGGAAAAACATACTTCTTATTTTTAGATGTTTGCACTTATTTAAATTTTACAATTTTCGCCATAGTGCCCCTTTAAACACATCCAGAGATGGAGCTGTCCTGATCTGCTGAGGTAAGGAGTTCCATAATGTAGGAGCGGCATGACTGAAGGTTCTAGGACCAAAAGTGTCCAGGTGGACTCTGGGTATGACTAGATTATTAGAACCTGTGGATCTGGGAAAGAAAAAGTGGGCAGAGCCAACATCAGCCAAATATATACTCGGGCAACGCCGGGGCCATCATCTAGTACCATCATAAAGTAGCCGTGATACAGACTGACTTCCCCTGTGTCTGCTGGTCACGTCTGCTTGCTGTAGAGACAGGTACTCTTGCTGAATGAGAGGGAACTCTGTGACATGAGTATTGTCAGAGGCCTCCTCTGCTTTCAGGAATCCATCTTCAGCTTCCCTCCTCTGATAATAATGAGATGAGCCTCTTGGGCAATAATTGCAGTATTCAGACACAATGAGAGCAGCCTGCGCCCCAGCCAGGGTCATGCGCCACACAGCGCCGGGCGACCCCCTCACATCTGATCATTATGCCAGCGCCGCACAGAACGCGATCCTCACCGGCGATACACGATGTCCAGACATCGCCGGAGGTCAGGGTGTTCCGATACGCCGCACATTGTTATATTCCGGCATGCGGGGATAAAAATACCAACCTGCAGCTGGAGGGATTATCAGATTATTATTATCAGACCTCTGGCAGCAGCACAGAGACACGGGGACATCGCCTCCTCAGGGCACACAAGGCGGAGAGACTGCGATCAAGGAAACCGCGTCCGTTTCAAGTGGTCGGAAACTCTGACATAACATTCAATAAAAATGTGTTTTCCTACCTTTTATTACTCATACAGTTATCATATTTACTTTTGTGCATAAATAGTATTGTCTGTTTACAAATTACACGTTTCCAAAGTGTAGTTTATCTTGCCCTGAAAGTTGTCATTGCATTTTATTATTTTTCTATTATAACTGCTTTTTATTATATATGAAAATCTTCTAATGAGCTGTTCTGAACTCTGTGTGTGACTGAAGCAGAGACAGCTTCTCAGAGAGTGTTTGTTTACATTCCAGTGTTGATACATTTGAATTTAACAAGTAAAAAAGACAATGTTATCTCCAGTTTGGATGCAGATTTGAAGCTGAATAGCAGGACAAAGTATTTTGTTTAACCCTTTCTGGACCAGCACCCTCTGCCCCCTTAAGGACCAGAGGGTGCTGGTCCCGTAAATCGCCGCTTCCCGGCGAATCGCCGCAATGATCCGCCGCTCCCGATGAACACGCCGCCCTGTCCCCGCCGCAGGCTGCTCTCTCTGCCGTCGCTATGACGGCAGAGCGCTGTGCGCCGGTCAGGAGCCGCTTTCATTGGCTCCTGACCCTGTCACTCCATGTAAGCCAATGGGAACGGCTTACATGAATGACAGGGCCAGGAACCAATGAAAGCGGCTCCTGCCCGGCTCACAGTGCTCTGCCGACATAGAGGCGGCAGGGCAGCACATTGCGGCGGGGGCAGAGCGGACCGAGCGGCGGAGACGGGCAGGGGCGCGCGGTCAATGGGACGTAGAGTTTACGTCCGGTCAGGACCGCAGCGCCCCCTGCCCGACGTAGATTCGCACTCGCTCGGTCCGAAAGTAGTTAACCATTTCAGTGATGTTCTGCTACAATTTACTTCTGGGATAGTAGCTTTAAAGCTGTAAGGAATCTTTTAGAACTTAGTAGAAATGCTGACTTTCAGACCACTTTAAAGGAAATCTAAAGAGAAGTAAAAAAAAGAGTTTCACTTACCTAGGGCTTCTACCAGCCCCCTGCAGCCGTCCTGTCCCACGCCGGTCCTCCATGATCCTCCAATCTCTCGCCACCAGCTAGTTTCGTTTTCACCCACTTAAAGTTGGCAGACCACTGCGCCTGTGCGGGCCTTGCCACGCGTATCCTTCTTCGCCTTTCCCTCCGCAATAGCATCCTGAGGGCTGGTGCACACAGAGAGCGCTTCTGATCGCTTTTAAAAAGCGCTTGGCTAATGTATTTGAATGGGATGGAGCACACCCAGGGCCGGATTTAGGCCTAGGCCATGGCCTAGGGCACCACAGGAGCAATGGCACCGAAGCACCAGACTAAACTGGTGTAGCATTTGCAAGCATACAAATGCTGCAATGCAGGGAGATCAGGTGAGCACCTGACCGCGGTACTCTGCTGCTAGCCACCTGTACAACAGCCACCTTGTGCTCTGTGCACGTTGGCATTGTGGCCGGCGGCTACGGACTTGGGCAGCATTGGTGATGGAGGGAAAGAGGAAGCTACTACACTGGAGACGTGATGGCTGCTGCGGTGTGGAGGCAAGCTGTAATAAAATGGGGGAGTGTGATAGGGAGGGATTAAGGGAGTCATCTGGCTATCTATACTGGAGGGTGAGGGGAAGGGGTAATCAGGCTACCTATACTAAAGAGAAAGAGGGGAGGGGTCATCTGGCTACCTATTCTGGAGGGGGGGGGGGTCATCTGGCTAACTATACTGGAGCGAAGGGGGAGGAGTCATCTCGCTACCTATACTGAAGGGAAAGGGGGGAGGAATCATCTGGCTACCTATTCTGGAGGGGGGGGGGGGGTCATCTGGCTACCTATACTGGAGGGAAGGGGGAGGAGTCATCTCGCTACCTATACTGAAAGGGGGCGGCTGGTGACATTGGCCTTGGGCGATAAAAAGTCCAAATACGGCCCTGAGCACACCAGAGCGATGTGATTTTTTCACAAACGCAAACGCAGGTCCTGCAGCATTTCTGCTGATTTCCGAGGCAATTCAGCCTCAGTGTTAAGTATAGGAAAGTGGAAAATCGCTAGATCAGAGCGATCTACCAAGCATTTTTTTATACAAAACAAGTACACTTGCAGCTCTACTGTATTTAAAATATAAAATCGCTACACCAAAACGCTCCCAAAATTGCTAGGCTTAAATAGAAAGTCGCTAGGCACATGCCTAGAATCACTAGAAAAAAATCACTTCTAAAAGCGCTGAGCGTTTTGCGATTACACTAGTGCTTTTAGGTGTGCACTGGCCCTCACTTCATATATTTGAAAGCGCTGCCATTTGCTCCTGTTGTACAAATATGTAAGCCTACTTGTGGCTAGCACTGCCAACTTCTTGCTGTTCACCTGTGATCTGTTTTCTTGCAATTAGTGGGTTTGTATTAAAGATCACTAAGTTTCTGGACTCCTGAGTCCTGACAGACCCTTGCATGTTTCATCCACTGCTGCACTGATGTTTTCTGGAGTCATGGGGAAATCAAAAGAAATGTCAAAGGATCTTCGGGAAAAGGTAGTTGAACTACATAAAACAGGAAAGGGATATAAGAAAATATCTAAGGAATCGAGAATGCCAATCAGTAGTGTTCAAACTCTAAGAAGTGGAAAATTATGGGTTCTGTTGAAACCAAGCCACAATTAGGTTGATCAACTAAAATTTCAGCCACAACTGTCAGAAAAGTTGTTTCGGGTGGAAGGAAAACTCCACAAATAACTGGTGAAATACAGGACTAAAAAAAAAAAATGTAGTGTGGTAGTTTCAAGACGCACAATAAGAAAAAAGGTGGGCTGCATGGCCAAAGCTGCCAGAAGAAACTCATTTCTATGCAAATGCCACAAAGTATCTCGCTTACAATAAGCAAAATGGCACAGAGACAAGCTACAAACCTTCTGGCACAAAGTCATTTGGGGTGATGAAGGTAAAATTGATCTTTTTGGCCACAACCATAACCGCCACATTTGTAGAGGAGTCAACAAGGCCTATGATGAAAGATTCACAATGCCGACTGTGAAACATGGTGGTGGATCGCTGATGTCTTGGGGATGTGTGAGCTACAAGGCCACAGGAAATTTGGGCAGAACTGATGGCAATATGAATGCAGTAAGTTATTAAACATGATTGTGATCTAGCTTAGACGCTGTCTGTGCTCGCTTGCTGAACTGAGGGAACGGCCTATCATCTGTGACTTGCTTGTGCATGGCTGCAATGCAATAGCTGGAGCTTCATTGGTTTTCTGCACTGTTTTTCACAGGTAGTGCACCGCACCGCCAAAAACAGGCATTGGGGGAATTCCGCGTTACTATGCGGTATTCCCCATCTGTCATTGGGCCGAGCAGGAAATGATGTGCGTTTAAGATCACTTTATTATTATTATTTAGTATTTATATAGCGCCGACATCTTCCACAACGCTGTACAGAGTATATAGTCTAGTCACTAACTGTCCCTCAGAGGGGCTCACAATCTAGTCCCTACTATAGTCATATGTCTCTGTATGTATCATGTAGTGTATATATTGTAGTCTAGGGCCAATTTTAGGGGAAGCCAATTAACTTATCTGTATGTTTTTGGGATGTGGGAGGAAACCGGAGTGCCCGGAGGAAACCCACGCAGACACGAGGAGAACATACAAACTCCTTGCAGATGTTGACCTGGCTGGGATTCAAACCAGGGACCCAGCGCTGCAAGGCGAGAGCGCTAACCACTACGCCATCGTCACTTCCTGCTTCGCGGTATCCGGAAGTGCACGGAAGCATATTTTAAAAATACGCTTCCGTGCATGCGTCATTTTTTTAAAAATCCACGAGTCGCCATAAACTAACATGACTTCCGGGCCGACACCGTCGGCAGCAGAAGACGCAAGGTAACGTAGTTTTGGACCAGCGTTGGGGATGTGGCGAGAACGTCACTTCTGTTGCACCACACTGTACCGTGGCAGTATGAAAGTCTCCATAGACTTACCGCACCACCCTGCCTCGGTGTGCAAGGGCCCTGATATAGTGAACTGTTTACTTATAAAGGGATTCTACTGTTACTTTTCCACCTTTGACCCTCACGCTGACGCAGTACGCAAGGCGGATTCTGCGCTAGTGCTGTGCTATTGTCGTAATCATGTGCGCCCGGCTGATGCGTTCCAGGTGCACGTTGATTATGACAAGAGGAGAGCGCCAGCGCAGAGCCGAACTAGCCTACTGCATGTAGCGTCAGCATAAGGGTCAAAGGGCGCCCTTACAGCATCAGTACTATGCCGCCGATACACCGGAGAAGTTACTCGTAACGGAGAGGGACGGAGCCACAAGGGAGGTGTGGCAAGAGACCACACCCCTCCCCATACACAAAGCGTCTACCCCTCTCTGGAGAATAAGCCACTCCCCCCTGAAAATAAACCCTAGTACATATTTCTCACCGCAAAAGAATATAAGACAGTGTCTTATATTCTGGGGGAGAGACGGTATGTATCTCCTTCCGTATTATTAAAGAGGAACCGTCGCGAACATCTTAAAATTAAAAACACATACAAATAAGAAGTTAATTTCTTCCAGAGTAAAATGAGCCATAAATGACTTCTCTCCTATGTTGCTGTCACTTACAGTAAGTAGTAGAAATCTGACAGAAGCGACAGGTTTTGGGCTAGTCCATCTCTTCATGGGGGATTCTCAGCATGGCCTTTATTCTTTATAAAGACATTCCCTGAAAAAAAGATTTATACAAAGATGCTGGCCAGCCTGCCTGCTCGCTGTACACTAATTTGGCAGTTGGAAGGAGCAGTTGAAAGTGCTTTTAAAAATAAAACTCTGAGAACCCCCCAAAAGAAGATGGGTTAGTCCAAACCCTGTCGGTAATGTCAGATTTTGACTACTTACTGTAAGTGACAGCAACATAGGAAAAAAGTAATTTATAGCTCATTTTACCCTGGGAGAAACGTACTTCTTATTTGTATGTGTTTACATGTATTTAAAATTGTAAGATTTTCGTGACAGACAGAGGTCCTTTAAAGGACTTACGAGGCCTGTTTGCTCCCAAAAAAATAAAAAAAGTGAGATACCTGTGTCAGTTTGTGAGGCACGGAGCAGCAGGCCTCGTAAGCAGCAGGAAACAAGCCAAGGGTTAATCACAGCGGAGCAGCAGGAAACAAGGCAAGGGTTAATCACAGCAGACAGGAATCGTCAATACAAGCCAAAGGTCAAGATCCAGTAATAACAATAAGTGAGTGCGAACCAAGCAACTAGCCACAGCTATGCTTATCACGGGCGATGACTGGGAGCACTCTGCAGGTTTAAATACAACTTTCAACCAATCAGTGGACAGCCACACTCTGCACATCCAATCACACAGTGTTCAGCCTACCTAGGTGTCAGCTGTAACGTCAGCTGACACCATGCTGTCAGCTGACCGAAGTCAGCTGACTATTGCTTACATTTGTAGAAGGCGTATTGCGGACACGTCCTCCGCCTATCAGCATGTGCGGTTTGCGTCTCAGCAGTGACGTCATCAGTGGGGAACAAGCTCCGAGACCTGGAAGCGAAGGATTCCGCCGGGGTCTCGGCGGAAACTTCAAGAGCAGGCAAGTTCCTTATAGGTGCTTTTTAGTTTGGTTGCCCAAGCAACCGGCAAGCACATGTTTGGCATCAGGCGATCCCCACCAGTGCCGGGCATCAGGGACATTGCTGTAGTGTGCAAGCGAGTAGGAAGACCTGCGGGCATCTTTGTATTGATCCTTTCCAGGGAGCGCTTTTGCAAAAAATTAGGGAAATACTAAAAATCCCCCATGAGGAGATAGACTAGTCCAAATCCTGTCAAATCTTTACTACCTAAAGTAAGCGACAGGAACACCGAAAATAAAAGTAATTCATAGAGTATTTTACTCTGGGAGAAACATGCATCTTATATATATATATATATATATGTATACACGTGTTTTTTTGTAAGTTATTTTTGTGGCAGTGGCCCTTTAATAAGGGAGAGATCAGGGAAAACTGTTTAAGTATTTGTGAAGCCTGATAAATTCCATTCAGAAGAAAGTTAAATTCCTTGTAATGTATCTGATGATAATATACACTCATACAATAATACTTAAAGGACTTACGAGGCCTGTTTGCTCCCAAAAAAAATAAAAAAAGTGAGATACTTGTGTCAGCTTGTGAGGCACGGAGGACGCCGTCCGCGCCCTCCGTGCCGTT
Source organism: Hyperolius riggenbachi (assembly GCF_040937935.1). Lineage (NCBI taxonomy): Eukaryota > Metazoa > Chordata > Amphibia > Anura > Hyperoliidae > Hyperolius > Hyperolius riggenbachi. The sequence continues at coordinate 22,212,334 of NC_090653.1, read as the reverse complement.
CCGCCGGGTCCCCGCCGCTCAGTATCCCCCCGAACGTCCCCCGACTGCACGGCCCGGGTCGGGCTCTTCAACCTTCACCAAGATGTCCGCCGGAGCTGGCCGTGGCTGCGCAGTCCGCATAGCCGCGAGTGCGGCTGCGCAGCTCTAAGGCCAACCCCCCGATCCACGTAACAGGCTGTTTCCTGTAGCGTGGATCGGGGGGTTGGCCTTAGAGCTGCGCAGCCGCACTCGCGGCTATGCGGACTGCGCAGCGGCGGCCATATTTGTGGAGGCTGAAGATCCCGACCCGGGCCGTGCGGTCGGGGGACGTTCGGGGGGATACTGAGCGGCGGGGACCCGGCGGAACGGCACGGAGGGCGCGGACGGCGTCCTCCGTGCCTCACAAGCTGACACAGGTATCTCACTTTTTTTATTTTTTTGGGAGCAAACAAGCCTCGTAAGTCCTTTAAGTATTATTGTATGAGTGTATATTATCATCAGATACAGTACAAGGAATTTAACTTTCTTCTGAATGGAATTTATCAGGCTTCACAAATACTTAAACAGTTTTCCCTGATCTCTCCCTTATTAAAGGGCCACTGCGACACAAATAACTTACAAAAAAACACGTGTATACATATATATAAGATGCATGTTTCTCCCAGAGTAAAATACTCTATGAATTACTTTTATTTTCGGTGTTCCTGTCGCTTACTTTAGGTAGTAAAAATTTGACAGGATTTGGACTAGTCTATCTCCTCATGGGGATTTTTAGTATTTCCCTAATTTTTTGCAAAAGCGCTCCCTGGAAAGGATCAATACAAAGATGCCCGCAGGTCTTCCTACTCGCTTGCACACTACAGCAATGTCCCTGATGCCCGGCACTGGTGGGGATCGCCTGATGCCAAACATGTGCTTGCCGGCTGCTTGGGCAACCAAACTAAAAAGCACCTATAAGGAACTTGCCTGCTCTTGAAGTTTCCGCCGAGACCCGGGTGGAATCCTTCGCTTCCAGGTCTCGGCGCTTGTTCCCCACTGATGACGTCACTGCTGAGACGCAAACCGCACATGCTGATAGGCGGAGGACGAGTCCGCAATACGCCTTCTACAAATGTAAGCAATAGTCAGCTGATTTCGGTCAGCTGACAGCATGGTGTCAGCTGACGTTACAGCTGACACCTAGGTAGGCTGAACACTGTGTGATTGGATGTGCAGAGTGTGGCTGTCCACTGATTGGTTGAAAGTTGTATTTAAACCTGCAGAGTGCTCCCAGTCATCGCTCGTGATAAGCATAGCTGTGGCTAGTTGTTTGGTTCACACTCACTTATTGATATTACTGGATCTTGACCTTTGGCTTGTATTGACGATTCCTGTCTGCTGTGATTAACCCTTGCCTTGCTTCCTGGATAACCCTTGCTTGCTGCCTGGACTGACCTTTGCTAAGTTACTGGACACTCTGAGTAAGCCTGAACTAATCCTTGCATATTGAATAACCTTGCATGTGATCCTTGCTTGAACTCTCTCCTTGCCTGGAGCATTCACCGCCTGTTGAATAACCTTGCATGTGATCCTTGCTTGAACTCTCTCCTTGCCTGGAGCATTCACCGCCTGTTGAATAACGTTGCATGTGGATTTGCATGAACTCTCTCCTTGCCTGGAACATTCACCATCTGTTGAATAATGTTGCATGTGGTCTTGCATGAACTCTCGCTAATCTGCCTGAGTCCGTCACTGCCTGACCCTCATACATCTGTCATTACTGGCAATCGACGCAGAGGGCCTCATCCTCATGAATCAAGGTAATCACCCTGTGTGATACTTATGAACTATCTGAACTGTGTTACTAGCCTCATTGGGGTTCTGACAGGTTGTTGTTTCCTCTACTTCAGTTTGCATGTCTTGCACATTAAGACCTGGGGGTAACCAAAGTCAGGAGACAAATAACGAGTCCTGTTCAAGCGTGGACTTGTCTATAGGTGAATATGTGTGCCGAGCTCAGAGCTGCAGCACTAGATTTGGGCATAGAGACTGACTGGGAACATAACCTGTCAGGCCTTACAGTACCAACCTCCCCCCCCCCCCCCCCCCTGTACAGCAATAAATACTTACCGAGCCTCCCGCGCCGCTGTCTAACGTTCCTGCAGCTCCCGGGCTTTCCAGCATACTGTGTGCGGCTCCGGGCCTGTCACCTGACCTGGGTAGGGTCACGTGATGCACTGAGAGCCGGGTACGGATGCCGGAGACTGGAGTCACTAGCAGCTGCAGGAAGGTTAGATTATGGCGCTGGAGGCATGGAAAGTATTTGAATCCCTGCAAAACCCTCAAAACACAGTCCCCATTATCCCCGCAGGCACAGCGGTTAGTTTAGACTTCGTCTGAAATCTGGATAACGGGGATTTTGCTGTATTTTGCCAGTTAAACTGAGAAACTGATTTTTAGAAAAACAAAGCAAGAAAGCCCTGAGAATCCCACATGAAGACTAGTCAACACCAGTCAGAATTTTTTCTCCCTTCCTATTCAGTTAATCAATGAGTGGCCATATCTTAAAGGGCCACTATCGCAAAAAAAAGTAGGCAGTTAAAGTCAGAACTGACAGGGTTTTGGGCAGCCCATCTCCTCATGGGGGATTCTCACGGTTTCCTTTGTTTTCAACAGCATTTCCTGAACAGCAGTTTAACTGCCAAAATAGTAAGATACCAGCCGGCCTCCCTACTCACTTGCGCACTATTTTCTCAGTTAGACTTTGCAACTGCTAGTCAGGATATTCTGTTGAAAACAAAGAAAACCCTGAGAATCCCCCATGAGGAGATGGACTGGCCCAAAACCTGTTGGTTCTGTCAGATTTTAACTGCCTACTTTTTTTTATCGACAGTGGTCCTTTGAGACTCACACCTTTATTTCAGAAGAAGAGAGTAGCCTCACTAACCTAACGTCTCCTGCGCCACAAAATTGGCTTCAGCCCAGCTTTTGTAAAGCAGGGCTGTAGGATTTGAATATAATGACTACTTTTATTTCATGGAATGGGCAAATGTCAGTTTTCTCTGCTCTGCTGATGAGCAGAGAGAGGTGGGGCTTAGTAATAGGTGTATCACGATGGCGCCCTCTGCCTTCCAGGAATATTGTTGCATGCCAGGTATGAGTATGTTCGCTGTTCCTCAGGCCTCGGAAGTCTCTTGGATCGGACATGACAGGGGGTCATTGTGCAGATGTGGGGCGGAGTTAATCCAGCGGTAGGGCTGAGGTGTAGCTTGTAAGGCGGCAGGGAGTTGTACGGAGGTGCTGTGAGGAGAGAGATGTACACTGTATGCAGAATACAGAGCATACCGACACTCTAACATGGTTTATTTACTCTCGTGAGGCAGAAATATTTCCAGGATGCAAAATATATTCTATTTCCATCAGATGAAAATAAGTTAGGCTTTATTTCATTGTGTAAGTCCGTAAGTCCGTTCGGTTTTAGGAACGCGCAGGGGCGTGCTGCGCGGGGGAAGGTGGGAAGAGGCGGAGCCACGTGGTCAGCGTCTGGGAGAGGAAGTGACATCATCAGACGCTGTCTGGGTTGTTTTTCTCAGACACGGAGGACATGCTGTATGAGGTATCGTCCTGCTCCGGGGAGGCGTGGCTGAAATCCATGTCGTCCAGTTCAGCGGGGGGCTCGTTCAGGAGGATCTAGAGAGAGGAAAAATGATAAACAGACAATACCAATGTGACAACCAATCACTGCAGTGGGCATTGATATAGGTAACTATGACAACAATTACTTCCCTGTGCCACTTTTGTATGGCCGTTTCCTGTCTGTGAACACCTCTCTGTGTGTATATATACTTTTCAGCCTATCACATTGCTAGCGGATGTGTTATAGATAATGGCAGTTTGTGCTGTCCATGTTTTTTTTCATGTCTGCCTGCAGTAAAGAAGTTGACTTGCAGACCAACGGAGGATCAAAGAACATGAACGAATTACACGGCGAGAATCAATAATTTTGTAATCTATCTATTTCTTTACATCTCACTTTGCAATTGTTATCCCCCCCCCCCGCCCCCCACACCCCTATACTAGATCTCTGTCTGTTGTAATGACGACAAATGGCAATCTCACCAGAGGGATCCAGAGCCTCCGAGGACAGGAAGAGGAAATTCTGTCAGCGACCAGATCCCGGGGAGGAGAGTTGAAATGCCTGCTGCGAGCACGCTCTCCAAATACCGTACCTCCCGTCAGCTACCCCAAGTCAGACTCGGGATTACCTTCCCTGATTTCTTTTTTCCATCCCGAGCCTGCCTCGGAGTTACAGCTAAGGAAGTAAATGGTGCAGATCAATGAACAATTGTTCTTTCGATTGTTCCATTGATCCAAATTTTGGAGCAATTCTTTGAGTCTGATCAGATTGCTTATCACTTTAACTTCCGTTGTTGGCCCCGATTGATCGTTTCTGATTGATCACGACAATCGGATGGTCGATTTTCCACAGTAGGGAAGAGTTATTATAGCCCCTCCCACAATCACCGCCAATAAAGAGGCAGCAGTGTGTGCAGGAGAGCCTCGTGTACCTTTTGCTGCTCGATGTCGTTGGATCTGATGGCGTGGATGAGGTTCCGGGCGTACACTTGAAGTTCCGTGTATTTGTGCTTGTAGGTCTCCAGCTCCGCCTCCATGTACCTGGCCTCTTCATTCTGGATATACAGACAAGTCAGCAGTGAGGACCAGGAGCGATAATAACCATGACAGACAGAATAGAGGAACCAATCAAAGACAGTCATGTGACTACTTTCCCTACTCGGGGGTGGGGCAAAACAAAACCTCCGACCTCTATTATGCTTGTTCCAGGGCAGTGGGTCACAGATCAGTGGAACTATGGTGACACTCCTAAGTCTGAATCTCAACCAAACACAAAATCAAACAAGGCAAATGCATTTAGGTTAAAAAGTGAACATAAACAGTGTACGGTTTCGTGGAGCCAATGTGCTTGCTGCTGCAGTGCATCTTGCTTTCTGTCCTGTCTGGATTTAGCTGTTGGGCGGGTCAAACTGGTGTGACCTTGTGACAGCAAAGTAGGAAAGAATAGATTACATTTTCCAGAATCCCTTCATTACAGTAGAAATCATTTGTCTACTGTGCATGAGGAGGAGGAACTTGGTGGGCGAGGAGTTGTACAAACTCAATCAGCTCAATAGAAAAAAGCTGGACAGGCAATGGATGTCTTAAAATAAATCTGAAGTGGGAGGGATAGGAAGGCTGCCATATTTATTTATTTTTTAAACAATACCAGTTGCCTGGCAGTCCTGCTGATCTATTTGGCTGCAGTAGTGTCTGAATCACACACCTGAAACAAGCATGCGGCTAAACCAGTCACATTTCAGTCAGAGAATCTGATCTGCATGCTTGTTCAGGGCCTATGTCTAAAAGCATTAGAGGCAGAGGATCAGCAGGACAGCTGGGAAATAAATATGTCAGCCTCCATATCACTCTTACTTTGGGTGCCCTTTAAGCTTGTATGGATAGAAGTGCACAGCTACAGACAAGAACAGCTACATAATGGGCTTTTGAACATGAAAAGTTGTATTTTAAAGAGAATACTTGGTTCTAAGAATTTGTCTCGTTCTACTTTGAGTTTAAAAAGAGATGTGGAAATAGTCGTTTCCATAACTCTATTTTCACAGGTGAAACATTGACCTTTTAAATCCAGAACACATATAACATACATGAACAACATCCCGGACGAGCCCCCATGTTTCATTTAAAGTTCCACTTTAGGGACAAACCAAAATAGAAAAGAAGCGGCACACCACTGCCTGCAAAAAGTTGCTTGTATTGAACAGAAGCACTACATGTTACAGACTCACAGGCCCCGAAGCACCACATATTATGGACTCACAAATGCACCTGATGGAGGACACCTGATGAAGGACCTGTGAGTCCGTAACATGTAGTTCTTCAGGACCTGTGAGTCCAAAACATGTAGTGCTTCTGTTCCGCAATACAAGCAACTTTTTGCAGCCAGTGGTTGCCGCCTCTTCCCTATTTTGGTTGGCTCCTGGACCGTTTTGAGCAATCCGTTCGAGGCTTGGCACTGGCAGATTACCAGGTTTCATACACCCAAACAGCTGTATCTGTGGTAACATACACCTGGTTGGTCACTTTAGGGACAAACCTGACATAAAAAGAGCAGTAAAACACACATTGGGCCTGATTCACAAAGCGGTGCAAACTTTTTCGCGGACGTTTGCGCGCACAAAGTGCCGCGATTCGCGCGATCGCGGACTTTTGCGTGCGCAATTTGCAGCAATTTGCAAAAGTCCGCGATCGTGCGAATCGCGGCACTTTGCGCACGCAAAAGTCAGCTAAAAAGTTTGCACCGCTTTGTGAATCAGGCCCATTTTGTCATTAGATTTCACTATCACTTTTCTCACATCAGAATGGAACAAGGAGCAGAGATACCTTTTATTTATTTACTGTAAACAATAAGCAATTTTACTAATTATGTTATTTTCACTACAGGTCCTATTTAAAGAGAAACTCCGACCAAGAATTGAACTTTATCCCAATCAGTAGCTGATACCCCCTTTTACATGAGAAATCTATTCCTTTTCACAAACAGACCATCAGGGGGCTCTGTATGGCTGATATTGTGGTGAAACCCCTCCCACAAGAAACTCTGAGGACCATGGTACTCCTGGGAGTTTCCTCTCTGTGAACCTTGTTGCATTGTGGGAAGTAGCGGTTTACAGCTGTTTCCAACTGCCAAAAAAGCATGCAGCAGCTACATCACCTGCCAACAGAAAAAATGTCACCATGTGATAAATGTCAGAATGTAAATCAGGGAGAGGAAAGCTTTTACAATGGGCAAACACTGACTAAATCATTTATACATAATTATTGTAAAAATGAAGCACTTTTTTATTACATTATTTTCACTGGAGTTCCTCTTTAAGCTTTTTATGTTTTATTTTTGGCGTGCGGTGCTTCCTCTTGTTGCTGTTTGCGTATTTTGCTTTTTTCATCTGTTGATGTCACGGTTCTGAATGTAGTTTCTTAATTCTGTTTTTTAGTTTTATATTATTTCCCAGGTTTAATCCTGCCCTTTTGTAACCAGGGAGAGCAATTAAAACCCTTTGATTTAATTTCACGGCTTTGTAAACGAGCCGGCTGGCGGCGGCTGTTAACTCGCTTAGTAGCAGCGTGACAATGGAATCGGCGAGCGTTTGTTTATCCGTTAATCGGACCCCTTCTTGTCGGAGGCATAATCTCGCGGACGCATAACAACCTCACAGCGGCACCAGGGCGATTGCGGCTGACAGAGACGAGCGAACCTGCGGTGAGTCACCGTCCGCTGGTGTTTCGCGATCCGCATCCAGCGTGTGCACAGCGCCGCTGCGAAGGAGATTCTGAGCGCCAGCCGCCCGTTTGGCAGGCGAGGACCTTGGAAGGTCTGTTGCCATGGCACCTGCTGGAAAATCGTGTAACAAGAAATGAAAACAGATTCTCCCTGAACCGCGTTTATGTTTAGATTTAATCAGCGATCCCTCCTGACGCCAACGCCGGAATTAACGCCGGCTTTCCCACCTGCTACGTCTGACCCGGTGGAACGCAAATAAGATGGAGCGGATGGTTTATTGACACGCGGCGCTGAACCGTACATCTGCCGCAGTTCTCCGGGGATCTTAATATTTTATCAGAGCGACGGTGACAGCGTGAAGGGTGGAATATCAATTTAAGGAGCGAATTCAGAGGAACAATGCTAGCGACACAATATTGTACAGCGTTAAAGGGAATCTGAAGTGAAAAACTTATAACGATTTGTATGGGTAGTACAGCTAAGAAATGGAACATTATTAGCACAGATAGGAGTCTCATATTGTTTCCAGTACAGGGAGAGTTAAGAAACTTCAGTTGTTATCTATGCAAAAGAGCGTCTGTGAGCTCTGCGACTTTATAAAGTCGTGGACAGCACTGTCTTTTGAAGCTCTTATCTCAGCTGTCTCTCATTGCTTCTTCATTGTTTAGGTTTATGTTTTTTCTGCTGAGAAATGTTCAAAGTGTCACTAGCCTGCTCTGTGAAATCATTTAAAATTCTGGGTGTATTGTGGAAACTGCCATTATTAGAGAATGATGCAATGTTATAGAAAAAAGCTATTTACCTGAAAATAAAAATATGTCGCTATTTTCTTTGCTACGAATGTTCTAGTAATTATCCGTACTACACAACCGATTCATTTTTTTAAAGGTTTTTTCTGCTTCAGTGTCACGTTAACCATTTCAGCCCGCGGGTATTTTTCACCTTATGCATCAGAGCAATTTTCACCTCCCATTCGCCAATAAATTTATCACTAATTATCACAACGAAATGATCTATATCTTGTTTTTTTCGCCACCAATTAGGCTTTTTTTTGGGTGGTACATTTTGTTAAGAATTATTTTTTTCTAAATGCATTTTAACAGGAATATTAAGAAAAAAAATGGAAAAAATTCACTATTTCTCAGTTTCGGCCATTATAGCTTTAAAATAATACATGCTACCGTAATTAAAACCTATGTATTTCATTTGCCCATTTGTCTCAGTTATTACACCATTTAAATGTTGTCCCTATCACAATGTATGGCGCCAGTATTTTATTTGGAAATAAAGGTTCATTTTTTTCAGTTTTGCGTGCATCACTATTTACAAGCTTATAATTTAAAAAAATGTTCTTAATATACCCTCTTGACATGCATATTAAAAAAATTCAGCCCCTTAAGTAACTATTCACTTTTTTTTTTTTTTAATTGTAATTTTTTTTTCATTAAAAATTTTATTTGGGTAATTTTTGGTGTGGTAAATAGTTAATTTTAAATGTAATAATGTGGATTTATTGTATTAAAAAATGTATGTAGATGTAGTTTTACTATTTGGCCACAAGATGGCTACAGTGAGATTTTTTTTTTAGCCCTGATTGCTTCCAGGAAGCATATAGAGGACGGTAAACTTTTTTTTATGTCAGAAAGACCGAGGCCTCTGATGAGAAGCCGTTGGTTTTTCTGTCGGGGACTTAGATCCATGAATGGGAACCATGTTCCTATTCATAGATCCCCGGGATATCGGGGGGCGGCACGTGAGCGCGCGCAGTAGCCGCCGCCTAGACATGAGGATCAGGTCCAGGCGGGATAAATGGTTAATAAAGCATTTATACTTACCTGGGGGTTCCTTCAGCCACCTTTAGACCGTTGGCTCCCTCACTATTCTGCCGGTCACATGCTGGGTGGCCCGATCTCTCCCCCCATTTGGCTCAGTTGTGCTGTATTGCGCATGTGCAGCCTTTACACATGCGCCCCATCGCTTGGAGGGCTCTGCGCCTGTGCAGTAGTACTGTGGGAATGGCAGCTATTGGAGGAAGAGGCAGGTCGGCTAGTAGACAATCAGAGCCGAACTGCGCATATGCTGACCGGCCCCCAACTGGAGAAATTTCAGAGGACCCTAGCGGTGGATCGAGGCGGCCCAGGAGGACGACGAGGGAGCCAAAAGTCTGAAGGGGGCTTAAAGGACCACTATCATGAAAAAGTAGGCAGTTAAAATCTGACAGAACAGACAGGTTTTGGACAAGTCCATTTCCTCATGGGGGATTCTCAGGGCTTTCTTTGTTTTCAACAGCATTTCCTGAACAGCAGTTGCAAAGTCTTTGAGCCTGTACACACTGCTGCGCTTGCGCTGCGTTTTTAAAATCACATGCGATTCTTAAATCACAAGTCTTTACTAGAATAGAAAAAAGCGCATCGCACCAGTGTGTACAGGTCTTCTCGATTTTCAAGATTTTTCAAAAGACCTTGCGATTAAAAAGCGCATTCGATTTGAAAAGCGCAGCGCAAGCGCAGCAGTGTGTACAGGCCCTAACTGACAAAACAGTGTGCAAGTGAGTAGGGAGGCTGGCTGGTATCTTACTATTTTGGCAATTAAACTGCTGTTCAGGAAATGCTGTTGAAAACAAAGAAAAAATTGAGAATCCCCCATGAGGAGATGGACTGGACCAAAACCTGACGGTTCTGTCAGATTTTAATTGCCTACTTTTTCACGATAGTGGTCCTTTAAAGGACAAGCCTGCAAATCAGGTGCTCTGATAGCAGTGTGGCTGGATTAGACGCATGCTTGTTTCAGAAGTGTGATTCAGACACTACTGCAGCCAAATAGACCAGCCAGGCAACTGGCATTGTGTAAAAAAAATATATATACATTTGGCAGCCTCCCAATCCCTTTCACTTCAGGTGCCTTTTTTCATTGGAAAATCCAAATTGAGCCAAATGCCAAATAGCTATATAGGAAAAAAGTGAAAGCTGAACAATTCTGAACCTATTTCAGCAGATGGAGATTTCGCTCCATTGTTCCATTGTTTGTTGGTTTAATAATGATGTCATCAGTCAGCAGCGCCACCTGTAGGCAATAAGAAATACTGCACCCCAAAACCAGTCAAATTAATTAGAACAGATACAATGAAACTGAAGAATAATGCATTGATAGTGGAGTAATTTCGGTGAGTCATGTGACTGTATATTTAGGCAGTAATACACATCTGTATACTCACCCTGTACTCCAGCAGTGAGCGCAACTGATCCACGTTATACTGGCTTGTTGCGTCTCTCTCCTCCTCATCCACAGCCTCGACTTTCTGCAACACAAAATCCACCGTTATCCAGTGAAATACTTAAAGGGAGTCTGAAGCAGGGGCGTAACAATAGACCCTGCAAGGGATGCAGCCTCAGGGGGGCCCAGAAGCCACAGGGGCCCTGTCCTGAGAGACTGACAACTAAGGGCACGGAGAAAAAAACGTTCTACTCTCTGCACAATTGTTCTAATGACTGCATCTGCTCAGCCACTGATAAGGAATAATACAAAGTTTTGAAGGAATCAGACTAAGATTTGAAGACAGTCCCTATTCAGTGTGCAGCAGGGTCTTGTGTACAGCGTACAGCCCCCAACCTCACTACTCCCTCCGCAAGTGCTCTGTACTGTAGTAATGCTGGAGGAGTCTGCAGAGCCAGAGGGGTAACAGTATTGACGAGAGGGGGCCCCATTCAAAGTTTTGCAGGGGGGGGGCAGTGATTTCTAGTTACGCCCCTGGTGTGAAGCCTGTTTTAAAATAAGAAAACAGATACTTACCTGCGGAGAGGGGAGGCTCTGGGTCCTATAGAGCCGTCCCACCTCCTCCCGGTGTCTTCGTTCCCCCGCTAGCAGTCCATGACCAATTTGGTCGTGACGGCTCTCTTCTGAGTAGAGGAGACTTTGGCAGTCTTCGGAAGCACTCGGACTTGCGAAGACGGGCCGCTCTGTACTGCGCATGCGTGAGCGCCCTCTCTGGCACACTCGCGCATGTGCAGTACAGAGCCGCCGAGCTCTTCCAAAGACTACCTAAGTTTCCCGCAGCAGGAAATTCAAACGATGCAGCCTGCGGGGGAATGCGGACACTGGGAGGAGAACAGGACGGCTGTATAGGACCCAGAGCCTTCCCTCTCCTTAGGTATCTGTGTTTTTTTAAATTTTAAAAGGGCTTCAGATTCACTTGAAGATGTTACTCAAGAGGATACTTCATTAGACACATCGAGACAAAATGAGTCTTAATTTGAGGCCCGCTAGATATTGCAAAGCGCAATCACCGAGCTCTTTTTGTAGTGATTTTAGCAGCAGTTTCCCATGTTTTTAGAGGAAAAACGTAACAAAGGACCCCCTCTCCCCCCGGGGGAAACTTACCTTGGGAGGGGGAGGCCTCAGGATTCTAATGAGGCCTTCCCCCTCCTCCTCACTCTCCGGGATCCAGCGCCGTTTCCCCCAAACACCAGCGATAGAAATAGTTACCTACTGCTAACCAGCGCAGCAACAGTAGGGGCTTTCCAATCTGGCTCAGGCAGAAATAGCCACAATTGTGGACTAAAATACACAACATGCATTCAAAACAGGTACAGCAAAGGAGGACGTTAGCTTCAGTATAAACAACTAGCGGTAGGTCTTCCCCGAGAGGACCCATCACCGCCGTGAGGAAGTCTAGAAGGGAATCATTTGTGCACATATTATTTATACTGATGCGAACGTCCTCCTTTGCTGTACCTGTTTTGAATGCATGTTGTGTATTTTAGTCCACAATTGTGGAGCTCTGCACATCTATTGCAGGAAGTCAATTCGGGTGCAGACTCTGTTTGGAAGCGCTGCCAATGTCTCCTGCTGTACAAAACTCATGTAAGTATACTTATGACTAGCTGCATCCATGTGCATCAATTTGCATTCAAATTATAGATTAGGACTTGTACATGATTTGCATCTGATTTGCATTCAAGGCATGTATTTAGCCCTCTGGGGCTCTGCATGCCTCTGTTGGTCTACAATTCAGTTGCAGCCTATGAGCGCTGTCATTTGTTTGATGTCTGTTTGAGAGAAATGTGTATACCATTTTATGATTAGCAGCACTAGGAAAAAATCGTGTTTTTATCGTTAGACTAGCGGTAGGTCATCCCCGAGAGGACGCGTCACCGCCGTGGGGAAGTCTAGTAGGGAATCACTTGTGCACATATTATTTATACTGAAGCTAACGTCCTCCTTTGCTGTACCTGTTTTGAATGCATGTTGTGTATTTTAGCCCACAATTGTGGAGCTCTGCACATCTATTGCAGGAAGTCAATTCAGGTGCAGCCTCTGTTTGGAAGCGCTGCCAATGTCTCCTGCTGTACAAAACTCATGTAAGTATACTTATGGCTAGCTGCATGCATGTGCATCAATTTGCATTCCAATTATAGATTAGGACTTGTACATGATTTGCATCTGATTTGCATTCAAGGCATGTATTTAGCCCTCTGGGGCTCTGCATGCCACTGTTGGTCTATAATTCAGTTGCAGCCTATGAGCGCTGTCATTTGTTTGATGTCTGTTTGAGAGAAATGTGTATACCATTTTATGATTAGCAGCACTAGGAAAAAATCGTGTTTTTATCGTTAGACTAGCGGTAGGTCATCCCCGAGAGGACGCGTCACCGCCGTGGGGAAGTCTAGTAGGGAATCACTTGTGCACATATTATTTATACTGAAGCTAACGTCCTCCTTTGGTGTACCTGTTTTGATTGCATGTTGTGTATTTTAGTCCACAGTTGTGGAGCTCTGCACATCTATTGCAGGTAGTCAATTTGGGTGCAGCCTCTTTTTGGAAGCGCTGCCAATGTATCCTGCGATATTTTTGGGGATGACAACACTGGATACTTAAAGAGACTCTGTAACATCAGAAACATCCCCTGGGGGGTACTTACCTCGGGTGGGGGAAGCCTCCGGATCCTAATGAGGCTTCCCACGCCGTCATGTGTCCCACGGGGGTCTCGCTGCAGCCCTCCGAACAGCCGACGACAGACCCGACTGTCAATTCAATATTTACCTTTGCAGGCTCCAGCGGGGGCGCTGTGGCTGCTTTCGGCTCCGAAGTAGACCGAAATACCCGATCTCCGTCGGGTCCGCTCTACTGCGCAGGCGCCGGAGACTTGCACCTGCGCAGTAGAGCAGACCCAACGGCGATCGGGTATTTCCGCCTACTTCGGAGCCGACAGCCACCAGAGCGCCTGCGCAGGAGCCGGGAGGGTAAATATTTACGTCGCCGCTGTACGGAGGGCTGCAGCGAGACCCCTGAGGGACGCAGGACGGCGTGGGAAGCTTCATTAGGATCCGGAGGCTTCCCCCACCCGAGGTGAGTACCCCCCAGGGGACATTTTGAAGTTACAGCTCCTCTTTAAAGTGATCAAAATCGGACACATACCTTCAGATTGGGAAGCCTCAGAATCCTATTGAGGCTTCCCTTGCTTATCTGAAGCTCCCTGTTGCTGAGTGCGGCCCCCTCCACAGCGGGGCCACGCAGCTCTTCTTCCTGTAGCATGGCCATGCAGTAGCTGCACAAGCCTGCCCGCCCACAATGGCTCTGGCTTACTGCGCATGCGTGGGCGACATTTGCGCGGCCACGCTGGAGAAAGAGCTGCGCAGCTCTGATATGATCACCCACAATGCCTTGTCGCTAATCCTCTGCATTTAAACTATAAAGCAGTGACTCCCCCCCCCCACACACACACACACATTTGGGGGGGAGAAAAAGTGCGTCTTATAGTCCAAAAAATACAGTATATTCATCCAGTTTATCCTTCTGCTACATAGATTTGGGAAGATTGTACAATAAAGATTGTATTGTCTATGGGCACCCCTACAGATGTGTGTAATAAGCAAGGTCTACAGATAAGGATTGTATGACAGACACACGTATGTACTTTGCAACAGTGCGCAGTTTGGTCTGTGGTGCATTGCTGTCCCATTTCACTGAACAGGGCGCTGCGCCAATCAGCACTGAGTATTTGTGCACAAGATGTAATTCACACAGTTTGCTCCATATTATCACTGCACATACCACATTATGCTGGGGGACTCCGCTTGGACTGTCCTCTTTTATCATCACATCATCATTGCGTCCCACATCTGGCATCTCATCGGCTGGGAAAAGAAAGTGCAGCAGTCACTAGATGTTATTTGTACCGACATAGCTCTGACATACTCCATAGCGCTGTACAGAGATCACTGATCCATTCCCATCAGTCTCTGCACCAGAAGCGTAGCTAGGGTTTTCAGCGCCCGGGGACAAAGACTATTAATGCGCCCCCTAAGGTGAAGGGTCGTGACCAAATGTGGGCGTGGTTATGGGTGCTCCACATTTGGTCACGCCCCTTCAAAAGTACATGGAGGTTAGCAGGCTCACGCTCACCCACCCTCCCTCAGTATGTACCTTCCAGCATGTTCCAAGACAAATTCAGCAATCATGAGCCCCCCCCCCCCCATCAAGACAAATTCCGCGATCATGAGGCCCCTAACAAGACAAATTCAGCAATCATGAGCCCCCCCCATCAAGACAAATTCAGCAATCCTGAGGCCCCCAACAAGACAAATTCAGCAATCATGAGGCCCCTAACAAGACAAATTCAGCAATCATGAGGCCCCTAACAAGACAAATTCAGCGATCTTGAGGCCCCCAATGAATCATGAGGCCCCCAACAAGACAAATTCAGGAACCATGAGGCCCCCAACAAGACAAATTCAGCAGTCATGAGGCACATAAATAGACAGCATTTCACATAAATAGGCAGAATGTCCCCTTAATATGGTAGACATAGACACCTCTCACCTGGCAGCAGTTCCCCAAAATACACTCAATCTGACAGCAGTGCTTCCCCAAAAATAGGTAGCCCCAGGTCTATAGGTGTCCCCAGAATAGGTGGCCAGCAATATAGATGTCCCCAGAACAGGTAGCCAGGGGTAGAGATGTCCACAGAACAGGTAGCCAGGGGTATATGTGCCCAGTGTATGTAGGCAGGGGTATATGTGCCCAGTATATGTAGGCAGGGGTATGTGTCCCCAGTATATGTAGCCAGAGGTGTAATGGTTAAGGGCTCTGCCTCTGACACAGGAGACCAGGGTTCGAATCTCGGCTCTGCCTGTTCAGTAAGCCAGCACTAATTCAGTAGGAGACCTTTGGCAAGTCTCCCTTACACTGCTACTGCCAATAGAGCGCGCCCTAGTGGCTGCTGCTCTGCTCTGGCGCTTTGAGTCCGCAAGGAGAAAAGCGCAATATAAATGTTATTTGTCTTGTCTTGTCTATATGTAGCCAGGGGTATATATGCCCAGTATATGTAGCCAGGGGTATATGTACCCAGTATATGTAGTTAGGGGTATATGTGCCCAGTATATGTAGGCAGGGGTATATGTGCCCAGAGTAGGTAGCCAGGGGTATATGTGCCCAGAGTAGGTAGCCAGGGGTATATGCCCAGTATATGTAGGCAGGGGTATATGTGCCCAGAGTAGGTAGCCAGGGGTATATGTGCCCAGAGTAGGTAGCCAGGGGTATATGTGCCCAGAGTAGGTAGCCAGGGGTATATGCCCAGTATATGTAGTTAGGGGTATATGTGCCCAATATATGTAGTTAGGGGTATATGTGCCCAGAGTAGGTAGCCAGGGGTATATGCCCAGTATATGTAGTTAGGGGTATATGTGCCCAGAGTAGGTAGCCAGGTGTCCCCCTCCCCAGCAGGAGGGGAGCAGCGCAGAGAAGAGGAAGAGCTGCTCTCCCTCCCTCGCTCTCCCCTCCAATGTCCGGGTGGCTGGCGGAACTTACCTCCTTCTCTCGCAGCGCCGGATGGATCTGCCACTACTCTGGTCTGGTCCAGACCAGAGCAGCGGCTGCGCACCCGAACTTCCGGCCGGCGCTGGAGCGAGATGGAGGTGAGTTCCGCCCGCCGCTGCCAACCACCCGGACATTGGAGGGGACAGCGAGGGAGGGAGAGCACCTAAGGTGAGGGAAGATGGCCCCCCTTCCCCACCGTCCGCACAGCTCTCCCTCTTCTCTGCGCTGCTCCCCTCACCCGCCGAAAAAAAACAAAAAAAACCCCCGCAGCTCAGCCAGGCAGAGGGCGCCCTTGGGGACCAGGCGCCCCGGGGCACTTGTCCTACCCCGACCCCCCCTAGCTCCGCGCCTGCTCTGCACCAGAGGAGCTTACACTCTACTGTCCTCACCCCAGTCACACACTATTATTATACATTTATATAGCTCTGACATATTCCACAGCGCTGCACAGATATCACTGAACCATTCCCATCAGTCTCTGCACCAGAGGAGCTTACACTCTAATGTCCTTACCACAGTCACACACTATTATTATACATTTATATAGCTCTGACATATTCCACAGCGCTGTACAGAGATCACTGATCCATTCCCATCAGTCTCTGCACCAGAGGAGCTTACACTCTAATGTCCTCACCACAGTCACACACTATTATTATACATTTATATAGCTCTGACATATTCCACAGCGCTGTACAGAGATCACTGAACCATTCCCATCAGTCTCTGCACCAGAGGAGCTTACACTCTAATGTCCTTACCACAGTCACACACTATTATTATACATTTATATAGCTCTGACATATTCCACAGCGCTGTACAGAGATCACTGATCCATTCCCATCAGTCTCTGCACCAGAGGAGCTTACACTCTAATGTCCTCACCACAGTCACACACTATTATTATACATTTATATAGCTCTGACATATTCCACAGCGCTGTACAGAGATCACCGATCCATTCTCATCAGTCTCTGCACCAGAGGAGCTTACTCTCTAATGTCCTCACCAAAGTCACACACTAATATTATACCTTTATATAGCTCTGATATATTCCACAGCGGGAAAGGGCGGACGTCTCCCCCGCTTCCCTCACCTTGGGGCTCCTCTTCCTGGCTCTCCCTTCCAGAACGATTGCAGCCTATGAGCGCATTTATATAGCTCTGACATATTCCACAGCGGGGAAGGGCGGACGTCTCCCCCCCTTCCCTCACCTTGGGGCTCCTCTTCCTGTTACGGCGAGTTGACGCTGTGCGTGCCGCTGCTCTAGACCAGAGCAGTGGCAAGCACAACGTCAACTCGCCGGAACGAGGAGGAGGTAAGTCCCGCCCACTGATGCCCGCTGCCAGCCACCGCCGCAATCGTTCTGGAGGGGAGAGCCAGGAAGAGGAGCCCCAAGGTGAGGGAAGGGGGGGAGACGTCCGCCCTTCCCCGCTGTGGAATATGTCAGAGCTATATAAATGCGCTCATAGGCTGCAATCGTTCTGGAGGGGAGAGCCAGGAAGAGGAGCCCCAGGGTGAGGGAAGGGGGGGGGGGGGGAGACGTCCGCCCTTCCCCGCTGCTCTGCACAATGCTCCTCTCCACTGCGCTGCTCCCCTCCAGCTGGGAGGACACCTGGCTACCGATTTTAGGGACGCCTATAGACTGGCTATACTGGGGACACCTACATACCTGGTTACATATACTGGGGACACCTATACACCTGGCTATACTGGGGGCACCTATACACCTGGCTACACATATACTGGGCACACCTATACACCTCGCCACATATACTGCGGACACATACACCTGGCTATACTGGGGACACCTATACACCTGGCTATACTGGGGACAACTATACACCTGGCTATACTGGGAGCACCTATACACCTGGCTACATATACTGCGGACACCTATACACCGGGCTATACTGGGGACACCTATACACCTGGCTATACTGGGGGCACCTATACACCTGGCTACATATACTGTGGACACCTATACACCTGGCTATACTGGGGACACCTATACACCTGGCTATACTGGGGGCACCTATACACCTGACTACATATACTGGGGACAACTATACACCTGGCTATACCGGGGGCACCTATACACCTGGCTATACTGGGGGCACCTATACACCTGGCTACACATATACTGGGCACACCTATACACCTCGCTACATATACTGCGGACACATACACCTGGCTATACTGGGGACACCTATACACCTGGCTATACTGGGGACAACTATACACCTGGCTATACTGGGAGCACCTATACACCTGGCTACATATACTGCGGACACCTATACACCGGGCTATACTGGGGACACCTATACACCTGGCTATACTGGGGGCACCTATACACCTGGCTACATATACTGTGGACACCTATACACCTGGCTATACTGGGGACACCTATACACCTGGCTATACTGGGGGCACCTATACACCTGACTACATATACTGGGGACAACTATACACCTGGCTATACCGGGGGCACCTATACACCTGGCTACATATACCGGGGACACCTATACACCTCGCTACATACACTGCGGACACCTATACACCTGGCTATACTGGGGACACCCGAACACCTGGTTACATATACTGGGGACACCTATAGACCTGGCTACCTATTCTGAGGACATCTATACACCTGGCTTCCTATTCTGGTGACATCTCTACATCTGGCCACCTATTCTGGGGACAACTATACACATGGCTACGTATACTGGGGGCACCTATAGACCTGGCTAGCTATACTGGGGGTACCTATTTTGGGGGAACTGCTGTCAGATTTGTATTTATGGGGAACCGCTGATGCCAGATTATGTGTATTTTGGGGAACTGCTGTCAGATTGTGTATGTTGGGGGACCACTGCTGCCAGATTACATGTATTTTGGGTGTTACGTGTATTTTGGGTGATCCACTGCCAGGTTTCACGTATTTTTGGGAACTGCTTCCAGATTATGTGTATGTTGGGGGAACTGCTGCTGCCAGATTGCCTATTTTGGGGGAACCACTGCCATATTATCTGTATTTTGGAGGAACCTCTGCCAGATTATGTGTCTTTTTGGTGAAATGCTGTCAGATTACATCTACTTTTTGGGGATACACTATGACAGAACTCAAACTTTCCCTGGCAGTCCTTTTATACCACTGCTAAGGCCATGTATATTTGGCCCCACCCATGACCACACCCACGCTATGCTTAACCACGCCCATTTTTAGATTTTTAGGGTGAGTCCACTCACTTATTTTTCCAGGACTAGACCCCTGAATAAGTCCCAGAGGAGTGCCACACACACAGTCTTCTCAAAGAGCAGCTTATGATATGTAATGAATCCAGGCCAGATTTGTTGGATCACTCCTGTTCTTAAAAGGTCCACTATTGCAAAAAAAATAATTGTCAAAATTAAAATACATGCAAGCACATAAAAATTAGAAGTGTTTTTCTTCCAGTGTAAAAGGTATACATTGCTTTTCTCCCATGTTGCAGTTACTTACAGTAGTAAGCAGAATCTGACAGAACTGACAAATTTTGGACTAGTCCATCTCTTCATGGGGGATCTTCAGTATTTTGTTTACGCTTTACAAAAGCTCTCCCTGGAAAGGATCTATACAAAGATGTCAGCCAACCTGCCTACTCACTAGCACACTATTTTGGCAGTTGGACTGAGCAACTGCAGTTTAGTAAGCGTGTCTGTAAATAAACTAGTTAACTAAGAATCCCCCATGAGGGGATGGACTAGTCCAAACCCTGTCAATTCTGTCAGATTTCTACTAACAACTGTAAGTAACAACAACACAGGAGAAAAGTAATTTATAGTTCATTTTACTCTGGAAGAAATGTACTTCTTATTTGTACATGTTTACATGTATTTTACATTTTACAATTTTTCTCGATAGTGGTCCCCAAATATAAAATATTGTCCTTTTTGCAGCAATCTATATCCGCTGGTCAGTCACAGCAGAGACAGCGCAGGATGGGGGCGTGCGGCAGGGGCGCCGAGCGCTCGGCAGACGAGGGATAAGTGCGTCCTGCCGGGATCTGGCGCGCTGCCCGCCTTCCAGAACCGCCGAGTAGCTAATGGCGACTTCGGCTGACGGTTTTTTACCTGGTAAATAAACAGCTCTTTAAGAATTCTGAGTAAAGAAATCCCAGTTCTGGCTATTATCCATCCCAGGTATCTCAGCGTATCTTTACCCCGCCCCTCCCCCCAATTTCCGAGGCGATTACAGTTCCCCGAGGAGCGGCTTTCAGATCGCAATTATTCCGCTTTCCGAGGTGCGCCCTGCGGCACGGGCTGGAGGAAATGAAACACAACGCGATAAGCAGCATCTTGTTCGCGAGTGCGGCATCAGCAGGAGAAGATTACAGCAGCAGTTATATCATAGCGACGCGCGTTGTGCGACCACGGCGTCCAGCATGGCAGCCACAACAGTCGCTATAGAGAGTGAAAGGCAGATTATCCGTAAACATCACCCTTTTTTTGTGAAGGCTTTTATTTCTAGAAAAGGAGAGAAGGTCTCTGAGGTAAACGTCTAATCCCTCTGTTATTTCCACCATTTATATTTATTGATTTATAAAGCATCAACATATTCTGTGGCGCTGTACAGAGCAGGAAACAAACTTGGTTAGTCATTAAAGGTATCATCGGAATCAACATTCGTTGACGTCAGTCAGAGATCCATGAGCCGTGGTTTGTGGGTGGGGCTGACAGCCACTTGTAGCCTTCTCGCTATCTACACTGATCTGGGCCTGCGTGGATTACCTCAAAAGCACCAGCCGGTGAGACCTATGCTTGCTGTGGAAGCTGCTGCCTGATTACTGAGGGAATTGCCTGTCATCTGTGACTTGCTTGTGCATGGCTGCAACCCTCCAGTATCATGCAGGCTGCACAGACATGTGGACACACTATATGTACTGTACCTGCATTAACTGGTGAGAGCTATGCTTCCCGTGTAAGCTACTGACTGATTGCTGGGGGAATTGCCTGTCATCTGTGACTTGCTTGTGCATGGCTGCAACCCTACAGTATCATCCAGGCTGCACAGACATGTGGACACACTATATGTACTGTCCCTGCATTAACTGGTGAGAGCAATGCTTCCTGTGTAAGCTGCTGCCTGATCACTGAGGGAATTGCCTGTTATCTGTGACTTGCTTGTGCATGGCTGCAACCCTACAGTATCATCCAGGCTGCACAGACATGTGGACACACTATATGTACTGTCCCTGCATTAACTGATGAGAGCTATGCTTCCTGTGTAAGCTACTGCTTGATTACTGAGGGAATTGCCTGTCATCTGTGACTTGCTTGTGCATGGCTGCAACCCTACAGTATCATCCAGGCTGCACAGACATGTAGACACACTATATGTACTGTCCCTGCATTAACTGGTGAGAGCAATGCTTCCTGTGTAAGCTGCTGCCTGATCACTGAGGGAATTGCCTGTCATCTGTGACTTGCTTGTGCATGGCTGCAACCCTACAGTATCATCCAGGCTGCACAGACATGTAGACACACTATATGTACTGTCCCTGCATTAACTGGTGAGAGCAATGCTTCCTGTGTAAGCTGCTGCCTGATCACTGAGGGAATTGCCTGTTATCTGTGACTTGCTTGTGCATGGCTGCAACCCTACAGTATCATCCAGGCTGCACAGACATGTGGACACACTATATGTACTGTCCCTGCATTAACTGATGAGAGCTATGCTTCCTGTGTAAGCTACTGCTTGATTACTGAGGGAATTGCCTGTCATCTGTGACTTGCTTGTGCATGGCTGCAACCCTACAGTATCATCCAGGCTGCACAGACATGTAGACACACTATATGTACTGTCCCTGCATTAACTGGTGAGAGCAATGCTTCCTGTGTAAGCTGCTGCCTGATCACTGAGGGAATTGCCTGTCATCTGTGACTTGCTTGTGCATGGCTGCAACCCTACAGTATCATCCAGGCTGCACAGACATGTAGACACACTATATGTACTGTCCCTGCATTAACTGGTGAGAGCAATGCTTCCTGTGTAAGCTGCTGCCTGATCACTGAGGGAATTGCCTGTTATCTGTGACTTGCTTGTGCATGGCTGCAACCCTACAGTATCATCCAGGCTGCACAGACATGTGGACACACTATATGTACTGTCCTTGCATTAACTGGTGAGAGCAATGCTTCCTGTGTAAGCTGCTGCCTGATCACTGAGGGAATTGCCTGTCATCTGTGACTTGCTTGTGCATGGCTGCAACCCTACAGTATTATCCAGGCTGCACAGACATGTGGACATTAACTGGTGCTTCCTGTGCAAGCTATTGTGTGATTATTGCATGCAAATCCCTGCATATTGAGCACTGTGCATTGTGATCTAGCTTAGACGCTGTCTGTTCTCGATTGCTGAAGCATTAAAAATTGAAAAAGACTCCCAATTATTGACTGAACTAAGATCCTGTACTATAGCATTGTTTATGTTCTTGAGTATGACCATTCCTGATATAGTAAACTTCTGATATAGTAAACTACTTTTCCCGGACCTCTTGAGTTTACTGTAAAGGGATTCTGCTGTATGCACAAAATATAGATACTCGATACACATAGTAATTACAGCGACAAATGGAACATGATTAACCACTTAAAGGCGCGTACACAAGCCATACTGTAGCAAATTACGGTTCCGTCAGACCCTCCCGCTGGGCGTCTGCCAGCGTGTACACACGTTCTACTGTCAGCAGAATGTCCGCCAAGCAGGAGGGTCTGATGGACCCGTCGTTTGCTACAGTATGGCGTGTGTACGCACCATAAAGGGGAACTTCAGCCCAAACAAACATACTGTCATTAAGTTACATTAGTTATGTTAATTAAAATATATAGGTAATATGATCTCGTATCCACCCTGTTTTCTAAGAACAGACACGTTTGTGATTTCATGGGGGCAGCCATCTTTTCCATGGGGGAAGCCATCTTTTTGGTTGAAAGGAGGTGACAGAGCATGAGACACAGTTCCAACTGTCCTGTGTCCTTATCACCCCTCCCAGCTGTGCGCGTTAAGCTTCAAATCTCAAATTCAAAATTAGAGAAACAAAAAATTTCCGCCAAAACAGCAGAAGGAGAACAACAACATCAGAAATCCCATCATGCTTTGCACAGCATCAGGGGAAAAATGCCCAGGCACTTTTCTTATGTGCAGCTAAAAATGAGGCTTGGGTAAGAAAAACAAAGTTCTGATGCTGTGAAACTGTTAAAGAAACACCAAGCCTTTTCAGTGCTGCTGAGTAGATTTTTAGTCCGGAGGTTCACTTTAAAGGACAACTGAAGAGAGAGGTATATGGAGGCTGACATATTTATTTCCTTTCAGGCAATACCAGTTACCTGGCAGCCCTGCTGATCCTCTGCCTCTAAGGGCCCGTTCAGATCAGAAATGCGGATGGCCATGCGTGCGGAACGCGTGCGGACTGCAACGTGTACGAACGCATGGCCATCCGCGTTTGTGTGCGTTGCGTGGCTGATCCCATCACTGAAAAGTGAATGGAACAGCCACGCGTTTTAGCAAAATCTGCATGCAGCATGCGTTCCCGGACCGCACAGGTCCGGAACGCATGCAGTGTGAACATCAGACATTGCACTCTATGCAATGTCTGATGTCGTGCGTATCGGCCACCTGCACGCGTTTCCAAAACGCGGCTGGAAACGCGTGCAGTGTGAACGGGCCCTAACACCTTTAGCCATAGGCCCTGAACAAGCATGCAGCAGATCTGGTGTTTCTGATATTATTGTCAGATCTGACAAGATTTCCTGAGCGCTTTTATTAATAAATACATTGTATTTATTCATTTGCGGGTGAAAGAGTTCACTTCCTGACTGAAGTCAGGAAGTGAAAAAATTAATCGCTGAGCAAAAGCGCTTAGAAAAGCACTCACCAAATCGTCAGCGCTTGCGATAGCGCTGGCGATTTGTAATATGAACAAGGCCTTATAGATTATTTAGTCAGTGTTTGCCCATTGTAAAATCTTTCCTCTCCCTGATTTACATTTTGAGATTTATCACTGGTGGTGACCTCTTTAGTCCTGCCAGGTGATCTGTACGGAATGTTCGTTACTGAGAGTTCTATGCACAGAGGGAGATACTACTCGCTTGGCAGTTAGGGTTGCCAGGTCGGCTGATGGAGAAAACCGGACAGGGGGTGGAGTTAGGGACGGAGTCAGAAGCACACTTTTATGTAGAGTGGGGCTAAGCAATGGGCTTTTTAAAAAATGTTTTTTACAGTATTTATATCGCACTGACATCTTCTGCAGCACATTACAGAGTACATAGCCATGTCACTAACTGTCCTCACCAGTACATGCACATAAGAGACCACTTTTCACCAGTAAATGCACATAATAAGAGACCGCTTTTCACCAGTAAATGCACATAATAAGAGACAGAGCAGAAAACTATTACAAAACTGGAAAACTATGCAAATAATGCAATGCATTTATGGCGTTTTTGCACAGTGAAGTGGTCGATTTCTTGCGGGAAGTTTTAAAATTTATTTTTTTTTTCCCACCAAAATTTTTTATTGAGAACAATAAAGTGGACATACATAGGCATAAAGTTAAAATATAAATCTGCGCATACATGTATGTACACATTTTGAGCAAATATAACAAATATAACAGTATAACAGTATAAATTGCGTTGTACAATAGTATGAATTCAAGTGTAAAGTATAGTAAGCAGCGGGCTCAGGCGAGATTGAATGAGATTGAAAGTCACGCCTGGACTATACGGAGGGGAGATAGAGCGGAGCCAATGCACACAAAGAGCGGAAATACAACCAGAGAATTATGGGTCACTCACTCACCATATCTCCAGACTCCTGACCTTACCTTGCTTCCTTCGCAGATGCAGAATCGCATTGCAAATGACGTGAGTGACGCACGTCATGCGTGCGGTGGCAACGCAGCGTTGGCGTTGCCGTAGCAACGTCGGGAAGCGCGGGCTCGGGGGCGGTACTTAAGCTGGCGTAACTTACGCCGCGTAAGCTGGCTGGCTGTGCCTTTGACTGACAGCCAGGCAGCGAATCAGCGGTCGCGCAGCGCTGGCGGACGGGTGGCAGCAAGTGGCAAAAGGCATAAAACCGGACATCTTAATTGTCCGGTTTAACATGCCTTTTTGGACAGGACACAGCGGCCAAAAACCGGACTGTCCGGTCTAAAACCGGACACCTGGCAACCCTATTGGCAGTTGGAAACAGCCATTATTTCCCACAATGCAACGAGGTTCACAGACAGGAAACTGTCAGGACCATGGTCATGACATCACACTGTGGGAGTGGTTTCACCACAATATCAGACATACAGTGCCCCCTGATGATCTGTCAGAGAAAAGGTAAAGATTTCTCATGGGAAAGGGGGAATCAGCTTCTGATTGGGATGACGTTCAATCCTGGGTTAAAGTTCCTATTTAAAGGGACTCTAAAGCGAGTCTAAATTCACTATTTTAACATGCAGTTATGTTAACAACTATAAGCCCTGCTAAACCGCCGATATCCTGCGGATAAATAAGTGGTTTTAGCCCCCAAATTCCCCCTGCAAAATTCACGACATTCCTGGTCGTGGATTTTGCTCCTCCTGGAGGCAGAGCTATGAGCTGCAGCTCTGCCTCCATGAGCGTCAATCGCCACATGGATCTCCGCCTCTCCCCTGCCCCTCTCTGTGAAGGAAGAGTGAGAGGGGCAGGGAGAGGCGGCGATCAGCCGGGATTGACGCGCTGAGAGGCAGAGCTGCAGCTGAAAGCTCTGCCTCTTTAGGAAGCGCTCCCCGGAGGTAGGAGAGGGGATTTGGGGGGGTATAAACCCCTTGTTTTGCCGCGGGATAGCGGCGGTTTAGCAAGGGTTATAGTTGTTAACATGACTGCATGTTAAAAAAGTGAATTTAGACTCGCATCAGAGTCTCTTTAATGCTGGGAATACACGGTACTAGTTGGCTCGATTGATAATTTCCGACATGTCCGATCACCCGCCGGATCGATTCTGCGCTCGATACCGCGGGCGGGACAGTGGAAAAAGATAAGGAAACGAGCAGAAGATAAGAGGATCGACCGCAGGGATGAGCGGGAATCGATCCGGCGGCAGAATCGAGCGTGTATTCCCGGCATAAGACGTGACAGACTCTATATATTTTTTACTTTAAAGAGAGTCTGAAATAAATCTAGCTTCAGACCTCATAGTTAGTAGGGGCATGTGTGCCCCTGCTAGACCGCCGCTATCCCGCGGCTTAACGTGGGTCCCTTCACGCCCCAATCCCCTCCGTACATCGCGGAATCTCTCCCGCATTGGGGCAGGGCTAACCGCAGCAGCCCTGCCTCCCGCGCGCCTATCGGACGCTTACCTCCGCCTCTCCCCCGCCCCTCTCAGTCTTCCTTCACTGAGAGGGGCGGGGGAGAGGCGGCGATGCGCTTCTGATAGACGC
Organism: Hyperolius riggenbachi; assembly: GCF_040937935.1. Lineage (NCBI taxonomy): Eukaryota > Metazoa > Chordata > Amphibia > Anura > Hyperoliidae > Hyperolius > Hyperolius riggenbachi. The sequence continues at coordinate 22,185,757 of NC_090653.1, read as the reverse complement.
GCTGAGAGACAGGGCTGCAGCCGTTAGCCCTGCCTCCAGGAAGAGCAAAATTTACGACCAATTTGGTCGTTTATTTTGCAGGGGGGGGGGGGGGGGGGTTGGGGGTGAAGGAACCCCCGTTTAGCCGTGGGATAGCGGCGTTTTAGCAGGGGCACACGTGCCCCTGCTAACTATAAGCTCTGAAGCGAGAATTATTCTCGCTTCAGTGTCTCTTTAAGTACTCTTGAATTACAGTATCAACATAACAGAATCATTTTTAGGCTCCCTGCAAATCCGTTTTGCGATTCCGATTTTCCCTGAATGCTATCAACAGAAAAACAGAGGAAAAAACGCAGCATGCAGTAACCATTAAAAATCGGAATCGGATGTAAAAAAACGATTAAACTCGGAATCCTATGCAGTGTATACCGTTGAGGTTTTTGAACAGAGGCGCCAAAATAGGATAAAAACGTCTAAAATCAGTTTAAAAGGGGAGAAGCGGTGGACTTACCTCCCTCAAGAACATACAGACAATGATCCGTTCTTTTTTTATAAACAAATAACATCCTCTATAATAAAACCCCTGTGTCCCTCCCTGCGTGTGCTGTCTCTGTGTAGCTGGTCCGTGCTTTTTGCTACATGCGCATGTGCGCAGCACGGACCCAGCCTCACACAGGCAGGAGGACGGGGCCAGGGAGCCTGGAGGGCATGTGAGCGGGCAGCCGGGTGTGCGGCGGTTGTGAACGCGTGTGTGGCGGGTGCGCGCGTTCGCAGTACATGTGGCGGTGAGAAACACAGACCCTAGAGTCCGTTTTTAAACGGGCTTGGATCTGCTAGTTTATTATAAAATACTCCTCTTTGCAACGTGTTTCGCGGGCACAGTCCCGCTTCATCAGGCAATAACCGGAGAAACTCAAAAATGTCTGTAGCGTGGCCGAGCGCCTCTGTTCATTTTTACACTGTATTCTAGATTATATTACAGTTTTATTTGCGAATGCGTAAAAATGCCTTTGCCGCGGCAGGAGGAGGATTATGTTTTCGTGCTGGCAGTAAATCTCTTATTGACGATCGGCTAATGACTGGCGATGATGCGTTTGGACGCGCTGCGGCTGGATCGGTGACAGCGGCTGAGAAGAGGCCTCCAGAAAGTCGACACGGAGCTGAGGAAACGTCTTCGTGTTTAAAAACACACAAGCGGGACGCGTCGTTTTAATTAGTGCGGGCTAATTGATCCTCCGGCTTGCCTGATTTCCTTGAATAATTGTAACGGGCGCAGCTACGGCCGCAAAGCATGCCAGAGAGGACATTTCATCTCGTACAACATTCTGTTCATCCGGCGCAGCCATCGAGGAAGGACGCCAACCGCTGGCACAGCGCCACACCTGAAACATTTCATCTTCTGAAGATTAATGATGGGATAGCAGGAGGAACAGCTGCCTCTGTCACTGTCCTCCACCAGCATCCCCGCCGATCGGCCAACTGCGGCAGCGCGCTCTGCTTACTTGTGTCGCCGTAGCTATAAACCTCACAGATAATTTAAAGGATACCCGAGGTGACACGTGACATGATGCAATAGACATGTGTATGTACAGTGCCTAGCACACAAATACCTAGGCTGTGTTCCTTTTTTTCTTTCTCTGCCTGAAAGTTAAACATCAAGTATGCTAGTTAGTCCAGGTCGGCAATGCGTCAGACTATAGCACAACCCTCACTGATAAGGAATTAAAGCCATAAAACACTTTCTTGGCAGTAAATGGCTTTTGAGAGCTGAAAAGAGATGAGAAGGGTAAATAGTTCATAGATTTGAGCTCTGACAAACTTCAATGAATGTGTCATTGAGCACAGGCAATGAAACAGTAAAAACGGAACTGAAGTGAAACTGAAAGGAAAAAAAGTGTTTCAGCCCCTTGCAGCCTTCCTGTCCTCCACGATCCTCCGTTCTTCCGCCACCAGCTAGTTTCGTTACTGTCGTACCGTCGACTTGTAAGTCGATGACAACTGCGCCTGAGCACCCCGAGCCACACTTATCTTTCTAAGCGCTATCGCCCGCGATAGCATCTTTCACTAATAGTGAGGGACGCTAATGCAGGTGGGAGCGAAAAGAAACATATGCGTGGCCCGGGGCGCGCAGGCGCAGTTGCTGCGGTGACAATACTAGCTGGCAGCGGGGGAATCGTGGAGGACTGGCGCGGGACAGGAAGGCTGCAAGAGGCTGGCAGAAGCCCCAGGTAAGTGAAACACTTTTTTTCCCCTTTTAGTTCCACTTTAAATAGCAGATCTAAATATGAAATAAAAGTGTGGGATACCTAAAAAGGCCATTTTTAGGAGGCCCACCTGCCACCTTTTTTGACTTCTCTCTTCTTCAGCTTACCAAAAGGACCTCAAGGGGACCCCACATCTATTACCTTGCATAGGGCCCCATTACATCTTACTCCATCTCTGTGTATAATGTATAAATAGTGTGCACACTATTATAGTCAGGGGCGTTTTTAGGCATAGGCAATACAGGCCAATGCCTGGAGTGCCATTGGATCTGGGGGACGCCACGCTCCTGATTAAGCCCCGCCAAATGAACGAAGCCCCACCCCTGAACCAAGCCACGCCTCCCAACCAAAACCACACCGCCACGGGTGTTTGTACCTCACTGTCCCCTAGTGCTTCCTTCTGTCTCCTTGTGCCTCCTTCAGTCCCCCTGTGCCTCCTACTGTCTCCCTTTGTACCTACTTCTGTCTCCTTGTGCCTCCTTCTGTCCCCCTGTGCCTCCTTCTGTCTCCCTGTGCCTCCTTCTGTCTCCCTGTGTGTCCTTCTGTCCCCCTGTGCCTCCTTCTCGCCCCTGTGCCTCCTTCTGTCCCCCTGTACCTCCTTCTGTCCCCCTGTGCCACCTCTGCCCCCTGTGTGTCCTTCTGTCCCCCTGTGCCTCCTTCTCGCACCTGTGCCTCCTTCTGTCCCCCTTTGTGCCTCCTTCTGTCCCCCTGTGCCTCCTTCTGTCTCCCTGTGCCTCCTTCTGTGCCTCCTTCTGTCTCCCTGTGCCACCTCTGCCCCCTGTGTGTCCCTATGCCTCCTTCTCGCCCCTGTGCCTCCTACTGTCTCCCTTTGTGCCTACTTCTGTCTCCTTGTGCCACCTTCAGTCCCCATGTGCCCTTCAGTCTCCCTGTATTATGCATCCACCCTGTACGGCGCATGGTTTATATTCTCTAGTGTGTGGGGGCTTTTTTTCGGGCGAGGGGGTGACACAGGATTACTTGCCTGGAGGGCAAGTATATGTATACATAGTGTACAGTGTGTAGTGTATACATAGTGTGTAGCATGTAGTGTATAGTGTACAGCTTGTAGGGTATAATGTATAGATAGTGTACAGCTTGTAGTGTATAATGTATAGATAGTGTACAGTGCGTAGTGTATAATGTATAGATAGTGTACAGTGCGTAGTGTATAATGTATAGATAGTGTACAGCTTGTAGTGTATAATGTATAGATAGTGTACAGTGCGTAGTGTATAATGTATAGATAGTGTACAGTGCGTAGTGTATAATGTATACATAGTGTACAGTGCGTAGTGTATAATGTATAGATAGTGTACAGTGCGTAGTGTATAATGTATAGATAGTGTACAGTGTGTAGTGTATAATGTATAGATAGTGTACAGTGCATAGTGTATAATGTATAGATAGTGTACAGCTTGTAGTGTATAATGTATACATAGTGTACAGCTTGTAGTGTATAATGTATAGATGGTGTACAGCTTGTAGTGTATAATGTATAGATAGTGTACAGCTTGTAGTGTATAATGTATAGATAGTGTACAGTGCGTAGTGTATAATCAGGGCCGGTCCTGGACTTTCTGCTGCCTGAGGCAAAGATCGTAAAGGCGCCCCCCCCCCAATATCTCTACATAACATTACATCCCCCACACAACCGACCGTGTCCGTGAAGGAAAGCCTGAGTGACGCAGCAAAGTGAGTGACTGACTCACCAGGGATTGGGTCTCCCTCCGGGTCTGGCGGCGGCGAAGGGCGGGCATCCGCATCCAGCATGCATCCTGCACTGGCAGGGGACAGACGGCTGCGGTCTGCGGCGGGCATGCTCCATCTCGGATCTGAGGGATCTCGCGCTGGGCCAGTGAGCGGCGGCCGGCGGCAGCCAGCCAGCCTCATCATCATCGTCACGTCGGCGGCGCTCGCTGCTCAGTGACTGACCATGACAATCAGCCGCAGCCAGGGCAGCAGAGCGGGCGGCAGCCGCCGCCATCAAATCAGCAGGCTTAGGCACTAGGCAGCGTCACCAGCGTGCAGCCTTGGAGGAGACAGGAGAGGCTGCAGAGCTCGGAGTCGTCGGACTCGGGCGCCGGCGGCAACAGTGCAGTTTCTAGGCTAAAATGCACCCAGGGCGAGGGTGTAAAAATTGCGCCCCCCCGGTGTAGGTAGCCAGCTATAGGTCCCCCCCCCCCCCGAGTATAGGTGGCCAGGCATGGGTGAGCCAGTAAAGTTGCCCCCAGTATAGGTTAGCCAGGTAGTTGCCTCCAGTATAGGTAGCCAGTATAGTTGCCCCCAGTATATGTTAGATAGGCAGGCACCCCCCCGCCCCGGTATAAGTTAGATAAGTAGGTGCCCCCAGTACAGGTTAGCTAGGTAGGTGCCTCCAATATAGGTAGCCAGTATAGTTGCCCCTAGCATAGGTTAGATAGGTAGGTACCCCCAGTACAGGTTAGTTAGGTAGGTGCCCCCAGTATAGGTAGCCAGTATAGTTGCCACCTGTATAGGCTAGCTAGGTAGGTAGGTGCCCCAAATACAGGTTAGATAAGTGCCCCCAGTATAGGTTAGATAGGTTGCTTCCCCCCAGTATAGGTTAGATTAGGTCGCTGCCCTTCAGTATAGGTTAGATTAGGTTGGTGCCCCCAGTACAGGTTAGATTAGGTAGGTGCCCCCAGTATAGATTAGATAGGTAGCTGCCCCCAGCATAGGTTAGACAGGTAGCTGCCCCCAGCATAGGTTAGATAGGTAGCTGCCCCCCAGTATAGGTTAGATAGGTAGCTGCCCCCCAGTACAGGTTAGATTAGGTAGGTGCCCCCAGTATAGGATAGATAGGTAGCTGCCCCCAGTACAGGTTAGATTAGGTAGGTGCCCCCCAGTATAGGATAGATAGGTAGCTGCCCCCAGTATAGGTTAGATAGGTAGCTGCCCCCCAGTATAGGTTAGATAGGTAGCTGCCCCCCAGTACAGGTTAGATTAGGTAGGTGCCCCCCAGTATAGGATAGATAGGTAGCTGCCCCCAGTACAGGTTAGATTAGGTAGCTGCCCCCCAGCATAGGTTAGATAGGTAGCTGCCCCCCAATGTAGGTTAGATAGGTAGCTGCCCCCCAGTATAGGTTAGATAGGTAGCTGCCCCCCCCCCCAGTATAGGATAGATAGGTAGCTGCCCCCCAGCATAGGTTATATAGGTAGCTGCCCCCCAGTATAGGTTAGATAGGTAGCTGCCCCCCAGTATAGGTTAGATAGGTAGCTGCCCCCCAGTATAGGATAGATGGGTAGCTGGCCCCCAGTATAGGTTAGATTAGGTAGGTGCCCCCCAGTATAGGATAGATAGGTAGCTGCCCCCAGTACAGGTTAGATTAGGTAGGTGCCCCCCAATATAGGATAGATAGGTAGCTGCCCCCAGTACAGGTTAGATTAGGTAGGTGCCCCCAGTATAGGATAGTTAGGTAGCTTCCCCCAGTATAGGTTAGATTAGGTAGGTGCCCCCCAGTATAGGATAGATAGGTAGCTTGCCCAGTATAGGTTAAGTAGGTAGGTGCCCCCTCATAATGGCGGAGGGGGGAGCCAGAGCCGCGGTGAGGGCAGCCCGACCTCTCCCTCCCTCTCCCCGGGCCGCTCTCCATGCTCCCCCCTCGGACTGTAGGCAGCAGAGTTAGCGCGCAGGGAAGCGCTGCTGTACACAGCTGTTACTCACCTCCCTGGATCCAATCGCCGCTCCCGCCCTGCTGGTCTCCTCTCTGCAGTGTAGCCGCTGCTGATACACACGCTGCTTCCTGTTTACACAGGAAGCAGCGTGTGTATCAGCCGGCTAGGCAGAGAGGAGACCAGCAGGGCGGGAGCGGCGATCGGATCCAGGGAGGTGAGTAACAGCTGTGTACAGCAGCGCTTCCCTGCGCGCTAACTCTGCTGCAGTGTAGCCGCTGCTGATACACACGCTGCTTCCTGTTTACACAGGAAGCAGCGTGTGTATCAGCCGGCTAGGCAGAGAGGAGACCAGCAGGGCGGGAGCGGCGATTGGATCCAGGGAGGTGAGTAACAGCTGTGTACAGCAGCGCTTCCCTGCGCGCTAACTCTGCTGCCTACAGTCCGAGGGGGGAGCATGGAGAGCGGCCCGGGGAGAGGGAGGGAGAAGTCGGGCTGCCCTCACCGCGGCTCTGGCTCCCCCCGCTATCACAGCCACGTCATCTGGTGCCGCCCCTCCACTTCCTGCCGCCTGAGGAACCCGCCTCACCCCGCCTCATGGGCGGGCCGGCCCTGTGTATAATGTATAGATAGTGTACAGTGCGTAGTGTATAATGTATAGATAGTGTACAGTACGTAGCGTCAGTGGTTTGTGCAATCGCTGCAGGGATAATACGTTGAGTATGCCTTGAGGGAGAGGGAACGATTCTATGTATTATTATATAAATCGCTGAATGTTATGTTTGCGCTGCACAGATATGGAAATAAATAAATTACAGACAAATAAAATATGAATGTAAATTGGCTACTTTATCCCTTCAGCAGACAATGTGTGACAGCGGCGCGATCTCTGTCTACACAGAACATAATCCGCTTCGTGTAACGATGATTGGGAACCAGAGCTGCCTCTTCCTGACTTTATATTATGTGAGAGTTTATCTCCAAACAAATCATCCCATTTTCTTCCATCTCGTGAAATGAAGACGATTGTGTTGTCACCCCGGAGTTCAGCAAACTGACGGCTCATAATTATGTTTTCACTGCAATTACTGAGAAACAATTTATCTGCTGCTCTGAGAGCCGAGAAATCCTAAATACAAACATAACCCTTAAATGTGTTATTATTACCCGGCCCAGAGAGACAGGCGGCGAGAGGAGGGGGAAGAGAGACAGAGGGAGAGAGAGGTGATGGAGGGGGAATGGGGAAAAACTGGGGGCACCTATACCTGGCTACCTATACTGGGGGCACTTATACCTGGCTACCTATACTGGGGGCACTTATACCTGGCTACCTACACTGGGGGCACTTATACCTGGCTACCTATACTGGGGGCACTTATACCGGGGTACACCTATATCAGGCTACCTATACTGGGGGCACCTATACCAGGCTACCTTATACTGGGGCACCTACCGTATTTCGCGCCGTATAAGACGCTCCGGAATATAAGACGCACCCAAGTTTAGAGGGCAAAAACCTGGGAAAAAATATATATATTAAATCTGGTGCGTCTATATTCCAGGAGCGTCTTTGTACATGTTGTGTCCTCCCGTGTACCTTATCTCTCCACCTGTGTGCCCCATCTGTCCTTCTGTGTGCCATCTCCCACATGTGTCCTCCTGTGTCCTCTCCCCCATGTGTCCTGTGTGCCCCTTCTCCCCATGTGTCCTGTCTTCCACATGTGTCCTCCTGTGTCCTGGCTCCATGTGTCCTCCTGTGTCCTGGCTGGCTCCATGTGTCCTCCTGTGTCCTGGCTGGCTCCATGTGTCCTCCTGTGTCCTGGCTGGCTCCATGTGTCCTCCTGTGTCCTGGCTCCATGTGTCCTCCTGTGTCCTGTCTCCATGTGTCCTGGCTGGCTCCATGTGTCCTCCTGTGTCCTGGCTCCCCCACGTGTCATTCTTTGACTGCCTCCCCGCATGCCTCAGCTTTTCCCCTCTATTTTCCTCCCTCCATGTGCGCATCTCAACCCACCCCCCGCGTCTCAGATATGCCCGCTGTAAATCCTTCCCCCCTGTGTGGGCAATCACTGTGCCTGGCTCCCCCGCGTGCCTTAGCGTTTCCCCTCTATTTACCTCCTGCCCCCCTCCATGTGCGCATCTCCCCGTTCCCCCCCCGTGTCTCCGATGTAAATATTTCCCCCCTCCGGGTCTGCAGCTGCAGCGGCTTACCTAATACATGCCGCCGCGAAGTCTGCAGACAGCCGGCTACTCCATATGTTTCCTCTACTGCGCGGCTACTGATGACGCAATCAGTACAGGCCGCGCAGTAGAGGAAACATATGGAGTAGCCGGCTGTCTGCAGACTTCGCGGCGGCATGTATTAGGTAAGCCGCTGCAGCTGCAGACCCGGAGGGGGGAAATATTTACATCGGAGACACGGGGGGGAACGGGGAGATGCGCACATGGAGGGGGGCAGGAGGTAAATAGAGGGGAAACGCTAAGGCACGCGGGGGAGCCAGGCACAGTGATTGCCCACACAGGCAGGGAATCCCCAATGGCGGCGGGGCGGCGGTTTATAGCGGCGGGCGTTCGCAAGTTGGGGATTCCCTGCCTTTGCCGTATAAGACGCAGGGACTTTTTCTCCCCATTTTTTGGGGAGAAAAAGTGCGTCTTATACGGCGGAAAATACGGTATACCTGGCTACCTACACTGGGGGCACTTATACCTGGGTACACACACTGGGGGCACCTATTCCAGGCTACCTTATACTGGGGCTCCTATACCTGGCTACCTATACTGGGGGCACCTATACCAGGCTACCTACACTGGGGGCACTTATACCTGGGTACACCTATATCAGGCTACCTATACTGGGGGCACCTATTCCAGGCTACCTTATACTAGGGCTCCTATACCTGGCTACCTATACAAGATGCACCTATATCTGGCTACCTATACAAGATGCACCTATACCTGGCTACCTATACTGGGGGCACCTATACCAGGCTACCTACACTAGGGGCACCTATACCTGGTTACCTATACTGGGGGCACCTATACCTAGCTACCTACACTAGGGGCACCTATACCAGGCTACCTACACTGGTGGCACCTATACAAGCGGCACCTATAGCTGGCTACCTATACTGGAAGTACCTATTCCAGGCTACAGATATTGGGGGCTTCTATACTAGGCTACCTATACTGGGGGCACTTATACCAGGCTACCTATACTGGGGGCTCCTATAGCTAGCTACCTGCACTGGAGGCACCTATATCTGGCCAACCTATACTGGGGGCAACTATACCAGGCTACCAATACTAGTGGCCCCTATACCAAGCTACATATATTTGGGGCACCTATACCTGGCTACCTATACTGTGGGCACCAATACCTGTCTACCTATACTGCGGGCACCTATACCAGGATACCTATACTGGGGGCACATATACCTGGCTACCTATATTGGGGTCACCTATACCAGGCTACCTATACTGTAAGTATTTTTTTTGTTTGTTTATATCCTGCCTGGCCTTACTTTCCAATTTCTGTTTTAAGAAGGAGGAGGAGGGCATGCAAAGTTTTGCAGGGGGGGCAGTGATTTCTAGTTATGCACCTGGTTGCAGGGTAAACAAGGAATAGGGGAAGAGAGGAGGAGGAGAGGGAGGGGTCGCAGGATAAATAAAGAATGGGAGGAGAGAAGGAGGAGGAGAGGGCGGGTGGAGAGTTTGAAGGGTAGATAAGGAATAATGGCGGGGGGAGGGGGGGCACCTATACCAGGCTGAGGAGAGGGAAGGGTGGAGGGGTTGCTGCAGTAGCTAGAGATCATCGGGCCCCATAGTAAAACATTCATGGGGCCCTCAGATATAGACACTCTTATGCAATGCCACCTGCCCCTACCCTGTGCATATGAGTTAACTGAGCAATTTACATTCTCATGCAATCAACACTACACATAATTCATGGGCACCGAGGCAAAGTCAGAGGGTGGAGGAATACAGGAAAGTTAAAAGTGAATATACCACCTGGCCCCCTATTCTCCAGGGCCCCATAGCAGCTACTATGGCTATTGCTATGCCCCTGCTGGGTTGCAGGGTAAATGAAGAATAAGGGGGGGGGGAGGAGGAGGAGAGGAAAGGGTGGAGCGGTTACAGGGTAAGTAAGGAATAAGGGGGGAGGGGGAGGGGAGGGGTTACAGGTTAAATAAGAAACATGAGGGGAGGGTAGGAGGAGTGGGAGGGGTTACAGGGTAAGTAAGGAATAAGGGGGAGGGGTTACAGGTTAAATAAGAAACATGAGGGGGGTAGGGGGAGGGGTTACAGGGTAAGTAAGGAATAAGGGGGAGGGGGAGGGGAGGGGTTACAGGTTAAATAAGAAACATGAGGGGGAGGGTAGGAAGAGCGGGAGGGGTTATAGGGTAAGTAAGGAATAAGAGGGGGGGGTTACAGGTTAAATAAGAAACATGAGGGGGAGGGTAGGAGTGGGAGGGGTTACAGGGTAAGTAAGGAATAAGGGGGAGGAGGGGAGGGGGTTACAGGTTACATAAGAAACATGAGGGGGAGGGTAGGAGGAGGTGGAGGGGTTGCAGGGTAAGTAAGGAATCCGTCCTGGATGTTTAATCTCTGACTTCATGTAATAGAGGATTTAGATGCAGTTCTGCATAAGGAGCCAGTCACTGACTGATAATGTCACACATGATGTCACATAAGGACACAGTGATGTCATATAAGGATACAGTGTCTTGAAGTGGAACAAAACACAACACCCGCAGGGCGAGCAGCCCGGGGACTCCATCTTCCCTGTCTTACAAGATAAAAACAGACGGGCGGAAGACTGCGAGGGCCGGACTGGGACAACACTTCAAGGCCAAGACCTCAATAAAGAGACAGCATTGGAGACGCTGCAGATTCCGCCCCCTGCTGGAAGAAAACTGAATTGGATCACGCCCAATGCCTGTGAAATCTCCAGCTGGAGCTAAAAGACTGGAGGGGCGGGTCCAGACACAATGCTCCAATCACTGGCACCGCTTACTGCTATCTGATGCCCACGCCAAGTCGCTTTTAACTCTTTCCCTGCCACACTCCATTCCTGCATGGGTTTCCTCCGGGCACTCCGGTTTCCTCCCACACCCCAAAAAACATACAGATAAGTTAATTGGCTTCCCCCTAAACTAGGGGGCCCTAGACTACGATATATACACTACACAATACATACATAGACATATGACTATGGTAGGGATTAGATTGTGAGCCCCTCTGATGGACAGTGAGTGACATGACTATGTACTCTGTACAGCGCTGCGGAAGATGTCAGTGCTATATAAATACTAAATAATAATAAATTATAAACTAGGTTCACTGCTGGTGCATACAGAAACAACAATGTATCTTGTTTTTCCAATAAATGTGAGGCGCTTACCTAATAAAGGATATAGATATTATATAGATAACCATGAGAAAAATAAAGTACTTCCATTTCTAAGATTTTCCATATATATGTTTTTTATCAGGTCTTTAAATAAGGTAAATACAACCTCAGATGAACACTTGACATCGTGTCATTATTTATTTAAGAAAAGCTACGTCAAAATGTGTAATCCACGTGTGAAAAATAATGAATAGGGTAAGCTGCAGCCAGGTGCTGACAATAAGGTGCACAGGATTAACTGATCATCAGCAGGTGTGACAAGCCCTGTATAGAAAGACAGTTTGGTATTGTCACCATAAAAAATCAAATTTCAACAGCAACTGGTCCGAGTGTATTAAGTGATAAAGATGCTAATCCTGCATTCAAAACTTGCAAAACTTTTTCTGCTGTTATGGTTTGTAGTTATCACATACTTTAGGAGCACTGGCCCTAGTGCCCTAGTGCCAAACAGTGCCAAAGAGTTGAATGCTGGGAGTTCTTTTTATCTATAATATATTCCTCCTCTTCCATTTATTTCCCTGCCTAGCTGCTTATCAGAAACACCATCTGATTACTTGTGTTTACAAGCAAGGCTGAGGTGACTCAGTGATTGGAGGATAAGACAGGGTCGTTCCTAGTATACACCTCAGTGGGAGTGTCTGAAGACTCTGGGAGGAGGGCAGCTAATGAATACACAATGAGCAAGAGAAGGGAGGGGGGAAAACAAAAGTCGGGGAGGATAGGATGTCAGCATTAGCTTGGCAAGATGGCCACCGCCTAGAATAGGATTTTCTGCTTTTCCTTTATAAAATTCACAGGAATCATTACGTGGATAGCACAATACATCTGTTATGTAAGGAAAAGTAGTATTTATCTACTTATATATGTGTTTTTTATTTCTAGGTTAGCATGGGTGTCGCTTGTTCTTTAACACAATGCCAAGGAAGGAAGACATCAGCTATGATCTCAAGATGCGTATACACCTCTGACAGATGTCGCTTGGCAGGGACACGGCTGGGCCGTCCTGCAGAGGACGCATGTCAGCTGAGTAGCAGACGACACGCTGTGTTGCTATGTGGGGAGGTGGAGGAACGAATGTGTGTGACATCACATGACGGGTGGGGGAGCAGCTTGAACAATGCGATTGGCCGTCGCAGGAGGTGAGTTGATCTACCGGACGGATCACTTGTGGGTCAGGGGTCACAGTACATACACCTGATTATTGGCTGAGGTGGTCGTTATCATCCATCTAAGGTGACTTTAGTCTGTACGAGCCTCTACAGAAGCAATTGTGGTAGCCCAACAATCTGCGAAGGGTCATAAGGGCCATTTCCAAACGACCAGAATCCTGTTATTCTACATTTAGGGTGGCCACTAACTATACTATTTGATCGAACAATCCTTTGCGAACAATTATTCATATGAACAATCAGAAAGGATCATTTGGGACCACTAACGGACAAAAATCTCCTAACCAATCCATTCAGATCCTCAAATAGGATCAATTTCATTAGTCTGATCAAATTGTTTAGGAGATTTTTCTCAATAAGTGCTCCCAAACGATCATTTCCGATAGTTCATACGAATAATCGTTCATAAACGATCATTCAGCAAATTGTATCATTAATGGCCAATTTTGGCCATCTTAAAGTGAACCAGAGAGGAAGGATAGCAAAAAATAGGAAAAGGTTTTATACATACCTGGGGCTTCCTCCAGCCCCATAAGCATGGATCGCTCCCACGCCGCAATCCTCCACTTCCTGTATCGCCGGTACCGGGCCCCGTCACTTCCGGCGGACGTGACCAATTGTCCACATGCACAGGGGCTCCCTCCATACCCGTACGCATGCAGCTGCGCAGTTTGCAGCTGCACGCGTAGGTATATGGAGGGAGCCCCTGTGATGCGGACAATTGGCCGGGTCCGCCGGCCAACTCGCGGAAATGACGGGACCCGGTACCGGCGGATCCAGGCAGCGGAGGACGGCGGCGTGGGAGCGATCCAGGCTTATGGGGCTGGAGGAAGCCCCAGGTATGTATAAAACCTTTCCCCCAACGTCTTTGGTTCCCTTTAAGAAAGATTATTCACAAGTGGAATTTATTCAAGACAGTCGCCCATCTGTTCCAGGAGTGGATGTCCCAGTAAATTCACCACAAGGTCAGACCAAGCAATGCTCAGAGAAGTTGCAAAAGACCCAAAAGCCACATCTCAGCCCCAGCAGATCCTAGTTCGCATGTTAAATGTTAAAGTGGACCCAAGGCATAAATAGCTTCAAACATCACTGATTTACCTAAGAAGGAAGGCTCTAAATCCTAATGAGGCTACTCACAGTGCCCCCTGGTCTGCCAGTAGAGGAGCACGGCCCTGATAGGCTGGAGGGTCTGATTAGGATCCAGAGGCTTCCATCTCCTTAGGTTAGTATGTGATTTTTGGAGTTTTTAACGTCCCTGGTTCTATGTAAGATTCATTACAGAACAATTAGAAAAAACTGAACACATATGCCTTGTTTGGCAGGGCTGCTAGGAAAAAGTCATCTGAATAAACCACAAGACTTCTGGGTCAATATACTCAGATGAGACCAAAGCGGAGATGTATGGAAATGATGCACATCGCCACATTTCTGGAAGATTATACAAAGCACAGCAGACCAACTGTGAAGTACGGTGCTGAAGGGATGATAACATGTTTTACAGCCACTGGACCTGCAGCCATTAAGTTGTCCATATACTCCTCTGTATACCAAAGTATTCTAAAGGCAAATGTGAGGTCACTTGTGTGACAGATAAAGCCTGACCAGAACGCTGTATAGATCACTTGTGAGGCCACATCTGAAGTAGAGGGATACAGTTTTAGGAACCGGACTATTGAAAGGCCATTGACCTTCTAGAATGGGTACAAAGACAGGCAACTAAATTATTTAGAGGGATGGAAGATCTCACTTACCAAGAAAGTTGGACAAACTGGGCTTATATAGTTTGCAAAAATAGGCCACTGAGAGGTGAGCTGATAACTATGTACAGGATCTTCTCAAAAAATTAGCATATTGTGATAAAGTTCATTATTTTCTGTAATGTACTGATAAACATTAGACTTTCATATACTTTAGATTCAAATACACACAACTGAAGTAGTTCAAGCCTTTTATTGTTTTAATATTGATGATTTTGGCATACAGCTCATGAAATCCCAAATTTCCTATCTCAAAAAATTAGCATATTTCATCCGACCAATAAAAGAAAAGTGTTTTTAAAACAAAAAAAGTCAACCTTCAAATAATTATGTTCAGTTATGCACTCAATACTTGGTCGGGAATCCTTTTGCAGAAATGACTGCTTCAATGCGGTGTGGCATGGAGGCAATCAGCCCGTGGCACTGCTCAGGTGTTATGGAGGCCCAGGATGCTTTGATAGCGGCCTTAAAGGAATACTTAAGTAAAAAAAAAAAAAATGACATTTACTCGCCTGGGGCATCCCTCAGCACCCCGAAGCTGGATGGTGCCCTCGCAGCCCCGCTCCGATCGTCCTGTCCCCGCCGGCGGCTACTTCCGGTTCGGCGACAGCCGCCGACAGGCTGGAAACGCGGCTGATTTTCCGCGTTCCCAGCCGCTGCTATCACTCTCTATGCTGCTATAGCGTATATATAGCGTATAAAAGCTTTATGGAGATGAAGATTTCATTTTTCAGCACGACCTGGCACCTGCTCACAGTGCCAAAACCACTGGTAAATGGTTTACTGACCATGGTATTACTGTGCTCAATTGGCCTGCCAACTCTCCTGACCTGAACCCCATAGAGAATCTGTCGGATATTGTGAAGAGAAAGTTGAGAGACGCTAGACCCAAAACTCTGGATGAGCTTAAAGGAATACTTAAGTCAAAAAAAAAAAAATGACATTTACTCACCTGGGGCATCCCTCAGCACCCCGAAGCTGGATGGTGCCCTCGCAGCCCCGCTCCGATCGTCCTGTCCCCGCCGGCGGCTACTTCCGGTTCGGCGACAGCCGCCGACAGGCTGGGAACGCGGCTGATTTTCCGCGTTCCCAGCCGCTGCTATCACTCTCTATGCTGCTATAGCGTATATATATATATACGCTATAGCAGCATAGAGAGTGATAGCAGCGGCTGGGAACGCGGAAAATCAGCCGCGTTCCCAGCCTGTCGGCGGCTGTCGCCGAACCGGAAGTAGCCGCCGGCGGGGACAGGACGATCGGAGCGGGGCTGCGAGGGCACCATCCAGCTTCGGGGTGCTGAGGGATGCCCCAGGTGAGTAAATGTCATTTTTTTTTTTTTGACTTAAGTATTCCTTTAAGCTCATCCAGAGTTTTGGGTCTAGCGTCTCTCAACTTTCTCTTCACAATATCCGACAGATTCTATATGGGGTTCAGGTCAGGAGAGTTGGCAGGCCAATTGAGCACAGTAATACCATGGTCAGTAAACCATTTACCAGTGGTTTTGGCACTGTGAGCAGGTGCCAGGTCGTGCTGAAAAATGAAATCTTCATCTCCATAAAGCTTTTCAGCAGATGAAAGCATGAAGTGCTCCAAAATCTCCTGATAGCTAGCTGCATTGACCCTGCCCTTGATAAAACACAGTGGACCAACACCAGCAGCTGTCATGGCACCCCAGACCATCACTGACTGTGGGTACTTGACACTGGACTTCAGGCATTTTGGCATTTCCCTCTCCCCAGTCTTCCTCCAGACTCTGGCACCTTGATTTCCGAATGACATGTAAAAGTTGCTTTCATCCTAAAAAAGTACTTTGGACCACTGAGCAACAGTTCAGTGCTGCTTCTCTGTAGCCCAGGTCAGGCTCTTCTGCCGCTGTTTCTGGTTCAAAAGTGGGTTCATGCATCCATCTGCTGAAAAGCTCTATGGAGATGAAGATTTCATTTTTCACCACGACCTGGCTCCTGCTCACAGTGCCAAAACCACTGGTAAATGGTTTACTGACCATGGTATTACTGTGCTCAATTGGCCTGCCAACTCTCCTGACCTGAACCCCATAGAGAATCTGTGGGATATTGTGAAGAGAAAGTTGAGAGACGCAAGACCCAACACTCTGGATGAGCTTAAGGCCGCTATCGAAGCATCCTGGACCTCCATAAGACCTGAGCAGTGCCACGGGCTGATTGCCTCCATGCCACGCCGCATTGAAGCAGTCATTTCTGCAAAAGGATTCCCGACCAAGTATTGAGTGCATAACTGAACATAATTATTTGAAGGTTGACTTTTTTTGTTTTAAAAACACTTTTCTTTTATTGGTCGGATGAAATATGCTAATTTTTTGAGATAGGAATTTGGTGTTTTCATGAGCTGTATGCCAAAATCATCAATATTAAAACAATAAAAGGCTTGAACTACTTCAGTTGTGTGTATTTGAATTTAAAATATATGAAAGTCTAATGTTTATCAGTACATTACAGAAAATAATGAACTTTATCACAATATGCTAATTTTTTGAGAAGATCCTGTATACATACATCAGAGGGCAATGCAAAGGCTTGGCAGATGTGCGCTTTGTCCCTAGGGTTGTACGACGGACAAGGGGACATGATCTGCGCATGGGTGAAAAATGTTTTTGCCGTCTATTTAGAAAGGAGTTCTTTTAAGTGAGAGTGGTTAAAATCTGGAATATCTTCAGGAAGTCGTTATGGCAAACTCTATATCAGCATGTGAAGGACAGTTGGATGCTTTCCTTGCATTGAATGACATCCATGGCTATAATTACTAGGCCATTCCCGGCAGTGTTGATGCAGGGATTTTGTCAGCTTCCCATCTGGAGACGGGAAATAATTTTTCCCCTTAATTGGCCCTCGCCTTGTAAGGGTCTTTTTCTTTCCTCTGGATCAACTAGGAAAAATGCGGGATCAGGGCAGTGTTCTATTTTTCTTTCATTCTCTAGTTGAACTTGATGGATGGATGTCTTTTTTCAGGCAACCTATGTAACTGGGACAAGCAACAGAATAATATTCCCTAGCACCCCAGAAAATCTGCAACAGAATGCAGAATGGGTTACTGCAGTAGCTCAGTCAGAGTCCAGACCTCAACCTGAACACAATGCTGTGGCGAGACAATGGACTGAAGCAATGCTGCGTAGAACTGGCCACAGTCCTACAGAAAATTATTACTTCAAGTTATTTCTGCTAAAGGTGGTTCTACAAACTATTGAAATGATGGGGTGTACTTCGTTTTTCACACATGGCTTCACCATTTTGCCTAATTTTCCTTACATAAATAATGACCCAGTCCATCTTTGTTTTTTTAATGTCTTGCTTAAAAAAAAGTGATTCCCCTCCCAGCCGGTTCACATACAGTGTTTGGCCACTCCCACAATGTGCCATGACCATGCCAATATGTTTCTGTGTCACGCAGAGCTGGGACAAGGTCCTCCAGCACCCAAGGCTGAGACACCAAAGTGCGCCCCTCCATCCCTCCTACCCCAGCCGTCACACACTGATTGCTATTAGACTAAAGGGCTCCCCAGGGCCCCCAACACCTTACTCTCTAGTTATCTGGCTTGCAGTCACTGCCATGTATCCCCTTTTCTCATTTCTCTCTGCTTCAAACACAATAGGGGAATGATAGCTGAGCGAGTTGTGCGCCCCCTCCTACACTGCGCCCTGAGGCTGGAGCCTCTCTTGCCTCTGCCTCAGGCCCCGCCCTGCGCCCCCTCCTACACTGCGCCCTGAGGCTGGAGCCTCTCTTGCCTCTGCCTCAGGCCCCGCCCTGCGCCCCCTCCTACACTGTGCCCTGAGGCTGGAGCCTCTCTTGCCTCTGCCTCAGGCCCCGCCCTGCGCCCCCTCCTACACTGCGCCCTGAGGCTGGAGCCTCTCTCGCCTCAGCCCCACCCTGTGCCCGCTCCTACACTGTGCCCTGAGGCTGGAGCCTCTCTTGCCTCTGCCTCAGGCCCCGCCCTGCGCCCCCTCCTACACTGCACCCTGAGGCTGGAGCCTCTCTCGCCTCTGCCTCGGCCCGGCCCTACTGTCACGCTATAAATTCTACTTCCACTGGAGCCCAGAGGTGCCTCAGATCTTTTTTTTTTATACACCCAACTCCTGGCACTTTCATATTTGCCCCAACCCTGGCAATTCTGTATTTGCCCCACTCCTGGCACTTTCTTATTTACCCTAGCCTCGGCCACTTTCTTATTGCCCCCCCCCCCCCCCGGTACCTCTTTATTTTCCCCAGGCCCTGGCACTTCCTAATATACCCCAACCCTGGCACTTCCTCATTTGCCCTAACCCTGGCACTGTCTTATTTGCCCCAGCTCCTTGCACTTTTTTATATGCCCCACCCCTGGTACTTCAATACTTTTACTTATGCCCTATTTGCCCTAAACACTTTGCAAGCAGTCCAGCCTCCCCATGTCATACCTTGTGAACTTTCCTCAGAGAGGCAGATGGATACGGCGTCATTCCGGTCGCTCTCTTCCACCACTCCGGCAACTGGGTCCTCTGTGGGCGTCAGAGAGGAGGCGGAGTCTTGGTGCTCAGGAAAGGTGGCCGGCCCTCCTCGGGGAGGCGGGACTTCAATCCCCATTAACCGGTACTTCCTCCTCCGATTCCCAATCCATGTCTGCCATGATAAGATGAACACAACTGGGTCTAAATGGCTGAAAGTAAAGCTATTTAATAGTATAATAGAAGATCATTATAATAAACTCTGACTTAGTAAAACTCTGGCTATAATAAACCCAGCCCTCAGGTCCCAGCCAGGTGCCTGTATGAATATACAATGCATGACCAATCCTGATATAGTAAACTACTCGGCCTGCTGCCTTGAAGTATACTATAAAGGGATTTTACTGAATCCCTAAGGCTCCCTTCAGGCAGGGGTCACACTTGTCGTTCAGTTTCTACACTTTGCAGAAAACTGAAAGACAAGTGTGACCCCTGCCTTACAGCAGCTAATGTAATTTATAGAGAAAACTGACAAATTGCGCAAGATGTCAGTTTTTTTCTGCATGCGAAATCTGCATTAAAGTGTGACCTTGCTTATTGATTAACATGAGTTCTCAGTTGAAGTCAGTTTTTCTGTGCAGAAAACGCGTACGAAAGCCGGTAAGTGTGACCCCTGCCTCACACTAGTAGCTGTGCTGTCCGTTCGGACGGACCACGCATAGGATGCTGCGAGCGAGGTAACATGAAAGTCCACTGATCGATTCTGACTGATCGCAGTTACTGGATTGATTGTTCAGGAAATTGTATTGTTAATGGGATCCTTAACCACTTCCCTACCCTGGTCATTTTCACAGTTCAGCTCAGCTCTGATTACTTTGGTAATAACTTTATTAGTAATTATCACAACTAAATGATCTCTATATTGTTTTTTTCAGGACAAATTAGGCTTTTTGTGGTTGATATTTGTTTTTAGTAATTACCTTATTTTCTATGCATTTTAAAGGAAAAATAAGGAAAACAAGTGAATAAATACACAATTTATCCACTTTCATAAACTGTAGCCTTAAAGAGACTTTGTAACAAATTTTTCAGCCTTAGTTCTTCTATCCTATAAGTTCCTATGCCTGTTCTAATCTGCTCTGGCTTACTGCAGTCTTTCCTAACTGCACTGTCTCTGTAATAAATCAATGTATCTTTCCTCTGTCCTGTTTGTCGGGCTAAAGCTTGATTGTGTGGAATGTGCAGGGCTGCTTGTGATTGGTAGAAGCGATACACACCCTCTGCAGGCCCCCTGCATACTATGAATGACTCACACACTATGCTTAGCTGAGCCTATTAGAAGCTGGTTAGTTTGTTTGTAAACATTGCCTAAAACTGTTAATTACAAGCCAGGATTGCAGCAGAGAGTGGCAGAAACAGCACAGAGGGGCACAGGAGAAAATAATGAATAGAATGGTATGCTTTTTATTGTAAGAATATTAGAGTACAGATTCTCTTTAAAGGAGTTATCAGGCTAAATAACAAAAATGAGGTTTACTCACCTGGGGCTTTCTCCTGCCCCTTGCAGCTGACTGTACCATGTCGACCGCTCTGCTCCCCGCAGCTGTCCCGGTGTCTCTGCACCGTGCAGCGAGACCGGGACAGCAGCGGGGAGCAGAGCGGTCGACGTGGGATCATCGCCACGTGGTCCGCGGCGCACTGCCCAGGCGCAGTAGTTATGCACCTGCGCAGTGTACTGCGGACCATGTGGCGATGATTGACATCGGCGGCTCGCGCAGGCGCAGTAAGGCCGACTCCGCGGTCGGTCTATGCACTGTGCAGCAGGACCGGGACAGCGGCGGGGAGCAGAGCGGTCGGCGTGGGACAGTCGACTGCAAGAGGCTGGAGAAGCCCCAGGTGAGTAAACCTCATTTTTGTTATTTAGCCTGATAACTCCTTTAATATAAACAGTTCTTTTGTACATTAAACCCACACATTTTATTTGTCTATCCATCCTTTTTATTTAAACAGTTCATTTGTTTTGATAATGTATTAGATGTAACAATTAAGTAATGTATACAATCTGCTACTATCTGCTCCTGGAATGTGTATTTTACACGTGTTTACTAATTAACTCTGCTAATAAATTCCCTGGGAGGAGGAGAGGGGTTTGCTGCCATTCCTTTATTTTTCCCTGACCTGATAACATCACTATAGAGTTGTAAACAGTGTTGTAGGGAGGAGAGTGCAGAGACTTGTTTTCACGTCATAGGGACAGGAAGTGGTTAACGGTTACCTTGCTCCTAATTTAAATTTCAAAATGATGCCCTGTTTGTCTGTGGGGAGGTGCGCAAAGGTTTACCGCACCTCCCGTGGTGGATTCTACGGTTCGCCCGCTGTGCCTCCCGCTGCCTATTTCCTGGTTGTCGCACTTTGACCTGGACATACTGCGCTGCGCATGTGCATTGGGCTGCCTGTGACCACGCTCGCCGGTGGAGCGTGCACACACCGGGTATTATTTCATGCTGGCAAGCACATATACAGTATACTGGTTCCCGGCGAGCACGGTCAAAGGCAGCACGATAGGCCATACTGCACAAGCGCAGCATCTCCAGGCCAAAGGCCAGGAAATAGACAACGGCAGCAATAGCGGACAAACAGAGGAAGACACCAGGCCAGGTGATCTGTACGGAATGTTCGTTACTGAGAGTTCTATGCAGAGAGGGAGATACTGCTTGCTTGGCAGTTGGAAACAGCTGTTATTTCCCAAAATGCAACAAGGTTCACAGACAGGAAACTGTCAGGACCATGGTCCTGACATCACACTGTGCGTGGGGTTTCACCACATTATCAGCCATACTGACACCCTTTACATAGTTACATAGATATTTAGGTTGAAAAAAGACATACGTCCATCGAGTATGTCCATCGAGTATGTAAGTACAACTCCAGCCTGCTCCCTCCCATATCCCTGTTGATCCAGAGGAAGGTGAAAAACTATTACAAGGCATGGTCCAATTAGCCCCAAAAGGGAAAAATTCCTTCCCCGCTCCAGATGGCAATCAGATAAAATCCCTGGATCAACATCACTGGGCATTACCTAGTAATTGTAGCCATGGATGTCTTTCATCGCAAGGAAAGCATCTAAGCCCCCTTTAAATGCAGGTATAGAGTTTGCCATAACTAACTGTGGCAATGCATTCCACATCTTAATCACTCTTACTATAAAGAACCCTTTCCTAAATAAATGGCTAAAACGTTTTTCCTCCATGCGCAGATCATGTCCTCTAGTCCTTTGAGAAGGCCTAGGGACAAAAAGCTCATCCGCCAAGCTATTATATTGCCCTCTGATGTATTTATACATGTTAATTAGATCCCCTCTAAGGCGTCTTTTCTCTAGACTAAATAAACCCAGTTTATCTAACCTTTCTTGGTAAGCGAGACCTTCCATCCCACGCATCAATATTATTGCTCGTCTCTGCTCTGCACCTGCTCTAAAACTGCAATATCTTTTTTGTAATGTGGTGCCCAGAACTGAATTCCATATTCCAGATGTGCCCTTACTAGAGAGTTAAACAGGGGCAATATTATGCTAGCATCTCGAGTTTTTAACTGTTGATCTGTCAGAGAAAAGGTAAACATTTTTCATGGGAAAGGGGGCATCAGCTACTGATTGGGATGAGGTTCAATCCTTGGTTAAAGTTCCTCTTTAAAAGAAGCGCACGCGTATGTGTAAAAATGTACGCAAGCACAGAACCCTAAACTGGTCTCTCTCCAGCTCCCGCTATACTCTGAGAGGTCAGCTCTGTGTGTAGGGACGCTTGTCGCTTATAGATGTGACCCGTATCTGGCGACGTTTGGAACAGCACTCAGTATAGGCAGCGGACTGGAATACGTAATGCGGCAATCGCAGCCAGCCTGGAAGTCCGCAGAGGATTCTATGTGTGTAAAATATCATCTCATCCCCATGAAATATATAAATAAGCGAGCGGATTGTGTGTTCAGCAGCTGTTCATTCGGTGCAGTGGCGCGCTTTACATCATTCTCCTGCACGGTATAGATGCGCGGCGCCGATCGATAACGCACGCCTCACCTGGGGGGATTGTGTCTATATTTAGCTGCGCAGACAGAATGAGTAAGTAGACTCCAGCAGGGCTATTTATTATACAGGAGCTGAAATCTATTTCCAGGCTCTCCAGCGGGATTTGTGCCTGATGCAATATTAAAGAGTCACTCCGCTGCTGAGAGTCACGTCCCGCCAAGACAGAGGCGATCCAGCTCTACGGGCGCTACTATTTCACCACCGGCGGTTTATTCCGGACGTCTACTGCAATGGCGTTCAGCCGAGCAACCCCCTCTTCTGGCGGAGTCCAGCACTCGAAACGGGTACAAATAAAAATGTGTCTGTGTCTTTAACTATAGCCCCCCCTCCAAATCAAAAAACACATTTGTACTGTAACGCACTACTGATATTACTTACCCCAAACATGTCTTAGAAACCCCCAAGTTTTAAGAAACTATGAAGTGAGTCTAAATTGCAGTTTTTATGTAAAGCACTATAGGTAATGCTAAACAGCCGCATCCCCGCGGCAAAACGAGGGGTTTATCCCCCAAATCCCCTCTGCATAATCCACGACTTTCTTGGTCGTGCATTTTGCTGCCCATGGAGGCAAAGCTTTCAGCTGCAGCTCTGCCTCCATGTGCGTCAATCTGCCCGCGGATCTCCACCTCTCCCCCGCCCCTTTCAGTGAAGGCAAATTGAGAGGGGCGGGGAGAGGCGGCGATCAGCCAAGAGGCAGAGCTACAGCCATAAGCTCTGCCTCACCAGGAAGCGCTCCCCGAACCTAGCAGAGGGGATTTGGGGAGTATAAACCCCTCGTTTTGCCGCGGTGATGCGGCGGTTCAGCATTACCTATAGTGCTTTACATAAATAGTAGTTAAAAACAGGAATTTAGACTCACTTCAGAGTCTCTTTAACCATTCCATAAAGAATAGTGTATTTAGCAAGATTCCACCCCCAACAGGTGGTGCTGCTGTAGCCTATTGCCTAGTCTGCCTACGTGTAAAAACAGCCCTGCTGGTCTGGGACTATTCCCTCCTGCAGCACGCCACTTCCCCGCACTATCTGTTACTATCGCTGTAATTCTCGGGGTCACAGAGGGGGCACTGGGGCAGCACACCACTTCCCCGCACTATCTCTTACTATCACTGTAATTCTCGGGGTCACAGAGGGGGCACTGGGGCAGCACACCACTTCCCCGCACTATCTCTTACTATCACTGTAATTCTCGGGGTCACAGAGGGGGCACTGGGGCAGCACGCCACTCACCCGCACTATCTCGCAGTCCACGTTGAGGTCTGCTGCCACAGCTTCGATCTTCTCTCGGCAGACGGAGCCCAGGCTGGTCATACCGTTATCCCAGTACTTCTTCAGCATGGCGAGGTCGTGGTCGCTGAACTGGGTGCGGTCCTGCAGCTGCCAACACAGAAACACACAGCTATAGTATATATACATTTCTACATGCGTAATATATCCTTCGCCCTCCCTTAGGCAGGGGTCACACTTGGGAGAAATGCGTGCGCTTTGCTGCAATGTGCAATCTAATGCGAAAGCGCACATAATGTATCTCTATGGGCCTGCCGTGATTTCCGGAAACATCTGCGATTCTGCATTGTGAGTACGGAAGTGTACACCTAGGCTGCGTTGCGCTGCGTTCTTATAATCGCATGTGTTTTTCAGTCACAAATCCCTTTTTAAAATAATGAAAATTGTGATGAGCTGTATAGAGTGGTGTGATGCGATTTTAGAAAATAAAATCGCAAATCACTGCTTCACTTACTGAGCCATGTGTTTGTAAAATCGCACACAAAAGTGTGATATAATGCTATTGCATTGCATTTTCTCGAGGTCAAATTGAGGTCAAATCCCAGGAGACCTTGCAACTTCCTGTTGAAGGAATTTTAGCCAATCACCAACCAGAAGGGAAATTCAAATGCATATATAAAAAAAAAATCGCAAGTAAAAATGCAAACATATGATTTTAAAATTGCACCATATGTGATTTTGAAATCGTCTTGCGTTTGCGATTGCGCTTGGCGATCTCCAGTGTGTACAGGCCCTACATGCACTTCTTGCCGCATGCGATTCCCATTCCCAGTTATTACCTGAATCGCAGATGGGTCCGGAAATAGCGGCAGGCCCCTAGAGAAGACAACATTTGCGTTTTGCATTGCAGGAAATCGCCTGCGCTTCCCCCCGGTGTGACCCCTGCCTCACACCTGATGATGGGACAATTACTGGTGGCTGGATATTTTACTGGTTAAAGACCAGCCTCTTTCTGTTCAGTAAGCCAGCATCTATTCAGTAAGGAGACCTTGGGCAAGACTCCCTAACACTGCTATTGCTTATAGAGTGCTCCCTAGTGGCTGCAGCTCTGGTGCCATTTACCAATGTGCCGTGCGCTCTAAACTTTAATTTAGGTCTGTGTCCCTACTGAACAGTCACAATATGCATACATAGATACAATTTTGGTTTTCTTTTTTTTAACAATCTAAACAAATATCCAGCTGAGCTCACACTGTGACATATTTCATTTCCTGGGTAGCTGTCTCCTATAGGCTGTCTTTGGATTGCCACTTCTCCTTTTAAACAATACCAGTTACCTGGCAGCCCTGCTGATCTTTCATGCATCAGTAGTGTCTGAATCACACACCTGAAACAAGCATGCAGCTAATCCAGCCAAACTTTAGTCAGAAACATCGGATCTGCATGCTTGTTCAGGGTTTATGGCTAAAAGTATTAGAGGCAGAGGATCAGCAGCAGGACAGCCAGGCAATGTGCATTGTTTAAAAGGAAATACATATGTAAGCCTCTATATCCTTCTTCATTCAGATGTGCTTTAAAGTTATTAATTATTTACAGTATTTAAGTATGTATATAGCACTGACATATTACGCAGCGCTGTACAGATTATATATAGTTTTGTCACTAACTGTCCCTCAGAGGGGCTCACAATCTAGTCCCTACCATAGTCATATGTCTATATCATGTAGTGCATGTATCATAGTCTAGGGCAATTTTTAGGGGGAAGCCAATTAACCCACATGTATGTTTTTTTTGTTGGGGGGGGGAGGAAACTGGAGTGCCCGGAGGAAACCCACGCAGACACAGGGAGACCATACAAACTCCTTGCTGATGTTGACCATGCTGGGATTCAAACCGGGCACCCAGCGCTGCAGGGCAGGAGCGCTAACCACTACACCACCGTGCTGCCCCATTAATGTGCATTAATGGTTGTAATAAAAATAAAGTATATTGCCTCTGAATTAATAATGCACCATCTGTGATCTCCTAATGTCTTCAGTGATACGATAAGTAGAAGTTGCCAATGAGATACTACCCTCTCTCCCTGAAAATAAGACCTACCCTGAAAATAAGCCTTAGATGGAATTTTGAGCATGCTTGAAATATAAGCCCTACCCCGAAAATAAGCCCTTGTCGGAAGTTAAAGAGGAGGAAGAGGCAGCCAGTAAGTGGGGACACAGGGTGGCCCGCGGAGAGGAAGGGAGGGAGAGGTCGGGCTGCCCTCCCCGCGGCTGACTCCCCCCTCCATTACAGCGCCCACACTCCTTTAGCACCCAGGGCACCCTCACCGATTAGTAATTGCAGCCATAAAGTACTTTCCTGTCAGTAAATGGCTTCTGAGAGCAGGAAAGAGAGGAAAAGGGTAATTAACTCAGATTTGAGCTCAACCATAATCCAATGTCCAGTGTTGCTGAGCAGTGACAATGAAACAGTAAAAACGTAAAAAGTAGAAGAAAAAAAAAAAAAAAATATATATATATATATATATATATATATATATAAAATAAAACTGGGGGATATCTAAAAAAGTAATTTTTGGAAAAGGAGGATAGATATAATTATTTTATCTCATCACTTTATTTTCACCTCGGTTGTCCTTTAAGGCTTCTTGCACGCAGGGACGTTACAGGCGCACGTTAGTGCAGCCTGTAACGCTCCCCCAACGCACAGCAATGTAACACAAGTGGGCTGTTCACACTGCCCACGTTGCGTTACATTGTAACGCAGCAAAGTGCTGCATGCTGTGCGTTCTCCGCGGCTAAGCCGTGTTAGACTGTTTGCACATGCTCAGTCATGTTGGGGAGGAGGGGAGAGCGGCCAGGCACATGGCTAATTAATATTCACTGCATTCAGTGACGTGCAGTGTTTACTTCCTGGAGCGGCCGCTCTGTGCGGCGATTGGCCGGGCGAGACCACGTGATGCCGCATGCGTCCAAGAGTACGTATCACGGACGCCAAAGTGAGCTTCACAACGCGGCTCACTCCGACGTCCACACCAGAGAGCACCAGGCGATGCGTTAGGGGCACGTTATGTGCCCTATAACGTCCCCTAAACGCAACGTCCTGGTGTGTAACTAGCCTAAATGCGAATGGTGAACAGCCCAAGTTCACTGGGAACTGTCCACCTGTTTGGGCCATAACTACTGGCTTGGAGCTTCTGGGAAGGAGGCGGTGGAATTGTTAGGAGCGGCTGTAAGATGGTTGCAGCTGTCGGCAGATGAGCGTTTGGTGACTGTCAGGGGCCGGGGATGCCTGGCCAGGTCTGGAGGAAGATATTCAGTCAGTGATTATGTCCCGCTGTCTCTGATCCGCTTTAGCAGTGGCTGTTCTCAGTCACATCCTGGCGCCTCTGATCAGAGCAGGCTCATTATTACTTAGCATTGGGGGATCAGAGGTAGGGCTGTGGGGGGTCTCCGCACACAGACTGCCTCACATTCCTCCATATCAAAGCCACGACACACTGGAGCTGCAGTATCTGCACTACACAGAGACCACCGGCGCACAGTACAGCTACCGCCGGAACCCCCCGCCGGGCAGGAATTAGTCGCTGCATACGATAACCTGTCCTCTGTGAGGAGATATTAATGTAACCTTTACCTGAAAGCCTCATCTATAAATGAGAGACTCTTTCCTGACATGAAAGCTCCCCTGCTGCCCCTACGCTACGGGTGGAGTCTGCTAGAAACCACAAATCACTGGAGTTTCTTTTAGAGCAAATTTGCTACTCATAACAGAGCAATTTCTGGAGCGATTTTAGGGACTGTGTATTTGGCCCTTGCATGCCCGACTGTAAGGCCTGGAACCCACTGAAATCAGCAAATGCAAAACGCAACCGCTAGCGTTTTGTCTGAGCGGTTTGCAAGCGGATTCATACGCGTTTTTGGTTGTGTTTTGCAACATTGTATTTTTTTCCCCAGCGGGTGCCTAGCGTTTTGCGTTTTGCGTTTTTATCCTGATTGGTCCTGTGAATTATTTTTCATTTTGTTACAGTGTGCTGAACTGCAAAACGCTAGCAAAACCGCTCAGTTTAGGTTTTGCTGAGCGTTTCTGCTAGCGTTTCAATACTTTACATTGAAGCGCTAACGCTCCCAAAATGCTGCAGGTCCTGCGTTTGCGTTTCTGGGAAACGCAAACGCTCCTGTGGAAGTTGCCCCATCCATTAACATTAGCCCAGCGTTTTGGCAAACTGCTAGCGTATCGCAGTGCTGCCAAAACGCTGCCAAAAGCGCTCCTGTGGGTTCCAGCCCTCACTGCTGTGGAAGTGCGATTGTGAATGGCAATAATTCCTGTGGAATCACTGCCATAGGCTTTCATTAGCCTGGCGCTTTTGCACAAATTGCTGATGAGACTTCTCTAGTGGGCTCCAGGTCTGGGACTCACAAGAGCGCTTTCAGAATCAATTAATGCTGTCTAGGAATCGATGGTGATACCAAAAGCGCTTCCCTGCTGAAAGCGATTGGCCGCGATCACAATGTAGCTCCGCATGCAACATTTTCACAGCGATTTCATGAGGGAGAGCAGAGCCCAAAATCACATTTTTAAAAACATTTTGCAGGCGTAAGTGGGTCCAGGCCTAATGCGAGGTACACACGGTGAGATTTTATGGCAGATTTCCTGCCAGATCGATTATTTCCAACCTGTCCGATCTGATTTCCGATCGATTTTCCATTCAATTCTATGGAAAATCTGATTGTGTGAACCTATCAAAAGGGTTGCTTCAACAATTATTTCCATCTCATTGACGGGTACATATTATTTCGGCGCTGCTCAGTTCGGTGCGGGGAGAGCCGAATGACGGCTTTCACCGCTGCCGCTAAACTCCGAGGTGGCGTTAAATACTATTCACCCTCCGAGTTGTCGCAGCTTGAAGGGATATTTAATTCGGGGTCTGGCAGCTGCCATAGCCCCGAATTACTGCTACATGGGGCGCGCATCATAGCATTGCTGCTATGAACTGATCCGCTCACTGACCATCATTAAAGTGGATCCGAGATGAAAAACTAACTATAACAAGTAACTTGTCTATGTATCTCATCTAAAGTTTAGATAGTTTACACAGCAAATCTAGCTGCAAACAGCTTCAGCAGAATATGATTATTTCTTCCTGTGATACAATGAAGGCAGCCATGTTCTGTTTGTGATTATTACACACAGGCAAAGCTGCTCTGCATCTCCTCCCCTCAGCCTGTGAAAACTTCACTGCCCTCTTTTCCTCCCTCCTCCCCTCTGCCTCTGAAATCTCTGGCTAGTAACCCCTCCTCCTGCCCAGACTGAGCTCCCATAATCCCTTACTACATGGGTCTCAGAGTACCAAGGCGCTGGAGGAACTGTGGGCGGGTCTTGTTTAGTTTTTAGGGAATTAGGGTATTAAAACCAAAAAAAAAAGTATTTGGCTTGAGGAATGTCGTATAAACTATATGAAAGGAACACAACTATGCAATGAGTAAAAGTTTATCTCAGATCCACTTAAACACATACTCATTTGTAGAGGCTCCCCCTAGTGGCCATCTGTAGATTCAATGATATCAGGATGGATACAGAACCAGCGCATATAAATTATTGAATTGCGCTGACAAACCTGAAGTATGCTGAGAGAGAAAGTACAACCTGTGTAAATAATGATCCAGTGGCTTCCCTCTACCTCAGCAGTATCTATTTGAGGCACTTTTTTCGCTACAGGTACTCTTTAAAGAGACACTGAAGCGAAAAAAAAAAATATGATATAATGAATTGGTTGTGTAGTACCGATAATTACTAGAATATTAGAAGCAAAGAAAATATCCTCATATTTTTATTTTCAGTCATATAGTGTTTTTTTATAACATTGCATCATTCTCTAATATTTCCAGTTTCCCCACTACTCAGCATTCTAAATGATTTTTACAGAGCAGGCTGTGAACTTTTGACCTATCCTGAACTGTTCTCTGCAGAAGAAAAAGCCTGACAGGTGAGATAATAAACTTCAGATAACAGAGCTCTCTGCGACTTTGAAAGTCGTGGAGCTGAATGGCTTGTTTTGCACAGATAACAACTAGTGTGTCTTAACTCTTCCTGAACTGGAAACAATTTTAGACATATATTTCTGCTCCCAATGTTTCATTTCTTAGTTGTACTACACATACAAATTATTATATCATAATTTTTTCTTCGCTTCAGTGTCTCTTTAAAGAGACTCCGTAACAAAAATTGCATCCTGTTTTTTATCATCCTACAAGTTCCAAAAGCTATTCTAATGTGTTCTGGCTTACTGCAGCACTTTCTGCTATCACAGTGTCTGTAATAAATCAATGTATCTTTCCCTTGTCAGACTTGTCGGCCTGTGTCTGGAAGGCTGCCAAGTTCTTCAGTGTTGTGGTTCTGCTATGAACTCCCCCTTCCAGGCCCCTCTATGCACACTGCCTGTGTATTATTTAGATTAGAGCAGCTTCTCTCTTCTCTCTTATCTTTTACAAGCTGGATAAATCGTCCTCTGAGCTGGCTGGGCTTTCACATACTGAAGAATTACAGACAAGGGCAAAGCTGTTTGCAGGAAGAAAAGAGCAGCCTGAAACTTCAGTGCATGAGAACAGGGGGAAGAAACACACAAATGATCTCTTGAGATTCATAAGGAAGGCTGTATACAGCCTGCTTGTGTATGGATGTATTTTCTATGTGTGGACATACTGTACATCAACCTACTTCCTGTTTTGGTGGCCATTTTGTTTGTTTATAAACAAACTTTTTGAAACTGTTTTTAACCACTTTTAATGCGGCGGGGAGCGGCGAAATTGTGACAGAGGGTAATAGGAGATGTCCCCTAACGCACTGGTATGTTTACTTTTGTGCGATTTTAACAATACAGATTCTCTTTAAGCCATTGCATTTCAGATGTAACACATACTCTTTTCGCTGAGCAGAAATATTCCATGTAAATAAACAGGGATTGGGTATTAAAGCTCTACAAATGCTATTTTATTAAACTCACTCACTGTTCTCTTGCGCGAGCATTCGGTAATCCAAGGCACGCTGAGGTTCCCTGATATCTGCGGAGAGAGAGAGAGAGGGGAGGGGCTGTGAGATCGGACGCGATATTTATGTAAATAGCACGAATCGTCCGGCCGCTGCTTAGTCTAATCCCGCGGATTGTCGCTCCTCGCCGCCGTGCAAATAAAAAGGCACAATAGTAATAAATTCACAGATTAATATAAATGTAAATTCCCTCTGCCGGGAGTTGCGGCCGCAGCGGTCCGGCCGCCGTGTATCGCGTTCCATTCCTGGACCCGTCTGGGTGTCATGGCGGCCGATAATCTGTACTGCGTGCAGCCGCAGGAAATTATATTGTGGAGACTATTTATTCAGATTCCACCAATGGTCACTCTAGTCGCCCGCCGGAAATATCACCCTATATAAATTAGATGAATTGCGGGGGTGGTAGCCGGGCGTGAGCGGTACAAACAGTCGGTTGGGGTGCCTGTGGGTTGGATGACATTGACCTCGCTGTGCGCAGTAATTTTTTTCTTTGTCAGGAAAATACCGCGATCAGCATTTTCCGTTTTGGGGGGGGGGGCAATTCTGAAAGATTTTTCCACATGCAACCATTTTTCGGTAATTTTACGAAAGTGCGGTAAAAAGTGTGGAAAATGCGGTAAAGAGTGGTATTTCAGCGGTTAGCATGCAGTAAATAATAATAGTCTTTGAATGTCTTCCATAAATTAGTCTTTGGAACGTGTTTTTTTTTTTTTGGGGGGGGGGGGTGTATTTGATTATGCAGCAAACTATGGAAAGTTTATCTATAGCAGGGCTCTCAAACTCGCGGCCCGCGGGCCATTTGCGGCCCTCAATACAATATTTTGTGGCCCTCGCCGGCAAAAGCTTCCTTATAGTTCGCTTCAGTGCTCCCAAGTAATCAGCCGCATCCCCGCCGCTAAACGAGGGCTGCAGAGCCCCCAAATCGCCCGGGGGGCAATCCGCCGGCATTTCCTGGAAGGGGCAGAGCTTTCAGCTTCAGCTCTGCCCCTCCGGACGTCAATCGCCGTACGGATCACCGCCTCTTCCCGCCCCTCACTGTGAAGGAAGAGTGAGAGGGGCGGGCAGAGGCGGCGATGCGCCGCGATTGTGAAATTCCTTATGCGGCCCAGCCTCATCCTGACTTTGCCTTCTGCGGCCCCCAGGTAAATTGAGTTTGAGACCCCTGATCTATAGGCATCCCCTATAAACAAAATCCAGTTAATATTTGGAGTTTTATTTCTCCTATTCATTCCTATTGCACAGCCTGAATAGGAACTCCACTTAAACAGGAATAGAAACTGAATAGGAACGCCAATAAAAACTGCAAAATGCTCACAAATTGACTTTACCGCCAGGCACAGGCAGGTCTTAAAGGGGAACTGAAGAGAGAGGTATATGGAGGCTGCCATGTTTATTTCATTTTAAGCAATACCAGTTGCCTGGCAGCCCTGCTGATCCTCTGCCTCTAATACTATTAGCCATAGCCCCTGAACAAGCATGCAGCAGATCAGGTGTTTCAGACTTTAAAGTCAGATCTGACAAGACTAGCTGCATGCTTGTTTCTGGTGTTATTCAGATACTACTGCAGAGAAATAGACCAGCAGGGCTGCCAGGCAACTGGTATTGATTTAAAGGAAATAAATATGGCAGCCTCCGTATACCTCTTACTTCAGTTCCCCTTTAAGGTGGCCACACACGATACAATAAAATTATCAGATTAAATGGCAATTCGATAAATATGATCGGATCTCCTGAAAAATCGAAAGCTTTTTTTTTTCATTCAATTGAAAAATCCGATCCCATTTCCCATTTTTTTTTTGTTTTTGTTTTTATCGATCCGGAATGCTGGAAATTTTTCTTCAATTTTTCAAAATAAATTTTTATGGTGTGTGTCACATTGTCAATTTATTAATATACACACCCTAGCAATTTTCTCAGAGTTTCCAATAATTTTTATCATAATTGGGGAAAAATTAAACATACAGTAGGTGTGTGGTACATTGGTCATATTTTTCAAATGTTACAATCAGTCAGAAAAATTGATTGCAATTCTTGAATTGAACAGATATTTAAAGAAATTGTATGGTGTGTGGCCACATTTAAACTGATCAGCAAATTATGTGCTAACATGCCACCTGTTTTCCATGAGCATTGTAAACTTCAGTAAGGGCACGTTTCCACTTGAGCGGAAACCGCCGCGGGGAAACTCTGCCATAGGGTGCAATGGTAAAGCCTGCCGAATCGCTACCGCTAGCGATTCGGCCGGCTTTTCCATCCGAATCGGCGCGGGAGACTGCTGATCCCATAGCCGTGCATGGCACGGCTGAAGGGATTCGCCTGCTTTCCCCGCAGACCCGGAAGAGCCGCTCAAGTGGAAACGCGCCCTAAAAGAATGCTAAATACTGCACATTTTATGACCTGATTTACCACATTCGGTAATTTATAACTAAAATCTAGCAGAATTGTAAATTGAATTAACCAAATGCGGTAAATTACCGTGCATGCGGTAAAACAGACGCTAACCCCACCAGAATTGAGGTGATCCTGGGGCAGACTAGGCCAGGCAATAGGGAAACATTTGCATCATAGCAAACTCACATAGCTGTTTTATTATAATAATAATGGCAGTATTTGTATAGCGCCTTTCTCCTGTCGGACTCAAAGCGCTTGCGAGGCAGCCACTAGAGCACACTCAGTAGGCAGTAGCAGTGTTAGGGAGACTTGCCCAATGAACTCCTTACTGAATTACTGGCTTACTGAACAGGCAGAGACGAGATTCGAACCCTGGTCTCCTGTGTCAGAGGCAGAGCCCTTAACCAGTACACGATCCAGCCACCGCTGCTGGATGGTGTACCCATTAACGGTACAACCTCTAGTACGATTGATCGGATACCGTTATTGGTGCCAATCAATGATGAATGATCGCTCTACCGATCTGAATTTCAGAATGATTCTTTTAGGCTGGTTTCACATATAGGGCTCGATTTACTAAACCGTGATAACTCATATCATGGCCGTGCTAGCGTTTTCGCATGCAATTGCGAATTTCCGCATGCAATCGCGAATTTACGAAGATGAAAACGATGGCGCGGCTGTGATATGAGTTGTCACGGTTTAGTCAAGCCCCTAGAGCAATGCATCATTTTGCGGCAGGAAACCCTGGAGCAAGACGATCGCACCGCACCATTTCCATGTGCACATTACCCCAAAGTAGAGTGCGTCAACAGGATAATATGCATATCTCCACCCCCGAAGAATGACGTGCTCCCTTCCGAACAGGAAGTAGGTCACTGTTTTCCGTATGATCAGCGCCTGCGTGCAGCACCGTCACCGCAACAATCGTAGATTGATAATAGATTGTTGCGGTGCCATAGACACCAATGCAAGTACATGTTGCGCAGTACCGCTTGGCAACGCACTGCAGAGTATGTGTTGTCGTTGTCACTTCTGATCGCGTTGCACCGTGGGTAGAGCGGCCAGTCTTGTAGAGACTGGCATACCACGACGCACTACAAGTGTAAGGGGCCTTAAGGTCCATACACACGTCAGATTTTTTTTTAAACGACACGTCGTTTGGATGTGCCGTCGTTCAGTTGTCCGGACATCAAATCGGGCGTGTGTACAGTCCGTCATTCAGCTGATAAGACTGGTCTTGAGTGATCCGCCTGGCAGACGACTGAACGACGGGACGTCCAAACGACGGGTCGTTTAAAAAAATCCGACATGTGTATGGACCTTTAAGGTGAGTACACACTTCCAACTTTACGCCTGATTGTCTTTTAAACTAGTCGTGCAAACAACAAGACGTTCAAATGTCATGTACACACTAAACAACAAAGTGGCTGATATGCTAATTTACCTAATTTACATGACGTTTAACCAACTCTAATGGACAATGAACTGGATAGAACAATGGACTAGATTAAACGATGGATCAAACTACTGTATGTTTGAACGTCTTTTAGTTGGACAAACGACTAGCAGTTGTTTGTATACGCTTACGGACCTGACAGTCGCTTGAACCACAGTTGGTCCAACGGATCCGTCAAGCGGATCGGGCAAACCGGCGGTTATCAGTCGCCCGACAACACATACACACGACCAACATGTCGTTTAAACTACAAGTCGGACGACAAGTTGGTTGAAAAAGTAGAACGTGTGTACTTACCTTGCGTATCGTTCCCCCCCCCCCCCCCCCCCTTTGGAAGGCCCGAAGAATTGTTTGATTTATTGCAATTTTGGGGGGAAATTGGATTGTTAATGAGCTCCTTTAGAGACTGGGCAGTCTCTGTGTTTGGTGGTGCGCCTCTCTGCCCAACAATCAGTCCGCCTCTTCATCAGAGTAATGCGCTCGAGGCAACAATCCACAATGCTTGCAGCCGACCTCACAAAAACGGCAGTCTGTAAGGGTGTATTCCCCTCGTTGCGTTACTTCGAGAGGCTAATGCATAACGATAACGATTATCCAGTAGCCGCTCACTGAGGTGAGTATGCCCATCTATGTTACTACTGAGCTCAGCTGCTATTATCATTGCGGACAGTTGCCTTGAGCACATTGCCTTCATAGAAAGCCCCTGGTAATTGGTGCAGCAGACGGGCAGAGCTAGGAACTCAGAGTAACAGAGATGTCTCCAGCAAAATGCCCGAGAGATAGAAGAATCCAGAAGCAGGAGGTGGAGCTCCTGGTGATGGGCGTAGCAGATGTGCTGAGCTGGGAACTCAGGAAAACAGATGTCGCCACCAAAGCCTTTGTAAATGAATCAGTGGCTGGAACCACACATGGATATTTCAGTTATGGGTTCAGAGACCTTTCAAATAATGAAGAAGGGTCTTTACAGCTCAAAGTCTTACCTGGTAGTTATTTTGGTTCAGTAGTAGCGCCCCCTGTGGAGGGTGTATATTGTAGTGTCGATGCGCACTGTTCCGAGAGGTGTTACCCGCCGGGTACTGCACGTTGTTTGTGTTGTGCACTGAGGTATTGAGCGCCATGTAATAATCGCTGCTGTGATAGGCTGTATTTTCAGGGGCGTCCCTTGCATTGGCCGGAAGTATTTTGGCGTTCCCCGTCCGTACGGAGACCGGCGATATGGCGCACTGGTTCTCCGCATGGGGGGAGCTGTTACAGTCCCTAAACCTGGAGCACAGCTGGTTCTGGGCCGCCAGGGACGCAAGCTCCTCCTCTCGAGTGTATTCGTCAACATCTCCTGTTTCCATAGCGATGGAAAAACAGTTTGATTCTACTGGCCGAAATTTCTCATCTGCCGCCCCTGAGGTGAGGCTCCAGGAAGAGTTCTCCGAAGCTGCCAGTGAAAATACTTCTCTGATCTCCACGTTTTTCAGTCCACAGGAAGAGTCTCTGTTGCGTTGCCCGGCAGAGACATGTAGTACCGGACTAATGCTTGGCTGATCGGGTTTGTGTGGCCGATGGCCACCAGGAAGATCTGTCACACTTTTTATAGACCAAGACGTTGCCTTTTGAGGAGCCATCCTGTCCATCACGGGAGCCGGAGAGCCACCAAAGTTCTTCTTGACGTAGAGCGAGTTTGGGGGATTCGTAGCACTCGACGATCGAGATAACATCAGGGTCTTCTCATCCATGGTGTTCTTCACCATTGGAGCTGGCCTCGGAGGAGGAAGAGCCTGAAGCTTAAGGTACTCGGGGTCATTCTTGACTGGCGGTCTTGGCATGCTTGGCTTTAGGAGATCGGCCTTCGTTGTCGTCTGTGGACTGATCCCTGCCCGGCCCGATGAGTTGCTCGGGCTGTACGCACAGGTCATAATAAAGTCGTTACTAGAGGTAGTCCGAGGAGGTACATTGCGGGAGAGGTTTGGCACAATCCTAACGGCCGCCTCTGAAGGTCGGGATGGTGAGTTGGGCATGGAGGCCTGGAGTTGGGTGCTGGACTCTGTGTAGTTTTTACTGCTCATTTTCCTGCGTTTGTTTCCAACCCAGGTCTGTGAAGATAAGGAACAAGAATGAACACAGTTGGTTTCTGTACTTACTTGAATCTGTCTTACAGAACTTAACATGCAGTTCTTACAAAAGGTACAATTCAACTGTCCATGGAACTACAAATACTGATAGCCCGCCCCTCATCCACAGCAAATAGCTCACTGATGAGTCCCAGAACTCCTCAACAGAGGTAAGTTCCTCCTAAGCAAGTCCCAGTATCCTTTAATGGGGTTGATTTACAAAGCTTACTTAATTTTCACCTTACAGCACACCTGAAGCGAGAATAAACTTATGAGATAATAAATTGTATGTGTAGTACAGGTAAGAAACAAGGCCGGATTTGTACTTTTTACTGCACAAGGGCACTGTCATCAGCCGGCCCCCTTCAGTATAGGTAGCCAGATGACCCCTCCCCCTTTCCCTCTAGTATAAGTATCCTGATGACCCCTCCCCTCAAGTATAGGTAGCTAGGTGACTCCCTTAATCCCTCCCTTTCCCACTCTAACCTTTCAGTATAGGTAGCCAGATGACCCCTCCCCCTTTCCCTCTAGTATAGGTATCCTGATGACCCCTCCCCTCAAGTATAGGTAGCTAGGTGACTCCCTTAATCCCTCCCTTTCCCACTCCCACCTTTCAGTATAGGTAGTCAGCTCACCTCCATGCCGCTGTAGCCATCAGTGTCACCTCTGCGCTCGTCTCCAGAGCAGAAGCTTCCTCTACCACTCAGTCTCCATCAGTCACTGCTGTATATCTGTCCTTCCAACCAGCATCTCTTGTGACTTGCCAGCATGTTACCAGCGAGTCAGACAGGAAGAGGAAGCTTCAACATTGGAGACAAGCGGAGATGTGAGCGACTGGCGGCTGCTATTCCACATCTTCCGCTTGTAACTCTGCAATACTGCCCAAGTCCATAGCCGCCGGCTACAACTCCAACGTGCAGAGAGAGCAGGGTGGTCGCTGCATAGGCTGCTGGCAGCAGAGCACTGTGATCTCCCTGCACTGCAGCATTTCCAAGCTTGCAAATGCTGCACCAGTTTAGCCTGCTGCTTTGGTGCCCTTGCTCCTGTGGTGCCCTAGGCCATGGCCGAGGTGGCCCTGGCCTAAATCCGGCCCTGGTAAGAAATAGAACATTAGTAGCTAAGAAAAGAGTCTGATGTTAGTTTCCAGTACAGGAATAGTTAAAAAAAAACTTCAGTAATCTATGCAAAAGTGCTTCTCTGAACTATTCGACCCACTGAGTCCAAAACAGTCTTGTTTTCTGAAGCACAGCCAAGAAACAGCGACAGACAGCTTGTGATAAGGTTTTACTGCAGTAAAGTTCTAAGGGTCATTATTTCTGCTTTGTTTTTTAGCCTAAAAGACAGAGTGTGGTTTTAACCTGCAACTGCGACAGTATGATGCAAAAAAAAAAAAAAAAAACTAAAAAAAAAAAATATGAGTTTCTTTTCTTTGCTACTAATGTTTTATATTTGCCACACTGTGGCATTGTTGGTGCTACAGATTTGGAGCACACGTCCTAAATCTCCAGCAGTGGCGCCCTCATCCTTCTGCTGGACAAAAGAGTCCCATTTTTGCCAGCTAGCCGGGAGGACACGATCATTCTGCTATCTGACAAGTAGCCCCAGTGTGTGGAGGCTGAAAGGCATGAGTGAGATAGAATGATGATGAACATGGTGGTCTTTTTATGCAGGGAATACACCATACAATTTCCTGTTAGATTTACCTGCAGATAGATAAAGTTCAACATGTTGGAAATTTATCTATCTCAAAAAACAAAACCTACATGTTTAAATGATTACAGGCCTGTTGCCCTGACATCACTGGTCATGAAAGCATTTGAAAAACTGATAATGACTTATCTGAAATCCATCACAGATCCCCTGCTGGACTCTTTGCAATTTGCTTACAGGCCTAACAGATCCGCAGACGATGCCGTGAACATGTGTATGCATTATGTACTACAGCATCTAGACACCCCAGGAACCTACACCAGGATTTTATTTATAGATTTCAGCTCTGCATTTAATACCATAATTCCATCACTGCTGCACAGCAAGCTCTCCCAGCTACACATACCTGAATCCCTCTGCAAATGGATAACCGACTTCTTAACCGACAGAAGACAGCGTGTTAGACTTGGTAAACTCACATCAAGCTCTCTGACAGTCAGTACTGGTGCACCCCAGGGCTGTGTGCTTTCCCCACTGCTGTACTCACTTTACACCAATGACTGCATCTCCACAGATCCATCTGTTAAGGTTCTGAAGTTTGCAGACGACACAACAGTTGTTGGTCTCATTCAAAACGGGGATGAGTCTGCATACAGGCATGTGGTGGGACTTTCCTCCTGGTGCAGCAGCAACAACTTGGAACTAAATGCTCTCAAAACCATGGAGATGATAATAGACTTTAGGAGATCTCCCCCCCAGCACCTCCCCTTAACCATAAATGGATCCACAATAACCCAAGTAGAGTCATTCAAGTTTCTTGGGTCCACGATCTCAAACGACTTAAAATGGGACAACAGCACCGCCACTATTGTCAAGAAAGCACAACAGAGAATGTACCATCTGCGGCAGCTGAAAAAGTTTGGCCTACCTCAAAATCTAATGGTGCAGTACTACACTGCAATCATCGAATCCACCATAACATCATCCATGACTGTATGGTTCAGCTCCTGCTCAGCATTAGAAAAGGGGAGGCTGCAGCGCATCATCCGATCAGCGGAAAGGATAATTGGCTGTAGCTTACCTTCCCTGCAGGATCTTTACACTAGCAGGTGCAGAAAGAGAAAGAAAATTGCCTCTGACCCCTCTCACCCAGCTCACTCCATCTTCCAGCGCATGCCTTCAGGAGTAAGATTCCGGTCAATCGCTACCAAAACCTCTAGACACAGGAACAGTTTTTTTCCTCAAGCGGTAGCCATACTTAATGCTGAACCACGTTAGAGCTGCTAGGACTGGAAAGTAATCAGCACAGAACTAAACATGAACAATTCTCACATTGCTTACTGCCACTATACTTATAATGTCCTTAACTTGTAATATTCACACTGTCTGTCCTTGTATTGTTTTTGTTTGTGTTTGTTAAGCAACTGCCAAGACAAATTGCTTATAGGTGCAAACTTACTTGGCGAAAATAAATTGATTCTGATTCTGATTCTGATCTATCTGCAGAGCAATTAGGCATTGTTCTACTCAGCAGGAGATAACCAGAAGACAATGCACCAGAGGTAATGACCAGTCTCTACAGAAAATAATCTAATTATGCATTCTAACTGAAAATCCAACAGAAAATCTAACAGAAAAATCGAACAGAAAATTGTATGGTGTATTCCCAGCATTAGTTAAGTATTGCTAGCATGGTGAGGGGGATTTTGTGGGCGCTACCTAGTTATTGTTAGAGGATTAACATCAGTATTGTATTGAATTAGTGAATCTAACCAATCCCCCCCCCCCCCATCCCCCAACCCCCAGCAGCTATCTAAGGCGCTCCCCCAAAACTCGCTTTTTTTCCGACAAGCATGCGCACTAACTTCTCTTTCAACCTCTACCCAAGTTGTTCTCCTCACTACTTATAGGATAAACACACGGCCGCTAGTTATGCATAATGTACACTACCCCTCCTCTTGTGTCCCCCTCCCCCCCTTTTATTTAGATTGTAAGCTCACAAGGGCAGGGCTCTCTCACTCTCTTCTTTCTTGGGATTGGTTATATATTTTCTTCATCATGTTACATTTGTCATTACTGTGTTCCTGTGATTCTGTGTTATGTACCAGTGTGTATATTCTGTGTATACCATTGTCTGTACTATTATGTATCCCATGTTTGTTTCTAACAGGGCAACAAAATTTGTTGGCGCTTTATACATCAAAAAGAATAATAATAATAATAATAATATACAGTACTGGGATCGTCTGATGCTGGATAAGTGTGCTTTCTGGTTGCTTGAGACTTATTGTTAAAGGAATACTGTAGGGGGGTCGGGGGGAAAGAGTTGAAGTTACCCGGGGCTTCTAATGGTCCCCCGCAGACATCCTGTGCCTGTGCAGCCGCTCACCGATGCTCCACCCCCGCCTCCGGTTCACTTCTGGAATTTTAGACTTTAAAGTCAGAAAACCACTGTGCCTACGTTGCTGTGTCCTCGCTCCCACTGATGTCACCAGGAGCTTACTGCACAGGCACAGACCATACTGGGCCTGCTCAATGGTGACGTCAGCGGAAGGGGGGACACGGCAACGCAGGCACAGTGGTTTTCTGACTTAAAAGTCTGAAATTCCAGAAGTGAACCGGAGGCGGGGCCGGAGCATTGGGGAGTGGCTGCACGGGCACAAGGTGTCTGCGTCCCTTCCATGGTCCTGTTGGCAGTGGTGACTTCGGGCGAAGTGGCGAGTGCTCACCCTGTGTCACCACGCCGGTCGCCGTAAGAGTCCTGCGCATGTGTGGTTCTTTGAAGACTGAACTGCGCATGAGCAGGACTCTTATGCCAACCGGCGTGATGACGTGGCGGAGGGGGAGGGGGGAAGCATGCACGACTTCACCCAGAGTCGCCGCATTACCGGAGCCGCTAGCGCGACCACGGAAGGGGCCAGGAGGATGCCGAGGACTTAGCGGGCTACAGTGGGCTGGAGGAAGCTTTAAAAATAGACCTACCTAATACACACATAGGCCTGGCTAATGCAACACTATACCCCACTCTATATACAGATGAAACTCAAAAAATGATTTCAGTAATTCAACTTAAAAGGTGAAACCAATACATGAAAAAGGAACCCTTTGCAGGAGTTTTGGATGAATTAGCTGATTAGAGTCGGACACTTTGAGCCGAGAATATTGACATTTTCACAATATTCTAATGGGCTGAGCTTCTGATTTTGGGGTTCTCATAAGCTGTGAGCCATAACCATCAAATGTATAACAAATAAAAGCTTGAAATATCTCACCTTGCATATAATAAGTCTATTTCATATATTAGTTTTTCATTTTAAGATGAATGACTGAAATAAATGGCGTTTTGCACAATATTAATTATTCTAGTATATTAAGGGAGCTGTGGAACCCAGTCTTTAAAGGATCTTAAAATTTAAGTAAACATAGACAATTAAGAAGTACGTTTTTTTCCAGAGTAAAATGAGCCATAAATGACTTTTCTCCCATGTTGCCGTCACTTGCAGTAAGGAGTAGAAATCTGAGTTACCAACAGATTTTGGACTAGCCCATCTCCTGATGGGGGGTTCACAGGGATTTCTTTATTTTCAAAATGCACTTAGTGAATGTCAGTTGCTCCGTCCCACTGCCAAATAAGTGTACGGTGAGCAGGGAGGCTTGCCAGCATCTTTGTATTAATCTTTTTCAGGGAGTGTCTTTATAAAGAATAAAGGCCATGCTGAGAATCCCCTATGGAGAGATGGACTGGCCCAAAACCTGCCGGTAATGTCAGATTTCTACTACTTACTGTAAGTGGCAGCAACATAGGAGAAAAGTCATTTATGGCTCATTTTACTCCGAAATAAACCTTCTTCTTATTTGTATGTGTTTTAAATTTGAAGATTTTCACGACAGTTCCTCTTTAAATCCGAGCCCCCCCAAAACTATGTGTAATGGAGTAAATACTTTTAATACTAATGGCATCCTTTGACATGCTGTTTCCCCCCCACTTTCATTTAGTATAAGTCCCATTAGTAGGCCCCGACTAGTACTAGTCAGGACATTTGGACCCCGGAATACATGACCCCCACGCATGCACAGTAGCCTCCCCACAGTTGCGCTGTCTGAGCTCCCAGTGGCTCTTCTGTCTGGCGCTAGGGGGAAGGCTACTGCGCACGTGCAAGGGCCATTACTTCCTGTTCCGAGGTTCTGACTAGTTCTAGTCAGGGTCTGTTTATGGGACTTATAACTGAGGAAAGGAGATGGAAGGGGAAAGGGAGGACACAGCCTGCCAAAGGAGGCCATTACTAAAAAAGTATGTACTCCATTACACATTGGGTTTTTTTCGGTCTCAGATGCCCTTTAAAGGAAACTACAGACTAGCTAAAAATAATAATATACATACGTGGGGCTTCCTCCAGCCCCCTTCAGGCTGATCGGTCCCTCACTGTCTTCCCCAGCTGCCTGGATCCTCCGCTAGGGGGCCTGGTAATTCTGCCAGTCAGGGCGTACTGCGCCCCTTCGTCGGAAGAGTTCTGAGCCTGCGCAGTACTACCGTGCAGATGCAGAATGCTCCTTGGCACGGGAGTGTGGTGGGGGAGCATGCACGGCCGGACTGCGCCTGCACCGACTGGTGGAATTACCGGGCTGCCTAGGCAGCTTGGGAAGACAGCGGGGGATCGATCCGCCTGAAGGGGGCTGGAGGAAGCCACATGTATGTTTACATTTTTTTTTTAACTTAAGTCTCAGATACACTTTAATAAGAAGAAGTTGGCCAGTGAGTGCTGGTTGGCTGAGACTGCTGGGATAGCTGGAGACTCCTCCGTAATAGCATACCAGTCCCCGGTCACTGACTCCCAAGTACATGGACACACCCTAACACCCCAGTCCCCAGTCATTGAACCCCAGTACATGGACACACCCTAACACCCCAGTCCCCAGTCACTGAACCCCAGTACATGGACACACCCTAACACCTCAGTCCCCACTCGCTGTTCATGGGCAATCCCTACCATAAGGGACCCTGAGCTACTCACCCGCACCACGCTGAAGTCCAGCTTGGTCTCCTGTGCACACTGCAGGATGAGTTGGAAGCAGCCTTTGCTCTGATTGGTCATTCCGTTATCATAATAACGCTGTAAAATTCTCTGCTGGTCCACGGTGAAGACCGACCGAAGATTCATCTGCTACAGGGAGGCAGAAATTAGTAGCAGCACTGACCTATGCGGCATCACTCATACCGACAGCAGCACCGACCCGTGCGGCATCACTCATAACGACAGCAACACCGACCTATGCGGCATCACTCATACCGACAGCAGCACCGACCCGTGCGGCATCACTCATACCGACAGCATCAGCCAATCATTGCCAGAGATGGGACCGCGCCTCGGGGGTCCTACAATGCTCAGCCTGAGCTCATCATTACAGAAGTGTGCTAACTGCCAGGCACTCAACCTCATCCTATACTTATACTGCCTAGTGAGACTCTGCTTTTCCTGCCTCCCAC
The DNA here is from genome assembly GCF_040937935.1 of Hyperolius riggenbachi. Lineage (NCBI taxonomy): Eukaryota > Metazoa > Chordata > Amphibia > Anura > Hyperoliidae > Hyperolius > Hyperolius riggenbachi. The sequence continues at coordinate 22,141,661 of NC_090653.1, read as the reverse complement.
CTGTAGGTGTCACTGTTACATTTTCCACATTTTAATGTATGCCAGGATGTTCTCTAGTGTTTATGTAGTTGTCCATCCTGGCTTGCTCTGGTAATGGATTCCTGCATAGTCCTGTGTAATAAATTACTTCTCATTAAGGTGGCCATACACTTAAAGCCAATCAGAAGCGGAAAAAAACTTATGCTTTAACTAATTGCACGTGAAGTAGGAATTCTGAATAGAACATTAGAAGCAAAGAAAAGAGTCTCATATTTTTATTTTCAGTTTTATAGCTTTTCTTTTAATAATATTGCATCATTTTGTCATATTTGCAGTTTAGACCCCACACTCTGTCTTTTTAAGCTATAAAACAAAGCAGAAATAATGACCAGTTGAACTTTTCCGCAGTAAAACCTTATCTCAAGCAGTTTCTCACTGTTTCTTGGCTGTTCAAATGCTTCAGAAAACAGGACTGTATTGGACCCGGGGGTTTGAAGAGCTCAGAGAAGCTCTTTTGCATAGATAACAACTCTTTTAACTACAGGTAGTCCCTGGGTTACAAACGACCGACATACGAATGACCTGCCGATACGAACTACCCGATCCCGTTGCGATGACGTCATATTCGCATGAGGGAAGTTTGAAGAAGCGGCTTCAAACTTCCCGCGAGTGCCGGCTCATGTCCCCAGCAGTCTTGGACTCACGTCCGAACCGAGTCCAACGCTGTCTGTTGACCGCTCTCTGCGTCCTGCTCCCAATAGCCGCGTACAGCACCGCTAGATGCAGCATCCATTCGCTTCCTGTATGTCATGTGACATACAGCTTCCTGAATGTCACATGACAAACAGGAAGCAGTGTGATGCTGCATCTAGCGGTGATGTAAGCGGAGAGCGGAGGGCAGACAGCGTTGGACTTGGGCTGGAAGGTAAGTCCATAGGGAGAGCGAGGGGAAAGAGGAACAGGGGGTAAATACGGAGGCACAGGGGGGGGGGGGGGGGGACACTGGAGCCAAAGGAGGGCACATGGGAGGCAAAGGGGACAGAGATAGCACAGCGTTCCGACTTAAGAACGGATTCAGGCTAAGAACGAACCTACAGTCCCTATCACGTTCGTTAACCGAGGACTACCTGTATACTGGAAAGCAATAGGAGACTCTTTTCTTTGCTACTGATGTTCTATTTCTTAGCTGTACTACACATACAATTCATTGCCGATTACCGATTCTCAAAAGAAACTCACGCTAGATCAATGCCGCCACCTACACTAAGTCACTGCTGCACTAAGCCACCACCCACACTAAGCTCCGCCCACAACTGCACCACCCACACTAAGTCACTGCTGCACTAAGCCACCACTCACACTAAGCTCCGCCCACAGGTGCGGTCACGCATCCTTAAAGTGACACTGAAGCGAAAATAAACTTATGAGATAATAAATTCTATGTGTAGTATGGATCATTGATAGAACATTAGTTGCAAAGAAAAGAGTCTCATATTTTTATTTTCAGTTATGTAGCTTTATTTATTTATAACATTGCATCAGGCTGTCATATTTGCAGTTTAGAAACCACACTCTGTCTTTTAAGTTGTAAAAACAAAGCAAAAATAATGACCCTTTGAACTTTCTTGCATTCAAACCTTATCCCAAGCTGCCTCTCACAGATTCTTGCCTGTGTAAGTGCTTCAAAAAATAGGACTCAGTTTGACCAAGTTAAAGGGGCATTATGGCGAAAAATTGTAAAATTTAAAATATCTGCAAACAAGTCAAATAAGAAGTAAGTTTTTTCCAGAGTAAAATGAGCCATAAATGACTTTTCTCCTATGTTGCTGCCACTTACAGTAGGCAGTAGAAATCTGACAGAAGTGAGCAGGTTTTGGACTAGTCCATCTCTTCATAGGGGATTCTCAGCAAGGCTTTTATTCATTATAAAGCAATTCCCTAAAAAAAGATGTAAACAATGATGCTGGCCAGCTTCCCTGCTCGCTATATAGTTTTTTGGCAGTTGGACGGAGCAACTGCCATTTACTAAGTGCTTTTGAAAATAAGTAAATCCCTGAGAATCCCCAATGAAAAGATGGATTAGTCCAAAACCTGTCGGCTCTGTCAGATTTCTACTACCTACTGTAAGTGACAGCAACATAGGAGAAAAGTAATTTATGGCTTTTTCTTCTGGAAAAAACATACTTATTTGTACGTTTGCACATATTTTAAATTTTACAATTTTTCGCCATAGTGAAGCTTTAAGTGGAGAGCTCAGAGCAGCTCCTTTGCTCTTTTGATAAGATAAGAGTGTTTTCACTCTTCCTGTACTGAAAACAATATGAGACTCTTTTCTTTGATACTAATGTTCTATGTCTTAGCTGTACTACACATACAATTTATTATCTCAGAAGTTTATTTTCACTTCAGATTTGCTTTAAGTATGTACAGACGCACCTTTAGCTGCACACGCACACCACAGCCGATGCATTAAGCTGCCGCTCACACTAAGTCTCCACCCACACTTAGCCGCTGCCCACATTAAGCCCCACCCACACGTTTTAGGATACATTCATTTTAAAGCCACACTCCCTGCACAGATGATCTCTGGGCCCTGAACAGGCAGACCTTGTTTTTTTATCTATTTAGCAGATCTTTGATCAGCTGATGCCTGATTAACAGATCAGGAACCCCCTCACCAGCTATGTTCAGCAGCACAAACTTCTAGTACTGCATGCAGCGACCACCTCAGAGAATGCTGCCTGCGCCCCCTGCAGTCTGAACAATAGAATAACACTGAACTAAACATCCGCAGCCACCCCCTCCCACAGAGTCTAGCCATAGTAATGGGACAACAATGCACAGGTCTGACCGTTCTATGTGTGTAGGCTATCCACAATGAGAAGATCTGACACTCGCACGTGTGGAGGCTAGCCATAGTCATGGGAAAACAAGGAGAAGGTCTGACCATCATATGAATGGAGGCTAGCCATAGTTATGGGAAAACAAGGAGAAGGTCTGACCATTCACGTGTGGAGGCTAGCCATAGTCATGGGACAACAATATGAAGGTCTGACCATCATATGAGTGGAGGTTAGCCATAGTCATGGGACAACAATGAGAAGATGTGACCATCACATCTATGGAGGCTAGCCATAGTCATGGGACAACAATGAGAAGATCTGACCATCACATGTGTGGAGGCTAGCCATAGTCATGGGACAACAATGAGAAGGTCTGACCATCACATGTGTGGAGGCTAGCCATAGTCATGGGACAACAATGAGATGTGACCATCACATCTATGGAGGCTAGTCATAGTCATGGGACAACAATATGAAGGTCTGACCCTCATATGAGTGGAGGTTAGCCATAGTCATGGGACAACAATGAGAAGATCTGACCATCACATCTACGGAGGCTAGCCATAGTCATGGGACAACAATGAGAAGATCTGACCATCATATGTGTGGAGGCTAGCCATAGTCATGGGACAACAATGAGACGATCTGGCCATCATATGTGTGGAGGCTAACCACAGTCATGGGACAACAATGAGAAGATCTGATCATCATATATGTGGAGGGTAACCATAGTCATGGGACAACAAGGAGAAGGTCTGACCATCATATGTGTGGAGGCAAGCTAAAGCCATGGGACAACAATGAGAAGATCTGATCATCATATGTGTGGAGGCTAGCCATAGTCATGGGAAAACAATGAGAAGATCTGATCATCATACGTGTGGAGGCTAGCCATAGTCATGGGAAAACAATGAGAAGATCTGACCATCACATCTACGGAGGCTAGCAATAGTCATGGGACAACAATATGAAGATCTGATCATCATATGTGTGGAAGCAAGCCATAGTCATGGGACAAAAATAAGAAGACCTGACCACCATTTGTGTAGGCAACAACAATGAGAACATATAACCATTTAATGGGTCTAGGCCATCCAAAAGCATGGGATGACAGAAGATTCAGCCACCAGAGGTACACAAAGGGAGGCTGAAGTGAGATGAATACGGAGGCTGCCACCTTCCTTCTCTAATAATGGCAGTTGCCCGACTTCTGTCCTGACGCTCCGCCTCTAATACTACAAGTCCCTCCCCCAGAATGAGCATGCAGATCAGATGCTGTGACTCTGGTGTGACTCCACTAGCTGCATGCTTGTTACAGGTGTGGGATTCAAACACAACTATAACCAAAAGATCAGCAGGACAGCCAGGAAACTGGCATTTTTTATAAGGGTATGAAGATGGAAGCCTCCGTATCCCTCTCACTTCAGGTTCCCTTTAAAATCTAACTAAGGCCATATTCATGTGAAGGTACTCCAGGTCTCCTGGTTGACTCCTCATTGTCACCTGGTAGAACAGGATGGTGTTTGTAGCCCCTCAGCAGCAGGTGGTCTGTCAGTTCCTCCTCACCCCTCTGTACCGTGTCCCCTGTAGCCCCCTCAGCAGCAGGTTGTCTGTCAGTTCCTCCTCACCCCTCTGTACCGTGTCCCCTGTAGTCCCTCAGCAGCAGGTGGTCTGTCAGTTCCTCCTCACCCCTCTGTACCGTGTCCCCTGTAGCCCCTCAGCAGCAGGTGGTCTGTCAGTTCCTCCTCACCCCTCTGTACCGTGTCCCCTGTAGCCCCTCAGCAGCAGGTGGTCTGTCAGTTCCACCTCACCCCTCTGTACCGTGTCCCCTATAGCCCCTCAGCAGCAGGTGGTCTGTCAGTTCCTCCTCACCCCTCTGTACCGTGTCCCCTGTAGCCCCTCAGCAGCAGGTGGTCTGTCAGTTCCTCCTCACCCCTCTGTACCGTGTCCCCTGTAGCCCCTCAGCAGCAGGTGGTCTGTCAGTTCCTCCTCACCCCTCTGTACCGTGTCCCTTGTGCTCTGCTGTGCGGGTGTTTAGGGGGCTCACCTCTTGCTGGTATCCCTGAGACCCTGTAGAGGTGACCTCCCCAACGTTAGCAGCTACGCTCCCCTCCATCCTGGGACGTTAGTGTGTCACAGCCGGGATTCCTGGATTCCTAGGGGGGAAAAGGTCTGACGTTATTACGGGTAGAGGAACACATAACACTGCCCCCCTGATGGTACAGTACCCCGTACGTTCACACTGAGCCAAGACCACCAGGATCTGATGAGAGAAGGGGGGCTTGTCACAGAACAGCCGTGAGAAACGAAAACGCAACCGCAGTCGGTTTCCTGCCTCGATTGCCGTTGCGCTGCCAAATCAGAATCTCATGTCTGTGGATACCAGGCAGTCCAGCCTGGAGGGTCTCTGCTGTCTTCATAAGAGCAGCAGAGTTCTTTTCATGAAACCTGGTGCCTGTGGACTGTTAGCCAGAGGTGTAAACTCAAAGCTTGTCCAAGCTGATTTCACATTCAGATGTTAATTAAAGGAACCAAAAGGTCCTTTTCATACAGGGAGATCCCAGGAAGCTAGTCACAGCTTGACACCAGACAGCCTGGCTGCAGCCTTACCAGGAAGAAATGAACAGGTTATATAATTTTTTGCCTATTTACAGAATACAGTAAATAGGGTAGTAATGAGAGCGGTATCATTGGATCCGTAGGGTCATGCTGAATCTCTTGATACCAGTCGAGAGGGGCCCGGGGCCCCTACAACCCAGGTATGAATCTTCTCAGGAACCTGACCGGCTGCCCTAGCCATGTCTGATGTCATATTAATCTGTATTTTCCGACAAGTATGAATCTGTTATCCCCCTAAATATAACGTGTATCGTTCATGAGTTACGGCATTTTATAAGTTTAGCCCTAAAATCTCTCAGAGGGAATGAACTGTCATTGGTGGGTAACTCAGAGGGGGCCGGCATTGCCTCACCCCCAAACCAGCTTCATCAAAAGCACATGGGCCCTCAGTCCTCCAAATTCCACCTTCATGAAAGCACACTGCCAGCCAGGAGACCATGTGGTTGGCGGCCATCTTGTCTGAGCTGAAACAAAGGACACATGGCTAGCGGCCATCTTGATCGGTCATCTTGTCTGAACTGAACAAAGGACATTTTCCATGTTGCTTGGATTTTAAACTTTGCTGAACTGAACAAGAGGAACTCTACAAGTTTTCCCAGAACGGACATATTTCCACAAACCCTAAGTATTTTCTCCTTTTTTATTTCATACTGGCTATTACTGTTTTAATAATTGTTGATTTTAATAATTGTCTGTATATATTAATTATTTATATTGCTGTGAATAAAACACTTCATCAAAGTCATTCACTATTCCGCTACCCTGCTTATCAGCCGCACAACTGAACCAGACTTCTGAAGAGACGCTACTATTGTTGAGATCTAGACAGAATAGAGTGTGTTTACCCGTTTTTATTTGCAGGTCGAGAAATAACCAGTTAGTGAGTTCCCCTGTCTCAGATAACAGAGGTGGTGGCAGTTATATCCTGAAATAGTGTGTAAAGTTGTAATTACCGTACCTCACAGGCTCCCTTCTGGTTTGTCTGCGGCCAATTCCCAACGGTTCCTACGCATTGACTGCGACCAGAGTTCGCACGATCCGTGCGCTGGCACCGTTTGGAAGGCATTTCGCGGTCTGACCACTAGGGCTCCTGTGACAGGGCTCCAGCCAAAAACATTCTTTATGCAGTTTAAAAATGGACCAATCAAATCCCACCCAAGGTGGAATTTGATTGGTCCATTTTCAAGATGCACAAATTTGCATAATCCTGTATCAGATTATTTTGTATCTCATTGACTATTCTTAGTTAAAGAGATTGCAGCAGATATCGTTAAAGTGGCCATACATCACCCAATACATGGCCAGATAGACCATTAGATCGATCCCTCTCTATTGCCTGCCCACACACTGTACACCGATTTTCTCCTCTGGTGGCCGGCGTTACCACGAGTGCCTGTACCACGTAACTTGGCATGTGTAGTAATGTCACTCGTGGTGACGCTGGACACGGGAAGAGGAAATGACCCGTGCCAGCAGAGAGGTGGACTTTCCCATTGCACACGGACATGGAGGGGGGGGAGAGGAGTTGGGGAGGGAGGAGGACCCGTGCCAGCAGAGCTGTGGACTTTCCCACTGCACATGGACATGAAGGGGGGGGGAGAGGGGTTGGGGAGGTAGGAGGACCCGTGCCAGCAGAGAGGCGGACTTTCCCACTGCACACGGACATGGAGGGGGGGAGGGAGGTGTTGAAGAGGGAGGTGTTGGGGAGGGAGGAGGACCCGTGCCAGCAGAGAGGCGGACTTTCCCAATGCACACGGACATGAAGGGGGGGGGGGTGTTGGGGAGGGAGGAGGACCCGTGCCAGCAGAGAGGTGGACTTTCCCACTGCACACGGACATGGAGGGGGGGGGGGGAGGGTTTGGTTGGGAGGAGGTCCGACACATTTATACACTTTGTGACACAGCGTCTTGAGGTCCGTCGATTACCGCAATATCGAACGCCATTACCTTATCGAGCCCTTGCGACTGATAGTGTACCGGCATTCTCATTTCACCGATTTCTTTTTTTAATGATTCTTTTATTTTGAAAGTTTTATAAGTAGTACAAAAAGACAACAAGACTAACAACATAAAGCCCGCCATAGATAGTGCAAGCCATAGAGAACAGTGATACAGTACATGGTATTGAGACCAAAACACATTCTATAACATTCGATAAACAGTAGTAAGATGAACCACAAACCAGCGTGGTTCCTTCAAAAGAGATAGAACATCAAATATAGTGCAAATGACTGCAAAGGTCCTTTTGGAGAGGTTACATAGTTACATAGTTATTTTGGTTGAAAAAAGACATACGTCCATCGAGTTCAACCAGTATAAAGGTTAAGACTCTCCACTATATATAGAAACTTCTAAGGGATCAGCTCTGGGCCCAAAGGGAACATCCACCAGTAGCCGACCCTGAGTAGATAGTCCACATAGAGAGTGCAAAAACCTGAAAAACGGAGTCTTTCTATGTATACCATAACTAGTTTAAAGAGGAACTCCAGTGAAAATAATGTAGTAAAAAAAGTGCTTCATTTTTTACCATAATTATGTATAAATGATTTAGTCAGTGTTTGCTCATTGTAAAAACTTTCCTCTCTCCGATTTACATTCTGACATTTATTACATGGTGACATTTTTACTGTGGGCAGGTTATGTAGCTGCTCCTAGCTGTTTTGGCTGTTAGAGACAGCTGTAAACAGCTAATTCCTGTCTGTGAATATTGTTACATTGTGGCAGTTTGCCCAGAGTACCGTGGTACTCAGAGCTTCTTGTGGGAGGGGTTTCAGCACAAAATCAGTCATACAGCGCCCCCTGATGGTCTGTTTGTGAAAATCATTATATTTCTCATGTAAAAGTGGGTATCAGCTACTGATTGGGATAAAGTTCAATTCTAGGTTGGAGTTTCTCTTTAATATCAATTAGTGAAGGATTCTCAGACTCACCCATATATGGCTGCCACATATGGACAAACCCTAGAAAAAGGTTTAGTCTGACATAGACAGACATAAGAAGAAAATAAAAAGTAAAAATAAAGAGAAAAAATAGTTAGAGAGGAGAAGAAAGGGGTAAAGAGAAAAGAAGACCGGTAGAGGTGGTAGGGTCCCGAGGACAGCGCCACAGCTTCAACGCTGTCTCCAGAACGTCAGAGGTTCGGTCAGAGTTCCCTCAGCAGGCTGTGTGACTAGGCGGACATGAGGGAGCGGTAGTGATCAGATTCCTTAAAGGGACTCTGTAACAAAAATGTCATTGTGTTTTCTACCATCCTACAGGTTCCTAAACCTATTATAATGTGCCCTGGCTTACTGCAGCACTTTATACTATCACCATCTCTGTATTAAAACAGCTTATCTTTCCCCTGTCGGACTTGTCGTCCTGTGCCTGGAAGGCTGCCAACTCTTCAGTGTGATCTGCTATGCATGCCCCCTCTATGCACACTCCCCTGTGTGTGTGTGTTATTTACATTAGCCAACTTTTCTCTGCTCTCTTATCATTTACAAGCTGGATAAATCCTCTGTACACATACTGATGAGTCACATACTGCAGAATTACAGACAACCGGGCAGAGCTGTCTATAAGAAGAAACAAACAATCAGCTTGTAACTCTTCAGTGAGCTGCAGGGGGAAAGAAACACACAAATGATCTCTTGAAATTCAAAAGGAAGGGTGTATACAGCCTGCTTGTGTATGGATGTATTTTCTATGTTTGGACATACTGTACATCAACCTACTTCCTGTTTTGGTGGCCTTTTGTTTGTTTACAAACAAACTTTTTAAAACTGTTTTTAACTACTTTTAATGCGGCGAGGAGCGGCAAAATTGTGACAGAGGGTAATAGGAGATGTCCCCTAACGCACTGGTATGTTTACTTTTGTGCGATTTTAACAATACAGATTCTCTTTAAATTCAAACCATCCATACCATGTCTTCCAGAATTGCTCATGTTTTCATTTGACTGATTTCAACTGGAAATTAAATAAAAGATCGATCGGGTGGCCATAATGCATCAGCGATTCTCTTCTGATTTAATAAAATTATCGAATCGAAAGGTTGACGGTCCACAATATCGAGTAATGTATGGCCACCCTTAAGGTTCATACACACATCCAATTATATTTGGCCAATGAATGGGCAATTATACAACCTCCATGTAGCAAGAGGACCAACAGATTTTGAATACTATGAACAAGTTGTGTAGCTAAGCTCTCATACTACATGGAGGTGGTACAATTGCCCAATTGTTGGCCAATAAAAACTGGATGTATGTAATTTTATTTTATTTTTTTTTGGGGGGGGGGGGGGGAGGGGGGAGGTGTAGCTTTTTTCATAGTCTATTTACTTTAGCAAGTTTTATAAAAAAGAAAAAAAAAAGATCTCATCTCTGCAACAATGCAATGTATTCTCATTGCGAGAATAAGCAAATTGTCACATATACACACACACACAAAATGTTTGCGTGAGAACCAAAATGCCCATCTCTCCTCATCACTGCTAATGAGCCATTAATAGTATGTTCTGATGTAATGATGTGTGTGACGAGGCCAGTGCTGCAGAGATCAGGCCGGGCACAGGACGGCTGCGGTACCCTCCCCCTGCCCCCATCACTGGGGCCTCACAGGACGCAGCCATCCATGCAGGAACGCTCTGCAGGCCCCATTGTCACCATGTGCCCCCTGGCATGGAAGCAAGGTCACATGATCAGTGCGTTCCCTGGAAACAGCACATCGCATGGGGCACTACTCAATACTGCTCACCAGCCATGTCACATAATGTCCCTGCTGGTAAGGGAACAGGGAACCCAGGAAGCAGCATAAAAAAACTGTATCTGATTACTTATGATTATTATTATAATACCTGTTTCCCTTGCTTATAATCTGCTAACAAATGTTCCTGCAAATACAATGGGCCTGATTAAACAAACTAGAACAGTGTTTATTATTATGCTGCTGCATTATATAGCACTGACATCTTCTGCAGCACTGTACAGAGTACATAGTCATGTCACTAACTGTCCTCAGAGGAGCTCACAATCTAATCTTACCATAGTCATAGTCTAATGTCCTCCCATATTATTATTATGTATTTATATAGCACTGACATCTTCTGCAGCACATCACAGAGTACATAGTCATGTCACTGACTGTCCTCAGAGGAGCTCACAATCTAATCCTACCATAGTCATAGTCTAATGTCCTACCATATTATTATTATGTATTTATATAGCACTGACATCTTCTGCAGCACATTACAGAGTACATAGTCATGTCACAGACTGTCCTCAGAGGAGCTCACACTCTAATCCTACCACATACATAGTCTAATGTCCTACCATATTATTATTATGTATTTATATAGCACTGACATCTCCTGCAGCACATTACAGAGTACATAGTCATATCAGTGACTGTCCTCAGAGGAGGTCACAATCTAATCCTACCATAGTCATAGTCTAATGTCCTACCATATTATTATTATGTATTTATATAGCACTGAAATCTTCTGCAGTACTTTACAGAGTACATAGTCATGTCACTGACTGTCCTCAGAGGAGCTCACACTCTAATCCTACCATAGTCATAGTCTAATGTCCTACCATATTATTATGTATTTATATAGCACAGATATATTCTGTCAGTTATATATAATTTTATGTAAATTATATGCAGCTTGAAATCAGACCAATACAGATTGTCGGGAAGTTGTTCTGATTGGTCCAGTTTCAAGCTGTATATACAGTGGTTTGCAAAAGTATTCGGCCCCCTTGAAGTTTTCCACATTTTGTCATATTACTGCTGCAAACATGCATCAATGTTATTGGAATTCCACATGAAAGACCAATACAAAGTGGTGTACATGTGAGAAGTGGAACGGAAATTCATACATGATTCCAAACATGTTTTACAAATCAATAACTGCAAAGTGGGGTGTGCGTAATTATTCGGCCCCCTTTGATCTGAGTGCAGTCAGTTGCCCATAGACATTGCCTGATGAGTGCTAATGACTAAATAGAGTGCACCTGTGTGTAATCTAATGTCAGTACAAATACAGCTGCTCTGTGACGGCCTCAGAGGTTGTCTAATGGCCTATACTCACGGGCTACAATTGTCGCCGCAACGCGCGGCGCGCGCGTGTTGCAGCGACAGGTCGCCCGTGAGTATGAGGCACAACACGGGCGCGCACCCTGAACTGTCGCCCGTCGCCACTGGCGCCAGGCGATTGAACCGGTCAATCGCCTAGCGACAGTTGCCGCCGCAACTTCGCCGCAACTCTCGCTAGTCCGCGTGTGTATGCGGACTAGCGACAGCAACCCCATAGCCGGTGCACTGAGTTTCCGGCGGGGAGGAGGAACGTCGGCGACAGCTTCAATCGCGCCACTAGTCCCTCTTCTGCAGTGTGTATGCGGAGAGACGTGGCGACGAGCTGTCGCCGAACTGTCGCGCACACGCTCCCGTGTGCTAGCGACATGCAGTTTTGGTTGCCCGTGAGTATGGACCATTAGAGAATCTTGGGAGCAACAACACCGTGACGTCTAAAGAACACACAAGACAGGTCAGAGATCAAGTTATTGAGAAATTTAAAGCAGGCTTAGGCTACAAAAAGATTTCCAAAGCCTTGAACATCGCACGGGGCACTGTTCAAGCGATCATTCAGAAATGGAAGGAGTATGGCACAACTGTGAACCTACCAAGACAAGGCCGTCCACCTAAACTCACAGGCCGAACAAGGAGAACGCTGATCAGAAATGCAGTCAAGAGGCCCATGGTGACTCTGGACGAGCTGCAGAGATCTACAGCTCAGGTGGGAGACTCTGTCCATAGGACAACTATTAGTCATGCACTGTACAAAGTTGGCCTTTATGGAAGAGTGGCAAGAGGAAAGGCATTGTTAACAGAAAGCATAAGAAGTCCCGTTTGCAGTTTGCCACAAGCCATGTGGGGGACACAGCAACCATGTGGAAGAAGGTGCTCTGGTCAGATAAAACCAAAATGGAACTTTTTGGCCAAAATGCAAAACGCTATGTGTGGAGGAAAACTAACACTGCACATCACTCTGAACACACCATCCCCACTGTCAAATATGGTGGTGGCAGCATCATGCTCGGGGGGTGCATCTCTTCAGCAGGGACAGGGAAGCTGGTCAGAGTTGATGGGAAGATGGATGGAGCCAAATACAGGGCAAACTTGGAAGAAGACCTCTTGGATACTGCAAAAGACTAGAGATTGGGCGGAGGTTCACCTTCCAGCAGGACAATGACCCTAAAGGTAGCCATACACTGGTCGATTTGCCATCAGATTCGACCAACAGATAGATCCCTCTCTGATCGAATCTGATCAGAGAGGGTTCGTATGGCTGCCTTTACTGCAAACAGATTGTGAACCGATTTCAGCCTGAAACCGTTCACAATCTGTTGTGGTGGTGGTGGTGGTGGTGGTGCTGCCGCCGCTCCCCCCGCCCGCATACATTACCTGCTCCGCCGGTGTTCCAACATTTTAGCATGCCCGACAGAATAGCATACAAATGCTACTGAGCATGTGCAAAGTCATGCAGGTCATACATTAACCCCATAATGCCCATCAGCAGCATTAACCATTGCAACCCCAGTTAGCTGCCTGGGTGCTGATGTGCAATCTCCACTATCCAAGTGGACATAGAGTTAGAATAAAAAGTTGTCCGAGCGAAGCAAGCGGGCAAGGGGACACTGATTCTACTAACAAGGGGTATATCACTTTAAATGTATGCTGTTTTGTCAATGTATGCTAGTTAGTTGGAACACCGGCGCGACTCCAGTCCCCAGGTCTCCGCTGCTCCGTCTCCGCTCTGGTCTCCAGGTCCAGTATGCTTTACTTCTTCCTGCCCGGCAGGAAGTTTAAACAGTAGAGAGCCCTCTACTGTTTAAACTTCCTGCCGGGCAGGAGGAACTGAAGCATGCCGGAGACCAGCGCGGACACTGAGCAGCGGTGACCGGGGGTAGTCGTGCCGGCGGAGCAGGTAATGTATGCGGCTCTATTGCGTCGGTCGTCGGGTACTCGAACGCCGCTAGCGACGCCCTCCCTACCCGCGGGCGATCGATGGTTATTTTTCGCACGGAGCGATAGACGGGATCGGACGAAATGGATCGAAATTCGGCGTGTAGCGCGAACGATTGGCAGCAGATTCGATCCCAGTGATCGAATCTGCTGTCGAAATGGCGGCAAATCGGGCCAGTGTATGGCCAGCTTGTCGTCTCCGCCAGACAACCTGCGACCTGGACCCTGGACCAACTAAACATATGCTGAAATGCCCTGACCTGCTTGTCCCAGCATTTCACAAAATAGTAAATTGCTCCCTGCAAGCAGGGAGATTTCCTACCTCTCTAAAAGAAGGAATCATCAAGCCCCTTCTTAAAAAACCTTCCATGGATCCAGATGCTATGAGCAGCTACAGACCTGTCTCCAACCTCCCCATCTTAGGTAAAGTTATTGAAAAGGCTGTCTATCTGCAACTTGAAACCAGGCTGTCAGTAAACAACATCCTGGACCCTCTACAATCTGGCTTTAAGAAACACCACAGCTGTGAAACAGCCCTCATCCAAGTCTGCAATGATCTGCTCATGGCAAGGGACAGAGGGGAATGCTCCATCCTAATCCTGTTGGATCTCTCAGCGGCTTTTGATACAGTTGACCATGAAATCCTGCTTAACAGATTGCAGGAGTACTGTGGCATCAGTGGATCAGTCCTCCAGTGGTTCAGATCATTCCTGACTGACAGAACACAGAGAGTATCCCTAGGACCTATAATGTCCAAACCTGCACCTCTACAATTCGGAGTGCCACAAGGATCAATCCTATCCCCTCTGCTGTTTGCAATCTACATGTTGCCACTCGGTACACTTATCCAACGACATGGCCTGACGTACCACTGCTACGCTGATGACACACAGCTATACCTGTCCTTCAAACCTGGTGGAACAGACCCTACCCCAAAAATAAACTCTTGCTTAGCTGAGCTTCAGGCATGGATGAATGATAACTGGTTGAAACTGAATGCTGACAAAACTGAGGTCCTGTTTGTCCAAAGCCAGTGCTCGCCATCAAAACAGCTCTATCCTAAAGCAACACCAATCAGGATTGGGAATTCAGACATAAACAGCTCCAACCTTGTGCGCAGCCTTGGCGTACTAATCGATGGGGAATTGAGTTTCAGAAACCAAATTTCATCTGTAGTTAAATCTTCCTTCTTTCATCTGAAGAACATTGCAAAGATTAAACATCTGATTCCCCCAGAGGATCTTCAAACCCTAGTCCACGCCTTCATCACATCACGGCTGGACTACTGCAATGCCCTTTATGCTGGCCTCCCCAAAAAAGACCTGCGTCGCCTGCAATTAGTGCAGAATGCTGCTGCCAGATTGCTAACAAACCAGCCTCGCCACTGTCATATTACACCGATCCTTCGCTCACTGCACTGGCTACCAGTAGAATGGAGAATACTCTTCAAGATTGGACTGCTGACATTCAAATCCCTGCACAATCTGGGCCCTGGATACATGAAGGACTTGCTGAAGCTGCACCACACCTCTCACAACCTCAGATCAGCAAGTTCTATAAAGTTGGTCACTCCCAGAGTGCACCTCAAAAAATCTGGAGACAGAGCCTTCTGTCATGCTGCCCCTACTCTTTGGAACTCCCTACCACACCCAGTAAAGACAGCACCATCCCTGGAGCTATTCAAATCCAGACTGAAAAGCCACCTGTTTAGCCTGGCATTTCCAGATTTATAAAATTCTTCCTCTGTACCACGATGGTCGGAGCCATGCTTATGCGCTTTGAGTCCCACGGGAGAAAAGCGCTTTACAAATGTTATTTGTTGTTGTTGTTGTTGTAAACATAAAGCCAGGGCAACAATGGAATGGTTTAAAACAAAACATATCTATGTGTTAGAATGGCCCAGTCAAAGTTAGAATGGCCCAGTCAAAGTCCAGATCTAAGTCCAATCGAAAATCTGTGGCAAGATCTGAAAACTGCTGTTCACAAACGCTGTCCATCTAATCTGACTGAGCTGGAGCTGTTTTGCAAAGAAGAATGGGCAAGGATTTCAGTCTCTAGATGTGCAAAGCTGGTAGAGACATACTCTAAAAGACTGGCAGCTGTAATTGCAGCAAAAGGTGGTTCTACAAAGTAATGACTCAGGGCAGGGGGCCGAATAATTACGCACACCCCACTTTGCAGTTATTGATTTGTAAAAAATGTTTGGAATGATGTATGATTTTCGTTCCACTTCTCACATGTACACCAATTCGTGTTGGTCTTTCATGTGGAATTCCAATAAAATTGATTCATGTGTGTGGCAGTAATGTGACAAAATGTGGAAAACTTCAAGGGGGCCGAATACTTTTTCAACCCACTGTATGTAGAGGTATGGAGACTCCAGACCCCATAGAGCCTTCCCAGTCCTCTGTCTCCTCATTCTACCCCTGAGCCCTGGTGAAATGATTCAACCTATAGGTCGGTTATGTCTCTTCCCACCCCTGCACCGGCGGGACAGGTCCTCTTCACTACTCTGTGTAGCCACAACATGCAGCTTATTATCTCTCCTGACACTGCAAGTCATGTGATAGGAAGCAGCAAGCTAATAGGCTACTCGAAATTGTGAAGAGGACCTACCACCACGTTGAAAGTAGGAAAATAGGAAAAGTATATGCTCCGTTGCAGCTGCCTTAGCTCTGCACGATTGGGGGTGGGGGGTACAAGCGGTGTCTGAGAGATGGAGGGGGTGGGGAAGAGAGGTGTTTGGGAGGTGGGACTCGTGGGAGCGAGCGCATGGGAGGGAGTGCAACCGAAGCCCCCACCCCCCTGCGACGGCACGGCTTGCAAGGGCTATTGTTATGCCAGTGGATCTGTAGTCCACATGCTGGAATTCATACTCGGGCAGTACAGATGCACCTGTCTTTGGAAGCACTGAAGGATGCGAGGTGCCAATTTTGAATGGAGGACAGCTGGGGAATGAGGAGACGGGGAAGGCTCGATGACACCCAGGGCCAGGTGAGCATTTAAAGGACACCTGAAGTGAGAGGAATATGGAGGCTGCCATATTTATTTCCTTTTAAAGAGGGATTGTCACCATAAAAATCAAATTTCAACAGCAACTGGTCTGAGTGTATTAAGTGATAAAAATGCTAATCCTGCATTCAAAACTTTTTTCTGCTGTTATGGTTTGGAGATATTACATACCTTAGGAGCACTGGCCCTTTAATTGCCATTGCCAAACAGTTGCATGCTGGGGGGTCTTTTTATCTATGATATATTCCTCCTCTTCCCTTTGTTTTCCCCTCCTTCTAATGACATAAGACCGTGCGGTTCCTAGTATAGACCTCAGTGGGAGTGTCTGAAGACTCTGGGAGGAGGGTGGGTAACGAATACACAATTAGCAAGTAGAGATGTGGCGAACGGTTCGCGACGTCACGCTCATGTGCAGAGAGTGCCCGGCAACAGGAGCGCGATCTAGGACGCGCTCCACCGGGCAGCGCAGGTGTACTACTCCGGGTCAGAGCGACCCGGAAGTAGTAACCCCCCCCAGAGGTGTTCGCCCGGTGAACCGTTCTCCACATCCCTGTTAGCAAGAGGAGAAAAAAAGAGTGAGGGAGGAAATGATGTCAGGATTAGCTTCATTCAAAGGTAACAAAAATGGAAACTGTCTAGAATAGGATTCTCTGCTTTTCCTTTATAAAATTCACAGGAATCATAACGTGGACAGTACAATACATCCATTATGTAAGTAGAACTAGTATTTATCTACTTATATATCTGTTTTTTTATTTCTAGGTTAGCATGGGTTTCACTAGTTACAATACCATAAACTGTGAGTTGCAGCTTGCGCCAATTGGTTTAATTCAGCAGCTGATTGGACCAGGCGATCCCCAAAAACCTCAATGTTAAATAGTTATGAAAATGTCCACAGCGCTTAAAAGATAAATATCTTTAATGATCCAAATTCATAAAACAATGATAATTGATCCTAGGCCACAAGAAAACTTATAGCACCTTCCCCACTCTATACAAACATTCAACTCTCACACCACTCGCTCTGTCTCACTGCAGTGAGTGCGTGCAAAAATGCCGTAAAAAAAGTTACAATACCAGTTGCCTGGCAGCCCTGCTGATCCTCTGCCCCTAATACTTCTAGCCATAGCCCCTGAACAAGCATGCAGCAGATCAAGTGTTTCTGACATTAGTGTCAGATCTGACAAGACTAGCTGCATGCTTGTTTCTTGATGTGATTCAAACACTTCTGCTGCCAAATAGATCAGCAGGGCTGCCAGGCAACTGGTTTTGTTTAACAGGAAATAAATATGGCAGCCTCCATATTCTTCTCACTTCAGTTGTCCTTTAAGTTTTTTTTTCTTTTTCAGGTCGCTTCAGTGTTGCTGTTTGGATTGGTGAGCCAGAGCTCTTACAAGTAAACATCCTCATGCTGCCCTTTGTCCTCAGGGTCCCCTCCCCCAATCCCTTCTCAATGAGCAATGGACAAGTGATTCTGAACTGGGCATGCATGACCACTTGTGCGCTGAAAGAAAGCTCCCATGTACAGTACATCTTCTATCATTCGTGTGCAGAGGCGTAGCCATGGGGGGGGGGGGGGGGAACACATGTCCCTGGGTGCAGCGCTGTAAAGGGGCACAGAGCATGGCTACCGCACCCCCAAGTGAGTGAGAGACAGCTCGCTGGCTGCCCGAAGTGCCCCGGCTTTCCTCCCGCCCTCTGCAGAGGAGTGCAGAAGTGTTAACAGCAGCAGAACGGGGGCACATCTGGCTATCTAAACGTGGGGAAGGGAGGCACATCTAGCTATTTAAAGGGGGGCACGTTTGGCTATCTAAATGGGGGGGGGGGAGTGGAAGGGGGGCGCATCTGGCTAGCTAAACAGCATTTGTACATTTGGCTCCACCCTTGACCACACCCATATTCTGAGGCATGGCCATGCCCAATTAGTCCAGAGGGGGCGCAATAACGGTCTTTATCCTCGGGTGCTGATAAGCCTAGCCACGCCTCTGTTCTTGTGCAGAAGCTTCCCTTTATGGTGCACGTGAGGTTCGCAACTCGCGCATGACCAGTTCAGAATCGCTTGCGTCCATTCACAAGAAAAAAAACCATATATCCAGGCACATTGCCTCTAGTTAGGACATTTAAATAAGTAATTTAAGGAAAGGGAGGTGCTAAAGGGGGTGTGGCCAGAAAAATAGCAAAAATCTATTAACCCTTTGCACGCTTGCATGCAAATGTTCAAACAAATGCATTCTAAGATTCACTCATCCAGGCACCACTGTTATCCCTACAGCTAAGTTAAAAGCCGGGGTTTTAGTTCACAGAAGAATGCATTCTCTTGCATAGTCACCTACACTGCGCAGAAGTACCCAGGTAAACGTAGGTGTCCTAACTCTGGCCCTGTAACATGCATAGTGCAGACATGCAAACATTCATTGCATCAAACCTATCTAGGGATTAGGAGCACACATCCTGATGTCCTCTCCTGGGACAGACAGTGCATCTTACCAATCGCACAAGGGAGCTAACGTAATGTATCCATGCGCACCATGCGCATACACCAGCATAAGCTGTGCATGCTGACAAAAAAACACAAACATGTGAAGGAGGGAGTGCACTAGATTAAAACCCTAGCCACAGGGGTCCATAACAAGAAAAAACTCATATATCCAGCCACATCGCCTCTAGTTAGGACATTTAAATAAGTAATTTAAGGAAAGGGAGGTGCTAAAAGGGGTGTGGCCGGAAAAATAGCAAAAATCAGTAACCCTTTGCACGCTCGCATGCAAATGTTCACACGAATGCATTCACAGATTCACTCATCCAGGCACCACTGTTATCCCTATGAATGTGTCCATTCGCAGGCGCTTCCAGGAAAAGATACCGACTTATGAGCCAACTCAGTTATTAGGCTCAGTCGATGCCAGAAAGGATCTACTGCGCATGCGCAGACCTCCCAGGCATGTGCTGTAGTCCCAGACTGACATCACTGAGCCTGTTACTGGGGCTCACCACGGCTGGACGGCAGACGGAGGACGGCGTGGGACTTAGATGTGTTTATAGGGCGGAAGGAAGGCCCAGGTAGGTATCAGAGCCGTACCTTATATCATCTCTGAGTCTCTTTAAGGCTCCCTGAACACTGCATGCGATTCCAATTCCGATTTTTAATTGTTTACATGTGATTCCAATTACGATTTTTAATCGTTACTGCATACTCTGTTTTTTCCTCCGTTTTTCTGTTGATTGCATTCAGGGAAAATTAGAATTGCAAATCGGAATCGGAATTGCACATCGGATTTGCCGTGTGCAGGGAGCCTAAAGGATACCCGAAGTGACATGTGACATGATGAGATAGACATGTGTATGTACAGTGCCTGGCACACAAATAACTATGCTGTGCTCCTTTTTTACTTTCTCTGCCTGAAAGAGTTAAATATCAGGTATGTAAGTGGCTGACTCAATCCTGACTCAGACAGGAAGTTACTACAGTGTGACCCTCACTGATAAGAAATTCAAACTATAAAACACTTTCCTAGCAGAAAATGGCTTCTGAGAGCAAGAAAGAGATAAAAAAGGGGAAATTCTTATCAGTGAGGGTCCCACTTTAGTCACTTCCTGTCTGAGTCAGGACAGAGTCAGCCACTTACATACCTGATATTTAACTCTTTCAGACAGAGAAAGAAAAAAAGGAACACAACAGAGTTATTTGTGTGCTAGGCACTGTACATACCCATGTCTATCTCATCATGTCACTTCGGGTATCCTTTAAGTCTCGCACATAATCAGCAGTGATTGGGATGAGATCCCTCAGGTGACAGCTGTAAAGACACATCACTAGCTTGAGTCTCTATGGAGGGGAGAGGAGGGTTGTTGGTGTGGCAGAGCAGGATAGAAGATTCCCTTGTCTGCGTTCGACTGAGATTGTCCTCAAGGCAGATCACTCGCCTACGCTGTGGGGGGGAGGAGACCGATGTACATCCGCTAGAATCCCCCAACTAGCTTCAAGGCTTTAGGGCTATCTTCCACTAGCAGCGTTTTGCAATAACATTCTGATTGCTAAACGCCACGTACTACCAAGAACTGCGCAGGGACATTTCTATTAGTACGGAGCGTTTGCAACATGATTTTTCCTGATCGCAATCCTTGCGCCTGATCCTTTTTCTGCACGATTGGCCTCCTATACAAAGCATAATCCAGAAAAATTACATAGTGGTGGGTCATGTGGGATCTTTCTGCAATTCAAAATATTTTCCAGGCGACTGCAACGCAATTAAATAAGAAATAAAATATACCCAAGGGAATCGGAGCAAAATGCTGCTCAATTGCAGCAGCTGAAAATGGGAGAAACGCAAATTGCAGAAAAACAGCTTTTCCACTGGGACGCGCAATCACAACCACAATCGATTGCGCAACCCACAATTTCCCCCACGATTGTGTAGTAAGCCGCCAGGAATGGACAGCGATCCCAGCGAGAATCGCACAGCCCAATGATTGTGATTTCAGGAAAAAACGACACGCACAACTGGAAAATGAGCACCGCGATTTACATGTTATCGCGGTGCCCATTGCGATTGACAAAACAGCTGCGATCCGTTTACCGTGGATAAGTGGATCGCAGCTAGTGGAAAAGGGCCTTTATGCTGGGTACACACGATACGTATTACCGCTCGATTTTCCACCCAATCGTTTTTTTCCGCTCAATTCTCTTATCCGCATGTTTTTCTTATCTTTTTCCATTCACTTCTATGCGAAATCGAGGCCAGAATCGATCGTAAGGAATATCGGACATGTCGGGAATTATGTATCGGATTCATCTATTAAGCGGCAAGAACGTATCACGTGTACACAGCATCAGACCAAGAAATAATCCCCAGTGTGACATTATCAAAGGATCTTTTGGGGGTCCCAGTGAGGATTGGGGCAGTTTTGGGGGAGATGCCGCATACCAGTGATGGGCTGCCTGTAAATAATATATATATATAATATGGAATATAATGGAGCTTAGTCTATAGATGTGCTGTAATGTGGAGACTGACAGAGAGCAGAATGTACAGAAAGAAGTGACAGCAGGACACGTGACTGGGGTAGCCAGATGTGACACCACGTGACGGAGCGGGCAAAGTGCGGGAGGGGGCGGGGCCTCAGACAGGCGGATGTATAGGGTAGTCACGTGCTCGGGCAGGAGATACAATGTATCAGTATTGGGCTCGTCACGTGACGTCAGGCTTGCCGCGCATGCCCGGAGCCTCCCCCTCCCCCCTCGAGTTCTCAAATTAACCCCTAGAAAGCCGGATCCCCGTTCACCCCCAAACTCCCCATTCCTCACCCCGGAGCGGAGGCCGCCCTCCCCCACCCCGTGCGCCCCCCATACACTGCACAGCCCCGCCCCCTCCTCCCCTCCCATCACCCCCCTCCCCCACCGCACGGCCCCCAGGCCACCCCCCGCCCTCCCCCGGCCCGCTCCTACCTCCCCCCGGCACCGGAATCACGGGCCCCGCCGGCTGCTCTGCGCTCCGCTCCAGACAATGAAATCAGCTCGTCCGATCATCAATTCTCATCATGATCGTGACGTCACCGCAGACAGCGGCCAATCGCAGGGCGAGATCATCGGGGGCCTGACATTCCCGGGGGGAGGGGGGCCTGGAGGGAGGGGGAGGGGAGATCAGAGGACAGCCGGAGCCGAGGACCCCCCAAATCCACAATGTGATGAATGGGGGACCCAGATCTGTCATATACATCATATATACATACTGTGTCATATGACTGCAGAGATCTGCTATATACTCTGTATACTGGGAGATCACAGCCCAGACTAACAGCTCAAGTACAGTGACCAGGCTCTGTTCTCTAGTCTCTGCACATTTAGAGTATTGAGCAGACCAGTCACTGTTTATATATTGGTTCAATATTATTATTTAGTGTATAGATAGTGCCTGCTTCTTCTGTAGCACTTTACTGAGTACACAGTCCTTCACTGACTGTCCTCAAAGGAGCTCACAATCTAATCCTACCATAGTCATAGTGTAATGTCCTACCATATTATGATTATGTATTTATATAGCACTGACATCTCCTGCAGCACATTACAGAGTACATAGTCATGTCGCTGACTGTCCTCAGAGGAGCTCACCATCTAATCCTACCATAGTCACAGTCTAATGTCCTACCATATTATGATTATGTATTTATATAGCACTCACACCTCCTGCAGCACATTACAGAGTACATAGTCATGTCACTGACTGTCCTCAGAGGAGCTCACAATCTAACCCTACCATAGTCATTGTCTAATGTCCTACCATATTATTATTATTATGTATTTATACAGCACTGACATCTTCTGCAGCACTTTACGGAGTACGTAGTAATGTCACTGACTGCCCTCAGAGGAGCTCACCATCTAATCCTACCATAGTCATAGTCTTATGCCCTACCATATTATTATTATGTATTTATATAGCACTGACATCTTCTGCAGCACTTTACGGAGTACGTACTCATGTCACTGACTGCCCTCAGAGGAGCTCACCATCTAATCCTACCATAGTCATAGTCTTATGCCCTACCATATTATTATTATGTATTTATATAGCACTGACATCTTCTGCAGCACATTACAGAGTACATAGTCATGTCACTGACTGCCCTCAGAGGAGCTCACAATCTAATACTACCATAGTCATAGTCTAATGTCCTACCATATTATTATTATGTATTTATATAGCACTGACATCTTCTGCAGCACATTACAGAGTACATAGTCATGTCACTGACTGTCCTCAGAGGAGCTCACACTCGAATCCTACCATAGTCATAGTCTAATGTCCTGTCATATTATTATTATGAATTTATATAGCACTGACATCTTCTGCAGCACATTACAGAGTACATAGTCATGTCACTGACTGTCCTTAGAGGAGCTCACCATCTAATCCTACCATAGTCATAGTCTAATGTCCTACCATATTATTATTATGTATTTATATAGCACTGACATCTTCTGCAGCACATTACAGAGTACATAGTCATGTCACTGACTGTCCTTAGAGGAGCTCACCATCTAATCCTACCATAGTCATAGTCTAATGTCCTACCATATTATTATTATGTATTTATATAGCACTGACATCTCCTGCAGCACATTACAGAGTACATAGTCATGTCACTGACTGTCCCCAGAGGAGCTTGCGCTCTATTCCTACCATAGTCATAGTCTTATGCCCTACCATATTATTACTAGTAGAACCAAGCCCGTTTAAAAACTGTACCTAGGTCTGTTTTTTAACAGTGCTCATGCGCGTGCAGCCGCCCCGTGCGCACAACCGCCGCTTGTGCACGCACGCACCTGTCTGCCCCCGCGCACACGCCCCGTCTCAATGGCTGTCCTTGGGTCCGTGCTGCACACAAGGCAGTAGCAAAAAGCACAGACCCAAGGACACAGAGACAGGAGTGCGCAGGGACACTTGCGTTTTATTACAGAGGATGTATTTATATAGCACTGATATCTTTACAAAGAACTTTACAGAGTACATAGTCATGTCACTGGCTGTCCTCAGAGGAGCTCACAATCTAATACTACCATAGTCATAGTCTTATGCCCTACCATATTATTATTATTATGTATTTCTATAGTACGGACATCCTCTGCAGCATTTTACAGAGTACATAGTCATGTCACTGACTGTCCTCAGAGGAGCTCACAATCTTACCATAGTCATAGTCTTATGCCCTACCATAGTATTGTTATTATGTATTTATATAGCCCTGACATCTTCTGCAGCACTTTAAAAGACATCCGAGGTGAAAATAAACGTATAAGAAAAACTATTGTATCTTTCCTCCTTTTCCTAACAATTACTTTTTTTTAGATAACCCAGGGTTTTATTTTACATTTAAATCTAGTTTTTAAGTTTTTACAGTTTCAATGTCTCTGTTCAATGACACCTCCACTAAAGTATGCCGTAGCTCAAATCTATGAATTATTGACCCTTTGTATCTCTTCCCTGCTCCAGGAAGCCATATACTGACAGGAAAGTATTTTATGGCTGTAATTACTTATCAGTGAGGGTTATGCTATAGTCTGACCCAGTCTGACCTGTTCTTGACCAGTACAGACACTGTCACTTGCATACCTGATGTTTAACACTTTCAGGCAGAGAAAGAAAAAAAGGAACACAGCATAGTTATTTGTGTGCTTGGCACTGTACATACACATGTCTATCTCATCTTGTCAAATCACCTTGGTTGTCGTTTAAAGAGTACATAGTCATGTCACTGACTGTCCTCAGATGAGCTCACAGTCTAATCCTACCACAGTCATAGTCTAATGTCCTACCATATTATTTTTATGTATTTATATAGCACTGACATCTTCTGCAGCATTTTACAGAGTAGATAGTCATGTCACTGACTGTCCCCAGAGGAGCTCACAATCTAATCCTTCCATAATGTCCTACCATATTATTATTATGTATTTATATAGCACTGACATCTTCTGCAGCACTGTACAGAGTACATAGTCATGTCACTGTCCTCAGAGGAGCTCTCAATCTAATCCTACCATAGTCCTAGTCTAATGTCCTACCATATTATTATTATGTATTTACAGTGGGTTGCAAAAGTATTCGGCCCCCTTGAAGTTTTCCACATTTTTTCACATTACTGCCACAAACATGCATCAATTTTATTGGAATTCCACATGAAAGACCAATACAAAGTGGTGTACATGTGAGAAGTGGATCAAAAAAAATCATACATCATTCCAAACAATTTTTACAAATAAATAACTGCAAAGTGGGGTGTGCGTAATTATTCGGCCCCCTGAGTCAATACTTTGTAGAACCACCTTTTGCTGCAATTAGGGCTCTTTCACATCAGAGCTTGCGTTGGAGAACGCTCAAAGCATACGTTTTGTTGTATGCCTTTTACTGCGTTTTGATATGCGTTGCACTGCAGTGAGTGTGCGTTTTTAATCCGTTTTCAATGCGTTACTGCACATAGAAAAACGCAGGTAATTTTTTTTTCTTTGGGCTCGTTTCCACTAGTGCGGTGCGGAATCGCCTGCATTCCACCGCGGATGAAATCGCATGCGGGTGCGATTCCGCATGCGTTTTTGCCGCGATTTCGCATGCGATTCAACTGCTGGTGTAAATTAACATTATTACCTATGCGAAATCGCATGCGATTTTGCGTCAACGCATCGTCACCCCGCATGCGATTTCCCTATTAAGATACATTAGCGGCGATTCGTGCACATTCCTTCTGCACGCGAAATCTGACGGCTCTGCAGTGCAGATTTCTGCCGCTTCAAAAAACGCTGCCGCACCCGCAGAAGTGGAAACAGCCCCATCCACTGACATTGCCTATGCGAATCCGCGTGCAGTGCCCGCATGCGGATTCGCACTAGTGGAAACGAGCCCTTAGTCGTCAACTTTCTACATTGTTCCTCTGTTGCATTCTGGGACTGATTGCCTGCGTTAACGGATTAAAAACGTGCATAGTGTGCGTTTTACATTGACTAACATTGTAACGCATAAAGCTAACGTCGGCCGAAAAACTGCGCCTGGGTGCAGTGTAACGCAACGCACAAAAACGCAGCGTTATATGTGAAAGCTAAAATGAAAGTCTATGGACTTTCATTTCACCTTGGGTAACGCAAACTTTACCCTTTGTGTTGAAACGCAGAAAATCTGCCTTAATGTGAAAGAGCCCTTACAGCTGCCAGTCTTTTAGGGTATGTCTCTACCATTGCACATTTGCACATCTAGAGACTGAAATCCTTGCCCATTCTTCTTTGCAAAACAGCTCCAGCTCAGTCAGATTAGATGGACAGCGTTTGTGAACAGCACTTTTCAGATCTTGCCACAGATTCTCGATTGGATTTAGATCTGGACTTTGACTGGGCCATTCTAACAAATAGATATGTTTTGTTTTAAACCATTCCATTGTTGCCCTGGCTTTATGTTTAGGGTCATTGTCCTGCTGGAAGGTGAACCTCCGCCCCAGTCTCAAGTCTTTTGCAGACTCCAAGAGGTTTTCTTCCAAGATTGCCCTGTATTTGGCTCCATCCATCTTCCCATCAACTCTGACCAGCTTCCCTGTCCCTGCTGAAGAGAAGCACCCCCCGAGCATGATGCTGCCACCACCATATTTGACAGTGGGGATGGTGTGTTCTGAGTGATGTGCAGTGTTAGTTTTTTGCCACACATAGCGTTTTGCATTTTGGCCAAAAAGTTCCATTTTGGTCTCATCTGACCAGAGCACCTTCTTCCACATGGTTGCTGTTTCCCCCACATAGCTTGTTGCAAACTGCAAACGGGACTTCTTATGCTTTCTGTTAACAATGCCTTTCTTCTTGACACTCTTCCCTAAAGGCCAACTTTGTACAGGGCATGACTAATAGTTGTCCTATGGACAGAGTCTCCCACCTGAGCTGTAGATCTCTGCAGCTCGTCCAGAGTCACCATGGGCCTCTTGACTGCATTTCTGATCAGCGCTCTCCTTGTTCCGCCTGTGAGTTTAGGTGGATGGCCTTGACTTGGTAGGTGTACAGTTGTGCCATACTCCTTCCATTTCTGAATGATCGCTTGAACAGTGCTCCGTGGGATGTTCAAGGCTTTGGAAATCTTTTTGTAGCCTAAGCCTGCTTTAAATTTCTCAATAACTTGATCCCTGACCTGTCTTGGACCTGTCTTGTGTGTTCTATGGACTTTACGGTGTTGTTGCTCCCAATATTCTCTTAGACAACCTCTGAGGCCCTCACAGAGCAGCTGTCATTAGATTACACACCGGTGCACTCTATTTAGTCATTAGCACTCATCAGGCAATGTCTACAGGTAACTGACTGCACTCAGATCAAAGGGGGACGAATAATTATGCACACCACACTTTGCAGTTATTTATTTGTAAAAAAATGTTTGGAATCATGTATGATTTTTGTTCCACTTCTCATGTGTACACCACTTTGTATTGGTCTTTCATGTGGAATTCCAATAAAATTGATTCATGTTTGTGGCAGTAATGTGACAAAATGTGGAAAACTTCAAGGGGGCCGAATACTTTTGCAACCCACCGTATATAGCACTGACATCTCCTGCAGCACTTTACAATATACATAGTCATGTATACAATCTAATCCTACCATAGTCATACGTCTATTGTAGTCTAAGGCCAATTTATTAAGCATTCAAGCAAATTTAACTTATCAGTATGTTTTTGGATTAATTCTAAAGGTGGCCATATTTCTTAGAATTTTGCAGCCGATCGACCTTTGGATAAAATTCTGTGCCGCAACTAGCATGCTGATTGACGATTCAACTGATTTTGGGCCAAAATTGGTTGAAGCTATCAATGGGACATGCTGGGAAATCTCTGGTCGACGTGGCTGGTCGGTTACCCGTGCATGAAGATACTTTACCTGTTCGCTGTCGCTAAGTGTCCGCCATACTTCCGTATTTGTTCTCCATGTGCTGCAGGTGCATAGCAATGGCGCTGTGTGACGCCTGCAGCGCTTGAAGATGGCATTCGACGACAGAGGACAGGTAAAGCATTTTTATCCACAGGCAACGGGGGGCACATACAACATTTGGGGTGACAGGGACTGGGGGGCGCGACGAGGGGGCATCATGAGTCCAATTCCCCAAATACTTCATGCTGAAATGGATCGGGAATCAGCCTGCGGTGTATAGGCACCTGACAGACGTCTCTTCAGTCAGATTCAATCAGAAAGAGATCTGTCTCTTGGTCCATTTGTTCATCATTGCTAGACGTATGGGCACCTTCAAAGAGGACCTGTAGTGAAAATAACATAAATAAAATTGCTTATTTTTTACAATATTCGTTTATATTTTAGTCAGTGTTTGCCCATTGTAAAATCTTTCCTCTCCCTGATTTACATTATGACATTTATCACTGGTGGTACATCTGTATCCCTTCCAGGTAATCTATACGGAATGTTCTGTCCAACACTATGGAACTCCCTACCTCCCCCCATTAGGGCAGCCCCCTCCTTCAACATCTTCAAGAAGGCCCTCAAAACTCACCTTTTCACTCTGGCCTACTACCCCTCACAAGTGCTCTAAACCCACAGCTGTGAACTCTGGTCCCCTACCTTTCGTGTCCCTACCTCTCCCTCTAGATTGTAAGCTTTTGGGCAGGGTTCTCCTCCTTTTGTGTCCTACCTGATCATGCACCTCCATTACTGTGCACCCATGCTATGCATTTGAGTGAACCTAACTTGCCTAATCTCCATGCTCCATCCAGTGACTGACTAAGGCCTCATTCACATCTGACTAGCGCAGATGGCCGTGTGATCCGAACGCAGTGCATACGATCGCACGCCATCGGCGCCGCTACCCGCTGCGCTGCTGATCCCATCCATTGACAGTGATGGGATCAGCTCTGCGCTTGCGGGCAAAATGCAGGCAGCAGTACGCAAGCGCTTCCCAGCGCATCGTACTGCTGCGGAGCGCATTAGATGTGAACGGTAGAAGGGCTGTCTATGCCCCTCTGCCGTTCCTGCGTTTCAGCACATCATGCACGCTTCCAAATACGCACGGAAGCGCGTATGATGTGAACGAGGCCTTAGGCTCCGTCTACACTTAATCAGTTAGTATGTGTTAGTACGCCTTTTTTACATAGCAGTGCATTGGGAAGAAGATTTCAGTTAAAACGCGTTAAAGCGGAACTCCAGTGAAAATAATGTAATAAAAAAAGTGCTTCATTTTTACAATAATTATGTATAAATGATTTAGTCAGTGTTTGCCCATTGTAAAAGCTTGTAAATCCCTGATGTACATTCTGACATTGATCACATGGTGACATTTTTACTGCTGGCAGGTGATGTAGCTGCTGCATGATTTTTTGGCAGTTGGAAACAGCTGTAAACAGCCATTTCCCACAATGCAGCAAGGCTCCCAGACAGGAAACTGCCAAGAGTACGTCCTTTTCTTGTTTCTTGTGGGAGGGGTTTCACCACAATATCAGCCATACAGCGCCCCCTGGTGGTCTGTTTGTAAAAAGGAATAGATTTCTCATGTAAAAGGAAGTATCAGCTACTGATTGGGATAATCAGAGGCGCTCAGTGTTGATGATACTGGAAGATGCTGTTTACTCCTATGTTATTGCCTGATGAAGCGGGTTTGTATCCGGTGAAACGCGTTGCACTTTATTTGGAGTATCCAATAAAATTGTTTTGACTGAAAATCCACAGTCGAGTGTTCTGCTTGGAGGAGGTGAGTCCACCACTGCCTCCTCTGTTACCAAGATTGGTTTTTAAGTTCTTTTAGTGTTTTTTTTTTATCCTGTTGGCGCCTCTGTTATCCTATTATCTGATTGGGATAAAGTTCAATTCTTGGTCGGAGTTTCTCTTTAAGTGTGAAAGGTGCCATAGGAAAAATCTGCATTACTTTGAAAATCAGTTTTCTTTCAGTTATAACTGAGAGCAACTGATTTAGGCTAATTTCACACCAGGACGTTGCGTTAGAGGGGGCGTTAAGGTCGCATAATGTCCCCCTAACGGAACGCCTGGTGGTGCTGGATCTGGACGTCAGAGTGAGCCGCGTTGTGCAGCTCACTCTGGCGTCAGTGATGCCGTGATGCGCACTCTTGACAGTTGGAAAAAGCCGTTATTTCCCACAATGCAACTGAGTTCACAGACAGAAAACTGTCAGGACCATGGTCATGACATCACACTGTGGGAGGGGTTTCACCACAATATCAGCCATAAAGACCCCCCCACCACCACCACTTTCCCCTGGTGATCTATGCGGTAAAAGGTAAAGATTTCTCATGGGAAATAGGGTATCAGCTACTGAATGGGATGAAGTTCAATGATACCCGAAGTGACATGTGACATGATGAGATAGGCATGTGTATGTACAGTGCCTAGCACACTACTAACTATGCTGTGTTCCTTTTTTTCTTTCTCTGCCTGAAAGAGTTAAATATCAGTTATGTAAGTGGCTGACTCAGTCCTGACTCAGACAGGAAGTGACTACAGTGTGACCCTCACTGATAAGAAATTACAACTATAAAACACTTTCCTAGCAGAAAATGGCTTCTGAGCGCAGGAAAGAGATAAAAAGGGTCAATAGTGCATATAGTTTAGCTCTGGCATACTTCAATGAATGTGTCATTGAGCAAAAACAGTTGATAGTAGCAAAAAAGTTTCTGTACCGTATTAGCCAAACAAATTATATAGGTAGAAAAAAAACGTTTTGTAAAAAATAATACCTTCTAATGGCTAACTAATAGAGTTAAATGATGCAAGCTTTCTGGGATCTAGTCCCCTTCTTCAGGCATATTTCCAGATGTAAGCTGAAGTAAAACACTGATGCAGATAAATGGTGAACACGAAAATGACAGTTGTGTTGGTTACTGTTTATCCGTTAGGTGTCAGGTGATCAGCAGGCTGGAGCCAGCGAGTTAGTGCAACCATACATGAAATCCAGCAGGTTTCTGAAGATCATGAAGCCAAATCAATCATGTTACATAAGGTGTCATGAATCCTGTTCCGCAATTTAACCTTCTGTTAATGTCTTGAACATTTTCATAAATTTGTACTCAGAAATTTTTCTTGATTGATCATTTTTGAAGTTACCCTTAAGAACAAGTACTTTTAGATCTTGCATGCTGTGTCCTGGTTCACAGCAAAAACAGTTAAAACTTAAAAGGTCATTTTTAGGAGAAGGAGGATAGATACAATCGTTTATTTCATTAGTTTATTTTCGCCTCAGGTGTCCTTTAACCTCCTTAGCGGTATGGACGAGCTCAGCTTGTCCATTACCGCCGGAGGGTGCCGCTCAGGCCCTGCTGGGCCGATTTTCTTCAAATAAAAAGGTGCACACGCAGCCGGCACTTTGCCAGCTACGTGTGCTACCTGATCGCCGCCGCGAGCAGCGGCGAAAGAGGGTCCCCCCAGCCGCCCGAGACCAATCAGTTCCGGCCAGCACTAAGGGCTGGATCGGAGGCGGCTGACGTCAGGATGTCGGCTGACGTCCATGACGTCACTCCACTCGTCACCATGGCAAAGAAAAGAGAAAAGCAAAACAAGGAGGGCCGCTCATCGCGGCCCTTCTTGTTACTTCTGATCGCCAGAGGCGATCAGAAGTACGAGACAGGAGCGCCCTCTAGTGGGCTTTCATGCAGCCAACTTTCAGTCAGTTGGCTGCATGTAATAGATTTTTTTTTATAAAAAAAAAAACCCTCCCGCAGCCGCCCTGGCGATCTTAATTGAACGCCAGGGTGGTTAAGGTGGCCATACACTAATAGATTTTTTGCATCGATATCCGGCCGATTTAATCAAATCGGCTAGAAATTGATGCCACAAATAATTCCAGCTTTGCCAATTTTAGGTCTGTCGCGCAGGATGGAAAATTTTGGTCAATCGGCCGCAGGTCGGGAGCGCATCGATAGTGGCGTTTGATTTTACAACGCAGCAGCTGGTGCTGGTCTCGCCTGCCCTGGTGTGGTCCTAGCGTCTTCCTCTCCCCGCTGGCTGCGTCGTCTCTACACTCCTGAGTCCCTGTGCGCCTGAGTGACGTAACAAACACTAGAGGCCTCTAGTGGTCACATAAGGTGCCACACTGCCCCTAGTGTTTGCCTTTATCGTTACGTTACATAGGTGCCCAGGATTAGGGAGAGGAAGGAACTGCCAGCGGAGAAGACACCAAAATCGGTCTTTGGATAGGTGAGAGCTGCATGGCTGGGGAAAGGGGGGCTCACTGGGAATGCCGGCTGGCGTGCATACATTTTCAATAGGTCACATGCTGAAATCAATTGTGAATCTGCGTTTAGTGTGGAGGGTTGTGATCAGAGCCGGGACAGGGTCCTCCAGCACCCAAGGCTGAGACACCAAAGGGCGCCCTTCCATCCCTCCCACCCCAGCCATCACACACTGATTGCTATTAGACTAAGAGGCGCCCCTGTGACGCCAAGCGACACCCAGTCATCCAAAACACACAAAAATCGCAGATCCAGCAGCAATCACCGCAATCGATCGCACATCTATTGCAGGGCTCAGAATGACAAACTTTGGTTTTAAGATAGACAGTTCTGGGAAAGGTAGTTAATTGCGTTTAGCACATTGCTGTAACAAGCTGGTTCCCCGCCCCCCTGGAGATCTAATGGCCCCTCTCAGAGGATATGCCAGTTGTTTCAGCTCTGATAAGGAGGCCTAGATTCAGCCAGGCAGGCTACGAATCCCCGGGAGGTCTTGACACCTTGCTCCCTGGTAAGGATCAAAGGGAAGCCAGCTGCCAGCACACACCCTGAATGACCTGAGGCTCATAGCGTAATCTATAACTTCCCAGATCTGTCATATTTCCGGGGTTCCTGAGATGGCAGCTTCGCCAGACATGGGGAAAGTGTAGCATGAGTCCCGGTGCTGGTTCTGTGAAATTCCCAGAACTCTGTCCCCTAAACTCTCATAGCAATATTGTCAGGGTCATGCGGCAATGATCTCACCTGGTCTGGGGGTCCTTGAGGTATCCTCCGTGCAGCCTGGCCGGATTGCTGCGGGGGAATCGGAGCGCCGTGGTTTGCCGCGGGTCGCACTTCCGGGTCGGGCTCTGGGCGGAAGCATCTGTTTGTGCGCATGCGTCCTTGGCGATGGTTTGGTCTCTGTTGCCAGGAGACGCGTGCGGAACTGGGCGGAAGCGGCGTCTGGCATGTTGTACGCGTGCGCGGCGGCAGGCGTACGTGATGACGCATGCATGGCGCCAAAGTCAATCCCAGAGCCGGCCCCCCTGCAGTATAAAAGGCAGCTGTTCACAGCACTCTGCGCTGATCTGTCTGTCAGCTAGTGTGTCTGTTCGCCAGTCCTGTTATTTATTGCCTGATCTCCTGTTGCTGACCCGGATTGTCCTGACTACTCTTGATCTCCACTCCTCTGGTTTGACCTCGGCTTGTTTCTGGACCTCCCTGTCTGCTGCCAGCCCTGACCCGGATTATTTACCCGTCTTGACCCTTTGCTGCCTGCCTCTGACCCGGATTGCCTAAACGTTCTGCAACTGTGCTGCCTGCCTCTGACCCGGATTGCCTAAACGTTCTGCAACTGTGCTGCCTGCCTCTGACCCGGATTGCCTAAACGTTCTGCAACTGTGCTGCCTGCCTCTGACCCGGATTGCCTAAACGTTCTGCAACTGTGCTGCCTGCCTCTGACCCAGATTGCCTAAACGTTCTGCAACTGTGCTGCCTGCCTCTAACCCGGATTGTTTAACCACTACATCCTCCTGTTATCTGCCACTCAGAGACATTTCAAGACTCACCTCCACATCGGGGTGTCCCCTGTTCTCCTATCCACTGTCGGGGAATTCTGGAGTGCAACCTGGTGAACAATAGGCAGCTGAAAGTCCATCGTCCCTTGCGGGGCGCTCTGGTGAACACCCGTGGGCACTTAGACTCTGCACTCTCAGGGTTCTCTCACCTCAGTGGAGTGGTCAACAGTGCACCACCGTAACAAATATGAGTTTGAAGAGAGTACATTCTCATGATAGACCTGTCATATTTCATGTCCTAGGATTCGTAAAATCATGCTGAGTGTGAATATGCGGTAAAGGGTTTTAACTGCCCCACGTGCACCCCAAGACGGGCCGAACTAGAATTCTGCCAGTCTGAGGGTCTGTAAGGATGGGACAGCCCCTGCTCCATCCTCCCGAGGCTGGACTTGTGCCTGTCATAGCCACTCCCCGCAGCGATGGGTGATAAAACTATTGATAGGCTGAAACGCAAGTGTCCTCCACCTTGAAAAACCATCTTGATCACATCTGTGCCAGCTTGAGGATATGCTGGCATCCACCTGGTCTGAACTCTGAACTTTGAACTGAAACAAAAGGAACTCTACAAGTTTTTCACACATAAGGACATCTTTCCGCAAATCTAAGTATTTTTTATCCCTTTTAGGCCCGGTTCACATTAGCGGTGGCCGTCCGGAATCGCCGTGCCGGAGCCGGACCGCTTGCAGAACGGACGGAACGGACGCACGGCAATAGCAATGAAAGCCTATGCGTCCGTTCACATGCGTCCGTTCTGCCGGACCGGAGCCGGACCGGATCCGATCCGGACTCCGGCGTCCGTTCCAACATGCGCTATTTTTTGGTCCGGCTCCTCCGGCAGCCGTATCCGGAGCGGAGCCGGACTGCACCATCTGGCCAATACAAAGCAATGAGAGCCGGAGAGCGCACAACACACTGGCTACAAAAACCGGACGTTCTACCCCACTTCCTATGCATTTTGAATGGGGACCACATGGGCCCAGCGTTCAAAGAGTGGGGCAGCAGCGATTTCATGCTGGAGCTCGTTTTGGCAGCAACATGTCTGATGTCTGATAACGAGGAGGCGAACAACAGGAAGGAGAGAATTCCCAGGTTTACGAGTAAAAAATGCCTGGATCCATGGTCCCAACTGCAGTCTCTGTATCCACGGATGGTCTCCACACGTCCACCTGTCTCCAACAATGACCCCAGACCCTTCTGCTGACCTCCCAGACCCCAGGTATTTACAGGATGGTATCTCCTTAAGAAACCGGATCCGGACCGCAACCGTGTTCACACCGCACGGAAAACGGATGCAAACGGACCGGATCCGGACCGGATCCGGATAGGAACCGTACGGATCAGGTCCGGTCCGGCTCCGGTGCGGTCCGGACATCCGGTGCGGTTTTGACAAAACCGCAAGTGTGAACGGGGCCTTATTTTATTTTATACTGTGTTATCATTTGTCTCTATAATTGTTGATTTTAACGATTTTCTCTATATATTAAATATTTATATTGCACGTAAATAAAGACTTTATCAAAGTCGTTTACTGTTCCGCTACACCTGCTATACAGCCATACACAGAAACTGAACTCGGGTCTCTGAGGAGTCGCTACTATTATTAATATCTAGACAGGATACAGCATGTTTTAACCATTTTATTTGCAGGACCAGTCAGTCAGTCGGTAGGGACCACTGGCCCATACCAGTGGTGGTGGCAGATATACCCTGAAATAGTGTGTAAAGTGTATTTCCGTAACCCACAGGCTCCCTTCTGGTTTGTCTGCAGCCAATTCCCAACGGTTTCTGCACATTGACTCCGACCACAGTTTGCACGCTCTGTGCGCTGGAACCGTTTGGAAGGCATTTCGCGTTCCAGCCACCAGGGCTCCTGTGACAGCCCCAGGTCCCCCAACCCCCCCAACACCTTAAAGGATACTTCCAAGGTAATTAAAAATCAAAATCCACTTACCTGGGCTTTCCTGCAGCCCCTGGCAGCCGTCCTGTGCCCTCGCCGCAGCTCCGGTGTCTCCCAGTCCTCTGCTGCAGATGCCGACTTCGCCAGATCGCTTTCCGGGTCGGCTTCTGCTGCGCTCCAGCGTACGGCTCATGTGGTCGCGCTGACATCATCAGGACTGTACTGCTCTGGCGCAGAAGTACTGCGACCACGTGAGCCGCACAGTGGAGCGCAGAAGAAGCTGACCCGGAAGCCAACCTGGCGAGGTCGGCATCTGCAGCGGAGGAGACCGGTAGTCACCGGAACTGCGGCGAGGGCACAGGACGGCTGCCAGGGGCTGGAGGAATCCACAGGTAAGTGGATTTTTATTTTTTAATTACCTTGGATGTATCCTTTAATCTCTAGTTATCTGGCTTGCAGTCACTGCCATGTATCCCCTTTTCTTATTTCTCTCTGCTTCAAACACAATAGGGGAAAGATAGCGATAGAGTGAGTTGTGCGCCCCCCTCCTACACTGCGCCCTGAGCTGGAGCCTCTCTCGCCTCTGCCTCGGCCTGCGCCACTCCTACACTGCGCCCTGAGGCTGGAGCCTCTCTCGCTTTTGCCTCATCCCCGCCCTGTGTGTGCCCCTCCTACACTGCGCCCTGAGGCTGGAGCCTCTCTCGCCTCGGCCCGGCCCCTGTGCCTCCTCCTACACTGCGCCCTGAGGCTGGAGCCTCTCTCGCTTTTGCCTCATCCCCGCCCTGTGTGTGCCCCTCCTACACTGCGCCCTGAGGTTGGAGCCTCTCTCGCCTCGGCCCGGCCCTGTGCCTCCTCCTACACTGCGCCCTGAGGCTGGAGCCTCTCTGCGCCTCGGCCCGGCCCTGTGCCTCCTCCTACACTGCGCCCTGAGGCTGGAGCCTCTCTCGCTTTTGCCTCATCCCCGCCCTGTGTGTGCCCCTCCTACACTGCGCCCTGAGGCTGGAGCCTCTCTCGCCTCGGCCCGGCCCTGTGCCTCCTCCTACACTGCGCCCTGAGGCTGGAGCCTCTCTCGCTTTTGCCCTCATCCCCGCCCTGTGTGTGCCCCTCCTACACTGCGCCCTGAGGTTGGAGCCTCTCTGCCTCAGCCGGCCCTGTGCCTCCTCCTACACTGTGCCCTGAGGCTGGAGCCTCTCTCGCTTTTGCCTCATCCCCGCCCTGTGTGTGCCCCTCCTACACTGCGCCCTGAGGCTGGAGCCTCTCTCGCCTCGGCCCGGCCCTGTGCCTCCTCCTACACTGCGCCCTGAGGCTGGAGCCTCTCTCGCCTCGGCCCGGCCCTGTGCCTCCTCCTACACTGCGCCCTGAGGCTGGAGCCTCTCTCGCTTTTGCCTCATCCCCGCCCTGTGTGTGCCCCTCCTACACTGCGCCCTGAGGCTGGAGCCTCTCTCGCCTCGGCCCGGCCCTGTGCCTCCTCCTACACTGCGCCCTGAGGCTGGAGCCTCTCTCGCCTCGGCCCGGCCCTGTGCCTCCTCCTACACTGCGCCCTGAGCTGGAGCCTCTCTCGCTTTTGCCTCATCCCCGCCCTGTGTGTGCCCCTCCTACACTGCGCCCTGAGGTTGGAGCCTCTCTGCCTCTGCCAGCTCCGGAGCCTAAGGAGCTGAGGAGACGCTGGAGGATCCTGTGTTGTGATTTTACATGCGCATTTTTTACTGGAAGATTGTAAGTGCACTACTTTTTAATACTCATTAAAATCAAACGGAATTACGCTATGGTCGACTTTGTTTGAGTCCTAGGATGCTCTGTATTCCAAGTATTGGAGTTAAAGTTATACCAACACGCTGTATTGCTGGTCTGTTGTGGGTCGGCCGGTGCATCTGGTGAGCGCCCTGTGTGTCTATGTTGGTGGAGGGCACGTTGGGTAGCACTGTTGTGGAAAAGGGGTGCACTGGTGGCAATATTAAGACCCATTTAAGACGGTATCACACTATTTGCATTTTTCTTGTTTTACTTTGAGCATAAGGCTGGTTGTCTGGAGAAGCTGGTGGAGTGACCGGAGGAACTTTGCTGGCAAGGCCAAAAGCGTTGATTGCTAATCTGAGAGGATTGGCTGACCGATCTGGTGAGCGTATATGGTTAAAGCGGTGTAAGGATTTGACCAATTCTGTTGCAGGAGGTTTCACAGTGATGAATATACATTCATGAAATGTGGATGGACATTTTATTCGGACAGCATTAGGCTTATTCCGAAAAGGACATTTAAACAAGTGCTGGAGTTTATGAGAACTGTTGATCGCTCTGCTTTATGCCATATTTTTAATGCAAGGGTTGGAGATGCAAAGGCTCCAGTAATAGGGTGTGTCAGTCTCGAGTTAGAGATATCAACAGGGGCTTAACTAACCATCTCACCCCCCCCCCCCCCCCCCCCCCATAAAATTTCACATTTTGGCAGGTGTACTCAACTTGAATTGGGTGTGTATAAGTTGAAGTGAAGCATGGTCTGTAAGAATGAAGTATGGCAAACGATGAGAATATACATGCCCTCCTAATGACAATTAGGCAGCTTGCCGTTCCCCGTCTCCCACCTAAAAATCTAACCAGGCAGCAGAATATCCCCCAAAATACAAACTAGGCAGCATAATAGCAAAAATGGGTTGCACATATTAACTATATATGGGCAGCAGAGGGGACACAGGAGGGCAGAGAGGGGAACAAACGGGCCAAAAAGGGAAACAGGAAGACACAGAAGGGCAGACAAGCAGACAAAGGGGGCCAACTTGGGCATGGAGGAGGACACAAGTGGGACAGGAGACAGAAGGAGGCACGGGGTGTACAAGGCGGACACAATAATTGGGGGGGGGGGGGGGGGGGGGGGGGGGGGGGGGGGGGGGGGGGGGGGGGGGGGGGGGGGGGGGGGGGGGGGGGGGGGGGGGAGAGAACATCCACAAGATGATTCTGGACCATGGATGCACCAGGTTTAGTATAATTTTTTTCCCTTGGTTTTGCCCTATAAACCTAGGTGCATCTTATATTCTGAAGCATCGTATATTTCAAAAAATACAGTAGTTAGTTTGGTTGAAAAAAGACGTCCATCAATCAAGTTCAACAAGAAAAAAACAAAAATACACGGTTCAAGAACCACAGATATTAGTTATTAGTTAAGGGAACCAGAGAGGATCAAAAAAAGGTTTTATACATACCTGGGGCTTCCTCCAGCCCCATACGCACGGTTCGCATCCCACGCCGTCCTCTGCTGCCTTGGATCCGCCGGTACCGGGTCCTGTCATTGCCGCGAGTCGGCCGGCGGACGCGGCCGATTCTCCGCATCACACGGCGCTCCCTCTATAACAAGTACGCATGAGGCTGCTTACTGCGCAGGCGGATACGTACGGGTGTATGGAGGGAGCCCCTGTGATGCGGACAATTGCCGCGTCCGCCGGAAGTGACGGGCCCGGTACCGGCGGGTTCAGGAAGCGGAGGATGGCGGCGTGGGAGCGATCAGGCTTATGGGGCTGGAAGAAGCCCCAGGTATGTATAAAAGTGTTTTCCTATTTTAACAACCCATTCCTCTCTGGTTCCCTTTAATGGTACACTATATTCCGCATATGCAATTATTTATTCAAATTTTTACAATCCAATTGTACAGAAAACCACAACAGTATCTGGAGAAAATTGAATACGGATTTTCGTCGATCGGAATATTAGATTTTATCCTATCTGAAAAGAGAAAGTGTTTTTGGTTGGTTCCCACTGGACTGCTTATAGAGACTGGCGTTTTGCGTGGTGAGTGGGACTCGCCGGGTTGGGACACTTTGGCGCAGTTGGTGGGCTTGGGCGCGTTGGGGCGTGGCCAGGAGCCCCTGTCACTGTTTTCTTGTTGTGTGCTGCAGCCCCTCTGTGCTTACTTACGGGTATGGAGGGAGCCCCTGTGATGCGGACAATTGGCCGCGTCCGCCGGAAGTGACGGGCCCGGTACCGGCGGTTCCAGGAAGCGGAGGATGGCGGCGTTGGAGCGATCCAGGCTTATGGGGCTGGAAGAAGCCCCAGGTATGTATAAAAGTGTTTTCCTATTTTAACAACCCATTCCTCTCTGGTTCCCTTTAATGGTACACTATATTCCGCATATGCAATTATTTATTCAAATTTTTACAATCCAATTGTACAGAAAACCACACAGTATCTGGAGAAAATTGAATACGGATTTTCGTCGATCGGAATATTAGATTTTATCCTATCTGAAAAAGAGAAAGTGCCCTAATCAATCCGTTTATGGCAGAAATCGATAATTACCTTCCAATTACTTCCGATCCTGCAAATCAGATTGAATGATCGCATCTGCGGAAAATATTGTACTGTTAAGATTGTTTACCTGATCTACCACTAGTTAAATAGTGTGTAGGTACCTCCAGGTTGACATTTGTACGTGCGGAAATTGTGCAGGTATTTTCGCACACACTTTTTCCTACACGCATTTGTTTGCGAAAATACATTCTTGTTCGTCCACAGCAGCAAAATGTAGAAAATAAAGAGAACGCATGCAGTGTCCACTGAAATAAACAAAAATAAAAATGCAGAGTTTCTGAAATGTTTACATGCACAGAATGCAAGTGAAAAATCGCACGTCAAGTGAGCCAAAGTGAACCACGTATTAATTACCACTTGGTGTTTGGCAATTCGCGTGGCGTAGCGTTTAGCACTCTCGCCTTGCAGCGCTGAGTCCACGGTTTGAATCCCAGCCAGGTCAACATCTGCAAGGAGTTTGTATGTTCTCCCCGTGTCTGTGTGGGTTTCCTCCGGGCACTCCGGTTTCCTCCCAAAACATAAACTGGCCCTAGACTACGATACATACACTACACAATACATACAGGACTATGGTAGGGATTAGATTGTGAGCCCCTGAGAGGGACAGGTAAGTGACAAGACTATATATACTCTGTACAGCGCGACGTGCCTGGCTCTTCTACTGACCACATATGCTATTGCTCCGTTGTTATTGCCTGATGAAGCGGGATCAAACCTGCGAAACGCGTTGTATATTTGGAGTTCATAAATAAAATATATTGACTGTCTTTACTACAGTCGTTGTGTGTCTACTTGGAGGAGGTAAGTCCACCACTACCTCCTCTATTTACCAAGAATTTGGTTTTTAAGCTCATTTATCTTCCTTTTATCCTTTTGGCGCCTCTGTTCTCCTGCATAATACTCTGTAAAGCGCTGCGGAAGATGTCGGCGCTATATAAATACTAATAATAATAAATCGGAAAACCGTGCACAGAATTTAGCAAATATACACAATCACAAAGCGGATGAAAGACAAGCAAGCTATTCATTAACAGCATTTTTCCTATAAAAGCGCGCGAGGAACCGGCATTCCGTGTGACTTCGTATCGCCGCGGCTCTCTGACACGTCTACCATTATAATTAAAATCATCATAGCAATTACCCTGGCAGAGATTCACAGCAGGCACAACGGAGAGGCGAACCATGGCGGCAGCGAGTGGAGAGCACTCCAGCACAACGGGCAAATATTAGTCTGAATCAGCCGAGTCAGAAATTTACCAAAATAAACAGCTTGGAGTCAAACTTCGCACACCGCGCAGAGTAAACACGCCGAGGTGTCGGGATCATCAGGCTGCTAATGGAATGATTTATAACTGAGCTCTGGGAGAAATATACCTTCTTCTGTTCAGTGCTGAGGAGGGTTTGGTGCCCTTCTGGGGGGTTTGTTACTGTCTGTGTCCCCATTGGAGAAATTCTCTCTTGTTTCCTGTCCAGACAGGAAGTGGGTAAATCTCTCCACCAGGTTCTCAGAAGGCAGCAACAAATACAGTCTCAAGGCGCCGGCTTCCAGGGGGCGCACGTCCCCCTGGAGTCACATAAGGCACCTAGTGCATCGCTTCACTCCCTCCGATAAGTGTTTTCCCCGTCGCACAGCTTCCCTTCCTCTGATTAATGTCCCCCGCGTTGAGCTCCTCTCAGTTCCCCTCCCTCCGATGTAGAGACCAGTGCTGGCAGTGGCTCACCATCCATCTCGAAAACACCTGCATTGCTCAGCTCCCGGGGCATTCTTCTGAATTATAAGGGCTTTGCTTGATGACCTCATCAAGCGAGGACCCTTAAAGCCACAGTTCAGAAGAATGGCCCGGGAGCTGAGCAAAGCAGGTGTTTTCGAGATGGACGGTGAGCCACTGCCAGCACCGGTCTCTACATCGGAGGGAGGACTACAATAAAGGTAAATGAGGTATATGCCCCAGGGTCTGAGGAGGCCTCCAGGCTTCCCCATTGCCCCTTTTAAAATTCAATCTAGGCAGAGTAATATAGCCGCAGGGCATGTGTGACGGTAGGAGACAGGCAGCAGCAGCAGGCAGGGGAACATTCAGTGTTGCCAACTCGTCAGTAAGGAAAGTAGCTATTGGCTGTCGTAGAAGTCGCTAGATGACGTCATGACGTAATTTGCATTTGCGCATGGGCAATTTATTTGCAGTCGAGACTTGTAGGAGTGAGCACCTCCTGCTGTAACTGCAGCTGGGGAGGGGGGGGGGGGGGGGACCCCTGCGAGAGGACGGGCCTGTCTGTGAGTGCTTTGGGATGGGGGAGGTAACACAAGAAGAAGTCGCCAGATTTGTCGCTAGTCGCTTTTTTAAAAAACTGTCGCTAGAGGGATTTGAAAAGTCGCTAAATATAGCGACAAAGTCACTAAGTTGGCAACACTGGGAACATTCTCTGTGTGTATCAGCTTATTTTGCAGCATTGCCACTCTGTCCTGCCTCCCGACCCGACCCAGCCATGGTTCCCTCCTTGAGAGCACAGCAGGCACATTATGTAATTTCAGGAAGAAGGTGCCGTGCTGTAGTAGGAAGCAGACGGAGTGTGGAGTCCTTGGCAGCTGCATCCACGGTAAGAGATGCTGTTGGCCTGCTGTACTTCCACACTGCACGCTTGGGTAGGGGAGGGGTGTATGGAGAAGGAAGAGAGAGCTGCCTGTGTCACTGTAATTCACCCTGGGATCTTTTACTCTTTGTTAATAATCAGCTAACTAATGATAATTGCAGTAACCACGACCCCCCCCCTACCACGACCCCCCCCCCTACCACACTAGCTCCTACTCATCTTCAAACAGGAACCCAAGAGGTTAACAGCTGAAGGTATTCAGGGGATGCCCGTTTTGTTCTGATGGCTCTGCTGCTGCTTGGGGGGTTTAAAAGCTTGTCCCGCCATGGAAGGCTGCCTGTCCTATCAGATTCCATCAGTCAGACTTGCAGGAGACAGGGGTTGTTTCTATTGGCTCCCTCCCTGCTCCTGTCAGTCACGGCTCCCAGCACAGACTCCTCGCACAGTCTCCGCACTCTTTTCACCACTTCAAAACAGACAGTATTGTTTCGTGGCTTTAAAGAGGAACTGCAGTGAAAATAATGTAATAAAAAAGTGCTTCATTTTTACAATAATTATGTATAAATGATTTAGTCAGTGTTTAATGTAAAATCTTTCCTCTCCCTTATTTACATTTTGACATTTATCACATGGTGACATTTTTACTGCTGGCGGGTGATGTCACTGAAAGGAGATGCTGCTTGCTTTTTTGGTAGTTGGAAACAGCTGTTATTTCCCACAATGCAACGAGGCTCCCACAGTGTGATGTCAGCACCATGGTCCTGACATCACACTGTGGGAGGGGTTTTAACACAAAATCAGCCATACAGAGTTCCCTGATGATGCGTTTGAGAAAAGGAATAGATTTCTCCTGGGAAAGGGGGTATCAGCTACTGATGAAGTTCAATTCTTGGTTACGGTTTCTCTTTAACGCACTGTAATTTCAGTTTTTCATGCGGTAACAGCTTTTATGAATTGACATTTTCCTAAGTGCTCGGTAAAGTCAGATGTTTTCTGCATAACTGATTGCGGTAATGCTTTATGATTCAACCCGATTATGTAAA
Source organism: Hyperolius riggenbachi (assembly GCF_040937935.1). NCBI lineage: Eukaryota > Metazoa > Chordata > Amphibia > Anura > Hyperoliidae > Hyperolius > Hyperolius riggenbachi. The sequence goes on along the minus strand of NC_090653.1, from coordinate 22,098,117 downwards.
GAACAAAGTATTTAATAAGAATATTTCATTCATTCAGATCAAGGATGTCTTATTTTTGGGTTCTCTTGATTTTTTTTGAGCAGTGTAGTTATTCATAAGGAAACTTGAATAATATATTTATTTTCGGACTGGATTTAGACATGTAATATAAACAATGTTTTTTGGGTGTTTTCAATGTGCTTTTAATTTTGCTTTAAATTGCTTACAACATTTTATACAATACTGTAACATGTAACAACAAAACTAAACAAAAACAATCATAAATATTTTTGTACATGGAGATAAGGTACATAGTTATTTGGGTTGAAAAAAGACATACGTCCATCGAGTATGTAAGTACAACACCAGCCTGCTCCCTCACATATCCCTGTTGATCCAGAGGAAGGCGAAAAACCCTTACAAGGCATGGTCCAATTAGCCCCAAAAGGGAAAAATTCCTTCCCCACTCCAGATGGCAATCAGATAAAATCCCTGGATCACCACCACTCGGCATTACCTAGTAATTACAGCCATGGATGTCTTTCATCTCAAGGAAAGCGTCTAAGCCCTTAAATGTTTATACAGCATTTGCCATAACTATTTCCTGTAGTAATGTATTCCACATTTCAATCACTATGTACTGTAAAGAACCCTTTCCTAAATAAATGGCTAAAACGGTTTTCCTCCATGCACAGATCATGTCCTCTAGTCCTTTGAGAAGGCCTAGGGACAAAAAGCTCATCCGCCAAGCTATTATATTGCCCTCTGATGTATTTATACATGTTAATTAGATCTCCTCTAAGTTGTCTTTTCTCCAGACAACTTCTCTTGGTAAGTGAGACCTTCCATCCCTCCTCTAATCAATATTGTTGCTCGTCTCTGCACCTGCTCTAAAACGGCAATATCTTTTCTGTAATGTGGTGCCCAGAACTGAATTCAATATTCCAGATGCAACGTTACAAGAGAACTAAACAAAGGCAGTATTATGCTAGCATCCCAGGTTTGTATATATCATTTAATGCACCCCAACATTTTATTAGCTCTAGCTGCAGCGGCTTGGCATTGAGTACGATTATTTAACTTGTTGTGGATGAGTACTCCTAAGTCCTTCTCCAAGTTTGATGTCCCCATCTGTATCCTGTTTATTTTGTATGGTGCTAGACTGTTGGCATGACCAAAATGCATGACTTTACATTTGTCAACATTGAATTTGCCATTTACTTACCCATATACCTAGATCCTTCTGCAATATGTCTGTATATTCCTGTGTTTTGATAATTCTGCACAACTTTGTATCATCTGACCCTGCATTGCAAGCATTCCAATATAATCATACATGTGTCTGCTGTAATGAATCTTATCTCAGTCAGCCTGGCTCTATTTGGTACATTGCCGACGAGAGGGAAGCATGTTCCTCACTGATTGACTGAGGGCAGTTCAGTGTGAAACAAGGCTAAGAAAGGAGAAGCTGCTGAAATACTATCTGTGCTGTGCTCACATGTGTTTACAAAGCAAGCTAGATATGACAGTGTAGGTTGTAGGAGAAAAAAAAGAGTAAGGGAGGAAATGACATCAGGATTAGCTTCAGTCAGAGGCAGTAAAGATGGAAAATGCCTGGAACGGGGTTTCTCTTTATTATATATAATTCACTGAAATCAAAATGTGGCCAGTATAATACATATGTTATATAAATAGAACAAGTATTTATCTACTTATATACAGTTTGTGGGTTGTTGTTTTTTTTGCCTTGCATAGTATGGCTGTCCCTGTTGCTTTAAAGAGAACCTAAACGGAGAAGGATATGGATTTTTCCTTTTAAAATAATACCAGTTGCCCGACTCTCCTGCTGATCCTGTGTCTCCAATACTTTCAGCCACAGCCCCTGAACAAGCATGCAGAACAGGTGCTCTGACTGAAGTCAGACTGGATTAGCTGCATGCTTGTTTCAGGTGTGTTATTCAGCCACTACTGCAGACAAAGATCAGCAGCACTGCCAGGAAACTTGTATTGTTTAGAAGGAAACGCCCATATCCCTCTCAGTTTAAGTTCCCTTTAAAGAAGAGAGTTGAAAATTTCTCTACTTGTCTTGTCAATAATTATTCCTTGCCGCTCTGTTTGCTTTCCCGGCAATCTGTTCCGGATCTGTCCAGGCAAGGCTCCAATATTGTGCTGTCTATGGCAATTAGGAGGCTGTGCTAGATATAGGCTCTCTGTATCTGCGCTGCTTATAACTGTCTCCTCACTTTACAATACATCACACAGGAAGTACTATAACAGGAAATAACCTGAAGACCAAATCCCTCACCAAACAGCCACCTACACAGCCGCAATATCCGTCATCTCTGATGATCCCATTCCTGCAAAGGCCACACAGGCTGGGCCTAGGGCAGCTGCAGCCCAGTAAGGGGACTGAACAAAGAGAGGTTGCAAGATGAGGCTGCAAACAGAACAGGGAGTAACACTTGGAGGAGAGGATCGGCAGGGAAAGCCTGGCAATTTGTTTTAAAGTCACTTTTACACTTGGCCTGAGTGTTTGCTCCACTCCTGTCACACCGCAACACACTAAACGTTAATCATAGGACCCTGCGACAGAGTGTGCCAACAGGATCATATCATGCATAGCGCAACCCCCCCCCCCCTCCCCTTCTCCCGACGAACTTCTTGCTTTCCTCTCCCTGATTTACATTCTTCTGACATTTATTACATGGTGACATTTTTACTACTGGCAGATGATGTCAGTGGAAGGAGATGCTGCTTGCTTTTTTGGCAGTTGGAAACAGCTGTAAACAACTATTTCCCACAATGCAATGAGGTTCACAGACAGGAAACTGTCAGGACCATGGTCCTGACATCACACAGTGGGAGGGGTTTCACCACAATGTTAGCCATATAGACCCCTCTGATGACCCGTTTGAGAAAAGGTAAAGATTTCTCATAGGAAAGGGGGCATCAGCTCCTGATTGGGATGTAGTAGTTCAATTCTTGGTCATGGTTTCTTTTTAAGTATCCATTGGTATTGCCTTTTTATTTTCACTACAGGCACATATTAGGAAATCTAATGAAGCAAGGTGCAGGCAATGGCATTGCTTAAAGGGAACCCGAGGTGAGAGTGATATGGAAGCTGCCATATTTATTTCCTTGTAAACAATGCCAGTTGCCTGGCTGCCCTGTTGATCTTCTGGCATTAGTAGTGTCTGAGTCAAAACCCTGGAATAAGCATATGGCTAATCCAGTAAAACTTGAGTCAGCTGAGTCAGAGTACATGATCTGCTGCATGCTTGTTCAGGGTCTATGGCTAACAGTACTAAAGACACAGGATCAGGAGGACTGCCAGGCAACTGGTATTGTTTAAAAGGAAATAAATATGGCAGCCTCTATATCCCTCTCAACTCCGGTTCCCTTTAAAATGACATAAATATGGCAGCCACAATAACCCTCTCGGTTTAGGTGTTCCTTAACCACTTAAGGACCAGGGCATTTTTCACTGATCTGTGCAGCGTGGGCTCTCCAGCCCCCAGCACAGATCGTGTTGCAGGCGGGGCGATCAGACTTCCCCCCTTTTTTCCCCATTAGGGGGATGTCCTGCTGGGGGGGGGGTCTGATCGCCGCCGCTCTGTGTGGCCGAGCTGCGGGGGGGGGGGAACACCCCAAAGCTCCCTTCCCCAGCGATTTTCCTCTCTCCCTCTCCCGCTCACTATGGGCGGCACAGGACGGCGATCCGTCCTGTACCGCCTCTGATAGGCTTCCATTTCCATGGAAACCCACATCTATCGGCGTTAGGCGGTCGTTATGTGGTTTAAGACCTAGCATGCAGGATCATTAAAGCTACTTACCCACGTCACAATTTTCCAAGTGATTTTTCCCACAACCGGTGATTTTTATTTTTTTGCTCAATGAACAATTTCGCAACGTGAGTACATGTGCACTATGAAACTAACAAATGACGTTTTGTGACGCACAGCAATTACGACCATCGCGGTGGATCTGGTTTTTAAGATCCCCAACTATTCCTGCATAAAGTGCTGCAATCATTTTAACTCTCGTTAGCCCCCATTGCGTGTTCTCTCGGGTAGGAATTTGTATTCGGGAACGCCCGTTTGTCGGGTCGCATTGCTGTGGCTTCTCCGAACCATCTTCCAGTAAGAACGGGCTTTAAAGGACACCCGAGGTGAAAATAAACGAATGAAATAAATGATTGTATCTATCCTCCTTCTCCTAAAAATGACTTTTTAAGATATTCCACATTTTTTTTATGTTTTAATCTACTTTTTAAGTTTTGACTGTTTTACTGTTTTTGCTCAATGACACATTCATTGAAGTATGCCAGAGCTAAAAATCTATGAACTATTGACCTTTTATATCTCTTTCCTGCTCTCAGAAGCGATTTTCTGCCAGGAAAGTGTTTTATAGTTGGAATTTCCTATGAGTGAGGGCCACACTGTAGTCACAGCAGCTAGAACCGCAGGGACGCGCAAGTCACCTTCCTGCAGTTTGGGTGGTCTGCGGGCGATCCTGCTGGCAGAGGCCCACGATCGCGCTGATGCCCACAAAAGTCCCCTGTTCCAATCCGAGCATGTCTGCCGAGAATAAACACTGTTTTTGTTCAAAAACAGTGTTTATTCTGTAAATGGAGCCGCTGTGATTTCTATCGGTTTCCGCCACCCGATCGTTAAATTTATGAATGGGAACAATGTTTCCATTCATGAATCTCCCCGCCGCCACTGTGATCAGAGGCTTCCGATGGAAGCCTACGTCACTTCCCTAGTTACAATGTAACAACACATTGTATCCTATTTAGCGTACATCGTACGCTAATAGGATTTTTGCTCAGCGGGGGCATCTTGTGGCCAAATAGTAAAATACACCTACTGACTTTGGGGAATAAAAATAAATTATTATCTATGTCAAGAGGGCATATAATGAATAAATAATGGACTAAAAATTAGTGATGGATGTAAAACTGAAAAACTGCACCTTTTTTTCCAAATAAAATATTGTCACCATACATTACACTAGGGGTATAATTAACGTTGCAATAACCGGGACAAATGGCCAAATAAAATGTGTGGATTTTAATTAAGGTAGCATGAATTATTTTAAAACTGTAATTGCTGAAATCTGAAAAATAATGATTTTTTCCATTTTTTTCTTATTATTTTCATTATAATGGATTTAGAATAAAATAATTCTTAGCATTATGTACCACCCAAAGAAAGTCTAATTGGTGGTGGACAAAACAAGGTATAAATCATTTTGTTGTGATAAGTACTGATAAAGGTATTGGGGAATAAAAAAGAAAAGCGGTGACAGGTGAAAATTCCTCTGGTCCATAAGGTGAAAAATACCCGCGGCCTGAAATGGTTAAGGGCACTTTTCCACTGCAAATCCCAATTGCATTTGCAATCATGTTAGAATTCTGATCAATGATTTGCTGCTTTTTCGGAAGAAGAGGGTGCAGGGCTTCACTCCGCATAGGGAAATCGCACAATGATCACATAATACTGCATTTCCTATAGACTACTATAGACAGGGGCGTAGCAATAGAGGTTGCAGAGGTAGCGACCGCATTGGGGCCCTTGGGCCAGAGGGGCCCCGAAGTGCCCTCCCTCAACTACAGTATTAGCTCATTATTGGTACTGTGCTCATAATAATCACTTCTATAGATACTTTGAATAGTGGTAATCATTAACAAACTGTTCCCCATCCCCTTCTTGCACCTCTGACACTGTAGTTGCCATTGGCAGTTTTTGGTGCGCCGTATCAATTGTTATGTATAGAGTGCTTGGGGGGCCCCAATGTAAAACTTGCATCGGGGCCCACTGCTCCTTAGCTACGCCACTGACTATAGATTACGACATAACTGCTGTTATACCTACCAACCTTTTGAGATCAGAAAGAGGGACGCTTAAGCCACACCCCTAATCACTCCCCCAGCGCACCCCTAGTCACACATAATATAATGATTTCATAAGAAAAATGTGTTATTTTATAATTCAAACCACACTGCTCCGAGTCCTTTATATCCTGGTTCATTTTCCTTCATATTAAGATTTGAAAATAATAAATATATACATTTCAAGGATGGGGATTAAAGAGGAACTCCAGTGCAAATAATATAGTAAAAAAAAGTGCTTCATTTTTACAATAATTATGTATAAATAATTTAGTCAGTGTTTGCCCGTTGTAAAATCTTTCCTCTCCCTGATTTACATTCTGACATTTATCACATGGTGACATTTTTACTGTTGGCAGGTGATGTCAGTGGACGGAGATTCAGCTTGCTTTTTTTGCAGTTGGAAACAGCTGTTATTTCCCACAATGCAACAAGGCTCCCACAGTGTGATGTCAGAACCATGGTGCTGACATCACTCTGTGGGAGGAGTTTCACCACAATATTAGCCATACAGAGCCCCCTGATGATGAAAAGGAATAGGTTTCTCATGGTAGAGGGGGTATCAGCCACTGATTGGGACGAAGTTTAATTCTTGCATTACATGGTGAATATCAATCATTTCTCGATTTCTCTTCTATTTTTTAACTCCTCACTTTGCAATGTATTGATTTATATTTTCCCCTGTAAGCGCATTGTTGATTGGAAGCGATATGGGGTTAAGAGACGTAGCTGCGCTGTAAGTACCTTTATCCGTATAGAAACATGTCTAGCATTGCTCTGTGTTTAACAACAATCGGTGCAGGTTATAATCCTTCCTTTGTGCGCAGTGTGGGGCGGCGTACAGGAAAGGTAAGCCGTCCCCCCCCCTCCCCACGGCGAGCGCCGGGCTATCAGCGTTCTCTAATAAGCATCTTTATGGCGGAGAGAGTGGGAGATTGCGGCGCTCTCATTCAGCCCGGCAGCTTCCTGCTTCGCCGCTCCGATGACTGGCGTCTTAAAAGAGTCTAATGTTAATAACACCTCGGTACGCTGTAATTGCGGAACAGTTTGAGATCAGCCGAATATTCAGCGTTCAATGATAGTCATTAGATCGCCAGAATCGCGTTTCCTTTCTGCGAAGGTTTAATCACAGGTCTGGTAAGACCTTTCTTAATGCGGCTTTCATGGTTTCGCTAAAGAAGTTAAAATCGCGGCCTGGCGTCAGAGGCTGCTGCTTCGCTGGCGAGATTAGTGCTTGCTCTGATCGTTTATTGCATTAAAGTGTATCCGCAGTCACAAAAACAAGAAAAACCCACAGCTCCCAACTGACTCTCTTTTGGAGGGACAGTCCCTCTTTGGGAATTCAATGCCTCTTTTTCATTTGTCCCTCTTTCAGGACTCATGCACAGATCGGTGTTAAGATATGTATTCAGGGGCGTAACAATAGGCATACCTCTCAACTTTTTTGAGATGAGAAAGAGGGACACTTAAGCCACACCCCTGCCCCACCCCTGATCACACCCCCGTCACACCCCTAGTCACGCATACCATAAAGATTACATAAGAAAAATATGTTTTTATAATTCAAACCACACTGGTCCTTTCTATCCTGGTTAATTTCCCTTCATATTAACATTTTAAAATCAGTAATATATCAATTTAAAGGATGGGAATAAAGTTTAGAGTCAATCAAATACATTTTTTAGTAGAGAAATACATATACAGTATTTACATAGAAAGAGGGACAAAGTCCTGAAAGAGGGACAAATGAGGAGGAAAGAGGGACAGAGGGGCAGGGCTCCCAAACAGGGACTGTCCCTCCAATAGAGGGACAGTTGGGAGCTATGACAGTAGGAGCTGCAGCCCCTGCACCCGTCGGGGGCCTGGGGCCCGCTCAGGGCCGTTTTGGGGGGCAGGAGGGGTCGCAGCATGAGGAGAAAGCATGGCCGCACATCGGCAGGGAGGGGGGACAGTCCCCCCCCCTCTCAGCCTCTGGCTCTCCCCTCAGCGCGCTCCCCTCCTGCAAAAGAACACATACCTCCATGCGTTCCACGCGCCGGAGGTTCCGCTCTCTAAGTGTCTGACGCTACTTCCTGTTTATGAGATCTGACCTCCGCGGTGGATGGAGGTATGTGTTCCTGCTGCCGCCCGCTGCCACTGATAAGTGCAAGAGGGGAGCATGCTGAGGGGAAAGCCCAAGGTGAGGGACTGTCCCCCCTCCCTGCTGATGTGCTGCCATGCTCTCTCCTCATGCTGCAACCCGTCCTGCCCCCCAAAACGGCCCTGAGCGGGCCCAGGGCGGGGGGTGTCATCCACATTTTTGCAGGGGGGGCCCAATGATTTCTAGTTATGCCCCTGTATGTATTTTTCTGATGAAAAATGTGTTTAGCTGGCTCTTAAGGTGGCCACTAACGATACTATTTGCCGAACGATTGTAGAAAATGCTGTACCCTGAAAATCTGTATTTAACAAAAATGTAACCAATTCTGGCATAAATTTGCTTGCTGTTTCACAGTCAAGCTTTTCAAATCTTTCAAAAGACAGAGAACCTTCACACACGGTGTTAGAGGCCTCCTCCATGTGATTTTGTGTTGGGCCTACACAATGTAATGCCTGGGGGTTATACTTTGACCACCCAGAGCAACAAGGCTGTTAGCTGAATAATGGAAGAGGCTACACAGTTTGCTCAGAGCAACTGCAGCAGTCCATCAGGCATACTCAATAATACAGAAAAATAACAAACGGCTCAACTAACGGATAAATATATATTAGCAAGTCTGCATATATATTTATCAAGAAACTAGCTAAAGCACAGGTAATAAGGTCACATTGAACTACATCAACAGATCTATAACAGAGTGACACAGTGCCCAGCAGACCAGCGTACTGACCGATATGTCGGGCAGAGTCTGAAATGGGAGGCAGACTTTAATGCCGGCATCAACCAATGGATGCAAGTATGCAAATTTCCACACAGCTGAATGGTAATCATTCAATCCTGAGCTGGCTGCATAGGCAAACACAGGGGGGATTACAGCTGCCCAGAATCCCCCCTCAGACCAGGGGACAGGCACAAGTTGAGACACCAGAATATATGCAGGCATCCTGCAGCTCACAGCACCGCCCCCTTTCTTTCCCTGCTACAGATGACTTTGGATGTAGCAGCAGCGTGTGTACAGAGCATGGAGCAGCAGCGTGTGTACAGAGCATGGAGCAGCAGCGTGTGTGCAGAGCATGGAGCAGCAGCGTGAGTGCAGAGCATGGAGCAGCAGCGTGTGTACAGAGCATGGAGCAGCAGCGTGTGTGCAGAGCCTGGAGCAGCATCGTGTGTACAGAGCATGGAGCAGCAGCGTGTGTGCAGAGCCTGGAGCAGCATCGTGAGTGCAGAGCATGGAGCAGCAGCGTGAGAGCAGAGCATGGAGCAGCAGCGTGAGTGCAGAGCATGGAGCAGCAGTGTGTGTACAGAGAATGGAGCAGTAGCGTGTGTACAGAGCATGGAGCAGCAGGGTGTGTACAGAGCATGGAGCAGCAACGTGTGTACAGAGCATGGAGCAGCAGCGTGTGTGCAGAGCCTGGAGCAGCATCGTGAGTGCAGAGCATGGAGCAGCACTGTGTGTACAGAGCATTGAGCAGCAGCGTGTGTACAGAGCATGGAGCAGCAGTGTATGTACAGAGCATGGAGCAGCAGCGTGAGAGCAGAGCATGGAGCAGCAGCGTGTGTACAGAGAATGGAGCAGCAGCGTGTGTACAGAGCATGGAGCAGCAGCGTGTGTACAGAGCATGGAGCAGCAGCGTGTGTACAGAGCATGGAGCAGCAACGTGTGTACAGAGCATGGAGCAGCAGCGTGTGTGCAGAGCCTGGAGCAGCATCGTGAGTGCAGAGCATGGAGCAGCAGCGTGAGTGCAGAGCATGGAGCAGCAGCGTGTGTACAGAGAATGGAGCAGCAGCGTGTGTACAGAGCATGGAGCAGCAGGGTGTGTACAGAGCATTGAGCAGCAGGATGTGTACAGAGCATGGAGCAGCAGCGTGTGTACAGAGCATGGAGCAGCAGCGTGTGTACAGAGCATGGAGCAGCAACGTGTGTACAAAGCATGGAGCAGCAGCGTGTGTACAGAGCATGGAGCAGCAGCGTGTGTACAGAGCATGGAGCAGCAGCGTGTGTACAGAGCATGGAGCAGCAGTGTGTGTACAGAGCATGGATCAGCAGCGTGTGTACAGAGCATGGAGCAGCAGTGTGTGTACAGAGCATGGAGCAGCAGCGTGTGTACAGAGCATGGAGCAGCAGAGTGTGTACAGAGCATGAAGCAGCAGCGTGTGTACAGAGCATGGAGCAGCAGCGTGTGTACAGAGCATGTGGGAGCAGCGTGTGTACAGATCATGGAGCAGCAACGTGTGTACAGAGCATGGAGCAGCAGCGTGTGTACAGAGCATGGAGCAGCAGCGTGTGTACAGAGAGTGGAGCAGCAGCGTGTGTGCAGAGCATGGAGCAGCAGCGTGTGTACAGAGCATGGAGCAGCAGCGTGTGTACAGAGCATGGAGCAGCAACGTGTGTACAGAGCATGGAGCAGCAGTGTGTGTACAGAGCATGGATCAGCAGTGTGTGTACAGAGCATGGAGCAGCAGAGTGTGTACAGAGCATGAAGCAGCAGCGTGTGTACAGAGCATGGATCAGCAGCGTGTGTACAGAGCATGGAGCAGCAGTGTGTGTACAGAGCATGGAGCAGTAGCGTGTGTACAGAGCATGGAGCAGCAGCGTGTGTACAGAGCATGGAGCAGCAGCGTGTGTGCAGAGCATGGAGCAGCAGCGTGTGTACAGAGCATGGAGCAGCAGCGTGTGTACAGAGCATGGAGCAGCAGCGTGTGTACAGAGCATGGAGCAGCAGCGTGTGTACAGAGCATGGAGCAGCAGCGTGTGTACAGAGCATGGAGCAGCAGCGTGTGTACAGAGCATGGAGCAGCAGCGTGTGTACAGAGCATGGAGCAGCAGTGTGTGTACAGAGCATGGAGCAGCAGCGTGTGTGCAGAGCATGGAGCAGCTCTGGGGAACGTAACAGAGCGCAAAGCCAAGTATGAGCACAGCCCTGTGTCTTGCTGTGTGAATGTTTCACTTTCCCCTTCATTAGCAATGTCGGCTGTCCTCATTATTATCAGTATCCAAACTACTGCTGATCGATCCCATTGTTGATCGGAAGAAGATCAGACATTTAGGAAATAATTGTCAGTTCCTGTCAATCGGTCGGGAAATTGCATTATGTGCACCCAACATGATGTCCTCCCATATTATTATACTGTATTGTGCGTGGCTGAGGTAGACCTTTCAGGAATTCCCCCTTGAAAATCCTGGATTTGCCCCTGAGGGGGTCCACCCAGGGAGGATGCAAATATTTCTATATGATAAACAGAGGTGCCAAAAGAGTAAAATGAACTAAAATTGCTAAAAAATAGCTTGGAAGGCAGTGGTGGACTTACCTCCTTAAAGGGAACCTGAACCAAGTAAAATTATTTAAAATAAACACATGATGTAGCTGCAAATGACTATTACATACTTACCTCACTGTCAGTTCCTCTCAGAAGCTCGCCATTTTCTACTTACAGTGATCCCTTCTAGTTCTGACAAGATTTTGTCAGAACTGAAATATACCAGTTGCCGTCAGTTATATATCAGCAGCTGTCAGTTACAACTGAATGTGCAAGGTAATGTCCATGTTTCCCTATGGCTCAAGTAGGTGATGGTACAGTTTAACAGTGTGCTGACCAGGAAGCTGTTATGGGGTAATGGCCATTTTTAAAATGGAGGACGGAGAATTCCATTGATCACGGTGGACAAACAGGACGCAGGAGAGGAGAAAGAGATTGAGGAGTAGACTACACGGGGGGTAAGACGTATGTATGGTTATTTTGACTTTTTATTTTCAGTTCAGGTTTTCTTTAAAGCAGACACATAAACTATTCATTTCAAATTGATATAGCTTTATTAGATACTCCACAAAGTGTTGCAACACGTTTCTCAGGCAATAAAAAAAGGGGGGGGGGGGTATAAACTGAAAACAACAATAAAATATATGCTGTTGTATGACAAACAGGTTAACGTCATACAACTGCATATGTTTGATTGTTTAGGCACTTTGTATTAATTTTAAATGGTTCATACAAGTCAGATTAACCTGTTGTTATACAACTGCATATGTTTTACCAGCAATATTACTATCATTTATGGTGTGGTCCTGATGTACCGTTTAGTCTCTGGTTTTCAGTTTATACTCCCGCCTTTTATTGCCTGAAGCAGCAGGATTATACCCGTGACATGCATTGCAACTCTTTGTGGAGTATCTAATAAATCTATGTCATTTTGAAATTGACAGTTTAGGTGTCTACATTAAGGAGGTAAGTCCCCCACTGCCTTCCAAGCAATTTTTAGCAATTTTAGTTCATTTTACTCTTTTGGCGCCTCTGTTTATCATATAGAAACATTTTTACATGCATTTTTTTTTAAAAGGAAACCTGTAAGGACTAAAAAATTAGAGGCACTATGGCGAAAAATTGTAAAATTTAAACCATATGTAAACATTGACAAATAAGAAGTATGTTTTTTTCCAGAGTAAAATGAGCCATAAATTACTTTTCTCCTATGTTGCTGTCACTTACAGTAGGCAGTAGAAATCTGACAGAAGTGAGCAGGTTTTGGACTAGTCCATCTCTTCATAGGGGATTCTCAGCAAGGCTTTTATTCTTTATAAAGATATTCCCTAAAAAGGATGTAAACTATTATGCTGGCCAGTTTCCCTGCTCCCTACACAGTTTTTGGCAATTGGACAGAGCAACTGCCATTCACTAAGTGCTTTTAAAAAATAAATATATCCCTGAGAATCCCCTATACAGAGATGGACTAGTCCAAAACCTGTCACTTCTGATTTCAACTACCTACTGTAAGTGACAGGCAGCAACATAGGAGAAAAGTAATTTATGGCTCATTTTACTCTGGAAAAAAGGTACTTCTTATTTGTATGTGTTTGCATACATTTTACATTTTACAGTTTTTCGCTGTAGTGCCCCTTTAACTAACTTGGGGCTGTTATTGCCCCCCTGCAGATGTCCTGTGACAAAACTATCCTCCGGTCCCCTGCCGCAGCTCAGATTCATTTTCGGTGACTGAGCCTGTTGCCGGCCACTGCGCCTGCGCTGCCCTGGCTGTGTGCGTTCTCAATCGCTCTCCTGTCGCTGGGAGTGTATTGTGCAGGCGCAGTACAAGAAAACCTCATACTGCGCCTGTGCAGGACGCTCCCGGCGAGTAAAGCGTGAACGTGGACCGTCAGGGCCGCGCAGACGCAGTGGCAGTCGACTTGGAAGTCGGCGATAACCTAACTGAGACGCGGCGGGAGACAGGAGGATCGTTTTGTCCCGGCGCGGGCTCAGGACGTCTGCAGGGGGCTGGCAGAGGCGTAAAACTCTTTTTTTCTAAGGCACTTACAGGTTTCCTTTTTTTATTATTATTATTTAGTATTTATATAGCGCTGACATCTTACGCAGCGCTGTACAGAGATTCTAGTCATGCCACTAACTGTCCCTCAGAGGAGCTCACAATCTAATCCCTGCCATAGTCGTATGTCTATGTATGTATCATGTAGTGTATTTTATTGTAGTCTAGGGCCAATTTAGGGGGAAACCAATTCACTTATCTGTATGTTTTTGGGATGTCTGAGGAAACCGGAGTACCCGGATTAACCCGCGCAGACACGGGGAGAACATACAAACTCCTTGCAGATGTTGACCTGGCTGGGATACGAACCGGGTACCCAGCGCTGCAAGACGAGAGCGCTAACCATGTATTTTACTCCATTAAGGTGTAGCGGAGATCAGCACACACTGCAGCTAGTTTACTATCAGTATAGACACAGAGTAGAAGCTTATACTATACATACTGGAGGTAGCGGAGATCAGCACACACTGCAGCTAGTTTACTATCAGTACAGGCACAGAGTAACAGCTTATACTATACATACTGGAGGCAGCAGAGATCAGCACACACTGCAGCTAGTTTACTATCACTACAGGCACAGAGTAACACCTTATATTGTACATACTGGAGGTAGAAGAGATCAGCACACGCTGCAGCTAGTTTACTATCAGTACAGGCACAGTGTAACAGCTTATACTGTACATTCTGGAGGTAGCAGAGATCAGCAGCACATGCTGTAGCTAGTTTACTATCAGTACAGGCACAGAATAACGGCTTATACTGTACATACTGGAGGTAGCAGAGATCAGCACACACTGCAGCTAGTTTACTATCACTACAGGCACAGAGTAACACCTTATATTGTACATACTGGAGGTAGAAGAGATCAGCACACGCTGCAGCTAGTTTACTATCAGTACAGGCACAGTGTAACAGCTTATACTGTACATTCTGGAGGTAGCAGAGATCAGCAGCACATGCTGTAGCTAGTTTACTATCAGTACAGGCACAGAATAACGGCTTATACTGTACATACTGGAGGTAGCAGAGATCAGCACACACTGCAGCTAGTTTACTATCAGTACAGGCACATAGTAACAGCTTATACTGTACATACTGGAGGTAGCAGAGATCAGCACACACTGCAGCTAGGTTACTATCAGTACAGGCACAGAGTAAGAGCTTGTACTGTACATACTGCACACGCTGCAACCAATTTGCTATCATATAGACACATAATAATAACAAGAGATTATACAGCTCATAATCTGCCAGTAATATAAAAACGGGGCTAATATAGTTAATGCAAGTGCATTGCACTATTGATCAGGGTCTCCTTTCAAAAAAAATTCAACAGACTTAAGTATACAGTAATAACATTTGAGACTCTATAGTTGTGTCTGGAGTGCTGCCCAGAGTCCTTCTAATCTATATTATTATTTGATGGGCATGCTTTTAATTGTATTGCGTTGTGGTATTTGTTGATGTGTGAGGGGTGTGACCTCTGCCTGCCCTGTGACCCCGCCCTCTCTGTGTGCAGTGCAGGATCTGTACAGAGAGTCAGCAGAGGGGGATAATTACTATAGGAGGGTCTGCACTGGTCTCATCTCATTCTCTGCAGAGATATAACGAGGCGAGTGACAGGCCTGCGTCTCTCCAGGGACCGCCAGTACACAGCATGGATATCAGATGGAGCTGCTGTCTGCAGCCATGCATTCTCATCAAATCAATAGCATGACAAGATACTGCTGCCCGGGGGAGACACGTTCAGTGCTGACTGTCATGTGGCTGCGAGACCACCTTCCACGCATATGATAAGAGGGAACCCTCCACTAATCAACCGGGGGTCCAAACTCTGACCACTGGGCGATCTACATACTGATTACTGGGGGATCCAGGCACTGACTACTGGGGGACCCATGCACTGACCACTGGGGGATTCTAAATACTGACCACTGTGGGATCCATATACTGACCACTGGGGGATCCATGCACTACTGACCACTGTGGGATCCATGCACTGACCACTGGGGGATCCACGCACTGACCACTGTGGGATCCATATACTGACCACTGAGGGATCCATATACTGACCACTGGGGGATCCTCGCACTACTGACCACTGTGGGATCCATATACTGACCACTGGGGGATCCACACACTGACCACTGGGGGATCCATATACTGACCACTGAGGGATCCACGCACTACTGACCACTGTGGGATCCACGCAATGACCACTGGGGGACCCACGAACTGACCACTGGGGGATCCACGCACTGACCATTGGGGGACCCACACTCTGACCACTGGGGGATCCACACACTGACCACTCTGGGATCCATATACTGACCACTGGGGGATCCACGCACTGACCACTGGGGGATCCACACTCTGACCACTGGGGGATCCACACACTGACCACTGGGGGACACACGCACTGACCACTGGGAGATCTTCACACTGACCACTGGGGGATCCACACACTGACCACTGGGGGATCCACACTCTGACCACTAGGGGATCCACACACTGACCACTGGGGGATCCACACTCTGACCACTGGGTGATCCACACACTGACCACTGGGGGATCCACGCACTGACCACTGGGGGATCCACACTCTGACCACTGGGGGATCCACACTCTGACCACTGGGGGACCCACGCACTGACCACTGGGGGACCCACGCACTGACCACTGGGGGATCTACATACTGACCACTGGGGGATCTACATACTGACCACTGGGGGATCCACGCACTGACCTCTGGGGGATCCATGCACTGACCACTGGGGGACCCACGCACTGACCACTGGGGGATCCACGCACTGACCTCTGGGCGATCCACGCACTGACCACTGGGGGACCCACGCACTGACCACTGGGGGATCTACATACTGACCACTGGGGGATCCATGAACTGACCACTGGGGGATCCACGCACTGACCACTGGGGGACTCACGCACTGACCACTGGGGGATCTACATACTGACCACTGGGGAATCTAAATACTGACTGCTGGGAGATCCACAAACTGACCACTGGGGGATCCATACACTGACCACTGGGGGATCCACACACTGTTCGCTGGGGACTCACACACTGTTCACTGGGGGATCCATATACTGACCACTGGGGGATCCACACACTGGCCACTGGGGGATCCACACACTCACAGCCGTCTCAACCACCAAGCAGGTATAAATTCTTGCCTAGAGCGGCAGGAGGAGGTAGGAGCGCTGCTTCCGGGGCCCCTGTAGTGTCAGCAGCAGTACGAGGATCCCGAGGGCCCCTGTAGTGTCAGCAGCAGTGTGAGGATCCTGGGGCCCCTGTAGTGTCAGCAGCAGTATGAGGATCCCGGGGCCCCTGTAGTGTCAGTAGCAGTGTGAGGATCCCGGGGCCCCTGTAGTGTCAGCAGCAGTATGAGGATCCCGGGGCCCCTGTAGTGTCAGCAACAGTATGAGGATCCCGGGGCCCCTGTAGCGTCAGCAGCAGTACGAGGATCCCGAGGCCCCTGTAGTGTCAGCAGCAGTATGAGGATCCCGGGGCCCCTGTAGTATCGGGCAGTGTCAGCAGCAGTATGAGGATCTCGGGGCCCCAGTAGTGTCAGCAGCAGTATGAGGATCCCGGGGCCCCTGTAGTGTCAGCAGCAGTACAAGGATCCCGGGGCCCCTGTAATGTCAGCAGCAGTAGGATCCCGGGGCCCCAGTGGTGTCAGTAGCAGTATGAGGATCCCGGGGCCCCTGTGGTGTCAGCAGCAGTTTGAGGATTCCGGGGGCCCCTGTAGTGTCAGCAGCAGTGAGGATCCCGGGGCCCCTGTAGTGTCAGGAGCAGTATGAGGATCCTGGGGCCCCCAGGGCCGGTTCAAGTAACAATTGGGCCCTAGGGCAAGATTAGCCTGGGGGGCCCCCAACAGACACCCCCGACCAAAAAGCGTCATTAGAGGCCCTTTGTTGCAGCAAAATTTCCCTCCTGGGCCCCTGAGCTGGCTGCTGACCCTCGCCCAATCACCTCCCAACTGAACAGACTCTGCAGAGTCCCTGGGGAGCAACAGTTAAGATGGGGGAGGGACACCTTGGGGGCCCCTACAGGCTCTGGGGCCCTGGGGCAATCGCCAATTTTTTCCTATGGTAGCTCCGGCCCTGGGGGCACCTTTAGTGTCAGCAGCAGTATGGGGATCCCGGGGCCCCAGTAGTATCGGGCAGTGTCATCAGCAGTATAAGGATCCCGGGGCCCCTGTAGTGTCAGTAGCAGTGTGAGCATCCCGGGGCCCCTGTAGTATCGGGCAGTGTCATCAGCAGTATGAGGATCCCAGGGCCCCTGTAGTGTCAGCAGCAGTATAAGGATCCCGGGGCCCCTGTAGTGTCAGCAGCAGTGTGAGGATCTCGGGGCCCCTGTAGTGTCAGCAGCAGTGTGAGGATCCCAGGGCCCCTGTAGTATCAGCAGCAGTGTGAGGATCCCGGGGCCCCTGTAGTGTCAGCAGCAGTGTGAGGATCCCGGGGCGCCTGTAGTGTCAGCAGCAGTATGAGGATCCCGGGGCCCCAGTGGTCTCAGAAGCAGTATGAGGATCCCGGGACCCCAGTGGTGTCAGCAGCAGTGTGAGGATCCCGGGGCCCCTTTAGTGTCAGCAGCAGTATGAGGATCCTGGGGCCCCTGTAGTGTCAGCAGCAGTGTGAGGATCCCGGGGCCCCTGTAGTTTCAGCAGCAGTGTGAGGATCCCAGGGCCCCTGTAGCTGTATCAGCAGCAGTGTGAGGATCCCGGGGCCCCTGTAGTGTCAGCAGCAGTATGAGGATCCCGGGGCCCCTGTAGTGTCAGTAGCAGTGTGTGGATCCCGGGGCCCCTGTAGTATCGGGCAGTGTCAGAAGCAGTATGAGGATCCCGGGGCCCCTGTAGTGTCAGCAGCAGTACGAGGATCCCGAGGGCCCCTGTAGTGTCAGCAGCAGTGTGAGGATCCCGGGGCCCCAGTGGTGTCAGCAGCAGTGTGAGGATCCAGGGGCCCCTGTAGTGTCAGGAGCAGTATGAGGATCCCGGGGCCCCTGTAGTGTCAGCAGCAGTACGAGGATCCCGAGGGCCCCTGTAGTGTCAGCAGCAGTGTGAGGATCCTGGGGCCCCAGTGGCGTCAGCAGCAGTGTGAGGATCCAGGGGCCCCTGTAGTGTCAGTAGCAGTGTGAGGATCCCGGGGCCCCTGTAGTATCGGGCAGAGTCAGCAGCAGTGTGAGGATCCAGGGGCCCCAGTAGTGTCAGCAGCAGTATGAGGATCCCGGGGCCCCTGTAGTGTCAGCAGCAGTGTGAGGATCCCGGGGCCCCTGTAGTGTCAGTAGCAGTGTGAGGATCCCGGGTCCCCTGTAATGTCAGTAGCAGTGTGAGGATCCCGGGCCCCTGTAGTGTCAGCAGCAGTATGAGGATCCCGGGGCCTCAGTAGTGTCAGCAATACAATACAATACAATACAATACAATAACATTTGTAAAGCGCTTTTCTCCCATAGGACTCAAAGCGCATAGCTGTGTCTCAGATTAATACAGGGTTTCAGGCTGGGTTGTGTTACAGAGGAGATAGTCAGATGTTCATGAATGCCAGACTGAAAAGGTAGGTTTTCAGTTTAGACTTAAATGCTTCCAGAGATGGGGCTGTCCTGATTGGGTGTGGCAGGGAGTTCCAAAGTGTAGGGGCAGCATGACAAAAGGCTCTGTCTCCAAAGGTTTTGAGGTGGACTCTGGGGGTGACCAAGGTGTTACGTCCTTTTGATCTAAGATTGTGGGGGGTGTGATGTAGTTGCAACAAGTCCTTCAGGTATCCAGGGCCCAGATTGTGCAAGGATTTGAATGTCAGTAAGCCAATCTTAAACAGAATTCTCCACTTTATCGGTAGCCAGTGGAGTGAGCTCAGGGTTGGTGTTATGTGGCAATGGCGGGGTTGGCTCGTTAACAGCCTTGCGGCGGTATTCTGTACTAATTGCAGGCGGCATAAGTCTTTCTTATGCAGGCCTGTGTAGAGGACGTTGCAGTAGTCTAACCTTGATGTGACGAAGGCATGAACTAGGGTTGGAAGATCCTCTGAAGGAATTAGGTGTTTAATCCTTGCAATATTCCTTAGGTGAAAGAAGGAATGTTTCACAACAGCTGAGATTTGATTCCTGAAGCTTAATTTCCCATCAATCAGTACTCCCAGGCTGCGCACACAGTCTGAGTTGTTCAGGTCTGAGCTCCCTATCCTTAGCGGTGTTGGTTGAGACTGGAGCTGCTTTGCTGTTGAGCCCTGGCCCTCGATAACAAGAACCTCAGTTTTGTCAGCATTAAGTTTTAGCCAATTATTATTCATCCACTCCTGAAGCTCAGCTAAGCATGCGTTTATTTGTGGAGTAGGGTCTGTGACATCAGGTTTGAATGACAAATATAGCTGGGTGTCATCAGCATAGCAATGATATGTCAGGCCATGTTTTTGTATGATTTCTCCAAGTGGCAGCATGTATATGGTGAACAGTAAAGGGGATAATATTGCGCCCTGAGGTACACCGTATTTTAGTGGTACAGGGTTGGAGAGGAAGGGCCCTAAGGCTACCCTTTGTGTTCTGCCAGCCAGGAAGGAGTTGAACCACCGGAGAACAATGCCATCTATACCACAGTACTCTTGTAGCCTGTTGAGTAAGATTTCATGATCGACTGTGTCAAAAGCCGCTGAGAGGTCGAGCAAAAGCAGCAGTATGAGGATCCCGGGGCCCCAGTGGTGTCAGTAGCAGTATGAGGATCCCGGGGCCCCTGTAGTGTCAGTAGCAGTATGAGGATCCCAGGGCCCCTGTAGTCTCGGGCAGTGTCAGCAGCAGTATGAGGATCCCGGGCCCCTGTGGTGTCAGTAGCAGTGTGAGGATCCCGGGGCCCCTGTAGTGTCAGTAGCAGTGTGAGGATCCCGGGGCCCCTGTAGTATCGGGCAGTGTCAGAAGCAGTGTGAGGATCCCGGGTCCCCTGTAGTATCGGGCAGTGTCAGGAGCAGCAGTGTGAGGATCCCGGGGCCCCTGTAGTGTCAGCAGCAGTGTGAGGATCCCGGGGCCCCTGTAGTATCGGGCAGTGTCAGGAGCAGCAGTATGAGGATCCCGGGGCCCCTGTAGTGTCAGCAGCAGTGTGAGGATCCCGGGGCCCCTGTAGTATCGGGCAGTGTCAGGAGCAGCAGTATGAGGATCCCGGGGCCCCTGTAGTATCGGGCAGTGTCAGGAGCAGCAGTATGAGGATCCCGGGGCCCCTGTAGTATCGGGCAGTGTCAGGAGCAGCAGTGAGGATCCCCGGCTCCCCGGGCAGCAGGCACACTGCGCCCCCCTGTACTGCAGCACACCCCCGTTTCTCCGCCTGGCTGGCGTGCAGGGGGAGGGGCCAGGCGGATCAGGCAGCTCCGGCATTTGATACATAGTGATCAGTGCAGCAGGCGAATCCTGGAGGGAGAGAGCAGCATCTCCGCTGCATCATCACCCCCACCATCATCATCATCACCGGAGCCAGCCATGCTGTGAGCCCCCCCTGCGCCCCCCCCGTCCTCTCCGCAGCTCTCCCCATCCCCATCCTCATCATCATGGCTCTGGTCATGGAACCCATCAGCAAGTGGAGCCCCAAGCAGGTGGTGGACTGGATGAAAGGTAGGTGCGCTTTCCTTGCCTACCTGCCCCCTGTACTGAGTGGGGCACCCCCCCCCCCCCCCCTCGGCATGCTGATCCCTCCCTGCAGCTGCTGCAGGTCCCCCAGCTGGCATCGGCTACTCCAGGCTCTCTGTATAATAGTCTGTATTCTATAGTATTCTATATTGATCTGTGGCATTCGTGGTGGCAGGGTGCTGTGGATGGGTGACACGGTGCTGTGGATGGGTGGCTGTGTGCTGCAGATGGGTGACTAGCTATGGGTGGTTGACAGGGTGATGTGGATGGGTGACACGGTGCTGTGGATGGGTGACTAGCTATGGGTGGTTGACATTGTGCTGTGATGGGTGGCAGGGTGCTGTGGATGGGTGGCAGGGTGCTTTGGATGAGTGACAGTCTATGGATGGGTGGCAGGGACTGTGATGGGTGGCAGGGTGCTGTGATAGGTGACAGGGTGCTGTGGATGGGTGGCACGGTGCAGTGGATGGGTGGCAGGGTGCTGTGGATGGGTGACAGTCTATGGGTTGGTGGCAGGTTGCTGTGGATAGGTGACAGGTTGCTGTGCATGGGTTGTAGGGTGCTGTGATGGGTGGCAGGGTGCAGTGATGGGTGACAGGGTGATGTGGATGGGTGACAGGATGATGTGATGGGTGGCAGGGTGATGTGGATGGGTTGCAGGGTGCTGTGGATGGGTGGCAGGGTGCTGTGCATGGGTGGCAGGGTGCTGTGCATGGGTGGCAGGGTGCTGTGATGGGTGACAGGATGATGTGATGGGTGACAGGGTGCTGTGATGGGTGACAGGGTGATGTGGATGGGTGACAGGATGATGTGATGGGTGGCAGGGTGCTGTGGATGGGTTGCAGGGTGCTGTGGATGGGTGGCAGGGTGCTGTGCATGGGTGGCAGGGTGCTGTGATGGGTGACAGGATGATGTGATGGGTGACAGGGTGCTGTGATGGGTGGCAGGGTGCTGTGATGGGTGGCAGGGTGCTGTGGTTGGGTGGCAGGGTGCTGTGCATGGGTGGCAGGGTGCTGTGATGGGTGACAGGATGATGTGATGGGTGACAGGGTGCTGTGATGGGTGGCAGGGTGCTGTGATGGGTGGCAGGGTGCTGTGATGGGTGGCAGGGTGATGTGGATGGGTGGCACGGTGCAGTGATGGGTGACAGGATGATGTGATGGGTGACAGGGTGATGTGGATGGGTGACAGGATGATGTGATGGGTGGCAGGGTGATGTGGATGGGTTGCAGGGTGCTGTGGTTGGGTGGCAGGGTGCTGTGGATGGGGGACAGTCTATGGATGGGTGGCAGAGTGCTGTGGATGGGTGATGGGATGCCACTCACATTGGTGGTTGATAGGTGTGCCAGTGATGGGTGGCAGGGGTTGCCACAGGCACTGCTGGGTTACTGAAGGTGCCAGGGGCACTGTAGGGTGACACTGGGTGCAATGTACACTGATGGGTATTTGGGGTGCACTGGGAAGGGACACAGCTTCCCGATATGTAATATCCAGAGCATAGATCTGGGGATACCCGCAGGAGTGGCCACTGCCCAGCTGTGTGGGGTGGTAATGGTCACCCTCTTATTGGATATATGCCAGCTCATATAGTAACCCTGGGTGCTGCGATTGGCTGCAGGCAGTGGGGGAATCTCCTGATCTGGAGGAACCGCAAGCAGCTCTGTGTGCAGATACACTGGATCTCTGAGCAGAATACACACTGTGTGCAACAAGACGATAGTGTGTGTGTACAGCATGCAAGGGTACAGTGTGTGTGTGTGTGTACAGTGTGTGTACAGTGTGTGTACAGTGTGTGTACAGTATGCATGTGTGTGTGTACTGTATGTAAGGGTGCAGTCTGTGTGTGTGTATGTGTACAGTACGCATGGGTACAGTGTGTGTGTGTGTGTACAGTACGCATGGGTACAGTGTGTGTGTGTGTACATCATGCATGGGTACAAGGTGTGTGTGTGTTTGTGTGTACAGTATGCATGGGTACAGTGTGTGTGTGTGTGTGTGTGTGTGTGTGTGTGTGTGTGTGTGTGTGTGTGTGTGTGTGTGTGTGTACAGAATGCATGGGTACAGTGTGTGTGTGTGTGTGTGTGGGTGTACATTATGCATGTGTACAGTGTGTGTGTGTGTGTGTGTGTGTATAGTATGGGTGGGTACAGTGTGTGTGGGTACAGTGTGTGTGCAGTATGCATGGGTGCAGTGTGTGTGTATGTATGGGTACAGCGTTTGTATGCGTACAGTATGTGTGTACAGTATGTGTGTGTGTATAGTATGTGTGGGTACAGTGTGTGTGTGTGCATCTGTGTACTGTGTGTGTACAGTATGTATGGGTACAGTGTGTGTGTGTGTGTGTGTGTGTGTGTATGGGTACAGTATGTGTGTGTACAGTATGTGTGTGTACAGTATGCATGCGTGTGCCTGTGTGTGTACAGTATCTATGGGTACGGTGTGTGTGTGTGTTTATGCACACATACACACTTTACAGATGTATACAAACACACTTGTTCATACATATAGTAACAGCCTGACAATGTTTGTGCATGTATAGAGTGTTTGTACTGTGTGCCTGTGTGTTTGTGTACTGAGTGTATGGATGTGTATGTGCACATGCATAGTGTGTGTGTGTGTGTGTGTGTGTGTTTGTTTGTGTGTGTGTGTGTGTGTGTGTGTGTGTGTGTGTGTAAAGGTGTACACTGTGTGGTTATTGTATGTGCCTTGGTAGCTCATGTATGTGTGCAAAGCCAGATCATACACAAGGCAATTCTAGGCAGTTGCCTAGGGCCTGTAGAGAGTCTAGGGGCCTTGTGGATGCTAGCTCCCTCCAAACCTTACTGAAAAAAAGTCCAGGCGATCATCACTGGTGGGCAAAAACTGTGATCTTGCCTACGGGCCCGTTTCATCTCAATCCATTTGTGTGTGTGTGTGTGTGTGTGTGTGTGTGTGTGTGTACAAAGCCTGTGTGTCTGTGTCTACAGTGCATGAATGTACGCATGTGTGGGTGTACAATGCATATATATATATATAGAGAGAGAGTTATTATTGCAACATAAGCATGCCTTTAGTAGTGCTGCGCCCTGGGCCATAGCATGGTATCATAGTATAGACCAGCAGGGGGTTCTATCAGAAATAACCTGAGCGTGTGCATTCTATAGATGTTTAATCAGCAGAAATTCTGATCATGAGACCAGCCACACTACAAACATGCTGATACACACAGACCCAACAATATATACATCACACCACACACACATTACACACAGACACACTATATACATCACTCTACACACACATTACACACAGACACACTATATACATCACACCACACACACATTACACACAGACACACTATATACATCACACTACACACACATTACACACAGACACACTATATACATCACTCTACACACACATTACACACAGACACACTATATACATCACACCACACACACATTACACACAGGCACACTATATACATCACACTACACACACACATTACACACAGACACACTATATACATCACACTGCACACACACATTACACACAGACACACTATATACATCACACCACACACACATTACACACTATATACATCACACTGCACACACATTACACACAGACACACTATATACATCACTCTACACACACATTACACACAGACACACTATATACATCACACCACACACACATTACACACAGGCACACTATATACATCACACTACACACACACATTACACACAGACACACTATATACATCACACTGCACACACACATTACACACAGACACACTATATACATCACACCACACACACATTACACACAGACACACTATATACATCACACTACACACACATTACACACAGACACACTATATACATCACTCTACACACACATTACACACAGACACACTATATACATCACACCACACACACATTACACACAGACACACTATATACATCACACCACACACACATTACACACAGACACACTATATACATCACACTACACACACATTACACACAGACTCACTATATACATCAGACTACACACACATTACACACAGACACACGATATACATCACACTGCACACACATTACACACAGACACACTATATACATCACACTACACATACATTACACACAGACACACTATATACATCACACTACACACACATTACACACAGACACACTATATACATCACACTGCACACACATTACACACAGACACACTATATACATCACACCACACACACATTACACACAGACACACTATATACATCACTCTACACACACATTACACACAGACACACTATATACATCACACCACACACACATTACACACAGACACACTATATACATCACACTACACACACATTACACACAGACACACTATATACATCACACTGCACACACATTACACACAGACACACTATATACATCACTCTACACACACATTACACACAGACACACTATATACATCACACCACACACACATTACACACAGGCACACTATATACATCACACTACACACACACATTACACACAGACACACTATATACATCACACTGCACACACACGTTACACACAGACACACTATATACATCACACCACACACACATTACACACAGACACACTATATACATCACACTACACACACATTACACACAGACACACTATATACATCACTCTACACACACATTACACACAGACACACTATATACATCACACCACACACACATTACACACAGACACACTATATACATCACACTACACACACATTACACACAGACTCACTATATACATCAGACTACACACACATTACACACAGACACACGATATACATCACACTGCACACACATTACACACAGACACACTATATACATCACACTACACATACATTACACACAGACACACTATATACATCACACTACACACACATTACACACAGACACACTATATACATCACACCGCACACACATTACACACAGACACACTATATACATCACACCACACTCACATTACACACAGGCACACTATATACATCACACTGCACACACATTACACACAGACACACTATATACATCACACCACACACACATTACACACAGACACACTATATACATCACACTACACACACATTACACACAGACACACTATATACATCACACCACACACACATTACACACAGACACACTATATACATCACTCTACACACACATTACACACAGACACACTATATACATCACACCACACACACATTACACACAGGCACACTATATACATCACACTACACACACACATTACACACAGACACACTATATACATCACACTGCACACACACATTACACACAGACACACTATATACATCACACTACACACACATTACACACAGACACACTATATACATCACACTACACACACACATTACACACAGACGCACTATATACATCACACTGCACACACATTACACACAGACACACTATATACATCACACTACACACACATTACACACAGACACACTATATACATCACACTACACACACATTACACACAGACACACTATATACATCACACTGCACACACACATTACACACAGACACACTATATACATCACACCACACAAACACATTACACACAGACACACTATATACATCACACTGCACACACATTACACACAGACACACTATATACATCACTCTACACACACACATTACACACAGACACACTATATACATCACACTACACACACATTACACAGAGACACACAATATACATCACACTACACACACATTAGACACAGAAACACTATATACATCACACTACACACACATTACACACAGACACACTATATACATCACACTACACACACACACATTACACACAGACACACTATATACATCACACTACACACACATTACACACAGAGACACTATATACATCACTCTACACACACACATTACACACAGACACACTATATACATCACTCTACACACACATTACACACAGACACACTATATACATCACACTACACACACATTACACACAGACACACTATATACATCACACTACACACACATTACACACAGACACACTACATACATCACACTGCACACACACATTACACACAGACACACTATATACATCACACTACACACACACATTACACACAGACACACTATATACATCACACCACACACACATTACACACAGACACACTATATACATCACTCTACACACACATTACACACAGACACACTATATACATCACACTACACACACATTACACACAGACACACTATATACATCACACTACACACACATTACACACAGACACACTATATACATCACACTACACACACATTACACACAGACACACTATATACATCACACTACACACACATTACACACAGACACACTATATACATCACACTACACACACACATTACATACAGACACACTATATACATCACACTGCACACACATTACACACAGACACACTATATACATCACACTGCACACACATTACACACAGACACACTATATACATCACACTACACACACATTAAACACAGACACACTATATACATATCACACTACACACACATTACACACAGACACACTATATACATCACTCTACACACACACACATTACACACAGACACACTATATACATCACACTACACACACATTACACACAGACACACTATATACATCACACTACACACACATTAGACACAGACACACTATATACATCACACTACACACACATTACACACAGACACTATATACATCACACTGCATACACACATTACACACAGACACACTATATACATCACACTACACACATTACACACAGACACACTATATACATCACACTACACACACATTACACACAGACACACTATATACATCACACTGCACACACACATTACACACAGACACACTATATACATCACACTGCACACACACATTACACACAGACACACTATATACATCACTCTACACACACATTACACACAGACACACTATATACATCACACTACACACACATTACACACAGACACACTATATACATCACACTACACACACATTACACACAGACACACTACATACATCACACTGCACACACACATTACACACAGACACACTATATACATCATTCTACACACACACACATTACACACAGACACACTGTATACATCACTCTACACACACATTACACACAGACACACTATATACATCACACTACACACACATTACACACAGACACACTATATACATCACACTACACACACATTACACACAGACACACTATATACATCACACTACACACACACATTACATACAGACACACTATATACATCACACTGCACACACATTACACACAGACACACTATATACATCACACTGCACACACATTACACACAGACACACTATATACATCACACTGTACACACATTAAACACAGACACACTATATACATATCACACTACACACACATTACACACAGACACACTATATACATCACTCTACACACACACACACATTACACACAGACACACTATATACATCACACTACACACACATTACACACAGACACACTATATACATCACACTACACACACATTAGACACAGACACACTATATACATCACACTACACACACATTACACACAGACACTATATACATCACACTGCATACACACATTACACACAGACACACTATATACATCACACTACACACATTACACACAGACACACTATATACATCACACTACACACACATTACACACAGACACACTATATACATCACACTGCACACACACATTACACACAGACACACTATATACATCACACTACACACACATTACACACAGACACACTGTATACATCACACTACACACACATTACACACAGACACACTATATACATCACACTACACACACATTACACAGACACACAAAATATATACATCACACTGCGCACACACACATTACAAACAGACACACTATATACATCACTCTACACACACACACATTAGACACAGACACACTATATACATCACACTACACACACATTACACACAGACACACTATATACATCACTCTACACACACACATTACACACAGACACACTATATACATCACACTGCACACACATTACACACAGACACACTATATACATCACACTACACACACATTACACACAGACACACTATATACATCACACTACACACACATTACACACAGACACACTATATACATCACACTGCACACACATTACACACAGACACACTATATACATCACACTGCACACACATTACACACAGACACACTATATACATCACACTGCACACACATTACACACAGACACACTATATACATCACACTGCACACACATTACACACAGACACACTATATACATCACACTACACACACATTACACACAGACACACTATATACATCACACTACACACACATTACACACAGACACACTATATACATCACACTACACACACATTACACACAGACACACTATATACATCACACTGCATACACACATTACACACAGACACACTATATACATCACACCACACTCACATTACACACAGGCACACTATATACATCACACTGCACACACATTACACACAGACACACTATATACATCACACCACACACACATTACACACAGACACACTATATACATCACTCTACACACACATTACACACAGACACACTATATACATCACACTGCACACACACATTACACACAGACACACTATATACATCACACTACACACACACATTACACACAGACACACTATATACATCACACTACACACACACATTACACACAGACACACTATATACATCACACCACACTCACATTACACACAGACACACTATATACATCACACCACACACACATTACACACAGACACACTATATACATCACTCTACACACACATTACACACAGACACACTATATACATCACACTACACACACATTACACACAGACACACTATATACATCACACTGCATACACACATTACACACAGACACACTATATACATCACACTGCATACACACATTACACACAGACACACTATATACATCACACTGCACACACATTACACACAGACACACTATATACATCACACTGCACACACATTACACACAGACACACTATATACATCACACTGCACACACATTACACACAGACACACTATATACATCACACTACACACACATTACACACAGACACACTATATACATCACACTACACACACATTACACACAGACACACTATATACATCACACTACACACACATTACACACAGACACACTATATACATCACACTGCATACACACATTACACACAGACACACTATATACATCACACCACACTCACATTACACACAGGCACACTATATACATCACACTGCACACACATTACACACAGACACACTATATACATCACACCACACACACATTACACACAGACACACTATATACATCACTCTACACACACATTACACACAGACACACTATATACATCACTCTACACACACATTACACACAGACACACTATATACATCACACTGCACACACACATTACACACAGACACACTATATACATCACACTACACACACACATTACACACAGACACACTATATACATCACACTACACACACACATTACACACAGACACACTATATAC
The DNA here is from genome assembly GCF_040937935.1 of Hyperolius riggenbachi. Lineage (NCBI taxonomy): Eukaryota > Metazoa > Chordata > Amphibia > Anura > Hyperoliidae > Hyperolius > Hyperolius riggenbachi. The sequence goes on along the minus strand of NC_090653.1, from coordinate 22,067,459 downwards.
ATCACACCACACTCACATTACACACAGACACACTATATACATCACACCACACACACATTACACACAGACACACTATATACATCACTCTACACACACATTACACACAGACACACTATATACATCACACTACACACACATTACACACAGACACACTATATACATCACACTGCATACACACATTACACACAGACACACTATATACATCACACTGCACACACATTACACACAGACACACAAAATATATACATCACACTTCACACACACATTACACACAGACACACTAAATATATACAGGATCTTCTCAAAAAATTAGCATATTGTGATAAAGTTCATTATTTTCTGTAATGTACTGATAAACATTAGACTTTCATATATTTTAGATTCAAATACACACAACTGAAGTAGTTCAAGCCTTTTATTGTTTTAATATTGATGATTTTGGCATACAGCTCATGAAAACCCAAAATTCCTATCTCTAAAAATTAGCATATTTCATCCGACCAATAAAAGAAAAGTGTTTTTAAAACAAAAAAAGTCAACCTTCAAATAATTATGTTCAGTTATGCACTCAATACTTGGTCGGGAATCCTTTTGCAGAAATGACTGCTTCAATGTGGCGTGGCATGGAGGCAATCAGCCTGTGGCACTGCTCAGGTGTTATGGAGGCCCAGGATGCTTCGATAGTGGCCTTAAGCTCATCCAGAGTGTTGGGTCTTGCGTCTCTCAACTTTCTCTTCACAATATCCTACAGATTCTCTATGGGGTTCAGGTCAGGAGAGTTGGCAGGCCAATTGAGCACAGTAATACCATGGTCAGTAAACCATTTACCAGTGGTTTTGGCACTGTGAGCAGGTGCCAGGTCGTGCTGAAAAATGAAATCTTCATCTGTGTATACTATATATTCTATACATTATGCACACTGTCCATATATTCTATATTCTGTGTATTCTGTGTATACTATATATTCTATACATTATGCACACTGTCCATATATTCTATATTCTGTGTATTCTGTGTATACTATATATTCTATACATTATGCACACTGTCCATATATTCTATATTCTGTGTATTCTGTGTATACTATATATTCTATACATCATGCACACTGTCCATATATTCTATATTCTGTGTATTCTGTGTATACTATATATTCTATACATTATGCACACTGTCCATATATTCTATATTCTATACATCATGTACACTCTCCATACATTGTATACTCTGTGTATACTATATATTCTGTACACCATGCACACGCTCTATACTTTCTGTATTCTGTGTATACTATTTATTCTATACATCATGCACACTGTCCATACATTCTATATTCTATACACCATGCCTACTCTCCATACGTTCTATATTCTGTACACTATGCACACACTCCATACACTCTATATTCTGTGTATACTATATATTCTATACATCATGTACACTCTTCATACTTTTAACATTCTGTGTGTGCTATATATTCTATACATCATGTACACTCTCCCTATATTCTATATTCTGTGTGTACTATACATTCTATACACCATGCATATTATCTATACATTCTCTGTGGATATTATATATTCTGTACACTATGTACACACTCCATACATTCTATCTTCCTTGTATACTATACATTCCATACATCATGCACATTCTCCTGGCTGAGCATGCGCATGGAACCGGCTCCTGTGCCTGCAGCTCCAGCTGTCTGGGGAATTGGAGCACATTTGGATCTGTCGGATGACATTAATGTGGATATTTTAATGAGGTTTCTGCGTTCCTATTGGCTGCCCTGTGCTGAGTGTGTGCTGCCTATATGGTGATTGCGTTAGGTGATGTACGTTTGTCTGCTGTAGCTGGACTCTGATTATCATCTGCTGCTTGTCCCCCCCAGGCAGGCAGCTTATCACAGGAACGGTGTCCGCGGTGTAGCAAGGGGCTTGTATATGTTGTGCTCTGCGCTGTACACCCCCCAGCGTGACAGTGCGCAGAGTCGTGTCACTTCTGTCACCTGCTGTCACACATTAGGCTGATGATTGTCAGGGAGTGGGGGTAATTAATGGCAGGATCTAATGCTGCTGTTTTCATAATATGCTGTTAGCTTCCTGTGTGATGGGTGTCAATGTCATCTAACAGTCAGGTTATAAATCAGCTGTGTTCATTAATTAACAAGACCGCTCTCCATATACAGCGTCAGTGAGCCCATCTGTCTGCGCAGCAGCCTGACTCACATAGAGGTTCCCAGGTACTCTCATGTACAATTATATGTAGAGGCCACACCACGCCTCCTCTGTACAGTGTGTACTACTCTAATCTATGGGAGTACCAACACTGGCCATATATAGCAATGTACAGATATATGTGCAGGCCACACCCCACACCACGCCTCCTCTGTACAGTGTGTACTACTCTAATCTATGGGAGTACCAACACTGGCCATATATAGCAATGTACAGATATATGTGCAGGCCACACCCCACACCACGCCTCCTCTGTACAGTGTGTACTACTCTAATCTATGGGAGTACCAACACTGGCCATATATAGCAATGTACAGATATATGTGCAGGCCACACCCCACACCACGCCTCCTCTGTACAGTGTGTACTACTCTAATCTATGGGAGTACCAACACTGGCCATATATAGCAATGTACAGATATATGTGCAGGCCACACCCCACACCACGCCTCCTCTGTACAGTGTGTACTACTCTAATCTATGGGAGTACCAACACTGGCCATATATAGCAATGTACAGATATATGTGGAGGCCACACCCCACACCACGCCTCCTCTGTACAGTGTGTACTACTCTAATCTATGGGAGTACCAACACTGGCCATATATAGCAATGTACAGATATATGTGGAGGCCACACCCCACACCACGCCTCCTCTGTACAGTGTGTACTACTCTAATCTATGGGAGTACCAACACTGGCCATATATAGCAATGTACAGATATATGTGGAGGCCACACCCCACACCACGCCTCCTTGGTACAGTGTGTACTACTCTAATCTATGGGAGTACCAACACTGGCCATATATAGCAATGTACAGATATATGTGCAGGCCACACCCCACACCACGCCTCCTCTGTACAGTGTGTCCTACTCTAATCTATGGGAGTACCAACACTGGCCATATATAGCAATGTACAGATATATGTGGAGGCCACACCCCACACCACGCCTCCTCTGTACAGTGTGTACTACTCTAATCTATGGGAGTACCAACACTGGCCATACAGTATATAGCAATGTACAAATATATGTGGAGGCCACACCCCACACCACGCCTCCTCTGTACAGTGTGTACTACTCTAATCTATGGGAGTACCAACACTGGCCATATATAGCTATGTACAGATATATGTGGAGGCCACACCCCACACCACGCCTCCTCTGTACAGTGTGCTGCTACTCTAATCTATGGGAGTACCAACATTGGCCATATATAGCAATGTACAGATATATGTGCAGTAGGGCTGCACGGTTTTTCGGTTTAAAACCGAAACCGCGGTTCGTGGCAAGACGATGTGCTGATCGTCAGTACCATCGGTTTTTTCGGTCTGCTGTTTAATACTTTGCTTCTGGCCCTGCTGTGCGCGGATTGGCCAGAAGCAGTGAATATGTATGAGAGTTAATGAGCGGGGGGGGGGGCGGATCCACTCCAGCGAGCGGCCGGGCACATACAGCATTACCAATCACTGGCTAGCATGGAATGACGGCAGCGGTAGGCGGAGCTGTATGCTCTGTACAGCTCCGCCTACCACTGCCGTCATTCCATCGCTAGCCAGTGATAGGTAATGCTGTATGATGTGCCTGGCCGCTCGCTCTAGTGGATCCGCCCCCCGCTCATTAACGCTCATACATATTCACTGCTTCTGGCCCCGCTGTGCGCGGATTGGCCAGAAGCAGTGAATATGTATGAGTGTTAATGAGCGGGGGGCGGATCCACTAGAGCGAGCGGCCAGGCACATCATACAGCATTACCTATCACTGGCTAGCGATGGAATGACGGCAGTGGTAGGCGGAGCTGTACAGAGCATACAGCTCCGCCTACCGCTGCCGTCATTTAATCGCTAGCCAGTGATTGGTAATGCTGCATGTGCCCGGCCGCTTGCTGTAGTGGATCCGCCCCCCCTTCCCCGCTCATTAACTCTCATACATATTCACTGCTTCTGGCCAATCCGCGCACAGCGGGGCCAGAAGCAAAAATTACGGACAGGACCGGGCAGTGCGGACCAACCTCTCCCCCCCCCCAGCATTTGAAAAAAAAATCGGGGAAAAATCGAAATTGCAATTTCTGAGAGAAAAATCGCAATTTCGATTTTTCCCTAAAATCGTGCAGCCCTAATGTGCAGGCCACACCCCACACCACACCTCCTCTGTACAGTGTGTACTACTCTAATGTATGGGAGTACCAACACTGGCCATATATAGCAATGTACAGATATATGTGGAGGCCACACCCCACACCACGCCTCCTCTGTACAGTGTGTCCTACTCTGATCTATGGGAGTACCAACACTGGCCATATATAGCAATGTACAGATATATGTAGAGGCCACACCCCACACCACGCCTCCTTTGTACAGTGTCCTGCTACTCTAATGTACGGGAGTACCAACACTGGCCATATATAGCAATGTACAGATATATGTGGAGGCCACACCCCACACCACGCCTCCTCTGTACAGTGTGCTGCTACTCTAATCTATGGGAGTACCAACACTGGCCATATATAGCAATGTACAGATATATGTGGAGGCCACACCACACACCACGCCTCCTCTGTACAGTGTGTACTACTCTAATCTATGGGAGTAGCAACACTGGCCATATATAGCAATGTACAGATATATGTGGAGGCCACACCCCACTCCACGCCTCCTCTGTACAGTGTGTCCTACTCTAATCTATGGGAGTACCAACACTGGCCATATATAGCAATGTACAGATATATGTGGAGGCCACACCCCACACCACGCCTCCTCTGTACAGTGTGCAGCTACTCTGATCTATGGGAGTACCAACACTGGCTATATATAGCAATGTACAGATATATGTGGAGGCCACACCCCACACCACGCCTCCTCTGTACAGTGTGCAGCTACTCTGATGTATGGGAGTACCAACACTGGCCATATATAGCAATGTACAGATATATGTGGAGGCCACACCCCACACCACGCCTCCTCTGTACAGTGTGTGCTACTCTAATCTATGGGAGTACCAGCACTGGCCATATATCACAATGTACAGATATATGTGGTGGCCACACCCCACACCACGCCTCCTCTGTACAGTATGTACTACTCTAATCTATGGGAGTACCAACACTGGCCATATATAGCAATGTACAGATATATGTGGAGGCCACACCCCACACCACGCCTTTTCTGTACAGTGTGTCCTACTCTAATCTATGGGAGTACCAACACTGGCCATATATAGCAATGTACAGATATATGTGGAGGCCACACCCCACACCACGCCTCCTCTGTACAGTGTGTCCTACTCTAATCTATGGGAGTACCAACACTGGCCATATATAGCAATGTACAGATATATGTGGAGGCCACACCCCACACCACGCCTCCTCTGTACAGTGTGTACTACTGTAATCTATGGGAGTACCAACACCGGCCATATATAGCAATGTACAGATATATGTGGAGGCCACACCCCACTCCACGCCTCCTCTGTACAGTGTGTCCTACTCTAATCTATGGGAGTACCAACACTGGCCATATATAGCAATGTACAGATATATGTGGAGGCCACACCCCGCACCACGCCTCCTCTATACAGTGTGCAGCTACTCTGACCTATGGGAGTACCAACACTGGCCATATATAGCAATGTACAGATATATGTGGAGGCCACACCCCACACCACGCCTCCTCTGTACAGTGTGCAGCTACTCTGATCTATGGGAGTACCAACACTGGCCATATATAGCAATGTACAGATATATGTGGAGGCCACACCCCACACCACGCCTCCTCTGTACAGTGTGTACTACTCTAATCTATGGGAGTACCAACACTGGCCATATATAGCAATGTACAGATATATGTGGAGGCCACACCCCACACCACGCCTCCTCTGTACAGTGTGTCCTACTCTAATCTATGGGAGTACCAACACTGGCCATATATAGCAATGTACAGATATATGTGGAGGCCACACCCCACACCACGTCTCCTCTGTACAGTGCGCTGCTACTCTAATCTATGGGAGTACCAACACTGGCCATATATAGCAATGTACAGATATATGTGGAGGCCACACCCCACACCACGCCTCCTCTGTACAGTGTGCAGCTACTCTCATCTATGCGAGTACCAACACTGGCCATATATAGCAATGATCAGATATATGTGGAGGCCACACCCCACACCACGCCTCCTCTGTACAGTGTGCAGCTACTCTGATCTATGGGAGTACCAACACTGGCCATATATAGCAATGTACAGATATATGTGAAGGCCACACCCCACACCACGCCTCCTCTGTACTACTCTAATCTATGGGAGTACCAGCACTGACCATATATCGCAATGTACAGATATATGTGGTGGCCACACCCCACACCACGCCTCCTCTGTACAGTGTGTACTACTCTAATCTATGGGAGTACCAACACTGGTCATATATAGCAATGTACAGATATATGTGGAGGCCACACCCCATACCACGCCTCCTCTGTACAGTGTGTCCTACTCTAATCTATGGGAGTACCAACACTGGCCATATACAGCAATGTACAGATATATGTGCAGGTCACACACCACACATGCCTCCTCTGTACAGTGTGTACTACTCTAATCTATGGGAGTACCAACACTGGCCATATATAGCAATGTACAGATATATGTGGAGGCCACACCCCACACCACGCCTCCTCTGTACAGTGTGTACTACTCTAATCTATGGGAGTACCAACACTGGCCATATATAGCAATGTACAGATATATGTGGAGGCCACACCCCACACCACGCCTCCTCTGTACAGTGTGTACTACTCTAATCTATGTGAGTACCAGCACTGGCCATATATAGCAATGTACAGATATATGTAGAGGCCACACCCCACACCACGCCTCCTTTGTACAGTGTCCTGCTACTCTAATGTACGGGAGTACCAACACTGGCCATATATAGCAATGTACAGATATATGTGGAGGCCACACCCCACACCACGCCTCCTCTGTACAGTGTGTACTACTCTAATCTATGGGAGTACCAACACTGGTCATATATAGCAATGTACAGATATATGTGGAGGCCACACCCCACACCATGCCTCCTCTGTACAGTGTGTCCTACTCTAATCTATGGGAGTACCAACACTGGTCATATATAGCAATGTACAGATATATGTGGAGGCCACACCCCACACCACGCCTCCTCTGTACAGTGTGTTCTACTCTAATCTATGGGAGTACCAACACTGGCCTTATATAGCAATGTGCAGATATATGTGGAGGCCACACCCCACACCACGCCTCCTCTGTACAGTGTGTACTACTCTAATCTATGGGAGTACCAACACTGGCCTTATATAGCAATGTGCAGATATATGTGGAGGCCACACCCCACACCACGCCTCCTCTGTACAGTGTGCTGCTACTCTAATCTATGGGAGTACCAACCCTGGCCTTATATAGCAATGTACAGATATATGTGGAGGCCACGCCTCCTCTGTACAGTGTGCTGCTACTCTAACCTATGGGAGTACCAACACTGGCCATATATAGCAATGTACAGATATATGTGGAAGCCACACCCCACACCACGCCTCCTCTGTACAGTGTGCTGCTACTCTAACCTATGGGAGTGCCAACACTGGTCATATATAGCAATGAACAATATACAGGTATGTGCAGGCCACACCCCACCAAGGTTTGGTTTACACTTGTGCCGAATAGTGAATATTCTGTCTGTTTTACTGATCGCCAAATGGATCTGTTGACCCACTGTATGTTACTAATAGGATCTGTTCACACGTCTTAAGGTGCCCATTAATGGTACAATATTTTCCTCTGATGCAATCAATCAGATTTGTATGATCAAATTGTACAGAAATTCACAGATTATGCCGAAAAAAAAATATGTGAAACGACTGTATGATAGATTGGAATACTGTACAGACTTTGCTATCGTCTCTGGCTGCCCATTGGAAGTCCAATTCTAGTGTGTGGACTGAGCCTGATATGAAAGTTGGAACAGTGATCAAGACAAAGGCTAGTCTGGCTCTGGGATGCTAAATGTGAGCACAAACGCACTACAACTGTCACCTGAAGTGATCAGGACTCCATGCCTAGAGTGACAGTTCTGTCCACAAGCTCATACAGCTGCTATGGAGAGTGGAGGCGGGACAACTGAGAGGCATGTGATGGGTTGTTTAGCAGCAGGTGAGATAGGGAGGGGAACAATGTACTCATTGCTGATTGGTTGCAATCCTTAAACAAGAACTGTAGTGAAAATAACAGAAGGAATTAAATTGCTTTTTTTATTACAATATTTATTTATAGATTAATTAGTCAGTGTTTGCCAATTGTAAATCTTTCCTCTTCCTGACTCACATTCTGAAATGTATCACTGGTGGTGACATCTGTAGTTCTGCCAGGTGATCTGATCGGAATATTTGTTACTGAGAGTTCTATGCACAGAGGGAGATGCATGTTTGGCAGCAGGAAAAAGCCATTATTTTCCACAATGCAATGAAGTTCACAGACAGGAAACTGTCAGCACCATGGTCATGACATCACACTGTGGGAGGGGTATTATCACAATATCAGCCATACAGAGCCCCCTGATGATCTGTCAGAGAAAAGGAATAGATTTCTCGTTGGAAAGGAGGTATCAGCTACTGATTGGGTTACAGTTCAATCCTTGGTTACAGTTCCTCTTTAAGTGAGCCAAAAAAGTGAAGTGAAATACTTACCTTAGTAGTGGGGGGCCTCTGAAAGCCCCCCACTGCGTAGAACTTGTTCCTACCTGCACACTTCCTTTTCTGGGCATGCACAGAGCGTTCTAAGCTCTCCACACTATCCAAATCTCATTGCTTCATCTTTAAAGTGGACCTGAACTCTTGCACAGGACAGAAGGAAAACAAAGAGAAATGCACCCTGTATGTATTTAGAGAGTTTGGCCGGCCTAACTCCCCCTCATCTGTGGCTAATCACAACTGCAATTTGATCTCTCAGCTGTGTCAGTTCAGGAACCTCCTCTGCCTTGGCAGATCAGCTGATTTGTAAACACAGGATGTTAACAATAGCTCTGCTTTCATGAAAGCAGGAAGTAGGCACACTGCGGATTTATTGCAGGATTTGTATCAGCTCTAACAAAAAAGTGTTTTTCTATAAGGCTGCTTTCACAGTAAGACGCTACAGGCGTACGTTAGTGCAGCCTGTAACGCAGCCCCACCGCACAGTAATGAAAAATCAATGGGCTGTTCACAGTTCCCACGTTGCGTTACATTGTAACGCAGCACATCCGTTGAGAGTGCTGCATGCTGTTGTTATGCACTGCTAAGCCGCGTTAGACTGTTTGCACATGCTCAGTAGTGTTGGGGAGGAGTGGAGAGCGGCCAGGCACATGGCTAATTGATATTCACTGCATGGTGTGACGTGCAGTGTTTACTTCCTGGAGCTGTCCTCTGTGCGGCGATTGGCCGGGCGGGACCACGTGATGCCGCATGCGTCCAAGAGTACGCATCACGGACGCCAGAGTGAGCTGCACAACGCGGCTCACTTTGACGTCCACATCAGAGAGCACCAGGCGTTGCGTTAGGGGCACGTTATGTGCCCTATAACGTCCCCTAAACGCAACGTCCTGGTGTGTAAGTAGCCTCAAGGTTATTATGCTGTTGTCTGTCTTTTACAGCAGAGAGGAAGTTTCATGTTCAGGTTCCGCTTTAAAGCATAAGTGAAGTGAACCTGTAAGAAATAGTTGCATACTCACCTTTGTAGAGGGAGGTCTATGGATCCCAGAGGCTCCCCGGACCCCTCTCCGTGCTCTCGGCCTACTGCTGTCCCCCTGTGAAAGTCCAGCCCTTCAGGACTTTATGAAAAAGCTTGGAGGACAACGGCTCCATGCTGCTCAGGCACCTGCACATGCGCAGTACGGACCCCTCGTCTTCGGAGGGCCTCGGGGGCACGAGTACTTCTAAAGCTTTCACAAGGATTCCCGGAGGTCTAAATGTGGTGTAAATATTTCCATGGGGCGGAGGAGGAGTCTGAGAGTGGACTGGGAGGGCTCTATGGCATCCAGAGCTTCCCTCTCTATAGGTGAGTATGTGACTTTTATTTTCAGGTCCACTTCAGAATTGTTTTAAACAGAATCCGCAGTGAGAATGATATGGAGGCTGCCATATTTATTTCCTCTTAAACAATGCAGATTGCCCGGCTGCCCTGCTGATCCTCTGCCTCTAATACTTTCAGCCACAGACCCTGAATAAGCATGCGTAGCACAATATTCCTCCACAGCGTAGTAATTCAGGGGCATGGAAAAAAGGGCGCAAAGGGATTGCCGCTAGTAGGATATCAGTTTAATGACTGACACTCTACAACTTATTTCCGATTGTAAAATATTGGTAATCTTAACCGATATTTACTTTGACCTAACCTAACCCTCTCACACAGAATGCTTCTGCAACCTGAAAGAGAAACTCCGACCAAGAATTGAACTTTATCCCAATCAGTAGCTGATACCCCTTTTACATGAGAAATCTATTCCTTTTCACAAACAGACCATCAGTGGGCGCTGTATGACTGATATTGTGGTGAAACCCCTCCCACAAGAAGCTCTGAGGACCGTGGTACTCCTGGCAGTTTCCTGTCTGTGAACCTCGTTGCATTGTGGGAAATAACTGTTTACCGGCGTTTCCAACTGCTAAAAAAAACATGCAGCAGCTACATGATCTGCCAACAGTAAAAATGTCACCATGTAATAAATGTCAGAATGTAAATCAGGGATTTAAAAGATTTTACAATGGGGAAACACTGACTAAATCATTTATACATAATTATTGTAAAAATGGAGCACTTTTTTATTACATTATTTTCACTGGAGTTTCTCTTTAAAGCTGAAGTGGCTTATTTTAGTAAAAACGGCTTCAGCACACAAGTGATCTCCAGCTCTACTGTAACAAAAAAAAAATAAAAACCGCTCCACTAAAAACGCTCCAAAAATCACTAGGCATGATTAGAATATTGCTAGGCACATGCCTAGAATCGCTCTGAAAAACAACTTCAAAAAGCGCTGAGCGTTTGCTTTTACACTAGCGCTTTTTGGTGTGCACTGGCCCTCGTTTCCATCTATGCGCTTCTGTCTGCTTTTCAGCAACATGTATCAATCTGTAACATTGATGTGCTGAAAAAAAGCGGATAGAAGCGGACAGATGGAAACAAGGCCTAACTTAGGCCTTGTTTCCATCTGTCCGCTTCTATCCGCTTTTTTTCATTCTGCTGTTTTTTTCTGTGATGCCAAAAGTGACATCACTTCCTCCCTTTAATTCTTTTGTTTATCAAACAAGCTCGGTGTTCATTTTCCCTCCTTAATGCCTCGTCTTAGTTTCCCACCCACAAGCAAACAATCAACTAGACAACAGGCTTACATCACTGTGTAAATTCTTCAAAGTGTGGGCAATGGGAAGGGGTGTGTGTGTTATAAGATAGTTTCTTTATCTTATCTGAAATAGGAAGCGTCATATTATCTTCATGGTGCAATAAGCTTGTTACTGTAAAAAGAAAGAACATTTCTCACAATCCCGCTGGCAATGCACAGTTCATGCAGTTAGGCAAAGGAATCAGGTAAAAAGGAAAAAAAAAGGGGTTTACAAATATTTTTGGGACACTAACTATTTTTTGCCAATTATTTTATTTTTTGATGTTACAATCCCCTTTAAAAAAAGGAAGAGCTCAGATAATGTCGTCAGTTTTTGCAGTGGAGCTGGAGAGGATTGCCTCTTCCGTAGCGATAGTAGTATCTCTCTTCAGAGGTTTCGCAGCTCGTAGCGCGCTGATCGCATCACGTGCCGCGCTATCTGCGTTCCATTCTCTCTCCAGCACGTTAATAATCTGGCCTTGTGGGTAATCATGCTTGATGTGCACCGCACTCCGCCGCCAGAGACGCCGACTGCCAGCGAAATGATTGCGCTCCTCCCGGAGTCATTTAAACGACTCTATATCTGACGGCCAATAATCTGCAAGTTGCTCCGCCGCTATGGCGGGCGTTTTAATTTCCCCGCAGATGGTTTAATGGCGATCATTGCAGCAGGCCATCCTTGCGGGAAAGCGGGTCTCATTATAGAGACGTTATGAAGACGGGCTCGGCGTGGCGTTCTGTACACCGGTCGCGGGGAGTCAGGCATGCGAGGGGTTACTGGATGTCGCCGTCACAGCTCGTCCGACGTCACTGGGAATGGGATTTGTCCGGGTGACTCACCGCTGACTGTCACCGTGACGCAAGCGTCCGTGAGCCGTGAATTTGGGAGTTTAGAGGCAGAACGGTTTGTGGCGCTGGGAGGAAGGGCTGTGGATGAAATTATTTTTTTTACTGTTGGACACTTTGCGTTTTCTGCTGCCACTTCTAACAGGCAATATCTATTTTATGATCTGCTCAATCGATTTCTTATTGAGTCGATTTATGGAAGGGTGGAGTTCGTTGTCAGAACAGATCCAAACCTGGGCTGGATTTTTCTAAAAAGTATCCACTGTTAAGGTGGTCACTAACGGTCCAATTTTTAACGAAAAATCGTTTGAGCGATCAGAAATTCTGATTGGATTGGTTGTAAATAAATCTCCATTGATGGGCACAATCAATAACGAACGATTATAAAAATAGTCATCCGATTGGATTTTGGGCAAACCAAAATTTGGATTTTCTTGTTGGTTGTGATAGATAGGAAGCAAAGATTGGTTCCTTGATGGTGTAGTGAACGATTTTTCTTCTGATCAGAATTATCTGTTCGCTCAAATGATTTTTCACTAGAAATTGGATCGTTAGGGGCCACCTTTAGGAGGAAATGTTTGTTTGCAACCCCCGACTGTGGTGTGTAGATTGCGGTGTGTACATCGCTTTTGTTTGGCCTTTGGCATTCGTGTCAGCTGATTCATATTTTGGACTTTTTGGCCTTGAAAACCAACCTTTCCCCACTCAACCCAGTAACCCGGAGGTGTCAAACTCAATCACATAAGGGCCAAAATCTAAAACCTAGTCTAAGTCGCCGGCCAAATTGTTTCTTACGATGACGTTGAACAGTCTCAAACTATAGTGATTGTGGGCGGCCTGGATCTCCGCTCCTCCCCCTTCTGGATAGTAGCATAGTGGAGCAGTTTAATATTTCCCTGCTTCAGCATTGCTTCCGGTCTCCTCTGAGCCACCTGACAGCGACATGCTCTATGCTACATACCTCTGACTCCTGAGACTTGTCATGTGATCAGGAGAAGGCGGTATGGAAGTATAGCGTGTGCAGCTGCCAGGAAGAACAGAAGAGACAACGCATCGTTGGAACAGGTACACATTTCACTGCTCAGCTGTGCTACTCTGCTATGTGGGGAGATAGTGGGAAGGGGGCGGGGGGTGTGTAGGTGAGTATGTCTCACCAGTTAGCGGGGTAGGGGGGATTTTCTGCTTACAATGATGGGCATTGAAAGCTCTCGAGGGCCACATAAAATGGCAAAGAGGGCGGCAGTCGGCTTTTGGGCTTTGAGTTTGACACCTGTGCTGTAACCCCAACCATTCTATTCAACAACGAACCCTAACCGACTTTCCCACGTCTAACCCTAACCGGCATTCACAAAGCCTATCTCTAACTGTCCTTATCAACCTTGAACCCAAACTATCATTATCAATAAACAACGCTAAAGCCCTGTACACATACTAGATTAAAGTCAGCTAAGGCGGACGATAACGACTGCCTTAGACGATAATCCAGCATGTGTACAGCAGCCGCTAATCACCCCTCCCCCCAGGCGAATCAACTCGGCCGATACCTTTGTCCCCAACGCTTGCCCCATCCGCCACATGACGTCATGTCTGCGCTGCCCTGTCCTTTCTCCGCCCCCACGCATGGCAACAGAATGTATCATCAGCTGATTCCATGTCTGTTCAGCCCGGCCCAGCGATGTTACCAAAGGGATTGTGTCCCAATTCCCAATATATCATTTTAAGAATTTTAGTCTTTTGTTGGCGCCAGTGGTGTACCTACCATAGTGCTGCAGGAGCTCCCAGCACCGGGTGTAGCCATGACTAGGGGTGCCGCTGTGGTGCTCAGTCACTGTGTTCTTCCACCTGGGACCTTTTTCATAGTTTGAGCAACATTCAGAAAAATAGCAGCAGGCAGTGCAGGGGACTGTACTACTTCCTGCACTAGATGTAGCACCCCTCCCCCCTTCCTGTCCCGTGGACAATGTGTCTTCTCGCTTTCTACACACAGCCTGCAGTGAGTGAATGTACATAGCAGCAGGGTGAGTAGAGAGAATGATTGCTGTGCTGCAGCTGGGACATTAGCAGGGAGAGGAGGCAGGATGTGTTTAGTGCTTCAGAAGTTGCCTATCATTAGTAGCCATGTGGACTGACTGCTGTAATACCACAGTGCCCTAGACTATTGATTATTTATCCTTTTCAGAGTAATTAATCAATAAAGTAGCAGGAAGGAATGGAAGGAGGGAAGCAGGAAGTGGAAGCCACAATGGGGTCACATGATCTGTGCCACATGATCTGTCACATCCTGTGTCATTCAGGTGGTGATGTTGTGTGCCGACTTATCACAACCTCCGCTTGCTTATCTGCCGCTGTTATTGGCTGCAGATATCTTCGGCTATTGGTAAAACCGTTCGCTTCCATACGAAGCAAATTAATTGCGAAAAAATAATTCTGCTCCGACAATGAAATGAACTCTAAAAAGGTCATGAAATGGCCGAGCACAGCGTGTGTGCGTGTGTGTGCGCTGCTGCGTGGCGGAATCAATTCACAGCTGGGGTGGACGAGCGACAGAGGATAATAGGCGTCATTATTTCATTAGTGGCGCCGCCCCGAACGACAGTTCGAGTGGACGAAGAACGACTCTTCAAATTTCTAAGAAAAACGTAATTTTTTATGCCCGCGGCATGAGAGCTCAAGCAGCTATTCCTGCATTAAAGGGAGACTTCATTTTTTGTAATAAATAAAAATGAGCAAGAATGAGGCCTCTTTCACACTGGTGCGATTTCATTGCGTTGTGTTACCCTTTTTTTACCGCAGGGTGTCGCTAAAGCAGGGGTGTCAAACTCAAATCCAAAATGGGCCGAAACTGTACACTGGGACCTAGCCACGGGCTAACCTCAATTTCTACTGGCCACCTTCCTCCCTCATAAAGTTCCCTGGTGTCTAATGCCCCCCCTCCAACCCCTATACAGATCCCTGGTGTCTAGTGGTTCTCCCTCCCCTATATAGTTCCCTAGTGTCTAGTGGCCCCACCCTTCCCTATACAGTTCCCTGGTGTCTAGGGGCCCCCAACTTCCCTAAATAGTTCCCTGGTGTCTAGAGGCCCCCACCCTCCCCTATACAGTTCCCTGGTGTCTAGAGGCCCCACCCTCCCCTATACAGTTGCCTAGTGTTTAGTGCTTTCCCCCTCCCTCCCCCATATGGCTTCCCTGGTGCTCTAGGGCTTCACCTCCAATACAGCTTCCCTGGTGGTCCAGAGAGGGCCAAACATAATGCAAAGCGGGGAAACCACCTGAGGACCAAATTTAATGGCTCTGAGGGCCAGATTTGGCCCGCGGGCCAGAGTTTGACATGTATGCACTAGAGCGATTTTGTGAGCGTTTAGGGAGCAATTCAAAATGCTAGCGATTTCCCTAAACGTTCAGCGAATATTAATGGATGTGCCAAATTCCACTGGTGCGATTGCGATTAGCAAAATAGCTATCGCAGCACATGTAGCATTTGTGCAATGTAAAGTATATAAAGTGGGGAAACCACTGGAGGGCCAAATTGAATGGCTCTGAGGGCCAGGTTTGGCCCACGGGCCGGAGTTTGACATGTAGGCGCTAAAGCAATGAAAGTCTATGGGACATTACATACCTGATGCGGTGCAATGCAGCGGAGGGAGCCGATTTAACGCTAGGGCAACATATTTTGGAGGTGGTATGGTTGAGGTGAGCGAGCGAGAAAGTCCATAGGGAGCGGTTCTCCAATCACAGCAATGGGCTCTATTCACAATCATTTTCCGCTTGCGGAAATGCACTTGCGGTAAATTCCCGACTGAAATAAGGCCATCTTGAGATTCACAAAATTTTACGCATGATTTATAATGAGACCCGCATGATTATTTACCGCATACGTAAAATTGTACGCATTATTTACCGCCATGCGTAAAAAGTGCAGTAAAAGTCGGTAATTCCAGCAAAAAAATTGAAATTTGCAAACAAAAAAGGGGCTCATTATTTCTGACTGAACTACCGATTTTATATCACTTACTAGTACTTGGAGGTACAGACTAACCAGCAAGCTCATGGTGAACCAGAACTCATTGGAGTGTGTGAGGGGCTAAAATGGTCCTAAAAGCCCCCTTACTAAAGTACTAAGGAAAACAAAAGTTTGCTTTCTTAAAACAGAAAGAATTTGCGATAATTCAGGTTGGAGTGAGCTTGAGATGTCTCCCAGTGCATCACTGCTGAATATATGCAAATTAACCATTGTTGCCCTTAGAAGCTAAACACACCTCCAGAACCGCTGGAATGCAATGATGTGTCAGCTTGTTAATTTGTACAGAGCCATAATAATCCAACATGCATACAGACTGTTTCGGATTGTTTGATCCTCATCAGTGCATGGCATGGATTAATTTGGCTCTATGCAGTAGGGCTTGTAACACCGAGAGGCACAGACTAACCAGCAAGCTCATGGTGACCCAGAACTCAATGGAGTGTGTAAGGGACTACAATGGTCCTAAAAGCCCCTGGCTAAAAGGCTAAGGATAACAAAAGTTTGCTTTCTTAAAACAGAAAGAATTTGTGATAATTTAGGTTGGAGTGAGCTTGAGATGTCTCCCAGGCACCACTGCTGAATATATGCATATTAACCACTGTTGCCCTTAGAAGCTAAACACACCTCCAGAACCGCTGGAGTGCAATGATGTGCTACTAGTACTTGGTGATATATTTTGCTTCCCACTGACTTAAAGTGGATCCGAGATGAACTTTTACTCATTGCATAATTGTGTTCCTTTCATATAGTTTATAGGGCATTCCTCAAGCTAAATACTTTTTTGTTTTTGTTTGAATACTCTAATTCCCTATAAACTAAACAAGCCACGCCCACAGCTTTTCAGAGTGCCTTGGCATTTTCAGACAGTAGCAAGGGCTATGGGAGCTCAGTCTGGGCAGGAGGAGGGGGAGGTATTACTAGCCAGAGATTTCAGAGGCAGAGTGGAGGAGGGAGGAGGAGGGGGGATTAGTTTTTTTCACAGGCTGAGTGCCGAAGATGCAGATAAGCCTGCCTCTGTGTAATGCTTACAAACAACATGGCTGCTGTCGTATCACAGGAAGAAATAATCATATTCTTTTGAAGCTGAATGCAGCTAGATTTAGTTTTTCACCTCGGATCCGCTTTAAATGGAGTCTGGAACCTTGAGCGCTGTGTTTGCTGGACTTTATTTTATTTTTTACAAGTTTTTTTATGCCCCTTTTTTTACGCATGGTTTCCGCATGTTTACTATGTAATTACGCCTGTTTCCCCAAATTTGTTACGCATTGTTCCCGCATGCGTAAAACACAGGGCACATTTTTAGTGAATGTGGAAAAAATGCGGAAATGATCACTGGCGGTAATGTAGCAGTAAAACATCTCTTAGGGTCCATTCACACTAGAGTGTTTTGCCACGATTTCGGCAATACGCTCAAACGCAAGCGTTTTTTAAAAGCGCTAGTGTAATAAAACCCTATGGGCCTGTTGTTACTTGGGTGATTTGCGCTAAATGCCACAAATCCCCCAAAATCGTGAAATCGCGGAAAAATTACTCCTGCAAGTTGTGCGCTTTTAAGTGTGAATGGACCCTGACCGCATGTGTGATTGTGAATAGAGCCCAATGTGTACAATTTGAAGAATTCTAATTGGCCACAATGAAGCATTCTAATTGGCCACAATGAAGCATTCTAATTGGCTGAATAGCATGGGCGTATTGTTACTACTCTGAAAGCTAGCAGCTCGAAATGGTGCTGAAACAAGGGCTCTGGTTGGAGGTTAAGAGTAAAGGCTGGAACAGACATCCAATTTCGATTGGCCTATCGCTGGCCAATGTTACCGCTTCCATGTAGAATGAGAGCTTACCTATACTATCTGGTGTTTGTTCATTTGTTAGCAAGTGTCCAGAAACCATCACAACCAGTCTCTTCTTTCACTGGCTGCTCACGGTTATGAATGTTGGGCGAACGCCGTGCCAAACGCACAATAAAAAGGCAAGCAGCGGTTGACATGACGCAGTGGGGTCATGGCGAGGGATGGGGTAGTAGACGACCGTGTGAGCGAGGCCGCAGCGAGCTGCATTTGCGGGTACTCCCCCTCCTCCGCACCAGGCGCGTTACAGATCTGGCCGCAGCTCAACTCGGGGAAATAATATTTCATTACGGATCTCTGACTGCCATAATGCTTTATGTATTTTCAATTAATCCGACACACACTGCAGATTCCGCCATGTCTGGAATTTACGAGGGGTCACGTGACTTTCATTCTCATCTCCTACCGGATTGTCATACAGTCTTTGTATTTATAATCGAATTGTAACTCGCAGGTGCGTGACTCAGACACTACTGCAGCCAAAGAACAGCAGGGCTGCCAGGCAACTGGGGTTGTTTAACAGGAAATAACCCGGACCATCGGGACACCATCCGCTCTGCAGGCAGGATCAGCTGTTTGGGAGCCTACTGTATGTTCTCCGGGTCTGCCTTGCTGCGGGGCCTCTGCCCGTCCCCACCGACGCTGGCCCTGCCCTCCCGGGCCCAAGGGTGACCTCCGGGCACTGCTGGCTGCTCCAACACCCGCTGCATTGCCAGACATCTCTGCTCGGCCACCCACGTGGAGATCCCCAGTGCGAGAGTGGCTCCGCTGGCCACTCCAGAGGCAGTCTCCGCCGACTCCAGCCTGGTGGGCCACCCACGTGGAGGAGCTCCTCTCCTCTGAGCTCTCCCGCAGGCCAGGCCTCCCTCGGTGAGGCCACTGCCATGGAGATCACCCCCACATTCAGCCCTCAATCTGCGGCCATGTCTGATCACCCCACTAGGTCCCCTCTGCCTGCAACCAGGTCCCCTCTGCCTGCAACCATCATCTAATGGACTCTGGACCTGACCAGCCCAGACCGGGCACCAAGCCTTTTCCTTTACACTCTTTCACTTTACACAGCTCTCTCAGTTGCTTTCTCACTTTCGCTCTCTCTACTTTCGTGGACAAATCGGTGCACCTGTCTTGTTGGGAGCGTGTCGCTGTGTAGCGTCCAGTGCCGAAGATGGCAGCGCTCATATCAGCTCTCAGGCTGCTCCTTCAGTCCCACTCTTTTCTGTCCCTGCTATCAATGTATTTGCTGTGCTGTGTTTTGTATTTACGTTAAATGTACGTGTGTGCTGTAATGCCCTGTTTTGCTTTTTATTTTTGCTTTTATATTTTATACGTATGACCCATGCTTGACTGCATGTGATGCTGCACTCTGCTTAATTGTACGCACAAGCTGTAATGTTTTTTTGTCCTATGTATGCTTGTCCTATGTATTTGCCATGCTTAACTGTATGCTATTTCTTGTCTCTTCAACAACGACCCTGTATGTGCCAAAACCAATTCCGGGTACAATCCACCGGTTGTACTTGGCGATAATAAATTCTGATTCTGATTCTGATTCTGATTCTGAAATATGGCAGCCTCCATATACCTCTCGCTTCAGGTTCCCTTTAAAGAGAAACCATGACCAAGATTTGAACTTCATCCCAATCAGTAGCTGATACCCCCTTTCCCATGAGAAATCTATTCCTTTTCACAAACAGACCATCAGGGGGCGCTGTATGGCTGATATTGTGGTGAAACCCCTCCCACAGTGTGATGTCAGGGCCATGGTGTTGAAATCACACTGTGGGAGCCTTGTTGCATTGTGGGAAATAACAGCTGTGCACAGCTGTTTCCAACTGCCAAAAAAAGCAATCAGCATCTGCTTCCAGTGACATCACCTGCCAGCAGTAAAAATTTCACCATGTGGTAAATGTCAGAATGTAAATCAGGGAGAGGAAAGATTTTACAATGGGCAAACACTGACAATCATTTATACATAAATATTGTAAAAATGAAGCACTTTTTTTTATTACATTGTTTTCACTGGAGTTCCTCTTTAAGTCCTCCCATAAGATCTTATCACTTCATATGTAGCACTAATGAAGGCTGAATGAGGTCGAAACAGCTGTTCACAAGTTGGGAGAGATGACTAAGGGCTTTGACCCACTAGAACGTTTTTTTGGCAACGTTTTGGGATCGCTTTCAAACACTAGCGATTTCCCAAAATGCTTTGCAGATGTAAGTGGATGGAGCAGAGCCCACTGGATCGACTGCAATTAGGGAATTCTCAATCGCAGGACATGCATCATTTTGGGAGTGTTACCAATCTAATATATTGTATTGGAGCAGGGAAATCGCTTATAAAGCGCTACCACAAATCGCTAACGATTGCAATAGCGTTTTGTAGTCGGTCCCAGGCCTTAGGGCCCTTTCCTACTAAGAATTGTAATCCGGCTATGATGCGATTGCATTTTTTCTATTTCCACTGCCACAGTTCCGCCACAATCCACCGATAGTATGGCGCGATCGCGGTGGCTTTGTAATTTGCTACTAGAGGATAAAAAAAAAACAGGTGAGAAAATATTTTGAATTGCTGAATCATTGAACAGTTCCATAGAGGCGCGATTGCTCTGCGATTTTCCTGCACTGCGCTGCCTATACTTTGTACAGGAGGACAAACGCGCAAAAAATGCAGCAGGATGACGATTGTGGTAGGCAAAAATCACGTTGCAAATGCATTGTACTAATGGAGACTTTTGACGCGTAATGCATTCCTTAATGTACCTGGCACTTTTGCAATCTGCATGTGATCATAATTGGATCGCAGAAAGCTATTAGTGGGAAAGGGCCCTAAAGCTGTAGACTGTAGGTGTGCGTTGTCCTTCCGTACTGAATGTACACGCCTGGTACATGGCGAAATGCAAGGATGCTAGGAGGATACGATTGTGATACAATTTTGCCTGATCTCAAATATTGGTCCAGATTGGGCACTAAAATCGGTATATCTTTACAGGTAGGAACCCACAAGCAATAGATCTCTCTGCTTCTTCTTATTATTATTATTGATTTATAAAGTGGCAACATATTCTGTGGGTTTTTAAGTTATCTAGTAGGAGGACAACTTGGCCAGCGGTCAAAGGTGAACTGGCCTAACGTAGAGCGTATGGTTGTCAGAAAGAGTGAGTTTTGAGGACACATAAATGTTGGAGAGTGATGGACGTGTTGTGAAAGGGCATTCCAGAGGAGAGGTGAAACGCATGAGAAATCTTGTATACGTGAATGCAAGGCGGTGATTCTAGAGAAGGACAATCGTAGGTTGTGTGCAGATCTGAGATTGCAGTTGGCATGTATATGTTCCTGAAGATATCACGGCTACAATTCTTTGCTAAGTTGATTATTAGACGCTCGTCTTCTGTATAGAAGCAATTCGCAGTGAATGAAATAGTTGGTTTCGGATATTGGTGATAGGTATTGAAATGCTGATGTATACCTAGTAGCTCTCTCATCTCTTCGGGGTTGGCTTTTGTTTATCGTGATTGTTGGAAGCTTCAACAGGATCATTACCTAAACTGCAGTATAGTAAAACAACCACAAGATGTCACTGTCTGTAATATGCTATGGCGATCTAAATGGGATTGTTATTTCCTGTATTTTCTTTGTGTTCTTCTCTGTTCCTCTCTGTTCTAAGTAAGCTGCGTTTCCTAATGGTGGTGGATGATTTATTTTTGCATGTTTTCTTCAGTAAAGAGTTCTAACTTGTTATACTGTTAAACACTCTGCTCCCTCAGTGATTACATTTTTTCTTTTTAGGCTCTGCTTTTCTCAATTCTTGCTGACCTAGTACACATGGGGGTTGATTCACTATAACAAATAGCGTGCCTTATCAGAGTTAACATGCCTTATCAGCATTCACATTCCTCATTAGAGTTAACATGTCTTATCAGAGTTAGCATGCCTTATCAGAGTAGCATAGCGAGCGCTACAAACGTATGCCTGCTAATTGGCACACGTCCTGTCCTGAGCCCCCGTGGGTCCAATCACTTTAAAGGACATTATCCTCGCACTTTGATTGGCCCAATAGGCTGCCTGTCACTTGACAGGAAACTTGACAGGCAGCCTATTGGGCCAATCACAGTGCGAGGATAATGTCCTTTAAAGTGATTGGATCCGCAGGGGCTCAGGGCAGGACGAGTGGAGCTCTCGTCATTGCCAATTAGCAGGCATACGTTCCTAGCGCTTGCTGTGCTACTCTGATAAGACACGCTAACTCTGATAAGGTGTGTTAACAATGATAAGGCATGTTAACTCTGATAAGGAACGCTATTTGTTATCGTGAATTAACTCCAAGGTGAGATATGCTCTCCTTTCGAACGCCGAACCATCCAATATAAATGATCGGATTGTCCAGCATTCACAAGTGAATTTGGCAATTGATCAGAAATGGTTGCTAAATAATCGTTATGCTGGTCGTTGGGTGATGGGACTTGCTGGTGAATGTCGATCTATCTTTTACACACCATACAGTTTCTAAGGGCCTGTAACCAATCGGTGAAATGAGTAAAAAAAAACCAAAAAAACCAAACAAACCTGAAAAAAGATATGGGGAACAAAAGATTGGTTGGAAAAACTGTCTTAAAGCAGCAGGGACAGCCATACTATCCCAGGGAAAAAATAAAAAACACACACATGTAAGTAGATAAATATTTGTTCTACTTGAATAACATACGTATTGTAAAGTCCACATTTTGATTTCAGTGACTTTTATACAGTAAATAAAGAGAAAACTGTTCCAGGCGGTTTCCATCTTTACTGCCTCTGACACAAGTCAATCCTAATGTAATTTCCTCCCTTAGGCCACGGTCACACTGCCCAATCTGCCCATTGTGTGTCTTTGTGTAACGTCGCGCTACGTCACAAGCAGGAAGAGTAATCGCTGAATGCTCGTGGTCAAGGAGACGTTGCTGGACCCGTCGGGTGGGGAGTGTTCAGCTTTAGGCTCAGGATCCGAGATGAAAAAGTAACTATAGCAAGTAACTTGTCTATATATATCTTATTTAAAGTTTAGATAGTTTACACAGCAAATCTAGCTGCAAACAGCTTCAACAGTTTATGATTATTTATTGCTATGATACAATGAGGGCAGCCATGTTCTGTCTGTCACACTACACTGAGGTAAGCTGATAGCATCTCCAGCCCTCAGCCTGTGGAAAATTTCACTCCCCCCTCCTCCTCACTCCTCCCCTCTGCCTCTGAAATCTCTGGCTAGTAACCTCCTCCTCATCCTCCTGCCCAGACTGAGCTCCCATAAGCCCTTGCTATCTGGGATTGAGTGCCAAGGCTCTCTGAAAAGCTGTGGGCAAGGCTTGTTAGTTTATAGGGAATTAGAGCATTAAAACCTAACACAAAAAAAAAGTATTTGGCTTGAGGAATGCCCTATAAACTATATGAAAGGAACACAATTATGCAATAAGTAAAAGTTTATCTCGGATTCACTTTAAGTTGAAAAACAGCCTTAGGGCCCTTTTCCACTATATCAGTTGCTGTCAGTTATAAATGAAAGGGCAACTGATGTGCAAGGTAATGGCTATGTTTCCCCATTGATCAAGCAATCTTAGACGCGCTGACCTGAAAGCTGTTACGGGGGAATTCCATTGATCATTGTGAACAAACATGATGCGGGCGAGGATAAAGAGACTGATGAGTAGACTACACGGGAGGTAAGTATGGCCTGTGTCTGTTTATTTTGCCTTTTATTTTCCAGTTCAGGTTTGCTTTAAGGTAACGAGGGCAGCTCTGACTCAGGTGTTTTGCATTTGTAGATGCTGTCTGCTATTTTCATCGCTGTACATAAAAAAAAAGATTATCTATAAAGCGTCCCACTTCCTCTTTTAGTCTTTCTCCGAATAAACCTTCCTCGCTTTCCATTTCTTTGAAAGAAAAATGTAAACAGAAATCCCTTCTCAGGTGCTCCTGGGTAAGCTGAGGGGGGAAAAAGACACATTAAATAAATGCGAGAAAATTAAAAAATACATTCCATTTGTAAACTGATTAGACGTTTTGCATCGATCCCGGTGACGGTAATTATATGTTTGGCTGCTGGATTTCCCGGAGAGTCAGCCCCTGATTGAAAAGTCGTCGGGTAAGCAGGGGAAGCCGCGGACGGTCAGACGGGGGAGGGGGAAGCCGCGGACGGTCAGACGGGGGAGGGGGAAGCCGCGGACGGTCAGATGGGGGAGGGGGAAGCCGCGGACGATCAGATGGGGGAGGGGTGCTGCGTTGTAGCCGCCGTGGATCTGACGTGACGCAATAATCTGTCCTCAGCATTCAGATCACGCCGCGCCGGGCAACCCCCCTCTCACATCTCCTCTCCTCGCAAAATCACGACCTGCCTTGTAAGATTCGATCAGGAACGGGTTGCGTCGTCTCGCTGTGATTCGTGCAGAGCAGAAAATGCTTGTGAGGCCGGCGTCTGATGATAAAAACCGTCTTCATAGACGATACACATCAGTCATCGTGAAGACGGGGATCTTGCGAAAACATCTGCTACGCACACATAATGCAATTTCCTGTCAGGCTGGTCAAATCGATAATTTCTAGCATGTTTCCAATCAGAAGAGGATCAATTTTTGTGCAGTAGTGATCTGAAAATTGATTGTGTTTTTGATCATTATTATGCTTTCAACCTGGTAGTGTCTCTGTACAGTGTCAGTAGTGTGGTAGTGTCTCTGTACAGTGTCAGTAGTGTGGTATGAGCTCTGTACAGTGTCAGTAGTGTGGTAGTGTCTCTGTACAGTGTCAGTAGTGTGGTATGAGCTCTGTACGGTGTCAGTAGTGTGGTAGGAGCTCTGTACAGTGTCAGTAGTGTGATATGAGCTCTGTACGGTGTCAGTAGTGTGGTATGAGCTCTGTACAGTGTCAGTAGTGTGGTACTAGCTCTGTACAGTGTCAGTAGTGTGGTAGGAGCTCTGTACAGTGTCAGTAGTGTGATATGAGCTCTGTACGGTGTCAGTAGTGTGGTATGAGCTCTGTACAGTGTCAGTAGTGTGGTAGGAGCTCTGTACGGTGTCAGTAGTGTGGTAGGAGCTCTGTACAATGTCAGTAGTGTGGTAGGAGCTCTGTACAGTGTCAGTAGTGTGGTAG
The DNA here is from genome assembly GCF_040937935.1 of Hyperolius riggenbachi. Taxonomy (NCBI): domain Eukaryota; kingdom Metazoa; phylum Chordata; class Amphibia; order Anura; family Hyperoliidae; genus Hyperolius; species Hyperolius riggenbachi. The sequence goes on along the minus strand of NC_090653.1, from coordinate 22,042,007 downwards.
GAGCTCTGTACAGTGTCAGTAGTGTGGTACGTCTCTCTGTACAGTGTCAGTAGTGTGGTACGTCTCTCTGTACAGTGTCAGTAGTGTGGTACGAGCTCTGTACAGTGTCAGTAGTGCGGTATGAGCTCTGTACGGTGTCAATAGTGTGGTACGAGCTCTGTACAGCATCAGTAGTGCGGTATGTGCTCTGTACAATGTCAGTAGTGTGGTGCGTCTCTCTGTATAGTTTCAGTAGTGCGGTATGTGCTCTGTATAGTGTCAGTAGTGTGGTATGAGCTCTGTACAGTGTCAGTAGTGTGCTACGTCTCTCTGTACAGTGTCAGTAGTGTGGTACATCTCTCTGTACAGTGTCCGTGGAGTGGTACGTCTCTCTGTACAGTGTCAGCAGTGTGCTACGTCTCTGTACAGTGTCAGTAGTGTGGTATGTCTCTCTGTACAGTGTCCGTGGAGTGGTACGTCTCTCTGTACACTGTCATTAGTTTGGTACGTCTCTCTGTACAGTGTCAGTAGTGTGGTATGAGCTCTGTACAGTGTCAGTAGTGAGGTATGAGCTCTGTACAGTGTCAGTAATGTGGTACGTCTCTCTGTACACTGTCAGTGGAGTGGTACGTCTCTCTGTACAGTGTCAGTAGTTTGGTACGTCTCTCTGTACAGTGTCCGTGGAGTGGTATGTCTCTCTGTACACTGTCATTAGTTTGGTACGTCTCTCTGTACAGTGTCAGTGGAGTGGTTCTTGCTCTGTACGGCTGTTTCGGCAGGCCAGTGTCAGTGCAGCATTGCTGCTGTTCGTGTTACATAATTGCAGTTATCTGGGTCAGCGGGAAAGCGAGCGGCTGGTATTACTCTATCCTCAGCGCTGTCGCGTGTTTCCACAATACCAGCAGTATAATTACATCGCAGGAAACGGCCATATTAATAAAATTACCTCAAATGCTGCAATCTGGCTTCTCCCGGCTTTTCAGGTGTAGCCGCTGCGGTCTCCGGGGGTCCGGCAGTCCAGGCTCGATACCGGCAATTACATCTATTTCACTATTGTCAGACGGCGAGGACATTGTCTGCCAATCGTTTTTGCTGGTGCGATGGGGGAAGGGGGGGGGGGATACTGCTCTTGTTGTGGATAATCGAGTTGTTTCTATTCCTCAGAATATAAACCCTAGTATACACATCCAATTTTCATTTGCCGATGATTGGCCAATTTTACCACCGCTATCTACACCCCCGAGACTTCATCTTAGCTTCCGGGTCGTAGATATACGTATCTCGCCACGATCCCCAATGTGCGCGCTCCTGCTTGCTCTTGTGAGTGCTCCCGTGTGCATGCTCATTCATAGCTGTTTTAGGGACTGAACTTTTTTGTTAATTTGTATGTCATGAGGGTATATTACTGTTATTGCAAATAAGGGCATGTAATTAGTGACGGACACAAAATGAATAAAAATACACATTTATTTCCAAATAAAATATTGTCGCCATCCACGGTTCAAGGGACATAAACGTTGTAATAAACGGGACAGGTGGGCAAATAAACTGTGTGGGTTTCATCCACAGTACCACGTTAGTTCTAGCGCTATCCAACAGGATACACATACGTATAAACAAATTGTAAGCAGGATTTAGGGGGGCTGACAAATTCCCCTGTCAGTAGTTCAGTTTATCTAGTGACCGGTTCTCTTTAAGCTAGTAATAGTGTATATTTAGTTACGTCGAGCATTAAAAGTATGTATTGAAATCATCTATTACAGCTGGCAGGGAATGAGTTCCAAGAAAGTGATTACTATAGACTCCTACAACAACAGATGCTGTTGTGGTGTGATCAGATTACACCACACTGCAGGCTGACTCACACAGGAGGGACACACCCCCTCTGTCTCTCAGAAAAGCAAGTCAGACAGAATATCTTTGGGTTTACTCAGTTATATATCTCCAGCAGATTCCAACACACTTTACACATTAAATGAAATGGCTGTATCTGGTTTATATGTCAGACTGCCCCTCAGAGGAGGTCTGTGGAATTGCAGCTGCCCCTAGAGGAGGTCAATGGACGTGCAGCTGCCCCTAGAGGAGGTCAGTGGAAGTACAGTTACCCCTAGAGGAGGTCAGTGGAAGTACAGTTACCCCTAGAGGAGGTCAGTGGAAGTATTATTGCTTTTCTCCCTAGAGGAGGACACTGGAAGTGCAGCTGACCCTAGAGGAGGACACTGGAAGGAAGTGCAGCTGCCCCTAGAGGATGAAACTGGAAGTGCAGCTGACCCTAGAGGAGGACACTGGAAGTGCAGCTGACCCTAGAGGAGGACACTGGAAGTGCAGCTGACCCTAGAGGAGGACACTGGAAGTGCAGCTGACCCTAGAGGAGGACACTGGAAGTGCAGCTGCCCCTAGAGGAGGACACTGGAAGTGCAGCTGCCCCTAGAGGAGGCCACTGGAAGTGCAGCTGCCCCTAGAGGAGGACACTGGAAGTGCAGCTGCCCCTAGAGGAGGACACTGGAAGTGCAGCTGCCCCTAGAGAAGGACACTGGAAGTGCAGCTGACCCTAGAGGAGGACACTGGAAGTGCAGCTGACCCTAGAGGAGGTCAATGGAAGTACATCTACCCCTAGAGGAGGTCAGTGGAAGTACAACCAATGTATTTTGTCTAGGATAGTCTGTGGCAGCCGTGATGATTCCCACCAATGAGAGCGTCATGTGACGGGTCCAGTCCCTCGCCAGCCCCTCGTCCTCCCCCCGTCTGTGCGCAGTGGCTGATCGCATTGTTGATATTGTGTTTATGATTTATTGCCGCGTTTGCGATGATTAAATGATGAGCGGCGGCAGTTCTGGGTTCGCGGACGTCTCTGTTTGCCATTAAGGGAGACATTATAGAATCGCAGCCTCAGCAGAGCTCGCTGGCGTGTCATTAGCACAAAGTGCAGAGCGCGTGAAATCCTCCCGCTCCGCCGCCAGTCGCTGAGGCTCGCAATCGCCTCGCCCAACTTTCACCGCCGTCCTTTATCTCTGCGCAGACCCAGAGAGCCTCAGCCCAGACACCAGCTTTTCTGAATGCTTTTTATTAACTCTATATCCATAGCTCCCAACTGTCCCTTTTTTGTAGCGGGTTCCAGGCCTAACTGTCCTAAATGTCCTTTTTTCGGAGGGACAGTCCCTCTTTGGGAGCCCTGCCCCTCTGTCCTCCTCATTTGTCCCTCTTTCAGGAGTTTGTCCCTCTTTCTATGTAAATATATATATTTCTCTACTACAAAATGTGTTTGACTCTAAACTTTATTCCCATCCTTTAAATTGATATATTACTAATTATAAAATGTTAATATGAAAGAAAATGAACCAGGATAGAAAGGACCAGTGTGGTTTGAATTATAAACCAACATATTTTTCTTGAGAAAACTTTATGTAATACGTGACTAGGGGTGTGGCTAGAGGTGTGGAAGGGGCGTGGCTTAAGTGTCCCTCTTTCTCATCTCAAAAAGTTGGGAGGTATGCTAAATCTTTTTTTGTCGCACAGAACACAAGCCAAAAAACGTTTCAATTTTGCAGTCTCGACCGCTACCCTTTAGCCACTCCTGCAAAGATAAAGTGGACCTGAACTCTCGCCCAGGACAGAAGGAAAACACAGAGAAATGCACCCTGTATGTATTTAGAGAGTTTAACCTGTCTAATTCCACCTCATCTGTGACTAATCACAAGTTGTAATTTTATCTCTCACCTGTGTCAGGTCAGCAATCTCCTCTGCCACGGCAGAGCAGGTAATTTGTAAACACAGGATGTTAACCCTATGTTTGCTTCCATGAAAGCAGGAAGTAGACACACTGCAGATTTATTGCAGGGTTTGTATCGTCTGTAGTTATTAAATGTTTTTTCTTTAAAGGTTGTTATGCTGTTGCTTATCTTTTAGAGGAGTGAGGAAATTCTGAGTAACAACACAGATGAAAAAGATTTTTATCCTGCGCTACTGGAGGACAGCAGATTTTTTTGTATATTTGAGAGGTATTCTTTTTGTCAAATGCACTAGGTGCTGCTCTTCACCTGGGCGGTACCAGGCACTAAGTTGAACAAGAAGAAAACACGAACGCTCCTATGGTGCATTAACCTTATCTACCTATTTCCTTAAAAACGTCACTACCGGTTTCGGTGTATGCCACGCCTTCCTCAGGTCACATATGCCGAAACCGGTAGTGACGTAGAGAGGCATTTAGCGTGACGAGTCGACGTCCCCCTCATCTCCTGCTCCACCGCACAAATAGCGTGGAATTAGCTGTAGCGATCCCAGGTCCTGGCCAGACCGAGGCAAGGAGAACAGATCGTGGGCGGCCTCTGATATGCACTGTAACTACCTTTGAAATTTAAGTGCAATATATTGTTTTTGTGGAAATAAGTTAATGCACCATAGGGGCGCTCTTGTTTTCTTCCAGGAGATCAGGTCCACTTTAACAAACATAGGGCTTGATTCACAAAGCGGTGCTAACTGTTAGCACGCTTGGGAAAAGCCCTTTATCATGCCTAAAACCTTTTTGCGTGTGCTAATTAGCGCTCGCGCGCAAAGGGCGGTGCGCGCGAATGGCGCACCTTGTGTGCCTATAAGGTCGCATTGGATGCACCCTAAACGTCGCATAGGTGCATAGGGTGCACAGTTTTCGTCGCACCCGGTGCAACGTTTCGTGGGCACCGGCCTTTGCGTGTGGGACTTTGCGCGCGATCTTATTCAGCTTGGTGTCTGCTAACTACTTAGCACCCTAGTTAGCACGCCCAAAGCCTTAAGGTGTGCTAACTAAGTTAGCACGGAATAATGAGTCAGGCCCATAACCTCTTCCTGATGCCTAACCTTAACCTTTCAATTCTGGGACCTCTCTTACGTGGGCAGATGAAGGTGGTGGACAGGCACCCCCTCCATAGAGTAGCATCTGTAGTGATCTCAGACGCAACACCAGACTTGTTTTGCTGGTAACACCCCTGTATGTCAAACGCGACACGCGGTGTTACTGAACCCTGCCATATGGCTGCATGTTATTGTACGACAACTGGTGGTGGTGACGTCTTTAAAGAGGAACTCCAGCCTAAACAAACATACTGTTATTAAGTTACAATAGTTATGTTAATTAAAATAGATAGGTAATATAATCTCTTACCCACCCTGTTTTAAAAGAACAGGCAAATGTTTGATTTCATGAAGGCAGCCATCTTTTTGGTTGAAAGGAGGTGACAGGGAGCATGAGACACAGTTCCAACTGTCCTGTGTTGCTAGGCAACGTGAATAACAACATAGGAAAGCCCATCATGCTTTGCACAGCATCAGGGGAAAAAAACCCGGGCTTTTTTTCTTTGATGGGTGGAGCTTAGATAAAAATGCAGCTAAAAATGATGCTTTGGTAAGAAAAACAAAGTTCTGATGCTGTGAAACTGTTAAAGAAACACCAGGCCTTTTCAGTGCTGCTGAGTAGATTTTTAGTCCGGAGGTTCACTTTAAGGTCCATACCCAGGAAACATTTATATGAAAGATTTTGTTTGTGTGTCGTGCGGCATCGCGCAAACCACCGTTTTATAAAAAGTTGTTAAAAGATGGTTAAAGGTTGCCGATGAACCACACTTGTTGCTTTTGAAAGAGCATCATGGTGGATCACGTTGGGATCAATTCTTCAAATCTCTGCTAAAGTTAGTGGACTTTAGCACAAAAAAATCGCTTACTTTGAATGATCTTTCACGTCCCGTTGTTCGAAATGCTCCGCTTACGATATTGAAAGACAGATCGTGGAACAATCGTTAATGGGCGGAGTTCCATGATATATCTTCCAGTGTGTACTCAGCTTAAAGTGAAAATTGAATAAGGCATTAATACTTACCTGGGGTTTCCTTCAGCCCCCTTAAGACTGTGGGCTCCCTCACCCTCCTCTCAGGCCACTCCGATCCCTCGCTGGCCGCACTAGTCTTTCCCTCCAGCGGGGCTCGGCCGCACACACACCCCGTCACCATTCTGTGCCAGTGCAGTAGTACTGCGCAGCACTGCGGGACTGGCGGCGATTTGAGGAAGAGACAGGTCAGCCAGCGGGCTATCGGAGTGGCATCGGAGTGGCATAGGTGGACGGCAAGGGAGCCAATGGCCTAAAGGGGGCTGAAGGAAGCCCTAAATAAGTATAAATGCGTTATTAAATTTCGTCTCAGGTTTCCTTTGAATCCTGTCAGATGCAGCGCTATGGAATGTTTGAGAAACTAATGCCTGGTCTCCATGAATGCTTGGGTGACAGGGAGAATAATTGTGGGGTGACAGTAGGAATAGTTGCCAGGTGACAAAGTAACATTGGGCAAATTTGCTAAGTGACCGTGGGAATATTTGCCGGGTGACAGTGTGGATAGTTGCCGGGTGACAGTGGGAATAGTTGCCGGGTGACAGTGGGAATAGTTGTCGGGTGACAGTGGGGATAGTTTCTGGGTGAAAGGGGGAATAATTGTGGGGTGACAGTGGGAATAGTTGCCGGGTGACAGTGGGGATAGTTGTCGGGTGACAGTGGGGATAGTTTCTGGGTGAAAGGGGGTATAATTGTGGGGTGACAGTGGGAATAGTTGCCTGATGACAGAGTGACAGTGTGGATAGTTGCCGGGTGACAGTGTGGATAGTTGCCGGGTGACAGTGGGGATAGTTTCTGGGTGAAAGGGGGAATAATTGTGGGGTGACAGTGGGAATAGTTGCCTGGTGACAGAGTGACAGTGTGGATAGTTGCCGGGTGACAGTGTGGATAGTTGCCGGGTGACAGTGGGGATAGTTGCCGGGTGACAGTGTGGATAGTTGCTGGGTGACAGTGGGAATAGTTGATAGTGAGGATAGTTGCCGGGTGACAGTGGGGATAGTTGTTGAGTGACAGTGGGGATAGTTGCTAGGTGACAGGAGGAATAATTGTGGGGTGACAGTAGGAATAGTTGCCTGGTGTTAGAGTGACAGTGTGGATAGTTGCTAGGTGACGGGGAATAGTTGCTGGGTGACAGAGGAGAATAGTTGACAGTGGGGATAGTGGGGATAGTTGCTAGGTGACAGGGGGAATAATTGCGGGGTTACAGTAGGTATAGTTGCCAGATGACAGAGTGACAGTGGGGATAGTTGCTAAGTGACAGTGAGAATAGTTGCCGGGTGACATTGTAGAAAGTTGCCGGGTGACAGTGTGGAGAGTTGCCGGGTGACAGTGTGGAGAGTTGCCGGGTGACAGTGTGGGGAGTTGCCGGGTGACAGTGTGGAGAGTTTCCAGGTGACAGTGGTAATAGTTGTGACAGTGTGTATAGTTGCCGGGTGACAGTGGGAATAGTTGCCAGGTGACAGTGGGAATAGTTGCCGGGTGACATTGTAGAAAGTTGCCGGGTGACAGTGTGGAGAGTTGCCGGGTGACAGTGTGGGGAGTTGCCGGGTGACAGTGTGGAGAGTTTCCAGGTGACAGTGGTAATAGTTGTGACAGTGTGTATAGTTGCCGGGTGACAGTGTGGATAGTTGTCAGGTGACAGTGTGGATAGTTGCCGGGTGATAGTGTGGATAGTTGCCAGGTGACAGTGGTAATAGTTGCCGGGTGACAGTGGGTATAGTTGCCGACTGACAGTGTGGATAGTTGCCAGGTGACAGTGTGGATAGTTGCTGGGTGACAGTGGGTATAGTTGCTGGGTGACTGTGAGTATAGTTGCTGGGTGACAGTGTGGATAGTTGCCGGGTGACAGTGGGGATAGTTTCCAGGTGACAGTAGGTATATTTGCCGGGTGACGGTGTGGATAGTTGCCAGGTGACGGTGTGGATAGTTGCCAGGTGACGGTGTGCATAGTTGCCAGGTGACAGTGGGAATAGTTGCCGGATGACAACGTGGATAGTTGCCAGGTGACAGTATGGAGAGTTGCCTGGTGACAGTGTGGAGAGTTGCCTGGTGACAGTGTGGATAGTTGCTCGGTGAGAGTTGGGATAGTTGCCGGGTGACAGTGGGGATAGTTGCCGGGTGACAGTGGTAATAGTTGCCGGGTGACAGTGTGGATAGTTGCCAGGTGACAGTGGGTATAGTTGCTGGGTGACAGTGAGTATAGTTGCCGGGTAACAGTATGGACAGTTGCAGAGTGACAGTAGGGTGTGAGAACTGCGTGTTGTCAGAGCTGGTAGAGAGCCCCTCCTCGGCAGCACTGCACATGTCTGCTCTCGTGTGCGGACCCCCAGGAGCCCCCCCAGGCCTTGGCCTGACACACAGAATTAGAGACACGTCGGCAGAGAGCAGGCAGTCCTCAGAAGACCTCAGATACTGGCAGATCACACGCCTGTCTGTGGGGTGACTGCCGCTCACAGCTTACAGAGGAGGCACAGAACCGCCAGCAGCAGCCAATCAGCACGCAGCGTCCATCGTGCTCATTACACAGGCATGTCCTCACCTGGCACTGCCTTAAAGGGTCACCCCACTTCAGACTGAGATCTTCATGGAGATTAGACAGGTTAATGTGCTGTTACTCTCTCATGCACTCAGGTGGTCTCTGTGCTCCTTAGATCCCAGCTCTGCACCCCTTGCTGAACTCATTGCTTCAGTGCAGTGCTTCAGGACGGAGCTGGCAAAATAGTTGCTTATAGGGAACCAAAATGTGATTTAATCAATGGATGCTGATTAAAGAGGTCCTGTAGTGAAAATAGCCTCATTAATACAATTGCTTATTATCTTACAATATTGATTTATAAAACATTTAGTCAGTGTTTTCCCATTGTAAAATCTTTCCTCTCCCTGATTCACATTCTGAAATTTATCACTGGTGGTGACATCTTTACTGCTGGTAGGTGCAGCTCTGAGGAATGTTTGTTTACTGAGAGCTCTAAAGCCAGTTAAAATAATACCTGGTCTCCCAGAATGCTCTGGGGAAGAGAATTCTGCATAGCTAATTAGCCTAGGCTGTGCCATCACTGCGAGGGGGGAGCTACATACCAATATACAGCAATATATACGGTAGCTATAGGAAGTGTTTCTGATGCTGAAACCAGGAAAATTACCATAAAAGTGGGTATCCTGAATAAAATTTCAGCGCGAAAAAGTATTGGGGTGGTTCAGATCTTCCAGAGTTAAAGAGGAACTGTAACCAAGGAGTGAACTTCATCCCAATCAGTAGCTGATACCCTCTTTCCCAGGAGAAATCTTTTCCTTTTCACAAACAGACCATCAGGGGGCTCTGTATGGCTGATATTGTGGTGAAACCCCTCCCCCAGAGTGATGTCAGGACCAGGGTGCTGACATCACACTGTGGAAGCCTTGATGCATTGTGGGAAAGCAGCATCTCCTTCCAGTGACATCACCTGCCAGGAAGTAAAAATGTCACCATGTGATAAATGTCAGAAAGTAAATCAGGGAGAGGAAAGATTTTACAATGGGCAAACACTGACTAAATCATTTATACATAATTATTGTAAAAATGAAGCACTTTTGTTCATTACATTATTTTTACTAGAGTTCCTGAATACTCGCCTGATGGATCCCAGCGACATCCCCTGACGACAAGCGCTCTCCGATCCATCTTCCTGCCGGCGGGTATGTGCGATGTCACACGGCAGCACACCACGGGCGCGAACGGGAAGCGATCGTGGAACTTTGTGCGGAGTCATCTGGGATCTTAAAGGACACAACCTAGAAACCTAAACAAACCCCATCTACTTACCCGGGGCCTCCTCCAGCCCCTGCCAGCCGTCCTGTGCCCTCGCCGCAGCTCTGCTCCCCGCCGGTGGCCCGGGGTCCATTCCAGCGCAAGATGTTCACTGCGCCTGTGTGAACGGCTCTCAGAGTCGCGCTGATCTCATCAGGACAGTACTGTGAAGGGGCGGTAGTTCTGCGCATGGGCAGTACAGCCCGGATGACGTCAGTGCGACTCTGTGAGCCACACGCTGGAGCGCGGGAAGATGCCAACCTGGCGAGGTCGGTATCTCCAGCGGAGGGGACCGAGAGCCACCGGAGCTGCAGTGAGGGCACCGGACAGCTGCCAGGGGCTGGAGGAAGCCCCAGGTAAGTAGACATTTTATTTTTATTATCCCTGGACCTCCCCTTTGAAGATCGAATCCGCCATGACGGTCGTTATCGGCGCGCGCCGCTAAACATTGCTTTTTTAAACGTGTGCCTGTACCCACGTGGGTACAGGCCTTAAAAGACCACTAAGGGTACAGGCCTTAAAGGACCACTAAGGGTACAGGCCTTAAAGGACCACTAAGGGTACAGGCCTTAAAGGACCACTAAGGGTACAGGCCTTAAAGGACCACTAAGGGTACAGGCCTTAAAGGACCACTATTGGGAAAAATTGTAATACATACTGTACAGAAGAAGCATGTTTCTTCCAGAGTAAAATGAGCCACATATTACTTTTTGTTGCTGCCATTTACTGTAAGTAGTAGAAATCTGGCAGGTTTCTGACTAGTTCATCTCTTCATGGGGGATTCTCAGTACTTCATTTATTCTTTACAAAAGCACTCTCTGGAAAGGATCTATACAAAGATGCCAGCTGACCTCCCTACCTATTTACACACTATTCTCGCAGTTAGACTAAGCAACTGCTGTTCACTATGTGCTTTTGTATATAATGAAAACCCTGAGATCCCCCCACGAAGAGATGGACCAGCCCAAAACCTGTCGTTAATGTCAGATTTCTACCACCTACTGTAAGTGACAGCAACACTGGGGCAAAGTAATTAATAGCACATTTTATTTGGGAGAAAAGTACCTTTTATTTATGTGTTTCTATGTATTGAAAAGTGAAGAGAGAGGTGTATGGAGGCTGCCATATTTATTTCCCTTTAATCAATACCAGTTGCCTGGCAGTCCTGCTGATCCTCTGCCTCTAATACTATTAGCCATAGCCCCTGAACAAGCATGCAGCAGATCAGGTGTTTCAGACATTATCGTCAGATCTGACGAGATTAGTTGCATGCTTATTTCTGGTGTGATTCAGACACTACTGCAGCCAGATAGCCCAGCAGGGCTGCCAGGCAACTGGTATTGGTTAACAGGAAATAAATATGGCAGCCTCCATATTCCTCTCACTTCAGTTCCCCTTTAACATTTTACAATTTTTTGCAATAGTGATCCCTTAATGATGGATGAACATGATGGGGGATGGGGGAGTCACTGTCAGGCTGGAAGGATTGTGGCGCTGCCATGAGATATGATATTCCCCGGCGGCGGAAGTCGCGTCGATATCGGGAGTGCACTGCGGCGGGCTGGCTGCGGATTGTAGTCATCGCTGAACCCGGGCCAAGCTTCCTGTCCGCCTCCCTCGCAGGTTCCCCTCAATCCACTTCCCCCGAATCCTGCGAACCACTAATTAGAGCAGAAGTCCGGAGGGTTCCATTCTTTCCACAAACAAGGAGAAACGCTTTCCCGCTCTCCTGGAGGGACGGGAAGGATGAGGCCCTTTCATGGCGCTCCTGAGAAATCGCTGCTTCTTTCCGTCCTTCGCTGTGCGGGACCGTCGCCCTCCGTACGGTGAATGGCCCCCTCGCTGGCCCTGCAGGACATACAGGCTGGAATTGGCTTTACTGATTACTCTTGTATTCTGATGACATCCTCGAGCTGCATAAATTAGCATAGAATTTACATCCGGTCAGAATTAGTGGCATCCCGTCGCCCAATCCGTGAGGAAGGTGGAGGCCCCCATTGCTGATTCACCTAAAAATGTTACCAGTTTTGTGGCAGTTGCATTTATCCTTATTATTTAGGACACCTGAACTGAGAGGGGTATGGAGGCCACCATATCTATTTCCTGTTAAACAATACCAGTTGTCTGGCAGTCCTGCTGATCTCTTTGGCTGCAGTGGTGTCTGAATCACACTCCAGGAACAAACATGCAGCTAATTCAGTCACACTTCAGTCAGAGCCCCCAGGTAAGTGAAACACTTTGTTATTTTTAACCTTTCAGTTCCATTTTAACTTGATTGAAAAAAAAATGGAGGACCTGATACTTTGCATACATAACAGAAGGAGGAATTTGAGGAGACCTGGTCCAAACGGATAAGATTAAAAAAAACGCGTGCATGAAAAAAGGGAACCGTGAAAAAAAGGGCCCGGCTGGATAACGAAAGGGCGCCAGTGGATAATGAAATCTGATAACGATAAACATCATTGGCAAACTTTGTTATCGATAAATAAAAAAGACGGGAAATAATAACGAAAAGATATTTATGTTAAAAATTGTTACGTACCGTAATTCAACAATATAGCTTAACCGAACTCTAATCTCGCACAGAACCCTCCCCTGGTGGTGCCTAAAACTAACCAACCCCTGGTGGTGCCTAACCCTAACCACCCACCGGTAGTGCCTAACCCTAACCATCCCCCTGGTGTTGCCTAACCCTAACCACCCCCCTGGTGTTGCCTAAGTCTTACTGCCGCTTGGGTGGTGCCTAACCCTAACCACTCTTCCTGGTGGATCCTAACCCTAACCACCGCCCCTGGTAGTGCCTAACCCTAACCATCCCCCCTGGTGTTGCCTAACCCTAATCCCCCCCTGGCGTTGCCTAAAACTAACCGCCGTTTGGGTGGTGCCTAACCCTAACCACTCTCCCTGGTGGATCCTAACCCTAACCACTGCCCCTGGTGGTGCCTAACCCTAATCATCCCCCCTGGTGTTGCCTAAAACTAACCGCTGTTTGGGTGGTGCCTAACTCTAACCACCCCCCCTGGTGTTGCCTAACCCTAACCACTCCCTCTGCAGAAACACCGTTTTACACATAGAAATGATAATATCTTTGATAAGATAAAATCTGTACATATGAACGAAATAATATGACAAAAACTATAACATTGCAAGCTTCTAAAACTATTACTACTTCAAAAACTTTAATGTTCTAATGTTGTTAACGATATTTAGTGCGGCGCCCTTTCTTCGCTGTATTAACGATAATTGCATTAAAGTCTATGGCGGGCCCTTTTTGGCCACCCTCAGTCGGGGCCCTTTTTTTCTGCTACCAAAAATACTGATCTATTTCCTGTTAAACAATATCAGTTGTCTGGCAGTCCTGCTGATCTCTTTGGCTGCAGTGGTGTCTGAATCACACTCCAGGAACAAACATGCAGCTAATTCAGTCACACTTCAGTCAGAGCACCTGATGTGCTGCATGCTTGTTCAGGGGCTGTGACTAAAAGTATTAGAAGCAGAGGATTATTTAAATGGAAATAAATATGTCAGCCTCACAGCTCACCCGCTTTTTTCCTCCTCCATCACAGCCTGTAGGCACTGAAAAAGTATAAAAACTCAGTCATTAGGCATCTTTTAAAGAGAATCTGAAGCGAGAATAGATCTCGCTTCAGACCTCATATATAGCAGGGGCACTTGTGCCCCTGCTAAAACGCCGCTATCCCGCGGCTTAACGGGGGTCCCTGTCCCCCCAAATCCCCTCCGTAATGCGGGGGAGCGCTTCCTGGCTGGGGCAGGGCTGACCGCCGCAGCCCTGCCCCACGCGCGTCTGTCAGCGCGTATCTCTTCCTCTCCCCCGCCTCTCTCAGTCTTCCTTCACTGAGTGGGGCGGGGGAGAGGCGGCGATGCGCGTCTGATAGACGCGACTGGAGGCAGGGCTGCAGCCGTTAGCCCTACCTCCAGGAAGAAAGAAATGTACGACCAACTTTCCGACCATCTTTTGCGGGGGGTGGGTTGGGGGTGAAGGGACCCTCGTGCAGCCGCGGGATATATGAGAGCTGATGCGAGATTTAGTCTCGCTTCAGTGTCTCTTTAAATGCAGCTAAATAGTTAATACTGGAAACACTGGAAAGCTCAGTCCCCTCCTTCAGTCCAGGAATGGATTGAAGAAGTTAAAGCGAAACTGAAATGTTAGGAAAAACTAAGTATTTAACTTAAGGTGGCCACTAACGGTCCAACTTTTAGCAAAAAATTGTTAGAGTGAACAGAAATTCTGATCGGAAGAAAAATCGTTCTCTACACCATCAACAAACCAATCTTTGCTTCCTATCTATCACATCCAACAAGAAAAATCCAAATTTTGGTTTGACAAAAATCCAATTGGACGACTATTTTTATAATCGTTCATAATTGGTTATGCCCATCAATATAGATTATTTACAACCAATCCGATCAGAATTTCTGATTGCTCGAACGATTTTTCGCTACAAATTGGACCGTTAGTGGCTTCCTTTACCTGGTGATTCTGCCAGCCCCGTGCAGCCTTCCTATCTCACGCCGGTCCTCCCGGATCCTCTGTTCTCCCGCCGCTAGCTAATTTCGGTTCGGTCGAAGTGGAAACTGCGCCTGCACGCTCTGGGCCATGCGTAGTTTTTTTCGCGTTCTGGCGAAGAAAAAGTGCAGGACGCTATATCGGGCGGGATCGTGAAGAAAGCTATGTGTGGCTCGGGTCGCGCAGGCGCAGTTTCCGTTTCAACCAAACCGAAAGTAGCTGGCGGTGGGAGAATGGAGGATTCGGGAGGACCGGGACAGGAAGACTGCAAGGGGCTGGCAGAAGCCCCCAGGTAAGTGAAACACTTTGTTATTTTTAACCTTTCAGTTCCGCTTTAACTTGATTGAAAAAAAATGGAGGACCTGATACTTTGCATACATAACAGAAGGAGGAATTTGAGGAGACCTGGTCCAAATAGATAAGATTCAAAAATACACCTGCATGAAAAAAATGACACAGGTGGATAACGAAATATGATAATGATAAACATCATAGACAAACTTTGTTATCAATAAATACCGTTGTTAAAACAGACGGGAAATAATAACGAAAATATATTTGTGTTAAAAATCGTTACGTAATTCAACAATATAGCTTAACCGAACCCTAATCTCACACAGAACCCTCCCCTGGTGGTGCCTAAAACTAACCACCCCCCTGGTGGCGCCTGACCCTAACCACCGCTCTTGGTGTTCCCTAACCCTAACCACCCCCCAGTAGTGCCTAACCCTAACCACCTCCCTGGTGTTGCCTAACCCTAACCATCCCCCCTGCTGTTGCCTAAACCTAACCACCCCCCTGGCGTTGCCTAAATCTAACTGCCGCTTGGGTGGTGCCTAACCCTAACCACTTTCCCTGGTGGATCCTAACCCTAACCACCGCCCCTGGTGGTGCCTAACCCTAACCATCCCACCTGGTGTTGCCTAACACTAACCACCCCCCTGGCGTTGCCTAAATCTAACTGCCGCTTGGGTGGTGCCTAACCCTAACCACTCTCCCTGGTGGATCCTAACCCTAACCACCGCCCCTGGTGTTGCTTAAAACTAACCGCCGTTTGGGTGTTGCCTAACCCTAACCACTCCCCTTGGTGGTGCCTAACCCTAACCATCCCCCCTGGTGTTGCCGAAAACTAACCGCCGTTTGGGTGGTGCCTAGCCCTAACCACTCCCCCTGGTGGTGCCTAACCCTAACCACTCCCTCTGCAGGAACACCTTTTTACACATAGAAATGATAATATCTTTGATAAGATAATCTGTACATATAAACGAAATAATACGACAAAAACTATAACATTGCAAGCTTCTAAAATGATTACTACTTCAAAAACTTTAATGTTCTAATATTTAGCGCTGTATTAATGATAATTGCATTCGAGTCTATGGCGGGCCCTTTTTGTCCACCCTAAGCCGGGGCCCTTTTTTCCTGCTACCAAAAATACTGGTCATTACATATCACTCAACAAAGGAATCTAAACCCCTGACATGTCTCCTTCCCCCCTTTTTTCTACTTCTTCCTCTCTACCCGATATTTTTCATACCTGGCCCCAGCAGGTGGGTCAGTTCTGGAGGGTGGGGAAAATGTGTCAGCAGGGGCACACGGCTTCTGGTGCCAGGGGCGTAACAATAGACTCTGCAAAGGATGCAGCCGCAGGGGGCCCAGAAGCTTCAGGGGGCCCCATGGGGGAAGAAGTTTATTTTCCCTGTCCTGAGAGACTGACAACTAAGGGCACTGATAGAAAAAGCTTTCTGCTCTATGCACAATTGTTCTAATGACTGCATCTGCTCAGCCACTGATAAAGAATCATGCAAAGACAAAGATATGTAGACAGTCCCTATTCAGCGTGCAGCAAGGTCTTGTGTACAGCACTGCTCTACCCCATCCTCTCTGCCCCTCTCCAAGTGCTGTTGTGATGCTTGATGGGTCTGGCCACGGAGAGAAAAAGCTTCTGTTCTCTGCACAGCTGTTCTAATGACTGCTGTCTGCTCAACTACTGATAAGAAATCATACAAAGTTTTGTAGACAGTCCCTATTCAGTGTGCAGCAGGGACTGCACCCCCTTCCCAAGTGCTGTGTAGTGTAGTGATGCTGGAGGAGTCTGCAGAGCCCCGCCCCCAGCCTCTCTACCCCTCCCCAAGTGCTGTGTACTGTAGTGATGCTGGAGGAGTCTGCAGAGCCCCGCCCCCAGCCTCTCTACCCCTCCCCAAGTGCTGTGTACTGTAGTGATGCTGGAGGAGTCGGCAGGGCCCCGCCCCCAGCCTCTCCACCCTTCCCCAAGTGTTGTGTACTGTAGTGATGCTGGAGGAGTCTGCAGAGCTCCGCCCCCAGCCTCTCCACCGCTTCCCCAAGTGCTGTGTACTGTAGTGATGCTGGAGGAGTCTGCAGAGCCCCGCCCCCAGCCTCTCCATTGCTTCCCCAAGTGCTGTGTACTGTAGTGATGCTGGAGGAGTCTGCAGAGTCCCGCCTCCAGCCTCTTCATTGCTTCCCCAAGTGCTGTGTACTGTAGTGATGCTGGAGGAGTCTGCAGAGCCCTGCCCCCAGCCTCTCTACCCCTCCCCAAGTGCTGTGTACTGTAGTGATGCTGGAGGAGTCGGCAGAGCCCCGCCCCCTGCCTCTCCATCCCTCCCCAAGTGCTGTGTACTGTAGTGATGCTGGAGAAGTCTGCAGAGCCCCGCCCCGAGCCTCTCCACCCTTCCCCAAGTGCTGTGTACTGTAGTGATGCTGGAGGAGTCGGCAGAGCCCCGCCCCCAGCCTCTCCACCCTTCCCCAAGTGTTGTGTACTGTAGTGATGCTGGAGGAGTCTGCAGAGCTCCGCCCCCAGCCTCTTCACCGCTTCCCCAAGTGCTGTGTACTGTAGTGATGCTGGAGGAGTCTGCAGAGCCCCGCCCCCAGCCTCTCTACCCCTCCCCAAGTGCTGTGTACTGTAGTGATGCTGGAGGAGTCGACAGAGCCCCGCCCCCAGCCTCTCCACCCTTCCCCAAGTGTTGTGTACTGTAGTGATGCTGGAGGAGTCTGCAGAGCTCCGCCCCCAGCCTCTTCACCGCTTCCCCAAGTGCTGTGTACTGTAGTGATGCTGGAGGAGTCTGCAGAGCCCCGCCTCCAGCCTCTCCATTGCTTCCCCAAGTGCTGTGTACTGTAGTGATGCTGGAGGAGTCTGCAGAGTCCCGCCTCCAGCCTCTTCATTGCTTCCCCAAGTGCTGTGTACTGTAGTGATGCTGGAGGAGTCTGCAGAGCCCTGCCCCCAGCCTCTCTACCCCTCCCCAAGTGCTGTGTACTGTAATGATGCTGGAGGAGTCTGCAGAGCCCTGCCCCCAGCCTCTCTACCCCTCCCCAAGTGCTGTGTACTGTAGTGATGCTGGAGGAGTCGGCAGAGCCCCGCCCCCTGCCTCTCCATCCCTCCCCAAGTGCTGTGTACTGTAGTGATGCTGGAGGAGTCTGCAGAGCCCCGCCCCGAGCCTCTCCACCCTTTCCCAAGTGCTGTGTACTGTAGTGATGCTGGAGGAGTCTGCAGAGCCCCGCCCCCAGCCTCTCCACCGCTTCCCCAAGTGCTGTGTACTGTAGTGATGCTGGAGGAGTCTGCAGAGCCCCTCCCCCAGCCTCTCTACCCCTCCCCAAGTGCTGTGTACTGTAGTGATGCTGGAGGAGTCTGCAGAGCCCCGCCCCCAGCCTCTCCACCGCTTCCCCAAGTGCTGTGTACTGTAGTGATGCTGGAGGAGTCTGCAGAGCCCCTCCCCCAGCCTCTCCACCCCTCCCCAAGTGCTGTGTACTGTAGTGATGCTGGAGGAGTCTGCAGAGCCCCGCCCCCAGCCTCTCCACCCCTCCCCAAGTGCAGTGTACTGTAGTGATGCTGGAGGAGTCTGCAGAGCCCCGCCCCCAGCCTCTCCATTGCTTCCCCAAGTGCTGTGTACTGTAGTGATGCTGGAGGAGTCTGCAGAGCCAGTTCTGCTCCATCAGAGATGGACAGAGTGAGTGTAATAAGCTGAGGCTGGGAGCACACTCTCATCTGACAGTTTTCTGTATGCGATTTCTGCACACCATGGGCTTGATTCACGAAAGCGTGATAACTCATATAAATGACGTTTTCGCGCACATTTTCATGTTTGTGCACTATCGAAACTTATCGCGTGCAATCACAAAAATGCGCGCCAAAACGGCCGTGATATGAGTTAAGCTCCATGTTTGTCTGTATGTGTAAAAACATGCACGTTTTATCACAGAAGCTAATATAATAGAGAAAATGCCTGCAGTGCTTCCCTGCTGTCTGTTTCTATCTGTATGGGGAAAACACATACAAGTGTGCACTATCCAATTATATAACATTGCTTCTCAGTTTACTTGTGCAGAAAGCGAGGGGGAGGGGAAGTGTGGGCCCCATTCAAAGTTCTGCAGGGGGCCCATGATTTCTAGTTATGCCCCTGAAAGGAGCCAATACATCAGACCATGTATGGGCAGATGGGCCATGAGATAGATCTCTCCGTGATCCATTCTGATTGGAGAAAGATCTGTTGCCTGCCCATACACCAGCAGAGCGATTCCCGAGAGATTTCATACCTGTGTGCTGGCACGACTTCCCGCTTCCTGTGTTCTTATCAGGGCTGTGGAGTCGGTACAAGAATCTTCCGACTCCAACTCTGACATCCGACTCCTCAGTTTATGAAACCACGACTCCAACTCCGACTCCGGGTACACAAAATGGCTCAGACTCCTTAGTCTTATACTTAACAGGGCTGTGGATTTTGTACAAAAATCATCCGACTCCAACTCTGACTCCACAGCCCTGGTTCTCATGACCACATACGCTGCTACCACGAGGGCCTGTATAACGCGGCACAGGTGTGATCTCACACGTTCCTGGTGCCACGTGATACAGTCACTCTCAGTAGTGGTGGTGACGGTGGGGGAGGTTGGGAGTTGTGCCAGCGGACAGGTGAGAATTTACAGAGCAATGGAAACGGAAGGGACATTTTACACTTGAGGGCAGTGGCCAGAGGTCGGTGGCGTACATCGGTCGTTGCGATACCAAGTGCCGTTAACGTTGTGCGCCGGATCGAGCCCGTGCTACTGAGATTTTCCCGCATGTCAGATCGATGCTTTCAACAGTTGTTGGCCCAAAATCAATCAAAACATGGATCAGGTTGACATGTTGCGACGCCGTTTTTTTTATCCAATTCGATAAAATCGATGGTCGATTGGGCTGCAAAATCGATAGATGTATGACCACATTTAGCTGTGTTTTTAGGTTTGTGTTGCAGCGGTAGTTATCCTTCTATCCCATCTCCATTCCACACCTGAGCGGAATTCCCCAGGAGAGGCGACTGCGTCCGGCGCCGCCAGCTCAGATTAGACGCAGGGACGTCGCAGGCCCAGCTCTGTCCGCTGCACCGGGGGACGCAATCATAAAACCCAACTCTGTACGCTGTACCGGGGAGACACAATTAGAGGCGCGCTCTCCCTTCCCAGAAGACAAACGTTTGTCGCAGCCTGCTTGGAGCAAGTCGTTGAGACTTCTGGGCGTCTAATGAGATCAATCTAACCGGATTCAGAACTTCAAAGGTCACCTTCAGTCCACCCTCCTGTCACACAAATATAGCACTGTGCTGTTTTCTAGGTTCACAGGCTGAAATCTAGTAGTCTGTTATGATTGCTTTTATTTTATACTAGTGACCTAAGCCCGTTTAAAAACAGGCTCTAGGTCTGTCGCCGAGCGTGCGCACCCGCCCTCTGTGCGCACACGCGCACCCAACCGCCGTACGCACGCACACATGCCCGCCCACTTGGCTGGCCGGCCCCTGCATCCTGTCCAAACGGCTGTGTCCGTGCAGGACATGCGCAGTAGCGCAAAAGCATTGACGCACGGACATGGGACGCAGGGACACTTGTACTTTATTAGGTAGGATGGGAATTGTGTCTCAAAACCTTTCTCCTCTTGCCTGCCTCAGGTTCCTGCCTTTGCTCTTATCGAAAATATCAGATCAGAGGGATGCACCGCTGGCTTCAGGTTCAAGTGTATCTCTAAAAAAGAAGCCAAATACATAACGATTTGACCGCAACCAGATCGCACTAGTGTCAAAGGATTCTTGTGATTTCCATTATTTCATAGATGTCCATGATTTTTTTGCGTTTTGCAAATGTTTGGGAATCGATTGCAGAACGCAACAAATCGTGTGCGGCGTAAAAAAAAAACAGAAACAAAAAAATCAGCCCTCAAGTCACGTGACAACCCTGTGATCATGTGATAGGGGGGCGTGCTGTGTGTGTGATTGGCGCAGGAAGTCGTTTGCCCGATCTCTGGTACACAAAGTCACGGGCAGAGTCCATTATATTTATTACACCCTCCGCACTGCGAATTAACAGGCGGCTAAATGAAGTTTTGCGGAGAGTGAAGGCTGACCTTTATATCGCTGACAGTCGCTCTGTGTAATTTGTGTGGAATGGATCACATTAAATGCCGCCGTTTGAAATAATCGCCACTAATCTGCCTGTCTGTCACGGAAGGAACATGCAGCACTTTCCATACAGAAAACAGGGAGGCGGGGGGAGGAAGCCGACATCTACCGTTTAAAGTGAGCCTGTTATGCTACAAAGTGCATCCATACTGAGTAACCCGTCAGAATGCGGCGTCTGGCGTTCCCGTGTACCCCCGATAATCCTCCAATCGGTTTCTGTCCATCTGGGAATCTGCTAGTGCTCAATATACATCCTGGCATTGACTTTTAGGGAAGATCCGCCTCTTTTTCTCACTTTTAGGGTAGATCCGCCTCTTTTTCTGAGTTTTAGGGACGATCCGCCTCTTTTTCTGGTAACATCCACCTCTTCTATGACTAGTCACCAAGCCAACTCACTCAACTATGGTATGGAAATGCCAAAAAAGATAAACCTTTGGCAGAAAGCAGGCACTTCAAATACTGGATACTTAAAGGATACTCGAGGTGACACGTGACATGATGAGATAGACATGTGTATGTCCAGTGCCTAGCACACAAATAACTAGGCTGTGTTCTTTTTTTTCTTTCTCTGCCTGAAAGAGTTAAATATTAGGTATGTAAGCGGCTGACTCAGTACTGAATGTAGACAGGAAGTGACTACAGTGTGACCCTCACTGATAAGAAATTCCAACTATAAAACACTTTCCTAGCAGAAAATGGCTTTTGAGAGCAGGAAAGCGATAAAAAGGGTCAATAGTTCATAGATTTTAGCTCTGCCATACTTCAATGAATGTATCATTGAGCAAAAACAATAAAACAGTTAAAACTTAAAAAATAGATTTAAACATATGGTAAAATAAAACTGTAGAATAGCTTCTCAAAAAAGGCATTTTTTAGGAGAAGGAAGTTAGATAGATACAATCATTTCTTTCATTAGTTTATTTTCGCCTGGGGTGTCCTTTAATCCAAAAGCGTTGGGAACTAGCCAATAAGAAGAGGTATGTGCAGGTTTGACTTGCTGCGCACGCTTGCACTGTTACAATTTTGCTGCTTGCACTTTGGTCATGGATTAAACTGAATTGCCTGCAGTGCCGACTTCTGCCTCTTTTCTCATATGCTGATCTAGTATTGTTTAAATGGAAATAAAATATGTTAGCCTCCATGTTTGTTTTACTTCAGGTCCCCTTTAACTCTTTTTGGACCGCAAGGCTCTGGCTCCCTAAGGGCCCTTACTCACCGAGGCGGTGCAGTATTTTTTACTGCACCCCACCGCCTTGCACTGAAGGTCTATGGAGACTTTCATACTGCTACATTACGGCACAACGCGTTTGGCATTTTGCCGCATCTCTGACGCACCTCGCGCAGATTCTGCGGCGGAGTGCGGCGGACCGGAAGTCATGTTAGTCTATGGTGACGCGTAGATCTTAAAAAAAAAACACTGGCGCGACATTTCACAGTACGCTTCCGTACACTTCCACATACCTGAAACAGGAAGCGACGGCAAGTACGCGTCACTTTCTGATTGGCCGGGGGCCAGACAGGGAACACCGCACAATAGTGTTCCCTGAAGGCCTGTTTTTGACGGTGCGATGTGGTGTTGCGGGCGCAACGCACTGTGTCGCCAACGCTGGTTTCCAGTGTGAAACCGGCCTAAAGTGGAGGTGAACTCTTGCGCTGGAAAACACAGAGAAATCCACCCTGTGACCACCATCTGTGAGTTTATAGATAGCAATCTGTCTAATTCTCCCTTATCAGCACTTAATGAGCCAGAGTCATTTGAGCCGTCTGCGCTCTGCCAAGTGTGCCAAGTTCTGAAGTAAGATGTAAACACAGGAGGTAAACCCTTTCTGTGCTCCCAGCATACCAAGAAGTAACCACACTGCAGCTGTAGGAGCTCTATAAACTGTAACAAGGTAATTTTGTTTCTTTAAACGTTATTATGCTGCTGCTTATCTTTTAGAGCAGAGAGAAAGTTCTGAGTTCAGGTCAACTTTAAGGACTAGAGACCTTTTTTATGTGGCTGTTCAGTGATCACTGTGATTGGCTCACAGTGATCACCTGATGAGGCACAAATGTAACTGTCTCCTTAGCCAAGGGAGGAAGCTTGGCTGACACATGATAACCGGGTCTACCGCCGCAGCAAGCAATGATTGGCTCAGGCCTGCGGAAAGCCGCAGCGTAGAATTTACGGTGTATCAGAGATAGGGAGCCGCAGACTTGGCGTAGATTCTCGCGGTCCCGAGTCGGTTAAGGGTCTTGCTTTTTGGATATATGTAGGGATGTGATGAGCTGCGTATGGCTTCTGTGTTTAGAGGACAGTGGTGATGTCACGGCGGCGGATCGGCCCGATATATGGGCTGCCGCTGCTGCTGTTGCTGTGAGGACGGTAATAGACAGAAGAGCAGTTTCATGCGGCGAGTGTGTTGTCAGAGCGCTGATCGCATCCCGCCCACATACTGTACACACGACTCTCATTAGCATCGACTGGAGCGTCTCTCCCGCTCGCCGCGGCCCCGTCGCCGCGCTGCTGCTGCTGCCTGTTATGAAGTAATGTGCTAAAAATGAACACTGAGCTAATGACGGCGAAATGTCAACAACCACATTGGGTTAACCCTTCGCGTGGGCCCGTCTTGGCTGATTACCGCTGATGTCGGGAGACGAATCTTCCAGCGGATCTGTCGCCAGCGTTACACGTGTAGACAGACGTGTGAGCGAGATCAGCTGCAAATAAACAACTTCAGCCTCTAATGTTTTAGGCAACTTGTTCCTGAGCAACGAAAGGGCGGCCATGTTTACTGCTTACGTTTCTTCCCGGTAGACTGCAAACTATAGACTTTCAGTGTAAAACCTCAAGGTAGCCATACATCTAGCGAGGATGGACAGACTCGACCAGGACACAAATCTCTCTCTGATCGAATCTGATCACCGAGAGATCTGTCGGCTGCCCATATACCGCAGACCGATTCCAAATCGATTTCAGCATGAAATCTCTTGGGGGTCAGCCACATCCGCCACCTCGCCGCTGCCCCCCTAGTGCATAAATGTACCCCACCATGTGTGTATTTATACATTATGCAGGGGCCCCAACCGTCCCGTTTTCGCCGGGACCGTCACGGGTTGGGGGAGGGGTCCCGCTGTCCCGGGATAGCCCCCCTTGTGTCCCGGCAGGCAGCAGAGGAGGCAGCGGAGGAAAAAAAAGGATCGAGGCGCCAGCCGCGGCTGTGGTGTGCGGGATGCGGGTCAAGCTTGTCCCCCCTCCCTCCGAATGTGCCCCCCAGTGTCCCCCTGTATGGCGAGATACGAGCGCAGCAGAGCGGCAGTCTTACCATCTTCCTCGCGTACGGGCATCTCTTGCTTCCAACTACTTCCTGTGACGTCACAGGAAGCGGAGAAGACGAGATGCCCATATGCGAAGAGGAATGGTAAGACTGCCGCTCTGCTGCGCTCGTATCTCGCCATACAGGGGGACACTGGGGGGCACATTCGGAGGGAGGGGGGACAAGCTTGACCCGCATCCCGCACACCACAGCCGCGGCTGGCGCCTCGATCCTTCTTTTTACCTCCACACCCATGGGCACCCTCACCCTTCTCCCCACCATTCAGAGATATATATATATATATATATCTATATAAATTTTGACTAGGGGTGTGTCCGGGGGTGTGGTTGGGGGCGTGGCTTAAGTGTCCCGGTTTCTCATCTCAAAAAGTTGGGAGGTATGCATTATGTGTCCTGTATTGCCCACCGTACGGTGCCCATCCATCTTTGGAATCCGCCGCTCTTCCATTTGGGGTGTACATGACGCCGGCGCATTACACGTGGAGTGTGTGACATCACAAACGCGCTGCGGTAAAAGTACTGTATAAATTCACACACGGGTAAATTTATACACTGGGGGAACAGCGCCGGGGGGTTTGCCACGTATGTCGATTGTCCCCATTACCGCCGCTCACAAAATCGACCATGACAGCCCGACATCTCGCAGCATGTCCAGTCGTTACATGCAACCAATTTCGGCCCGGAATTGGCTTGCTTTTGGTGGCACCGATTTTCACCAGATTCGATAATAATTAATAATTGCGTAGGTGTGATGTCAAGCGGTGGGCGTGGTGAGAGGGGGGGGACAAATCGGTTGGCCGACAGTCGGCCAAATAGATCCCCCCCTGGCTGATTGCTGGCCGAGGCATTGGGGGCCACTGTACTTGCTAGAGTGGTGATTATGAAGCTCTATACACATGCTAGATAAACCTCGGCCAAGACAACCCAAAGCAGGTCTACCCGGTGTACACAATCCCTATGATGTCGGTTAACAAATCACTGTTGTCTCGGCTGCCTCCAGTATGTACAGTATAAGCTGTTACTCTGTGCCTGTACTGATAGTAAACTAGCTGCAGTGTGTGCTGATCTATGCTGTTTACAGTATGTACAGTATGAGCTGTTACTCTGTGCCTGTACTGATAGTAAACTAGCTGCAGTGTGTGCTGATCTCTGTTATCTCCGGTGTGTACAGTATAAGCTGTTACTCTGTGCCTGTACTGATAGTAAACTAGCTGCCGTGTGTGCTGATCTCTGCTGCCTCCAGTATGTACAGTATGAGCTGTTACTCTGTGCCTGTACTGATAGTAAACTAGCTGCAGTGTGTGCTGATCTCTGCTACCTCCAATATTTATTTATTTATTGTGTTTATAAAGTGCCAACATATTACGCAACGCTGAATATGTACAGTATAAGCTGTTACTCTGTGCCTGTACTGATAGTAAACTAGCTGCAGGGTGTGCTGATCTCTGTTATCTCCGGTGTGTACAGTATAAGCTGTTACTCTGTGCCTGTACTGATAGTAAACTAGCTGCAGTGTGTGCTGATCTCTGCTACCTCCAGTATGTACAGTATAAGCTGTTACTCTGTGTCTGCACTGATAGTAAACTAGCTGCAGTGTGTGCTGATCTCTGCAACTCCCAGTATGTCCAGCATAACCTGTTACTCTGTGCCTGTACTGATAGTAAATTAGATGCAGTGCATGCTGATCTCTCTTCCGCCATCCATTGAATATGATACGCTGGCTGTACAATGATGGTGTTGGATATTCTGGTTGGTTCCCGTGCTCACATAGTCACAGCAGCAGTTACCCCATTTTCATGCCCTGGACACTGGCAGCATCACCCGAATGTCGTTAGCGCATTCTGAATCCATCTTGATCCTATAGTATGTATAGCTCTTCCACCTGTGCACAAATGACAGGTACTCTTGACTTAAAGCATTTTTTTATGATGTGAGAAAGAAACGAAACCTCAATATAACCGTTCCCGTCCCTGAACAGATTGCGAGCCGCCTTGGCCGGCGTCCTGGCAGCGCTGAGCGGAGTGCTGAGTCCGCAGCAAACTGCGCCTTATAAATTACACATTAAAAATACAAAGAGATGAGCGATGACCCACTTTCCTGCGCGAGCCGAACCATGATCCCCTCCCTGAGCCCTGCCAATCTCCCCGAGCGGATAAGAAGATTCCCCTTCCTTTCATCAGAGGGGGAACATCTGGCTGAGGCCCGGAGCTAATTATCGGAGGTCTCTATCACTTGTGACCGGTCGGTGTCGCTGTCATGTGTTACAGGAGCTGATGTCAAATAAATCGCCAGGAGCCCCTCTGACAGCCTCTTCCTGTTTCAGAGACTCGCGCAGGTGCAGGCTTCAGTCTTGTGAGGCAGCTTAGTCTGTGGCCCGCCCCCCTCCTCACCACCTGACTCGTGCACTGATGGTGAGTCAGCTGCCCCGCCCACACAGCCCACTGAGATGTGAAGTTCGGATCTTTTCAATGATCCGGATGATTCGAATCGGATCATTGAAAAGATCCGGATCTTTGATCCGAATCTCGGATCATTTTACTACGGAAGCATTTGGGGGTGAAATGACTAGCAGGACAGGTGAAGGGGAGGGGGTGGACACACAGAGAAGGGGAGAAGATGGACAGAGGGCAGTGAGTGGACAGAGAAGGGAGGAGGGACTAGCAGAGAGCAGAAATGTTTGCACACAATACCCACATGCTGCAATCATATGCTTTACATATATTTCACCTATATATTCATCTGTATACTCCCAACTTCATTCCCCAAAGCATTCCCAGAAGTAAAGTGCAGCTGTTTAGAGCAGTGCAGGAGGATCATATTGCACAGCAATCACAGTGCCTGCCCTGTCCTAGCCCAGCATGCTGCCTGTAACGTTACTGAGCTGAGCCAAAAGTCTCCAATGTGCTCACTGTGCACAACTACGGAACAGACAGCCTATAATGAGCAGCACATTTCAGCCAGTATGTGTGCTCTACACATATCTGGCAGTGGCACCGATGTCCCCTCTCTCTCATCTACCTGTGGCTGTGCAAGGCTGCCTCCCCTTCAACAGAGCGATCCATCTCTGCTCTGCTTCCAGGACCCCGCTGCCCGCTGAGAGGGAGGCATGTTGCTCCTGGCCCCGCCCCCTTTGCGATCCGAATCACTCATTTTGATGATTCGGATGATTCGACTCACAAAATAGATTCGGATCAAAGATCCGAATCGTTCATGATCCGGTTCAGCCCAGCTACACACAAAATTCACAAGGGAGAAGGTTGATAAGTAGATATTATAAACAGTATAAAAGCTAAGTGGTGGACAGAATAGCCTTTTCATAGGTGAGATTTGCTGTCCAGTGCGCCTGCGCTGTACTATTCCCCGGCAGAGGGAGAGGGAGGGAGTGCGCAGTGCGCATGCTCAGACTGGCCGCGACTGGCCAAAGTTACGGGACCTGCTACTGCAGTACTATTCTCCACCAGAGGGAGATTGAGAGAGCGCACTGCGCATGCTCAGACTGGCCGAAGTTACGGGACCTGTTACTATCCTCCGCCAGAGGGAGAGGGAGAGAGGGCACTGCGCATGCTCAGACTGGCTGCGACTGGCTGGATTTACGGAACCCGGTACTATTCTCCACTAGAGGGAGACAGAGGGAGCGCACTGCACATGCTCAGACTGGCTGCGACTGGCTGGATTTACTGGACCCGGTACTATTCTCCACTAGAGGGAGACAGAGGGAGCGCACTGCACATGCTCAGACTGGCTGCGACTGGCTGGAGTTACGGGACCCAGTACTATTCTCCACTAGAGGGAGACAGAGGGAGCGCACTGCACATGCTCAGACTGGCCGGGACTGGCTGGAGTTACGGGACCCGGTACTATTCTCCACTAGAGGGAGACAGAGGGAGCGCACTGCACATGCTCAGACTGGCTGCGACTGGCTGGATTTACGGGACCCGGTACTATTCTCCACTAGAGGGAGACAGAGGGAGCGCACTGCACATGCTCAGACTGGCCGGGACTGGCTGGAGTTACGGGACCCGGTACTATTCTCCACTAGAGGGAGACAGAGAGAGCGCACTGCACATGCTCAGACTGGCTGCGACTGGCCGAAGTTAGGAGACCCGGTACTATTCTCCACTAGAGGGAGAGGGAGAGAGCGCACTGCACATGCTCAGACTGGCCGGGACTGGCGGGAGTTATGGGACCCGTTACCGCAGAGGGAGAAGACTCAGGACGGCGGCGAGGGAGCTATCCGTGCGGATGGGGCTGGAGGAAACCCCGGGTATGTATAAATCTTGTATATGATTTTGTCTCTGGTACACTTTAAAGGGAAGGTTCAGGGACTAACTAAAAAAAATAAAAATCCATTTCCACTTACCTGGGGCTTCCTCCAGCCCGTGGCAGGCAGGAGGTGCCCTCGGCGCCGCTCCGCAGGCTCCCGGTGGTCTCCGGTGGCCGACCCGACCTGGCCAGGCCGGCGGCCAGGTCGGGCTTCTTCTGCGCTCCATTGTGCGTTCCACGCCGGCGCGATGACGTCATCGGACGCCCTCCGGGCTGTACTGCGCAGGCTCAGTAGTTCTGAGCCTGCGCAGTACAGCCCGGAGGACGTCCGATGACGTCATCGCGCCGGCGTGAAACGCACCATGGAGCGCAGAAGAAGCCCGACCTGGCCGCCGGCCTGGCCAGGTCGGGTCGGCCACCAGAGACCACCGGGAGCCTGCGGAGCGGCGCCGAGGGCACCTCCTGCCTGCCACGGGCTGGAGGAAGCCCCAGGTAAGTGGAAATGGATTTTTATTTGTTTTAGTTAGTCCCTGAACCTTCCCTTTAAGTAGAATAGTGGTTACAAAACACAACAATTAAAAAATAAAAAATAAAAAAAACAACTTGTAGTTTTTGAGAAAATAGATTTTAAAAATGCAAGGAAAAATTGTTTTTAAACTAAGAAAAATGACATTTAAAAAAACGTTTTTCCTTGGCAATTTTCAAAATCGATTTTCTCAAAAACTACAAGGCTTCTTTTTGAAAAATTGCGTTCGATAGATGCGTTCCAATTGATAATTTCCGTCATGTCCGATATAACTTTCGATCGTTTTGCCGCTCGATTTCTCACAGAAGTGAATGAAAATTGATAAGAAAAGATGAGAGAATCGAGCGGGAAATCGATCAGATAAACGAATCGATAATCAATCGAATGAAAAATCGACAGAATAAAAAGCATCGCGTGTCTCCAGCATACCATGCCTTAGCAAGTATAGAGGCTTTGCTGTTAACCGTCAAAGTTGCCACAAAGTTACGTGAAATTGTGGATGGATTAGGTTTACATGCAAAATTAATGACTAATTTTCCTGAAAAAATTGCATTAAAATTTTGCATCATAATTGCGAATAAGGATTATGTGAAATTTGTGTTGATCACCACTTCATACTAGTAGCTGGTGTGTAGTAGTGCTGCACTGAGGCGGCTGCTCTCCACATGCACATTGTTAGTGGCCGTGGTTACAGATTATGGCAGTTGGTCCAGTTGTTGTTTTTCTTGTCTGCCAGTAGTAAAGATGATGACCTGCTTGGTGACTGAGGATCAAACAACATAAGCAGAGTACATGGTGAATATCAATCATTTCTTGCTCCATCTTTTATTCTCTTTAACTTCTCACTGGTAACATGCACATTTTGAATTGTCAGCGCTTTTGCGGTGTGGCGTTCCCGTGCAGATTTTCAGATGACATGCTTCCTGTCCAGCCGTATACACTGCATGAAGGGTACCTGTCAATGCAGTCTACCGCATATACTAAAGTATGAGCAATACCGCTGTGCAACAGCCACTCTACCGCTCGCAAATCGCATTGCACCAAATGGACCCTATATAAATAGTAATGTCATTAAATGATCCATTATGTCAGCTGTATAAATGTTCTACATGTATTGATAGCACTGCTTTCTGGGTGTAGAGCATACATGTCAAACTCCGGCCCGTGGGCCAAATAGGGCCCTCGGAGCCTTCAGATCTGGCCCTCTGGTGTTTCCCCCACTTTGCATGATGATTGGCCGACTGTAGACCACTCAAGGAGCTATATGGGGAGAGGGAAAGCACTAGACACCAGGGAACTGTATAGGGGAGGGAAGGGGGCCACTAGACACCAGGGAACTGTATAGGAGAGGGAAGGGGACCACTAGACACCAGGGAACTGTATAGGAGAGGGAAGGGAACCACTAGACACCAGGGAACTGTATAGGGGAGGGAAGGGGGCCACTAGACACCAGGAAACTGTATAGGGGAGGGAACGGGGCCACTATACACCAGGGAACTGTATAGGAGAGGAAAGGGGGCCACTAGACACCAGGGAACTGTATACAAACAAACAATCAAACACAGAACATTTGTATCGCGCTTTTCTCCTGGTGGACTTAAAGCGCCAGAGCTGCAGCCACCTGGACGCGCTCTATAGGCAGTAGCAGTGTTAGGGAGACTTGCCCAAGGTCTCCTACTGAATAGGTGCTGGTATAGGAAAGGGAAGGGGGCCACTAGACACCAGGAAACTGTATAGGTGAGGAAGGCCCACTTAACATCAGGGAATTGTAGAGATGAGGGAGGGAGGACCACTAAACATCAGGGAACTGTATAGGGGATGGAGGGGGACTATCAGGGAACTTTATAAGGGAGAGATGTGGGCACTAGACATTGAGGTCGGCCCACGACTTGGTCCCAGAGCTCAATTTCGGCCCACTTTGTATATGAGTTTGACACGCCTGGTGAAGAGGAACATTTAAATTGTTAGAATTCAGTTGAAGGCTCATCTGAGGTCAGTGAATGGTGACAAATGGCGGTAGAGCCCAGAACTGACGGCAGGACCCCGGAGCAGCAGAATAAACGACGTTGTTGGATCTGGGTTTCTGTGCCGCGTAGGACGCACGTTTCGCAGCCCCCGCAGGGCGTGTCCGTGCCTCCTCATCCGAAATCTTGGTTATGAGAAATGGCGGCGTACAATGGCGTCTGACCGTCCTTGCGCAGGGTATGATGTATGGAACGTCAGCACTCGCCGCACTCCACCGTAACTCTGCCTTCACAGCACATTAACTCTGCCTCGGCTGTCGTTACCCCGGCAACTGCAAGAGAAACAATGTTGCCAAGCATCTTGTCTCAATTGTGTTACTTTGTAACCTTGTGCCGGCTAAAGCAGAACGCCGACCTTACGCGATGCTTATAGATGGGTGCCATGGAGACGGGCTGAACAGCAACTATTGTGTATCAATATGAGCTTTTGTCTGCTTCTGTCATAATACGCGAACGCAATCTATGCAGGTGACATATAAAATGTAACCACCTGAGGACCGCAGTGTTAACCCCCCTAAAGACCCAGCCTTTTTTCTTAAAATTGGCCACTGCAGCTTTAAGGCCAAGCTGCAGGGCTGCACAACACAGCACACAAGTGATTCCCCCCCCCCTTTTCTCCCCACCTACAGAGCTCTCTGTTAGTGGGTCTGACTGCTCCCCCAATGTTTATTTTTTATATATATATTTGATTATTTTTAAATTAATTTGACTTTTTTTCTACATTTATTGACTTCAGCCTATGACAGCCAATCACTATCCTGTCTCCCAGGGGGACAGACGCGGAGCGCTGCCTACCAAGCGGAGATGCGCGCGCATCGGAGCACGTGTGATCTCCTGCAAAACAAGCCCCAAGGACCTTACGCCAATCGGTGTTAGGCGGTCCTGGGGCTTCCGCCACTTCCACTCCCATTGGCGTGTTGCGGTCGGCAAGAGGTTAAACTGCTTGTGTATGCATATGTATAAAATGTGCATTTGTCCTAGCATAGAATGCACTATAAATTACATTTTTACTTTGTCACTGTCACTTACAGTAGGCAGTAGAAATCTGGCAGATGTTGAACTTGTCCATCTCCTCATGAGGCATTCTTAGTTTGTTTTTGTTATTTTTACAAGCATTTACTGAATGACAGTTACTCAGTCCAACTACCGAAGCGTGCAAAAATATAGCATGACTACACACCCCATATAATTATAGGAAGGGTGTGTTATGTTTATTTGAAGGATACCCGAAGTGACATGTGACATGATGAGATAGACATGGGTATGTACAGTGCCTAGCACACAAATAACTAGGCTGTGTTCCTTTTTTTCTATCTCTGCCTGAAAGAGTTAAATATCAGGTATGTAAGTGGCTGACTCAGTCCTGACTCAGACAGGAAGTGACTACAGTGTGACCCTCACTGATAAGAAATTCCAACTATAAAACACTTTCCTAGCAGAAAATGGCTTCTGAGAGCAGGAACGAGATAAAAATGGTCAGTAGTTCATAGAAAGAACCCCTGTAAGGGTGCTTTTCCACTTGCAAGCGGATCACAATTGCACGGCATTGCGATTGCGAAACTTGCCTGTTCCACTCTCCACAATTGCGCCGTGAACTGTTTGGAGCGAAGCGGGACTGCACCTGAAAATCGTGCAGCTTGTCGATTGCGATTCAGGAAAAATCATAACGCAGTAATAGAAAATGAGCAATCGCGGTGCTGATGCAATTGTCAAACCACCTGTGATCCACTTTTTTTGAGTGGATCGTGGCTAGTGAAAAAGAAACCTCAGGGACATTCACACTAGTTCAATTAGCAGGTGATTCCCGCTAATCGCAGAAGCGCTAGTGCTCCATTTAAAAACCTAGCCTTCTGTTTAAAAACAAAAACATAATTTCTGTTTATAACCTATTAATTTGTTATTGGTGGCTACAAAGCTAATCAATATACGGTATGTATGGTTTTCCTATTGAGAAGAACCACTTAACGACTGCCTAACGCTGATAGGCATCGGCGGGTCGTTAGTGGTATAGCATGGAAATGGCCGCTCATACGAGCGGCATTTCCATGCCAGTTCACGGAGGCTGTCTCTGTGAACAATGTCACACGTAATGTAAACACGCGGGGAAGAAATCCCCGCTGTTTACATCATACGGCGCCGCAGCGCCGTGAGGCAGATCGGTGATCCCCGGCCTCTGATTGGCCGGAGATCGCGGGCATCTGATAGGCAGAAGCCTATCCTAAGAGGCGCAGGACGGATATCCGTCCTGCGCAGCACAGAGGGAGAGGGAGGGAACGGAGGAGAGGGCGGAAAACGCTGCGGAGGGGGGCTTTGAGGAGCCCCAGCCCGCAAATCAATAATAGCCGGCGGTGATCAGACCCCCCCAGCAGGACCTCCCCCTAGTGGGGAAAAAAGGGGGGAGGTCTGATCGCCCTGGCACATACCTGAGAACCCACGCAGCACCGATCACTGGAAAATCCCCTGGTCCTTAAAGCGGAATATAACCCAGCATTTCAACTTTGCTCTAAAACATTATTTACAATATATTTTGCAACCAGCATTTTTTTTTTTTTACTAGACCAGCATTGGAAGGGTTACACGGGGCTTTAAAGTTCCTGGAGATTTCTGCAGACGCATCTGAAGCTGAAATAGATACATTTTGTTTACATAAATGTATCTAAGTGTTGAATGTGACTCACTCTCTCTCACTGAGAAGGAGCTTGGAGGACAGCCAAAAAGTGTGTAATTTATCACTAGATACATTCAACTAAATAGAATGTATCTATCTGAACTTCTGCATATCTCTCCACGGAACTTTAAACCTCTGTGTTTAACCCTTCCAATGCTGGTCTAGTAAAAAAAAAATGCTTTTTGCATATAATATGCTGTAAATAATATTTTAGAGCAAAGTTGAAATGCAGGGTTATATTCCGCTTTAAGTGGTCAAAAGGGGCGTCGCCTAGCCCTAGGGCATCAAAATGGGCCAAAACTTTGCTGCTTTTTTGCATGTTGTTATTGCATTTTGGTATGTTATTTGTAGACACTTTTGTTTTGTATAAGGGCAGGTTCACACAGGCTCCAGCCTCAGGGCGCAGTGTAGGAGGGGGTGCAGGGTGGGGCAGAAGCGAGAGAGGCTCCAGCCTCAGGGCGCAGTGTAGGAGGGGCGCAAAACCGGTCCGAGGCGAGAGAGGCTCCAGCCTCAGGGCGCAGTGTAGGAGTGGGCGCAGGGCCAGGCCGAGGCAGAGGCAGGAGAGGCTCCAGCCTCACGGCGCAGTGTAGGAGGGGCGCAAAACCGGTCCGAGGCGAGAGAGGCTCCAGCCTCAGGGCGCAGAGTAGGAGTGGGCGCAGGGCCAGGCCGAGGCAGAGGCAGGAGAGGCTCCAGCCTCAGGGCGCAGTGTAGGAGGGGGCGCACAACTCACTCAGCTATCATTCCACTATTGTAATTGAAGCAGAGAGAAATAAGAAAAGGGGATACATGGCAGTGACTGCAAGCCAGATAACTAGAGATTAAGGTATTGGGGGCCCTGGGGCACATCTTAATCTAATAGCAATCAGTGTGTGGCAGCTGGGGTGGGAGGGATGGGGGGGAGGGGCGCACTTTGGTGTCTCAGCCTTGGGTGCTGGAGGACCCTGTCCCAGCTCTGGATTCGATTGGTTGTTCTGACAAGCGGAACGCTAGTTAGGGTCATGCAGGTTTTTTCCAGATGAGCCGGATGAAGCAGATGGCGATGGAGTCCGGCAGATTCCAAGCTAGCCTATGAGAATGGATGGTGTTGATTCGCACTAGGCTGCTCGCCGTGTATGTTTCACAGAATACTCGCCTGGCCCCGCCCATTTGGGTCCATGCTTGTAAGAAATGACGTTATAAAGCGCTCAGATGCAGCAGAAGCTGACCAGGGTACATTTGATTTACAATAGACCAATGGGAATAGTCCTTCCCCAGGGAAGATTCTCATTGATTCCCTAAGTAGTGGACCAATAAAAATCCTCCATGTTGCTCATGAAGCATTCCCATTGGTCTGTTGTAAACCAGTGGGAGCCTAATGGGGCTCTGGGATCATTATACTGGCGTTTCTAACATACGGAGAGCTCAAACGGCAGTGGTGGTGGAGAAATGCGAACATGATGGTGGCAGGTACGGAGCAGGAGGCGATGTGTTAACAGAACGGTACTTATCCGTTAGCCGGGCGCATCCGGCAGGTGGCGACAAAACTCTACCAGAGTTACATCTTCCCTACTATCCATGTCGGCCTGGAGGGGGAATAGTAATTAGCGCCACCTGCCGGATGCGCCCGGCTAACGGATAAGTACCAACGGAACAGATCAGGTTTTCATTTGGTATAGTGTGAATCCAGCCTAAGAGGTTAAAGGGGAACTGAAGAGAGAGGTATATGGAGCCTGTCATGTTTATTTCCTTTTAGACAATACCAGTTGCCTGGCAGCCCTGCTGATCCTCTGCCTCTAATACTATTAGCCATAGCCCCTGAACAAGCATGCAGCAGTTCAGGTGTTTCAGTGGTTCAGACTTATAAGTCTGATCTGACAAGACTAGCTGCATGCTTGTTTCTGGTTTTAATCAGATACTACTGCAGAGAAATAGATCAGCAGGGCTGCCAGGCAACTGGTATTGATTAAAAGGAAATAAACATGACAGCCTCCATATACCTCTCTCTTCAGTTCCCCTTTAAATTGCTGCGTGTGATTATAGCAGGAGGATCTGATATCCCTTTGTCATAAAAAATACTGCAGTGACCAGAAGGTGGGAGGAGCCTGCAGCTATAGACCAGAAGGTGGGAGTAGCCTACAGCTATAGACCAGAAGGTGGGAGGAGCCTGCAGCTATAGACCAGAAGGTGGGAGAAGTCTGAAACTAGTGACCTAAAGTTGGGAGGAGCCTGAAGTGCGGGCTTCTGATATCCTCTTATCCCTTTGTCATAGAAATAACTGCAGTGGCCAGCTATAGCCCAGATGTTGGGTGGAGCCTGCAGCTATGGACCATAAGGTGGGAGGAGCCTTCAGCTATAGACCAGAAGATGGGAAGAGCCTGCAGCTATAGACCAGAAGGTGGGAGGAGCCTGAAGCTATAGACCAGAAGGTGGGAGGAGGCTGCAAATATCCTCCTGGCAGATAGAAGTGTTTAGAAGTGGATCTCTGTGCCGTAGTGGAAGCGGAGCCCCCCGTTTAAGCTGTGTAATGGGATTACGGTCCTTGGTTCGTTAGCTGATTAATCTCCTCCTTCCGCCGGTGATAATTGCAGGTAGAGTTACACCTGAATACATAAAGAGCTGCCATTTGCTTATTAGGACGCCGAGCGACATTCCTGGAGGTAAATATAGCTCCAATAATTCCGCACAGTAATTAAGTCATTAGCCGTGATTTGCATAAGCGGAGACGAGCTGTCAATATCCTTCAATGGGAGGCGAGGTGTCTGCAGCCCGGAGAGGGTCTCGGTGAGGCTTCTCTGAGACCCCTGGATTGCCAGGAGTATCGGGGTGCCTGTAAGATGACCCGCCGCTGCAGCCAGTGAGGTGCCAGGTGTTGGTGAACTTCTGCCAATGCCTGGCATCGTCTGCTGAAATCAAGGGACTGATCTCCTCGCAAAACCGTTTCGTGTAAGCAAAAATATTCCCGCTAATCTGCTTGTGTTCACTCTGCTGGTGTGTGTGTTTCCAGAAAACCTGGGGTGACGATACCCCCTTTATTAGGAACACTATACTAATATTGAGCAGGGCCTCCCTTTATTAGGAACACTATACTAATACTGGGTAGGGTCTTCCTTTATTAGGTGCACTATACTAATACTGAGCAGGGCCTCCCTTTATTAGGAACACTATACTAATACTGGGCAGGGTCTCCCTTTATTAGGAACACTATACTAATACTGGGCAGGGTCTCCCTTTATTAGGATCACTATACTAATACCGGGCAGGGCCTCCCTTTATTAGGAACACTATACTAATACTGGGTAGGGCCTCCCTTTATTAGGAACACTATACTAATACTGGGTAGGGCCTCCCTTTATTAGGAACACTATACTAATACTGGGTAGGGCCTCCCTTTATTAGGAACACTATACTAATACTGGGTAGGGCCCCCCTTTATTAGGCACGCTATACTAATACTGGGTAGGGTCTCCCTTTATTAGGAGCACTATACTAATACTGGGTAGAGCTCCCTTTATTAGGAACACTATACTAATACTGGGCAGGGTCTCCCTTTAATAGGAACACTATACTAATACTGGGTAGGGTCTCCCTTTATTAGGAACACTATACTAATACTGGGTAGGGTCTCCCTTTATTAGGAACACTATACTAATACTGGGTAGGGCCCCCCTTTATTAGGCACACTATACTAATACTGGGTAGGGTCTCCCTTTATTAGGCACACTATACTAATACTGGGTAGGGTCTCCCTTTATTAGGAGCACTATACTAATACTGGGTAGAGCTCCCTTTATTAGGAACACTATACTAATACTGGGTAGGGCTTCCCGTTATTAGGAACACTATACTAATACTGGGTAGAGCTCCCTTTATTAGGATCACTATACTAATACTGGGCAGGACCTCCCTTTATTAGGAACACTATACTAATACTGGGTAGGGCCTCCCTTAATTAGGAGCACTATACTAATACTGGGCAGAGTCTCCCTTTATTAGGAACACTATACTAATACTGGGTAGGGCCTCCCTTTATTAGGCACACTATACTAATACTGGGTAGGGCCTCCCTTTATTAGGCACACTATACTAATACTGGGCAGAGTCTCCCTTTATTAGGAACACTATACTAATACTGGGCAGGGCCTCCCTTTATTAGGCACACTATACTAATACTGGGTACGGCCTCCCTTAATTAGGAACACTATACTAATACTGGGTAGGGCTTCCCTTTATTAGGCACACTATACTAATACTGGGCAGAGTCTCCCTTTATTAGGAACACTATACTAATACTGGGTAGGGCCTCCCTTTATTAGGCACACTATACTAATACTGGGTACGGCCTCCCTTAATTAGGAGCACTATACTAATACTGGGTACGGCCTCCCTTAATTAGGAACACTATACTAATATTGAGCAGGGCCTCCCTTTATTAGGAACACTATACTATTACTGGGTAGGGCCTCCCTTTATTAGGAACACTATACTAATACTGGGTAGGGTCTCCCTTTATTAGGAACACTATACTAATACTGGGTAGAGCTCCCTTTATTAGGAACACTATACTAATACTGGGCAGGGCCTCCCTTTATTAGGAACACTATACTAATACTGGGTAGGGCCTCCCTTTATTAGGCACACTATACTAATACTGGGTAGGGCTTCCCTTTATTAGGAACACTATACTAATCCTGGGCAGAGTCTCCCTTTATTAGGAACACTATACTAATACTGGGCAGGGCCTCCCTTTATTAGGAACACTATACTAATACCGGGCAGAGTCTCCCTTTATTAGGAACACTATACTAATACTGGGTAGGGCCTCCCTTTATTAGGAACACTATACTAATACTGGGTAGGGCCTCCCTTTATTAGGCACACTATACTAATACTGGGTAGGGCCTCCCTTTATTAGGCACACTATACTAATACTGGGTAGGGCCTCCCTTTATTAGGCACACTATACTAATACTGGGTAGGGCCTCCCTTTATTAGGAACACTATACTAATACTGGGCAGGGTCTCCCTTTATTAGGCACACTATACTAATACTGGGTAGGGCCTCCCTTTATTAGGCACACTATACTAATACTGGGTAGGGTCTCCCTTTATTAGGAGCACTATACTAATACTGGGTAGAGCTCCCTTTATTAGGCACACTATACTAATACTGGGTAGGGCCTCCCTTTATTAGGAACACTATGCTAATACTGGGCAGGGTCTCCCTTTATTAGGAACACTATACTAATACTGGGTAGGGCCTCCCTTTATTAGGAACACTATGCTAATACTGGGCAGGGTCTCCCTTTATTAGGAACACTATACTAATACTGGGTAGGGCCTCCCTTTATTAGGAACACTATACTAATACTGGGTAGGGCCTCCCTTTATTAGGCACACTATACTAATACTGGGTACGGCCTCCCTTAATTAGGAGCACTATACTAATACTGGGTAGAGCTCCCTTTATTAGGAACTAGGAACTAATAATGGGTAGGGCCTCCCTTTATTAGGCACACTATACTAATACTGGGTAGGGCTTCCCTTTATTAGGAACACTATACTAATACTGGGCAGAGTCTCCCTTTATTAGGAACACTATACTAATACTGGGCAGGGCCTCCCTTTTTTAGGAACACTATACTAATACTGGGCAGGGCCTCCCTTTATTAGGAACACTATACTAATACCGGGCAGGGCCTCTCTTTATTAGGAACACTATACTAATACTGGGTAGGGCTTCCCGTTATTAGGAACACTATACTAATACTGGGCAGGGCCTCCCTTTATTAGGAACACTATACTAATACTGGGTAGAGCCCCCCTTTATTAGAAACACTATACTAATACTGGGTAGAGCCCCCCTTTATTAGAAACACTATACTATTACTGGGTAGAGCCCCCCTTTATTAGATACACTATACTAATACTGGGTAGAGCTCCCCTTTATTAGAAACACTACACTAATACTGGCCATGACAACCCCTGCTGTAGGGGCTGTATTGTGTGTAGTTGAGGCCTTCCTGCACCTGCCCCCTGTAGTTATGGACACACCCCTTAGCAACAGACGTCCACTCCAACTTATGTCAGTTTCAGAAGTGAGTAGATTACATGTGCTGTGTAAAGAACATTGTAGGTATATATGTGCTGGGTATAGGCAGACTGACTTGAGAAGCTTCTGATCAGAAGGTGATCGCTTTGGCGCAGTCGGTTAGCTTACACTATTTTCCCGCAATGAACACAGGAAATCTCTGCATTCCCCAGGGGAGCGCCCCTATTCATCTGCAGGGGAATGGGACTGGGCGAAGGGTTAAATGAGGAAGTCGGAGGTGGTCCTCTTGGCCTGTTTTGCCATTAGGAAGGACGATACAGTGTCAGGATTGTGCGTGAGATCAAAGCCATCGCCGCAGAGAATCGCTTTTCCGGCATACTCCATTATTGCCTGGCCGGCGGCCAGCGTTCCTGTGAATGGCGGAGAGTTGTACGGCCGCGGTGCATCGCTGATGGTAAAGTCTTTTATAGGCAATCTGACGCTAATGGGGTGAGAGAGGCCCTTTTTACCACTAAAAAGACTAAAAAGAAGAAAAAGTAGCACAGTAGCAAAAGCCCAACTTTATTTAAAATCAAATATTATCACCATAAATTTTGACAGGTACATAATTTAAGTTTGTGATAAACAGGATAATTAGCCCAATACATTTTCTGGTTTTTATGTACAGGAGCACTTTGTATTTTAAAACTGTAATTGGGAAAAATTAAGAAATAACGTATTTTCCAGTTTTTTACTTTCTTAGGGTTATTAACCTTTTTGGGGAAAAACGTTCACAAAAACAAAACAAAAAACAGACAAACTGATGTATGTGTGTATATATATATATATATATATATATATATATATATATATATATATATAGGGCCTGATTCACAAAGCAGTGCTAACAGTTAGCACGCGGGTGAAAAGCCCTTTATCATGCCTAAACTCAGTTTAGGCATGATAAGTTTAGGTGTGATAAGTTTAGGTGTGATAAGTTTAGGTATGATAACTTTAGGCGTGATAAGTTTAGGCGTGATAAGTTTAAGCGCCAACTGCGTTAGCACCGCAGTGCACAGCTGATCAAAAGTTTTGCGCTAGCAAAGTCTGGTGCACTTCGAATAAAGTTTAATGGTGCTGCTTTGCGTGCGGGACTTTGCAAGCGATCTAAACTTATCTAAACTTATCACGCCTAAACTTATCACACCTAAACTTATCACACCTAAACTTATCACGCCTAAACTGGCTTTTCACCAGTGTGGTGCAAAGGTTATCATGCCTAAAGTCTTTTAGGCGTGATAACTGAGTTATCACCGCTTTGTGAATCAGGCCCCTAAACTGGCTTTTCACCAGAGTGGTGCAATGGTTATCATGCCTAAAGTCTCTAACTGGGTTAGCACCGCTTTGTGAATCGAGCCCATACTGTGTATCTCTTAGTAGTCTTAAGTAGTGGTAAAGTTATTGCTGATTGCATAGGGACATAGCTAAAATGTCAAAACTGCTCTGCTCCTTAAAGAGGAACTGTAACGACAAAACGTCCCCTGGGGGGTACTCACCTCGGGTGGGGGAAGCCTCTGGATCCTAATGAGGCTTCCCACGCCGTCCTCTGTCCCACGGGGGTCTCGCCGCAGCCCTCCGAACAGCCGTGACGTAATGATTACCTTCCTGGCTCCTGCGCAGGCGCTCTGACGGCTGTCGGCTCCGAAGTAGGCAGAAATACCCGATCGCCGTCGGGTCTGCTCTACTGCGCAGGCGCAAGTCTCCGGCGCCTGCGCAGTAGAGCGGACCCGACGGAGATCGGGTATTTCCGTCTATTTCCGTGCCGAAAGCCGCCACAGCGCCCCCGCTGGAGCCAGCAAAGGTAAATATTGAAGCTACAGTCGGCTCTGTCGCCGGCTGTTCGGAGGGCTGCAGCGAGACCACCGTGGGACAGAGGACGGCGTGGGAAGCCTCATTAGGATCCGGAGGCTTCCCCCACCCGAGGTGAGTACCCCCCAGGGGAGGTTTTTGTTGTTACAGAGTCTCTTTAAAGGACCTCAGTCGCGAAAATCTTAAAATTTAAAATACATGTAAACATATAAAAATAAGAAGTATGTTTCTTCCATAGTACAATGAGCCATACATTCATTTTCTGCTTTGTTGCTGTCACCTACAGTAAGTAGTAGAAATCTGGCATTACTGACATATTTTGGACTAGCCCATCTTCTCATGGAGGGTTCTCAGGGTTTTCTTTATTTTTAAAAGCACGTAGTGAATGGCAGTTGCTCCGTCCAAATGCCAAAATAGTGTACAGCGAGCAGGGTGGCTGGCCAGCATCTTTGTATAAATCTTTTTTCATGGAATGTCTTTATAAAGAATAAAGGCCATGCTGAGAATCCCCCATTAAGAGATGGACTAACTCAAACCTGTCGGTAATGTCAGATTTCTACTACTTACTGTAAGTGACAGCAACATGGGAGGAAATTAATGTATGGCTCATTTTACTCTGGAAGAAATGTACTTCTTATTTATATGTGTGTTAAATTTTAAGATTTTCGAGACAGTTCCTCTTTAAGGGGGTTTTTATATGTCGGTACTGAAGTTGTAAATTATTGAAGCTGTCCTGTAGGGCGAGATAGATAAACGACAGTTGAGGAGGCTGGGGGCTTGGCTTGCAACACCACTGCATCCTCCGGGGGGCAGTCAGTCAGCTTTCTGGCAGGAGTCCCTGCTGACTGGGGATGGCCAATGAGGGGATAAGAATTCTGAGCTGTTGCAAATGTTATGTAAATATATGCAGCTTGGAAATGGACCAATCAAACACCTGACTCGAATCGATAACCCTAAACTAATAATAACTCCATTTTTTTTTATCTGTCTCAGGTTCAGCACCTGACACCCAAACCTCTTCCTGTGGCCAACAGAATCCTTTAGCCGATATCGACGCCAACTGTCGATGGTTGCAAAACTATGCAGCCCCACTCAGAAAGTCAGGTGGCGCTGCCAATCGTGTGCTCGGAATCAATCTGCTTTTGCATCACAAGTTGCTCCCCGCGCCGATCCCGACAGACCCCATCCTCTGGCTATGTGAACGTTCATTTGTAGCGCTTTTCTTTTTTTTTTGTAGCGACGAGCAATCAGTTCCTTCGCAGCGGGGAAGAGCAATCTCCACTCCTTCCTGAACGGGCGGAAGATTTCCCCGGGAACAGCGAGTTACGCGATTGAGGAAATCAAAAGCTAATTTCATGGCTAATGTTAAGTGGGACCCTTTATTTCCGTCGCTTGCGAGTGAGCAGAAGTCGCGGCTCCGGCGAGGAATGTAATCGTCAGCTCTGCTGCGCCGGCATTGCCTCGAGCAGAATGACAGCTTTAGATGTTTTTAAAGAGGAACTGTAGGAAAAATAACGTAATTAATTAATTCATTTAATTTTTTTTCAATATTAATTTAGAAATTATGTGGTCAGTGTTTGCCCATTGTAAAGTCTTGCCTCACCCTGATTTACATTCTTCAATGTATCACAGGCGGTGACATCTTTACTGCTGTCAGGTGATGTCTGTGGAATGTCTGTGGAATGCCAATAGTCAATACACCCAGTCTCCCAGAATTTTGCATAGCTAAACAGCCTAGGCTGTGACATTACTGGAGGGCAGAGCTAAATACAAATGTACAGCAATACACAGCACGGTCCCTGGTATCCGGCACCAGTGGGGATCGCCTGATGCCAGATACATGTGATTGCCGCTTGCTTGACCAACCGGCCTAAGGGCCCATTTCCACTACATGCGAATTGATGCACATTTTGTGCACACAGATCCGCATAGTAATGTATTTCAATGGGCCTGTTTCCATTGCATGCAGACCTGTGCACATTTTTGCATGCATTTTTGTTAATGTTGATAGAAACTAAACCCAAAAAAGTGAAGATGCACTTATTATTATTAATATTCATATTTTTTTTATTTATGTAGTACTATACACAGTACAAAACAAATATTGGGAAACATATATACATGAGATGTTCAAGACACTGTACAATAACAACATCCAACAGTACAAATATATATGTAGTTAATGGGTGGATACTGATATCACTAAAACTGGTACACATTCATATAGAAAACTACAGCAAAATAAGAAACAATAACAACAACAAAAAACATTTGTAAAGCGCTTTTCTCCCATAGGACTCAAAGTGCATAAGCATGGCTCAAACCAGTAATTGGTTGATTGGTAAATTTTGGTACAGAGAAATAATTCTATAATGCCGGGCTAAACAGGTGACTTTTCAGTCTGGATTTGAATAGCTCCAGGGATGGTGCTTTCTTTACTGGGTGTGGTAGGGAGTTCCAAAGGGTAGAGGCAGCATGACAGAAAGCTCCGTCTCCGTAGGTTTTGAGATGCACTCTGGTTTATGGAACCTGCTGATCTGAGATTGTGAGAGGTGTGGTGCAGTTTCAGCAAGTCCTTCAAGTATCCAGGGCCCAAATTTTGCAGGGTTTTGAATGCCCACAGTCCTGTCTTTGGAGAATGAGATGTTTAATTCTTGCAATGTTCCTCAGATGAAATTGGAAGATTTGACTACAGCCGAGATTTGGTTTCTGAAGCTCAATTCCCCATTGAATTGCACAGTAAAGCTGCACACAAGATCGGAGCAATAGAAGGAGGTCCCTGCCCTTACAAGCTTACAGTCTAGAGACGCAAGCAAATTTGCATGCTTCTGGTGGAGACAAAAGGGCCCTAAAAGCACAAACTCCCCCCCCCCCCCCCCCCGCCTCAAATACTCACCGATCCTTTAGCGATGTCTAGCAGCCTTCCTCCGTGCATGGAAGACGGCATGTCACATGGGCGTGTCACCTGACCC
Source organism: Hyperolius riggenbachi (assembly GCF_040937935.1). Taxonomy (NCBI): domain Eukaryota; kingdom Metazoa; phylum Chordata; class Amphibia; order Anura; family Hyperoliidae; genus Hyperolius; species Hyperolius riggenbachi. The sequence goes on along the minus strand of NC_090653.1, from coordinate 21,997,774 downwards.
GCATCGGATCATGTGACACACTGACATGTGTGCATAGGCACTAGGAGCAAGAGGAAGGCTGCTACACGTCGCTGGAGCCTCGGTAAGTATTTAAAAGCCTGCAAACAACCCCACAAACAAAGTCCCCATTATGCGTCAGGCATGTTGGTTAGCTGAGACTTCAGGTTGTCTGCGTTCCCGGATAACGAGGACATTATTGTATAGATATAGGAAGCGTTTCTCAAGCTGAAACTACTGCAATAATGGGCATAATGAATAATTTACTTTCTTCTACTATATGTCACTACAGGGCCTCTTTAAGCAGAGGCAGATTGCTTCCCCAGAAGTCCTGCAGATCCGGCTGGAAGGGGCCTCTGTGAATACATAAAGAGGACTTATAACAGCGACTTGTAATTTCGGTATCATTTCCCCGTCCTCGGCGGCCGAGCCTTAACTCCATCGCGTTTATTCTGTAACTGGCGCTGCTCTGCCGGCCGGAATAATAATCGGCTGTTTAGCGAGCGGATTCCTGGGAAGGTTTTATTCGCGGGCGTGAATCGCTGTAACGGTTGGCGTGATGATATTTCTCAGCGAGGGCGGGGAGTGCGAGCTTCAGAGACCTCATATGTGGAACACGTGACAGGCGGGCTGCGGAGTTACGAATAGCCCGCATGGGGTGCGACGCCGTCCCCGCGCTGCCGGAGGAGGGGCATTCATATGTACGGCGCAGTTCTGCCGGAGGAGTGGGGACTGACTGACTTCTGTCCCAAAGGGGAACTCCGCTTCTCTCAAAAAAGTGATAACGTCAACACTAAAGAAGCTGTATGCAATGTAACAGCAATTGAAGAGACCCTGTAGTGACTTAAGGCTCATACACACATCAGACTATAGTCTTTGGAAAATGAAAGATCACAGACCAATTTTACCCCCTTCCATGTAGTATGAGAGCCATACTCTACACCAGGGGTCTCAAACTCAATTTACCTGGGGGCCGCAGGAGGCAAAGTCAGGATGAGGCTGGGCCGCATAAGGAATTTCACAATTGCGGCGCATCGCCGCATCTGCCCGCCCCTCTCACTCTTCCTTCACAGAGAGGGGCGGGGAGAGGCGGCGATCCGTGCGGCGATTGACGTCAGGAGGGGCAGAGCTGAAGCTGAAAGCTCTGCCCCTTCCAGGAAGTGCCAGCGGATTGCCCCCCAGGCGATTTGGGGGCTCTGCAGCCCTCGTTTAGCGGCGGGGATGCAGCGGATTAATTGGGAGCACTGAAGCGAACTATAAGAAAGCTTTTGCCAGCGAGGGCCACAAAATATTGTATCGAGGGCCGCAAATGGCCTGCGGGCCGCGAGTTTGAGACCCCTGCTTTACACAGTCTTTTCTATGGAGCTGAACTCCCCATCAGAAAAACATCTTTGCAGGATGCTGCACACACAGATGCTGTACACATTCAACAGATTAGTATCTGCAAAAGATCTGTTCCTGCCAAAGATCCGTTCCTGCAAATTGCATTCATAGTCTATGAGATCTGCAGATCATCATACACACCTTGTTTAACAGACATTCATCTGCAGATCAGACAATCATCTGCAGATCTGAAAATCCATCCTGGTGGATCTGATCTGCAGATGAATGCCAGTTAAACAAGGTGTGTATGAGGATCTGCAGATATCATAGACTATGAATGCATTTTGCAGGAACGGATATTTTGCAGGAACAGATTTTTTGCAGATACTGATCTTTTGTGTCTGTACAGAATCTGTGTGTGCAGCATCTTGCAAAGATTTCTATCTGATGGGGAGTTCAGCTCCATAGAATAGACTGTGTAGGTATGGCTCTCATACTACATGGAAGGAGGTAAAACTGGTCTGTGATCTTTCATTTTCCAAAGACTATGGTCTGATGTGTGTATGAGCCTTTAGAGTAGAATGCGGTAATGTATTCAGGATGCCCACTTTTATGGTAATTATTCTGGTGTCAGCATCAGAAACCCTTCTTATATCTACGGGATATATTGCTGTATATTAGTATGAAGCCAGGTCCTCCCACTGAAGCTTAGCCTAGGCTGTTCATTATGTGGAATCCCCCCTCTTCTACCTCTGAACATTCTGGGAGACCAGAGATGTTTTCTACTGGTTGTAGGATTCTTAGTAAAGGAACGGTCCGCAGAGATCACCTGCCAGTACTAAAGAAGCCCCGCATGATACATTTCAGAAAGTAAATCTGAGAAAGGAAAGACTTTCCAATAGGCAAACACTGACTAAATAATATTTCAAATTAATATATATATAAAAAATAATAATTAATGATTTCAGTTTGATTACAGTCCCTCTATAAACTAAGTTTCATGTACAGTAAGGCCAGGGAGCCACTACAGATCGCTAATCGTTGTCGCAATCGCGCAGTTTTCTTGCTAGCATTTTGTATTTTGAAGTGTGAGGTTTATGGAAGCTGCTATATTTATTTCCTTTTAAAGAGACACTGAAGCGAAAAAAAAAATATGATATAGTGAATTGGTTGTGTACTATGAATAATTACTAGAAGATTAGCAGCAAAGAAAATATTCTCATACTTTTATTTTCAGGTATATAGTGTTTTTTCTAACATTGCATTATTCTATAATATGTGCAGATTACACAACACTCAGCATTCAAAATGAGTCTTTCAGAGCAGTCTGTGAAGTAATGACCTCTCCTCTGGCAGAGGAAAAGTAAATAGTCCAGGAACAGTTGAGATAATAAAAGTCCCAGTGCACACCGAGCGGTTTTTGGAGCGGTCCGCCGGCCGCATTTGCCTCTAAAAACGCTTGTCTAATGTATTGCAATGGGATGGTGCACACCGGCGGTTTGCGTTTTTTGCCAAGCCGCAAACGCGCCTCCTGCTGTGCGTTTGCGGTTTTTTCGGAAGCGTTTCGTCCTCAATGTAAAGTATAGGAAAACCGCAAACCGCTCTGAAAAACGCTAGTTCAGAGCGGTTTGCCAGGCATTTTTGTTACAGTAGCTGTTCTGTAACAGCTTTTACTGTAACAATATGTGTAATCTGCTACACAAAAACGCACGCAAAACCGCTAGGTATGTTTAGAAAACCTCTCTAAACATGCCTAGAATCGCTCTGAAATCAGCTCCCAAAACCGCTAGCGTATTGCGGATCTGCTAGCGGTTTTGGTGTGCACTGGGCCTTAGTCGGAGAGCTTAATGGCTTGTTTGCATAGAGATAATAACTGGAGTTTCTCAACTCTTTCTGTACTGGAAACAATTAGACTGATGTATCTGATCTTAATGTTTTATTTCTTAGCTGTGCTACACATACAAATCATAATATCATCATTTTTTTCCCGCTTCAGTGTCTCTTTAAGCAATACTAGTTGCCTGGCTATTCTGCTGATCCTCTGCCTCTAATACTTTTAGCCATAGCCCCTGAACAAGCATGCAGCAGATCAGGTGTCCCTGACATTATTGTCAGATCTGACAAGATAAGCTGCATGCTTGTTTCTGGTGTTACTCAGACACTACTGCAGTAAAATAGATCAGCAGGCCTGCCAGGCAACTGGTATTTTTTAACAGGAAATAAATATGGCAGCCTCCATATTCTTCTTACTTCAGCTGTCCTTTAAGTTTGACTGCATTTGCCGCTTGCTTGTTTCAGGTGTGTGATTCAGACACTACTGATGTCAGAAAGATCAGCAGGACAGTCAGGGAACTGGTATTGTTTAAATGAAAATGGCAGCCTCCATCTCTCTCTAGCTTCAGGTGTCTTTCAAGACTCAATATCATGCAATGATTGCATGAAGCTGGGAGGGGCTTGAAGTGGAGGCCATTTTTGCGATTATTGTGGCGATCTTGTCCATACGCTTTTTTTTCTACGCATGGGGCTCCCTCCCCCACAGTAATTCTTTCGCTTGCCCTCTCATTTTCTCCTTGGGAATTACGTAGAGTTGACGCTCGATGTAATTGGTGAAATTGGCTCGCGTTTGCCCGCCACCTCTCTGGCGCAGAGCGGCTCCGGCGAAGTCGAACACAAGGCCCCCATCTCCTCCTATAAAACAAAAACGCGGTTTATGGGGCAGCGACGGACGCGAACAATGAAAGCGGGCGAGAAGGAAGGATGAAGAACGAGGCGTGCTGCTCCTCTCTCCTGCTTGCAGTAGACAGCGGCGTCACGTGACCGCGGCCGATGACTCATCGGGGAGCTCCGGCAAACCCCGTCACCTCCATCTCCTCCTGATGTTATTATATCTGGAGGAGCGCAGCGGTTTTATGGAAAATTCTAGCGCGCTCTCCTCGCCTCGTAAATATGGTTTCATCTCCCAGCACAGAGGAGAAAGCGAGAGACGTAAATTGAATCAAAACTCCGCTTGATGGAATCTGGCAGAACGTGCGCCGCGGCCGGGAGGGGGTCAGAGGCTCTGCGGATCTCCCTGCGGCGTGGCGATGTATAGATTGCGTGCGTTACCTCTCTGGGGAAACCAAAGACATTTCACAGAAGTCGTGAGTTGTAAACGATGTTTACTGTGTCCGCCACCAATAACGGCAAACGTGTACCAAGGAAATCTCTCCATAGTTAGAGTGCATACAATAAATAAGGCAGCCAGGAAAAAAGGGCGCAGGGTAAAGCCGACATTTCAAAATATTGTCTATGGCCCGGTGCACACCAAAAACCGCTAGCAGATCCGCAAAATGCTAGCAGATTTTGAAACGCTTTTTCTTATTTTTCTGTAGCGTTTCAGCTAGCGTTTTGCAGTTTTGTGTAGCGCTTTTGGTATAGTAGATTTCATGTATTGTTACAGTAAAGCTGTTACTGAACAGCTACTGTAACAAAAAACGCCTGGCAAACCGCTCTGAAGTGCCGTTTTTCCGAGCGGTTTGCGTTTTTCCTATACTTAACATTGAGGCAGAAACGCCTCCGCAATCCAAAATCTGCAGCAGCCCGGGAGTATGCGTTTCTGCAAAACGCCTCCCGCTCTGGTGTGCACCAGCCCATTGAGAAACATTACCCTAACGGATCCGCACCCGCAAGTGGATCGCAAACCGCAGCAGAACCGCTCTGGTGTGCACGAGGCCATTAACAATGTTTTTTATCGTTTCTTTATCTGATTTAGAATAAATAAATATGTTAAAATAACGGTATGAAAAAGGGCTTGAGGTGAAGCCAAAATTGCCAAATGTCATCTATAACAATGAAAACGAAAAAATATTTACAGTCTTAGTGAGGATAGTAAAGTTTTGGTAAGTATTATCGATATTTTACTACAACTAAATTTAACCCTACTCTCACACAGACCACCCCCCTGGTGGTGCCTAACCCTAAGACTTCCTGATGCCCAACCCTAAACCCCCCCCCCCTTCCTAACACCTAACCTTAAGGCCTCTTTCACAGTGGGACGTTAAAGTCGCATGTTAGAAAATGTTCCACGCAGACTAACGCACAGCAATACAAAGTCTGTGCGACATTCACAGTGCACACACTGCATTGTGTGTAACGTGTAGCAATATTTAGAAAGTGCTGCATGCTGTGCGTTTAGCAATAAATTTGCTGCGTTGTGTGTTGCACATGCTCAGTAATGTTTTGTTTTTTTTAAATGCAACGCATGCGCCGTTTTTGTTCCATCAGTATGCAACGAAAACGGCGCACCAAGAGACACATAACGCAGTGCAAAATAACGTCTAATTGCATAACCTACATGCGCTGCGTTAGGGGCACGTTGTGCGACTTTAACGTCGCATCAAATGCAATGTCCCACTGTGAAAGAGTCTCAGGAGCACAACGCATTCCATACAGGACTCAACCCTCCAAGGATATAATATCCAATCTTATGTATATTCCATAATTGTGGACATAAAAAGTATACAATGATAGCACGACGTTTCGGGCAGTGGCCCTTTCTCAAGTGCTAAAATCTAGCCACTGTGAAAGAGGCCTTAAATCCCCTTGCTCTACCACAAATAACGTAAATACAAAAGTATGTATATATTAGGCCTGAACGATTTATCGTTTTTAAACCGAAATCGCAATCACGGAAACGGCGATTCCGTTATCGTCAGAGTGGCGATTTTTTACAATATCCCACGCCCTCCCGCTCTGCACTCCCGCTCGCCGCTCTGGCAGCTCAGCGGCAAGTCGCAGCAGCTCAGTGGCTCTCATTCCCGGCAGTTCGCCTGTAAACTTCATTCTCCCGCTGTGCGCCGCCTCTCCTCCTCCGTCATCAGCTCTTTTGGCTTCTTCCTCTGCCTAGCGTGTCATCAGCTGGGCGGGCGCTGGGCATCAGACTCCGCCCACCAGCTCTCACTCGTTTCCCTCTGCAGGACAGTAGAACATCGGAGCTGCCTCAGGTAGACTTTTAGGGGCTGGAAGAAGCCGGCAAGTAAAGCTTTACTTCTTTATTTTACCTCAGAGCCTCCACACACGGGCTCTTTTTTGTTTTCCCTCTCCCTCCATTGCTAGCTGGGCCTGTCAGTTAAAAATAGTGTGGCCAGCAATCAGGCTTAGGAAATGGAATTACAGGATCACAGTTCAGCGCCCGTCTGTAGAATTCTGAATGAGGCATACAGCCTGCTAAAGCTTGATTTGAAAAAAATCGTGGATTGAATCGAAATCGCAATTTCTGACAATTTCTTTTCCTAAAATCGTTCAGGCCTAGTATATATATATATATATATATATATATATATATATATATACACATACATACATACAGTGCTGCCCTTAATTATTCATACCCCTGACAAATGTTCGCTTAAAGTTACTTTTAGTCAAACAGCAAGTCATTTTATGACGAGAAATGACATAGGTGCCTCCCAAAAGATAAGACGATGTACAAGAGGCATTATTGCGGAAAAACAAAACAAAAAACATTTCTCAGCTTTATTTTACATTTGAGCAAAAAGTGTCCAGTCCAAAATGATTCATACCCTTCACAATAATGAACAGAAAAGCTTTTATTGGCTATTACAGCAATCAAGCGCTTCCTATAATTGCAGACCAGCTTTTTGCATGTCTCCACAGGTAATTTTGCCCATTCATCTTTAGCAATGAGCTCCAGATCTTTCAGGTTGGAGGGTCTACTTGCCTATAACTTTGATGTTTAGCTCCCTCCACAGATTCACAATTGGATTCAAGTCTGAACTCTAGCTGAGCCACTCCAAAATGTTAATTTTGTTGTCTGCTAACCATTTCTTCACCATTTTTGCTGTGTGTTTTGGGTCATTGTCATGCTGAAATGTCCACTGGTGGCCAAGGCCAAGTTTCTCTGCAGACTGCCTTATGTTATCATAGAGAATCCTCATGTATTGCTCTTTTTTCATGGTGGCAGCGTTTACTGTGATAAGGTTCCCGGGTCCATTGGCTGAAAAACACCCCCAAAGCATTAGGTTCCCACCACCATGTTTCACAGTGGGGATGGTGTTCTGTGGGTTGAAGGTTTCTCCTTTTTTTTACACCAAATGAAACATCATTGTGACCAAACAATTCAATTTCTGTTTCATCTGATCATAACACAGAAGACCAGAACTCTTCTTTGTCCAGATGAGCATTTGCAAAGGCCAAGCTAGCTTTTGTGTGTTTTATCTGGAGAAGTCCTCCTTGGTCTGCATCCATGGAACCCAGCAGTGAGCAGTGTCCGTTGGATTGTCTGCCTTGAGACATTGCCATCAGCAGAGCCCAGATTCACCTGGATGGCCTTGGTGGTGATCCTTGGATTCTTTTTCACCTCTCTCACTATCCTCCAGGCCAGCACAGGTGTCACTTTTGGCTTCCGACCACGTCCTCTGAGATTTTCCACAGTGCGGAGCATCTTGTATTTTTTAATAATACTTTGCACTGTAGCCACTGGAACTTGAAAACATTTAGAATTGGCCTTGTAGCCCTTTCATGACTTGTGAGCAGCCACAATGTTCAGCCGCAGATCCTCACTGAGCTCCTTTGTCTTAGCCATGACTGTCCACAAACCAACTGAAGAGAATGTAAGAGTGGACAGAGGTGCCAGCAACTGCAGAGAGCTGCTGTTTTTCACCTGTTGATTAAAACAGCTGTTCCCATTTAATCATGGTAATTAGGATGCTTTAGAACAGCTTGGACAATTTGGAATGGTATAGAACTTTGGATTTTCCCACAGACTGTGACAGTTTGTGAAGGGTATGAATCATTTTGGACTGGACACTTTTTGCTGAAACGTAAATAAAGAAATGAGAAATGTTTTTTTTTTCCACAATAATGCCTCTTGTACATCGTCTTATTATCTTGTGGGAGACACCTATGTCATTTCCTGTCTAAAAATTACTTGTTGGTTAAATAAAAGTAACTTTAAGTCAAAATTTGCCAGGGGTATAAATAATTCTGGGCAGCACTGTATATACTGTATATATATATATATATATATATATATATATATATATATATATATATATATATATATATATATAGTCCATTAGCCCCAGGCACTCAAATTTCCTGCTTCCAGTTAGAGTACCTAATCTTTACTGTCTACATACATGCAATGGCGATCTGATCACTTCTCAGCCAATAAACATATCTGAGTATAGCCAAAGGCGACCTGACACTATTAGATCTTTTGGACTGATTGACCTTTCAGTATGATAATTTTATTAGATTGAAGGAGTATTAGTACTGAAACATGGTTGCCTGATTGATCTTTTGATCAATTTCCGATCAAGACCGATGGAAAATGTCGGTCACAAGGACTCGATCAGGTGCACAGCTATATGGATGCTTACATTTTTATTTCCTCTTAAACAATGCACATTGCCTGGCTGTCCTGCTGATCTTCTGCCTCTAATACTTTTAGCTATAGCGCCTGAACAAGCGTGCAGCAGATCAAGTACTCTGGCTCAGCTGACTCAGGTTTTACTGGATTAACCATATGCATGTTCCAGGGTTTAGACTCACACTAATTATGTCAAAAGATCAGCAGGACACCAGGCAATTGGCATTCTTTACAAGCAAATAAATATGGCAGCCTCCATATACCTTTCACCTCGGGTTCCCGGTAAAGGTTGTGACCACACTGTGACTGCTAATTGATCTTTCAAGGCCACTCTATGATTTTTGAGATATAGAAACTACGTCTATCTATGGTTACAGTTGACAGGTAGATTTTTCAACAGGTAACAGGTTGACCTTTGACCACACAGAGACTGCTGACGGGTATATTGGGAGCCAACTGTTACTGCTGACAGTTGCAGACCGGAAGCCACACTCTATCCAGACATCAGGTTCTGACAGGTGAAAACGGTTTCAGAACTGTGACAGGTGCTGACAAGTACACTACATTATGCCTGTCTATAGGTAGAGTCTGGGGCCAATAGGAATTGGTCACTACGGTGACCTCAACTGCCACTCAGAAGCACTGTGCTCCTCCTTCCCCAACTAACTGTCCAATCTCTGAGGATGCTCACTTGTGATTGGACAAATGGCTATTGGAGGCAGGACCTGGTGTTCCTCAGGGGTTGTACTCTTGTACCAGAGAGTTGCAGCTGTCTATTCACATAGGGGAATGGGTTACAAAAAAACCTGTACAAACCCGGGAGGCCACTACTGCGCTTAGACTATCCAGTGATTGGTGGAGCCAGGAATCTGGGGGAATGGTTTAACTATTTTTCTAGCTATGCCACCAGGGCACGGAGGTGGATATGTCCAGCCTATAAGTGGGAGGGGCCAGACCACACTCTTCTGACATCCGGCAATAAGAGAAAAAGCTAACATTTATCAGGACTTGGAAGGCTCTGCAGGTCAGAAATAAAAATAATGGACAAAATCAAGCCCAGCTTGATGGAATAATAGAGAGAGCAGGCGGAGCATCGAGGCAAAACAATTAGTCCCGTTCGCAGTAATTTGCTCTCTCTGATGTACCGGAACAATGTGAGTGATATTAAGTTACAGACACTCGGTACAATAACATTATTAGCATCTGATGTGGTCTCCCCCTGACTGACACTGCAGGGCCTCCGGAGGGGATAAAACAGGCTGTGCTTCAAGGGGAACTGTACAGTGTAACTGTAAATGTATGGCTGACAGCTCCGCTTTAACCCAGCATGGAACGTCATCCCAATCAGTAGCTGACACCCCCTTTCCCATGAGAAATCTATTCCTTTTCTCCAATAAATCATCAGGGGGGGTCTGTATGGCTGATATTGTGGTGAAACCCCTCCCACAGTGTGATGTCATGACCATGGTCCTGACAGTTTGCTGTGTGTGAACCTTGTTGCATTGTGGGAAATACCAGCCTTTTCCAACTGCCAAGCAAGCAGCCTTTCCCTCTGTGCATACTGTGTTTCCTCTAAAGTAAGACATCCCCTGAGAATAAGCCCTAGCAGGAATTCCTAGCATGCTTGAAATATAAGACATACCCCCGAATGTAAGCCCGAGCTAGCAGCAGTCCACATGACACCAGCAAGTCCCGCTCAATACAAAGCCTGGATACAGGAGAGCAGCAGTATAATGTGAGTTCTACACAGTCCTGTATATGTGTCAGGCAGTTACTGTTTTTGTTGGAGCCAACCCTCCTGATCTGTCCTGATAAGCATCAGCAGCACTTCACCTCTTCACCTCTTCCCAGGACACCCAGCTTATCCTATCATAGCTCTGGGGAGCCTGCCAGAGTTCTCTGCCTGCAAGAAATAGACTCTTACCCACATGATCAGCAGATCAGCAGAATCAATTTCTTGTGAGAGCCAATATCTGCAAACCACAAGCTCTGTGCATGCTGCTTGTGTTTCAGCATGGCATGCAGTATATATATATATATATATATATATATATATATATATATATATATATATATATATATATATTGTATAGGAAAACTACCAGTGTTTCCCCCAAAAATAAGACATCCTCTGAAAATAAGCCCTAGCACATCTTTTGGAGCAAAAATTAATATAAGACAGTGTCTTATTTTCAGGGAAACACGGTAGAACTCTCAGTAACAAACATTCTGTACAGCCATACGTATGTGTGCTGCCGTATACCGGGCAGCACACATACGTGATACATTTCAGAATGTAAATGGGAGAGAGGAAAGGTTTTACAATGGCCAAACACTGACTAAATTATTTATAAATAAATGATGTTAACAATAAGGCTTTGCGCACATCTCAAATCAAAATCGCTGATGTCAGCAATTTTCAGTTTTGTGAGTGATTTTTTTCTTTTTCCTGTCCCGGCGCGTTTAGATTTTTTTGTAAAGTTTCTTCTAAGCGCTTTTGCAGAGCGATCTGTTTGTTCACTTCCTGACGCAATGTATTTATAGGGGATGTAAAGTAGAATGTAGTAAACTATTCAGGATACCCACTTTTATGATACGTTTCTTGGTTTTAGCACCAGAAACACTTCCTGTATGTATTTATTACTGTATATATTGGTATGTAGCCCCGTTGTTCATTATGCGGAATCCCCCCATTCCCCCCCAGAGCATTCTGCAAAACCAGAGACCTCTTTAGAACCCTCTGTAACCAAACATTCCACAGAGATCACCTGCCAGTACTAAAGATGGAACTTTTGAAGGAAATTTTTATTGCTCCATCACAATATTTACACAGCCGATCCGCACACAGGGTCCCCTTTGTCAAGGCATAGTTACGATCTTTGACAGAAGGGACCCTATGTGGCCCTGAAACGATCGTCAGTTTTACGATTGATTGTGCGTGTATGGGGATAGAGCAAGAGAACGTTCCTGTTAAAGTGGCGTGCGGACCTTTATTGGATACTTGTTTGGACTTTGGCTACTTGTTGCTGCACCCACCACCTCTGCTGGACGATGGTGTGCGATCTTTGGGATTACTACGGATTATTCATCTTAGGGCCCGTTTCCACCATCGCGAATCGCATAGCCAATACAAGTGGATGGCCCTGTTTCCCCTTGTCAGTAATCCTGAGCGTTTTTGTGTGCGGGAGAAATCTGCATGGAAGAGCCCTCAGAATTCGCACCCCGCACACCGCTATGCGAATCACCGCTAATGTATTTAATAGGGAAATCGCATGCGGTTTTGGCATACGTATTTTACAGCGATTTCGCATGCGATTTCGCATAGGAACTAATGTTAAATCACACAGGCAGTGACATGGTTAAAATCGCATCAATACGAACCTATGCGAAATTGCATGCAAAATCACCCTGAGGTGGTTTCCCCACTCTGCATTATGTTTGGCCCACTCTAGACCATCAGGGAAGCTATATTGGAGGAGGGAGGGGGAAAGCACTAAACACTAGGGAACTGTATAGGGGAGGGTGGTGGCCTCTAGACACCAGGGAACTATATAGGGGAGATAGGACCACTAGACACCAGGGAACTGTATAGGGGAGGGTGGTGGCCTCTAGACACCAGGGAACTATATAGGGGAGATAGGACCACTAGACACCAGGGAACTGTATAGGGGAGGGTGGTGGCCTCTAGACACCAGGGAACTATATAGGGGAGATAGGACCACTAGACACCAGGGTACTGTATAGGGGAGGGTGGTGGCCTCTAGACACCAGGGAACTATATAGGGGAGATAGGACCACTAAACACCAGGGAACTATATAGGAGAGATAGGATTACTAGACACCAGGGAACTGTATAGGGGTTGGAAGGGGGACCATTAGACACCAGGGTACTGTATAGGGGAGAGAGGACCACTAGACACCAGGAAACTGTATAGGGGAGGGTGGAGGCCTCTAGACACCAGGGAACTATATAGGGGAGATAGGACCACTACACACTAGGGAACTGTATAGGGGAGGGAGGACCACTAGACACCAGGGAACTGTATAGGGGAGGGTGGAGGCCTCTAGACACCAGGGAACTATATAGGGGAGATAGGACCACTAGACACCAGGGAACTGTATAAGGTGACCATCAGACATTGAGGTTTGCCCAGGACTTGGTCCCGGTGTCCAATATCGACCCACTTTGTGTTTGAGTTTGACGCCTTTGATCTAAGTCCACAGCTCACTGCGGATTGGCCGTTTGGTGGTGGCGGTTACATTTTGGTGGATGCTACGGGTGATTCCTGTGGGGGGCAGCGTTCACCTCCCTTTATAGGTTAGTCTCTTGGTATTCGCACATGAGGGGTCGATTGTCAGAGGCCGCCAACAAGATTCAGGCACCCTGCGGACATCGCCCCAGTGTTCAAAGCGCCGTCGAAAAAGATAATCGGAAAAAGAAAGAGCTTTGTCACTCACAGGAGGTGGTGTGAAGAATGATAGAAACAGTTACGAAAGAGCAAACACTTAAACCTGCTAAGTGATCTCTCCCCGGCGTTCCTGTCGGTTCACACCATGGCGTTTCTCGGCTGTGATAGACCTTTTTCAGGAGGTGATGACCAGAGAACGCCGCTTGCTGTGCTGAGATTGTCGTGTTTACAAAGTGACAGGTGCAGTAACAACATAGAAAACCCAATTTAGTGGTAATTTCCCTGGTTTCAGCATTGGCAACGCTTCCTATATTTATAAATTGCTATATTGGTATGTAGCCAGTGATGTCGCAGAGGGTCTGTGACAGGTCCTCTTCCTCTTTTGTGCAATGCTGGTCCTGGAGCCTCTGGAGAGGTCCTCTTCCTCTTTGCACACCGCAGACCATGAAGTGGTTGTGCTCTGAGCGTCTATGACAGGTCCTCTTTGGGCACCGCAGGCCGTGGAGGGTCTGTGACAGGTCCACTTCCTCTCTGCATACTGCAGGCTTCAGAGCTTCTATGACAGGTCCTCCTTGTGCACTGCAGGCCATGGAGGGTCTGTGACAGGTCCTCTTCCTCTCTGCACACCGCAGGCTGCAGAGCTTCTATGACAGGTTCTCTTCCTCTTTGCGCTTCACAGGCTGTGGAGGGTCTTTGACAGGTACTCTTTGCACACCCCAGGCCGTGGGCGGTCTTTGACAGGTCCTCCTCACGTTCCGCAGGCCGTGAAGGGTCTGTGACAGGTCCTCTTTGCGCTCCGCAGGCTGTGAAGGGTCTGTGACAGGTCCTCTTTGCGCTCCGCAGGCCGTGGAGGGTCTGTGACAGGTCCTCTTTGAACACCAGAGGCCGCTGAATGTCTGTGACAGGTTCTCTTTGAACGCTGAAGGCCGTGGAGGGTCTGTGACAGGTCCTCTTAGCACGCCTAAGGGTGTGGAGGGTCTGTGACAGGTCCTCTTTGCAAACCGCAGGCCGCGGAGGGTCTTTGACAGGTCCTCTGCGCACCGCAGGCCGTGGAGGGTCTGGCTCCGGATGGTAAGCGTCTGCTGTTTGTGTTCAGTAATGGATCTCTCTCACTAACTCTGTAGAGCCGCTAATGACAGCAAACTATAACACAGGCTGGAAAATCTCACCGATAGCCGCGCATCGCCACCTCCCCAAACGCCACAGCGCTAATCTGCAATGTAATGCGATCATTAGGCAGCTGAACGCTGCGAGTAAATATGGCTCCAATTCCACAACTTCCTGCGAATTACAAGCGGGTCCGCCGCCACGGCCAAGATTCCCCCACCTCTCCCACCTGTGTGTCCAAATTACCAGCCCTGCCATCTGCCTAACGCATTCCCATCAGCCCTGCAGTCCTGCACCGGGGAACCAGCTAACAACCGATTCCAGAATCCACATAACGTGACTGGCCAGTGTGCTGCTACTCTGATCTATGAGAGTACCAACGCTGACCATATATAGAGCAATGTACAGATATATGTGGAGGCCACACCCCACACCACGCCTCCGCTGTACAGTGTGCTGCTACTCTGATCTATTGGAGTACCAACGCTGACCATATATAGAGCAATGTACAGATATATGTGGAGGCCACACCCCACATCACGCCTCCTCTGTGCTGTGTGCTGCTGCTCTAATCTATGGGATTACCAACACTGGCCATATATAGCAATGTACAGATATATGTGGAGGCCACACCCCACACCACGCCTCCTTGGTACAGTGTGTACTACTCTAATCTATGGGAGTACCAACACTGGCCATATATAGCAATGTACAGATATATGTGGAGGCCACACCCCACACCACGCCTCCTCTGTACAGTGTGTACTACTCTAATCTATGGGAGTACCAACACTGGCCATATATAGCAATGTACAATATATGTGGAGGCCACACCCCACACCACGCCTCCTTGGTACAGTGTGTACTACTCTAATCTATGGGAGTACCAACACTGGCCATATATAGCAATGTACAGATATATGTTGAGGCCACACCCCACACCACGCCTCCTCTGTACAGTGTGCTGCTACTCTAATCAATGGGAGTACCAACACTGACCATATATAGCTATGTACAGATATATGTGGAGGCCACACCCCACACCACGCCTCCTCTGTACAGTGTGTCCTACTCTAATCTATGGGAGTACCAACACTGGCCATATATAGCAATGTACAGATATATGTGGAGGCCACACCCCACACCACGCCTCCTTGGTACAGTGTGTACTACTCTAATCTATGGGAGTACCAACACTGGCCATATATAGCAATGTACAGATATATGTGGAGGCCACACCCCATACCACACCTCCTCTGTACAGTGTGTCCTACTCTAATCTATGGGAGTACCAACACTGACCATATATAGCAATGTACAGATATATGTGGAGGCCACACCCCACCTCCTCTGTACAGTGTGCTGCTACTCTAATCTATGGGAGTACCAACACTGGCCATATATAGAAACACATCAAACGTAAGCGGCTGTTCTGGCGCGCGCCGCTGCTAATCTGCCGCAGATAAGGCCAGAGACACAGTTGTCATAATTCGGTGAATTCAGCAATCCTATTACAACGTGTGTGTTCAGGAACAGATAGATCTCACCAGGAGAGCTGGGGGGAGGCTCGGGGCCTGCGGCAGAGCCTTACTTAGGGCTGCCAGGGAAGGCAGAGGCTTGTGATTGGCTGCAGAAGGGGGGGCGTTTCCCTAACTTAAAGTTACGGCAGTGGGACCTGCACTTGCTGCCATTTTAAAGGGACAAGTTTGTTTTTTTTTCCAATTTTTTATTTTTAATATGAGACAGAGACATACCTATGGCCTCTTGTGCTAGGGGGTGTGGCAATGTAGTTTATAGGAAAGGGGGAGGGGCATGTGAGGACCTGAAAAGGGGGTGGTAGGGTGGCTGGACAGCCATCAGGGTACATGATTTGTTTTGACATTATTGCCATGTGGCATTGTCTCCCAAAATTGGGAAAAGGTTAACTATATAAAAAACTCAATAGAAAATAAAAAGTATTAAAATAAACAATGAAAAAGTATTAAAATAAACTTTTTAGTTTGGCAATACAAATAACTGCACATTGGAAGCGCTACCTTCAGTGGATTGTACAGCGCTTCCCATCACCATAGAAATCGGGCCGGAAAATGCGCCGGGGATCGCTGTGTAAAGTGCTTTCTCGATTGCAAGAGCAGGAGTGATGAAAGTGGGCCCCAGGCCTTTGAGTAATTTCCTTTATTGCAATTTTTTATTAATATATTGCTTATTTTACTAGTTGGGGGGAAAAAAAACAATCCTAGTTAATCACTTGATCAATATAAGTTTTGTTCCCCTTATGGACCAGAGCAGACTTATCTTCCCATTCATTTGCCAATAACTTTATCACGACTTATCACACCAAAATAATTTACACATTTATTTTTTCGCTACAAATTAGGCTTTTTGTAGGTGATTTTTTTTTTTTTAAGCAGTTACTTTATTTTCTATGTATTTCAGGCTGCTTTCACAGTGAGACGTTAGAGGCACACGTTAGAGCAGCCTGTAACGCACCCCCACCGCACAGCAATGAAAACTAAATGGGCTGTTCACAGTGCCCACGTTGCGTTACATTGTAACGCTGCACGTCTACATAACGTACTGCATGCAGTACTTTATACGCGGCTAAGCCGCGTTAGACGGTTTGCACATGCTCAGTAGGTTTTTTATTTCATTTTAGGGGCGGAGAGGAGGCGGGGAGAGGCCGCTACGTAGCCAGGTACATGGCTATTTATTATTCACTGCACTTGCAGTGTTTACTCTTTGGAGCGGCAGCTGATTGGCTGGCGGGACCACGTGATGCAGAGAGCTCCGCTCACGTGGTCTCCGCAGCGCCTCCGACAGAGCAGACACACCGAGAGCTGCTTGTAACGCGGCTCTTGGTTGCGTCCTGCTCCAACACCACCAGGCGTTGCGTTGGGGCACGTTATGTGCCCTATAACGTCCCCTAAACGCAACGTCCTGGTGTGTAAGTAGCCTTAAAGAAAGAAAGAAAAAATAAGGAAAAATACACAATTTTTCCCTTTTCAATCGCTATAGTTTTAAAATAAACAATGCTACTGTGGATAAAACCCACACATTTTATTTGCCTATTTTTCCTTGTTATCGCAACATTGATATTTTTTATTTTTATAATTAGATTTTATTACAACATTGAAATGATGCTCGTAGTGCAATGCATGGCAGAAATAAACGGTATTTTTTTAATTTTGTGTTTTCAGTTTTCTCATTGTACTCTATAAAAAAGCCCTATAAGCATTAATTTGCAAAAATAACAAAATATATCCTCATGACATACATATATAAAAAGCTAAGTCCCTTACATTTTTTTTACAATTCATTCATTTAATCATTCATTTTTTGTTATAGTTTTTGTATTTTATTTAACAATAACAATAACAACAATAACAATAATATTTTGATAGCGCCTTTTTCCCTGGGGACTCAAAGCGCTGTGACCCTGCATTATGCAGTCTCAAAGGCTCAGGAAAAGAGGTGAGTTTTTAGCCTTTTTTTTAAAGCTGTCCAGAGAAGGAGCCTCTCGTACTGATTGTGGAAGTGAGTTCCATAGAGTAGGGGCTGCGTAGAAAAAGGGCCGAGCACCAAATGTTAAGTGTATCCTGGGAATAACCAGCTTCATCTTGTTGGCAGAGCGGAGGGTGCGTGGAGGGGCATAAAGTTCCAATAGATCCGCTATGTATTTGGGTCCCATGTGGTGTAGAGCCTTGAATGTCAGCAGGCAGATCTTAAAATTGATTCTCCATTTTACTGGCAACCAGTGAAGAGTTTGCAGTACTGGGGAGATGTGTGAGCTGCGGGGCGCATTGGCTAGGAGTCTGGCTGCTGCATTCTGTACTAGTTGTATGGGGCGCACAACCTTATCTGTAGATCCAATGGACAGGGCGTTGCAGTAGTCCAGGCGGGAGGATACAAATGCATGAACCAGGGCAGGTAGGTCTTCAGCCGGGATAAGGTGTTTGATTATTTAGGTAACTATAGGGGTGAGGGAGAGAAAATAAGGAGTTAATAAGCTTTTTATTCATAGGTATAGCATTTTTTTTCCATGGTGCTTACAGTTTCCTGTCTGTGAACCTTGTTGCATTGTGGGAAATGACAGCTGTTTCCAACTGCCAAGCAACCAGTATCTCCCTCTGTGTAAATGCAGGGCCGTAGAGTGGGAGTCGTGGAGTCGGAGTCTGAGCAATTTTGGGTAGTTGGAGTCAGAGTCGGTGGTTTCATAAACTGAGGAGTTGGAGTTGAATGATTTTTGTACCGACTCCACAGCCCTGTGTAAATGTATATCTATAAAAGAAAAACCTTTTTAGCCTATCGCTTTGTTAGGAAGTGTGATACGTTCATGAATCAGCCACTCTGATTGGCTTTGGGAATATAGGTTCCCATTCACCAATCAATGCTCTAGCGGCCGGCGACGGGCTGGCACGGGGCACACATAGGAAGCAGAGGAAGAGTATCTACATTCCTAGAACTTCAGATGAAGTCTCAAGGGTTGTAGATATCCTGCCTCTCGTGCGGTAAGGGATTAATACATTCTCTCCTGAATTGCTTTAGACTTTCTGAATGTTTTTCTACATCTCCAGCTGTGCTAACAAACACCCTCCTGCAGGCATCATGCAGCCGCTGGCGTGTGTCATGCGTGACCGAAAGCTTCAGTAAATAATCTTTCCTGAGTCATCTTCACCTTCCATAATACCGATATACATATGTCTACTCCGTCCCGTGCGTCTCTCGACCAGCCTTTATATCTTCGGATAATAACCTCCTTCATCTCATCGCCGTTACCAATATGGAAACACACACACAAAAATGAAGCACAGCGAACAAAGGATCGCTCTTCCTTCAACCTCTTCCACCCATTGTGTCGGGAATCTCACAGATGAAAACGCAGCGCCTCGGAGTCGGCCTCCTCTTTTGTTGGCCGCGCGGCGTCCGGACCTCATTACGGAAAAGATTTGGCGCTGGGATGCGGTTTCCTACCTTCCATAAAAGAGCCGTTTCTATAGACGGTCGCTCTGCCGGAGGACAATTGTTTTCTTTTTTTGTGCGTAGGATTTTTTTTTTTCAACTTTAATTTCAGACCGTTGGGCGCGTTCTTTACATAGAGCTAGACGTCGTCGTCTCCCTCCGGCCTCGGGGATGGATTTCTCAGATGAATATAACAATGTCCGTCGTCTTGTTTTTCTGGAAGTGGCTCCTTAATGTTTAATATAAGAGGCGAGCGCACCTGCTCCGCGCCGACTGCATTACGCCGCCGCTACAGAAACAATTCGCGGGCCCTGACCTACATTAAAGTTTCCCAGCAACTTTTCTTTTTATTGTTAGCGGCGCGCGTGATTGCGCACCTGCCCGGCTTGCCGTAGAATGGATTAAGGATGCTTGGAGGGGAAGAGCCGATCGTGCCGCGTTCTGGATATAATTGGCGCCTCTTTATACCGTAAATCTGTCGGGTGGATATGGGGATGAATTTAAAAAAAAAAATACATGAGATAAGAGCAAAGCTTTCTAACAAGCGATCTCTACCTGTAGGATGGGGTCAGGTCTGTCTCAATAGCTTCAGGGAATATATATTATATTATAATATATATATATATATATATATATATATATATATATATATATATATATATATATATATATATAATCAAAGTTTATCCGATTGCTTTGAAAAGGCTTCTTTACCAGCGTGAATGTCTCAGTATCAGTAGGGGTTTTTGTCCACTGAGAAATACGTTCGTAAGTGCGTTGAAATTCGATCGCTTGTCTTCCATTTTCCACTACAGCAATTGCGCTGTGATTTGTCAGCCGTATGGCGCGATTGCGATGCCTTTTGCAATAGCGATTTATGACGGGAGGAAAAAAATGAGCGGGAAAGTATTTTGAATTGCATAGTAGCATGACTTCTATGTGATTTTCCTACAATTCCAAACGTTGTATAGGAGGCCAGTCGCATGGAAGATGCAGCAGTCACAAACGCAACGCAGTAATGTAAACTTTTCCTGACGGTTTCATAAGTAGGCGTTTTTTGGGCAAGTTGCACACATGGGGCTTGATTCACTAAAACTCAAATATTACACCTTATCAAAGATATCACACCATCAAAGTTAACACGCCTTATCAGAGTAGCACACAAATAACTATGCTGTGTTCCTTTTTTTCTTTCTCTGTCTGAACGAGTTAAATATCAGGTATGTAAGTGGCTGACTCAGACAGTAAGTGACTACAGTGTGACCCTCACGGATAAGAAATTCCAACTATAAAACACTTTCCTAGCAGAAAATGGCTTCTGAGAGCAAGAAAGAGATAAAAAGGGGAATTGCTTAACAGTGAGAGTCACACTGTAGTCACTTCCTGTCTTTCAGACAGAGAAAGAAAAAAAGGAACACAGCATAGTTATTTGTGTGCTAGGCACTGTACATACACATGTCTGTCTCATCATGTCACATGTCACCTCGGGTATCCTTTAAAGAAACCATTGGACATACTTACTGACTAATATTTTTGAATAGATGTAATTATTGCTAAGGTTCCTTTAATGCTTTCTGCGCCCCCTGGAAATTCATCCCCCGGTGTCTCCCTGCCGCCCAGCCAGAGCCAACTATCAGGGCTTACAGTCCTGCGCTGAGGCGCTTGATCCGCCGCCAACGCCAGCGTTCGGATGGCTGGGACTTGTCTGGGATATCTGGGCAATATTGCAGAAAGATTGGCGCTGAACCGCAGGACATATGTAGGCTTCTAATTATAGCTGATGAGAAGGAGAGAAACGCCAGATCTGTCCGCTCACTCTCAGGCACCCGCGCTTTACTGAGATCTCTGCAAACCCTTCTGTAGCTGGCGGTGTGCAAAGCTTATTTCCACCGAGAGACAGAAAACGATTCCAGCCAGGCATCCTATTATGTTCTACAAGACCTGTTCTAGAAGCGCCATTCCTAAGCTCGTTACAGTGCGGAGTTACTTATATACTGAGTACCCCCCTCCCCTGTTATGGGTAACCTTATCTCCACCACCGCTAGACACACGGATATTTGTAGGGAGGGGAGGCAGTGAATGAGATGGTAAAACAGCAAAGCCCCCGTCATCATCAGCAATGCAGGCAACCGGACGTCTCGACTAACTGGCATGCCTGAAGGAATAACAGGGAAGTTTTTTTTTTTTGGGGGGGGGATTCGGCAGGTTTGGAGGCCAGCAATTCTGCTCATTAAAGGAATGGCAACTCCTGGGGAATTTTTCCCCCTAGCCAGTCCTTGCCTGGCTCTACCACTTTCAAGATTCACGCAGCTGAGGGAGGAGTCTCCCTGGTGTAAAGGCGTGGCCTACAAGGCTGGGGGTGTGGTTTTCAAGGGCAACCCCGCCAATCCATAGTAGTTTGATATCCTAAAGGTGAGTACACACCTTTGATGGATGTCGTCCATCAGGGGTCGGGTCCTGATCCCCGGCATTTTTGGGCTGCACAGACGTGTGTCAGCTGTATAGCTGACGACGTGCTCTGTTGCTATGCGGGGGAGGCAGAGGCACAAGGGAGTGGCGCATGCGTGGGGGAGCAGCATAACAATGCACTCAGCCATCTGCCGGGCAGAATGCTTGCTCAGGGGCTGCTGTACACATGCTTGATTATTACCGGCCGGTGGTTATCAGCCGACTCAGCCGACTTTAGTCAGGAGTGCGTCAGGGGTGTTGCTAGGATCCTAAGAGATTTGGGGCACTTTTAGGATCTCCAGATGGAAAATGGGTGTGGCCACGCACCAGACTGTGGGTGTGGTCATGGATAGAGCCAAATTTACATGAAATTAACAGCAATCTAAGGACTGCGCAGTAAAATGTTGGATGAAGCCCCCTCGCAGCGTGACCAAGCGTCCTGTAGGACGCGAAACGGCTGTCGCTAGGCCCACTTCTGTCCCTCACTCCCACCTCCAACGCTGACAGGTTTGCACACTGAACCACAATCAAGGTATTTTGTATATATCGCATATGGATTGTGTCATTCAAAGAACTATCACTGTTGTTGTTCACTTGCAATAAATACGTAAGACTGGATGGAAGATGCACGCTGCCTGGTCTTAAACGCATACAAACTGTATCTCTTTCTTCAAACATACTACCAGCGGAGTACACGTCCAATGCAAGTAATAGGAATGAATGCAGCCTGTCAAAGCTAATTTAGCCACCAAAAATACACTTTCTCGCATAAAAGCTGGGTGCAATACACCTCTTAAAGGGGAAGTGCCACACTATCTCTGTATCTCTTGATAAACAGTCCCCCATAGCATTCCCGGATCTTCTAGTGGACCCCCTCCCATGCTCCCACTGGCCTCCAGTTGAGGCACCAAAGCTCTCTGCATATAAAGGCACCACAGCACCCAGTATGCCCACAGAGAGGCACCACAGCACCCAGCATACCCCCATTGATGCACCACAGCTCCCAGCATGCCCACTATTGAGGCACCACAGCTGACTCTGCCTGGGGGACATCTGAGTCACCCCAGAATAGATCCGGGGCACGTGCCACTGATCTTTGGGGCTAGCATCGCCCCTGGTGTGCATACAAGCCTTACCCCTCCCAATCTATGCCTAACCCTACCAATTAAGCCCAACCAACGATCCTTTTCCACTGCTAGGCATTCACTCTATATAATAGCTGAATGCCTGGCGCTATTGCATTGTGGGAAGACGAGCAGCAGTAGGTTGGAGTTCCCCTGTAAGTTTTACTGGGTTAGAATTGGCGGTTTCTGCAGCGGACACAGCGATGGGGACGGAATTCTCGAGGAGAGAGAGCGAGCGGGCTCAATTTCCCCAGCGCTGTCGTCTTATTGATCGCATCTGCGAGGTCGCTGAACCCTGTTTATCCTACCTCGGGAGAACAAAGCCTGCGTGTTCCCACACACCTGCACGTGTAATTGGCCTTCCTGTAACAATGTGCGCACTGTCGGCTCATGTGCTGAGCGATGGACGCTATACATCAAAGTCCAGGAATGGC
This sequence comes from Hyperolius riggenbachi, assembly GCF_040937935.1. Classification (NCBI taxonomy): domain Eukaryota; kingdom Metazoa; phylum Chordata; class Amphibia; order Anura; family Hyperoliidae; genus Hyperolius; species Hyperolius riggenbachi. Next base: position 21,974,601 of record NC_090653.1, on the reverse strand, counting down.
TCCGATGCCTCTGTCCTTAATTAAAGGGGACTTGGACTCTTGCACAGGACAGATGGAAAACACAGAGAAAGGTACCCTCTATGTATTTAGAGAGTTTAGCCTGTCTAATTCCCCCTCATCTGTCACTAATCACCACTGTAATTTGATATCTCAGCAGAGCAGCTAATTTGTAAACACAGGATATTAACCCTATGTCTGCTTCCATGAAAGCAGGAAGTAGACACACTGCAGATTTATTGCAGGACTTGTATCAGCTGTAAGGCCTGGAACCCACTACAAATCGCTATCGCTAATTGCAGTCGCTAGCGTTTTGTAAGAGCGTTTTGTAAGCGATTTCCTGATCGTTTTCTGGCGATTTCGGTAGCGATTTTAAAAAGTGTCAGCGTTTTGCCAGCGATTGTGTAGCGATTAGCGTCTTTAATTCTGATTGCTCCTTTCAATTCATTTAAAAATTTTTACAGTGTGCAGTAACTTCAAAACGCTAGCAAAATCGCAGGTGCAGGTTTTGACGAGCGATTACGCCAGCTTTTATATACTTTGCAGAAAAGCTAATGCTATACGCTAAAAATGCTGCATGTCCTGCGTTTGCGATTTTGGTAATCGCAATCGCTCCAGTGGAAGTTGGCCCATCCATTAACATTAGCTGAGCGTTTACGGAAATCGCTACTGTTTTGAATCGGTCCCTAAACACTCATAAAATCGCTCTAGTAGGTTCCAGCCCTCACAAAGGAATGTTTTACTTTAAAGGTTATTATGCTGTTGCATATTTTTCGGAGCAGAGAGGGAGTTCTGAGTTCAGGTCCACTTTAGAGATTGTCATTATTTGAAAAACATCTCGTGTGATTGTCACTAGCGTTTCACCCATACACAGGACAGATTTATTGCATGGAGTCATTTCAAGGTACATAACCCAATCCTGAAGTGTTCTCGCTGCTCACTGCTAGGTGCAAAGAGGACCTTCCATGAATCAGTAAGGCCTGGAACCCACTACAAATCGCAAATCGCTAGCCTTTTTTAATGAGCGTTTTGTAAGCAATTTCTTGAGTGTTTTCTGGTGATTTTGGGAGCGATTTTAAAAGTGTAAGCTTTATGCCAGCGATTGTGATAGCGATTTGCGATTAGTGATTTTAATTCTGATTGGTCCTTTCAATGTATCATCATTTTATTTACAGTTTGCATTAAAGAAAACCTGAACTGAAAATGAAAAGTCAAAATAAGCATACACAAGTCATACTTACCTTCCATGTAGTCTACTCCTCAGTGTCTTTCTCCTCTCCCGCGTCCTGTTTGTTCACTGTGATCAAGGGAATTTTCCGTCCTCCATTTTTAAAATGGTCATTACCCATAACAGCTTTCTGGTCAGCACACAGTTAAACTGTAACATCGCCATAGGAAAACATGGACATTACCTGGTACATCCGTTTTCCTCTCAGCTATAACTGACAGCAACTGATATTTTACTGACAGCAACTGATATATTTCAGATCTGACATAATGTTGTCAGAACTGGAAGGGATTATTGTCAGAAGAAAATGGTGAGCTTCTGAGAGGAACTGATGGCAAGGTAACTATGTAATGTTCATTTGAAGTTACCTCATGTGTTTATTTTAAATATTTTTACTCAGTACAGGTTCTCTTTAACTTAAAATCGCGCTCAAATCGAAATGTGTAGCGATTCACATTTGATTACGCCAGCTTTATATGCTTTACGTTGCACAAACGCTAACACAAACGCTACATGTGCTGCGATAGCTATTTTGCAAATCGCAATCATTTCAGTGGAATTTGGCCCATCCATTAATATTCGCTGAGCGTTTAGGGAAATCGCTAGCGTTTTGAATTGCTCTCTAAACACTCAAAAAATTGCTCTAGTCATGGGTTCCAGCCCTCACATGGATTCATACGTGGCTGCATTCACTGAGCAAGTAATGCAGCAAATGTGGACCGGATTCATCACCAGATATCTAACATTCTGTGGCAAATCACTGCTCCTCTTACCCGGGTCATATTGGAATATTGTGTGTGTGTGTGTGTGTGGGGGGGGGGGGGGTCACGGTGAGTATCCTGAATAATTTACTGTATTATTACAGGGCTTCTTTAATTTTTTTTAAATTTTTTTTATGTGGACCTTGAAATTACAACCACAATGCTGTTAATTCACACACCTCATATTAACCCTCACAATGATCAGATGTGACCCAGGCTTCCCTTTAACTGTGGAAGCTGCAGTTGCAGCACACCTCTCAGCATCCCTCAGTGTGATCTGATATAACTCAGGCTGCCCTCTAGCTGCAGATGCGGAAACTTCAGGAATACGGTACAGTCAAAAATTCAAGGGTGAGGATGGAAGGGGTTAAATGCTTTATTAAACACACTGTGCATGGAGTGAGTGCAGAGCTGCAGTAGGAGGAGCTGAACTGGGTCAGGTGATCTGCTGTGTGCTGGGGAGGAAACTTAAACCCTGCTGGCGATAAGGAGATACTGGATGCTGCCAAGCAGGAACCTTCCATACGTTATCGTAAAATGGGCTGGCAGGCACAAATCATTGCAACTTGTTAATTAATGCAAGTTTACTATCCTCTGTATTTACAATGGGAGGCTTTGAGAACGATGTACCACCATCTGGCTTGTTCGATCGGAATCTCTTCGTCAAAAGTGATCACATCTCAGCTAAGAGAGAGAGCTTTTTTTTGCAGCATGCCAACAAGCAAGCTGTGCTGTTATTGCACACTGCAATTTCCATTCCATTCTTATTTGAATAACATTCGATCTCAGCCTCGCATTGAATCCAAAACAAGCAGCAAAGGATTTCAAAAGCAGGCACATAGAACACTTATTAGGAAACTCACAAAGCAATGCAAAAGCAAAGCAAAGGGTATTCAGAGGAAGGTCAACGGTAAATGCAGATCAAATGCAAAAACTAAACATCCGAGTCCCCTGAGCCTTACAGTTTGCTTAAAGGTCCACTGTCGTGAAAAAAGTAGGCAGTTGTGACAGAACCGACAGGTTTTGGACCAGTCCATCTCCTCATGGTAGATTCTCAGGGTTTTCCTGAACAGTAGTCGCAAAGTCTAACTGACAAAATAGTGTGCAAGTGAGTAGGGAGGCTGGCTGGTAGCTTTCTATTTTGGCAGTTAAACTGCTGTTCAGGAATTGCTGTTGAAAACAAACAAAACCCTAAGAATCCCTCATGAGGGGATGGACTGGCCCAAAACCTGTCGGTTCTGTCAGAATTTAAATGCCTACTTTTTTTACGATAGCGGTCCTTTAACTTTCCATTGACTGTTTTAACATCACAATTACAGCCGTATTGACCGACGTCAGCGCTGTCTCCAGTTTCCCTGGGACGGTCGGAGTCGTTCTTTAGTCCTCTGCTGAGTTCTCTATCCGGACCCATCCAGGAAGCTGGGGTGGGCGGGGGGGGGGGGGGGGGTTGTCAGTGAGGGATGTGAAGTTGCTGTATCAGCAGGCTGGGAAGATATAGAATGTAGTCATTGTACTATATGCGGTGCTGTGATTTATTACACCAGCCACAGCTGGGAGACAATCAGCAGCCCTTCAGCCGAGTGGCTCAGGATCCATTATTATCAGCTAATTAGTGCTGCTTTTGTGCGGTAAAGCTGGGCTGGGGGTGCAGAGAGATGCAGTATTTATTTAGAGAAGTGCTGGGTGTCTGCGCACATTTTTTTGTGTCCAGTAAGCATGTTTGTGCGGTAATGACAACATCTGCTTCACAATACACAACCGGCATTCGTCCAAACGTGCAGATTCATAAACACTCAGCCGTTCATCTGAAGGAAGTGACATCACTGGTCAGAGTCCTTGCAGGAAGTGACTTCGCTGGTCAGAGTCCCTGCAGGAGAAGTGACATCACTGGTCAGAGTCCCTGCAGGAGAAGTGACATCGCTGATAAAAGTTCCTGCAAGGGAAGTGACATCACTGGTCAGAGTCCCTGCAGGGGAAGTGACATCACTGATAAATGTTCCTGCAGGGGAACTGACATCACTGGTCAAGAGTCCACGCAGGAAGTGGCATCACTGGTCAGAGTCCCTGCAGGAAGTGACATCTCTGGTCAGAGTCCCTGCAGGGGAAGTGACTTCACTGGTCAGAGTCCCTGCAGGAAGTGACCTCACTGGTCAGAGTCCCTGAAGACGAAGTACCAGTGTTTCAGCGGTGCATTCAGGCAAGATGTTATCACCATGGCTCTCCTGCTGGTCCTTAATCTATAGGATTGGGGTTACTATACATCTCTGTCCATGTGATATATTTCTAATAACAGAGAGGTGTTTTTTTTACATTTCTTTGTGAATTTTTGATGGGAAATTTTTCTTTCATACACGGGAACTTTCTTTCATAGATGTGCATCCACGATTTTACCTAAATCACAGCTTTACAGTGGACTGGGATCCACACAATTACATCTGATTAGTATTAATATTTATATAGCACCAACATCTTCTGCAGCGCTGTACAGAGTATATTGTCTTGTCACATAACTGTCCCTCAGAGGGGCTCACACTCTAATCCCTACCATAGTCTTATGTCTATGTATGTATTGTGTAGTGTATGCATCGTAGTCTAGGGCCAATTTAGGGGGAAGCCAAATAACTTATCTGGATGTTTTTTGGGTTGTGGGAGGAAACTGGTGTGCCTGGAGGAAACCCACACATACATGGGGAGAACATACAAACTCTGCGCAGATAGTGCCCTGGGTGGGATTCGAAACAAGGACCCAGTACTGCAAGGCAAGAGTACTAACCACTACACCACCGTGCTGCCCCAAGCTGATAAAGGTATCATCCGAAATGGACAAAAGATGATATTTTTGGCTTGCATGCAACTTGTAGGCAATGTGATGCCAAATCCTCGCCGCACATAGGGAATACCGATCTATACGTCATTGTCATGTGATGGACAGAAGATGACCCCCACCTGCGATGGACAGAAGATGTCCTCCACCTGCAATGGACAGAAGATGACCCCACCTGCGATGGACAGAAGATGACCCCCACCTGCAGTGGACAGAAGATGACCCCCACCTGCGATGGACAGAAGATGACCTCCACCTGCGGACGTTCCCGCGTCCGCCGACAGCCGCGCTACGGGAACAGAATGTCTTTTCCCGCATAACGGAATAAGACGTGGGCACCGGCAGCCGTCACTGTGTATCAACAGCTCCATTAGCTCCGCATCGTTTTCATTTGTGCTATAAATTGTCTCGATGAGAACAATTTAGTTTTTCCATCAGTTCTGTCATTTACATAAACGGCGCTTTCGTCGGGCTCGGGAAAAAAGTTATCAGACGTGAAAAAAAGTCCAATTATAAAGAGAATTTAGAACCATGGCTTGTGTGCTTAATGTTAGATAGAAGATGAAGGTCGTGTTTATGCAGCAAACTGATTAGACGAGATGTCAGCAGACGTTTGCAGGAAGACAGACGTTGCGGTAGGATTTCAAGATCGGCTGTCCAGCAATGTAAACATTAAGAAGGACCGACTTGTTTCACTCTGCAGCAGAACTAACAGTGCTAGACGCTGTACCAGTAACGTCACTAGGGGAGTGTGGTAGGGGTGGACCGCACCAAGTGTCACCAGCAGAGGGGGTGACACCAAGCTCTAGGCTAAAGAAGGGTGGTGCAAGGCTATGTAAATGTAGACCTGGCTAATGCCTCATGTCCTGCTCTTCTCCCTTCTGGCTGCTTTGTGATGAGCTGATAACAGTGTTCAGAGGCCACCAGGGCCACATGATAGTCACCTTAAAGGACACCCGAGGTGACATGTGACATGATGAGATAGACATGTGTATGTACAGTGCCTAGCACACAAATAACTCTGCTGTGTTCCCCTTTTCCTTTCTCTGCCTGAAAGAGTTAAACATCAGGTATGCAAGTGACAATTTCTGTCTGGGTCGGGACTGGGTCAGACTGGGTCAGACTATAGCATAACTCCTAATGATAAATAATTACAGCCATAAAACACTTTCCTGTCAGTAAATGGCTTCTGAGAGCAGGAAAGGGATAAAAAGGATCAATAATTCATAGATTTTAGCTCTGGTATACTTCAGTGAAGGTGTCATTGAGCAGAGACAATGAAACAGTAAAAACTTAAAAACTAGATTTAAATGTAAGATAAAACTGTGGGATATGTAAAAAAGTCACTCCCATTGCAACTGTATCCCATGTAAATCCTTCCAACCAGGGCCGGATTTACCATAAGGCACTCTAGGCACATGCCTACAGGCGCCTGGTGATGGAAAGGCGATTCACTCCTCTACCCAAGTGCCTCCCTCCCGCCTTCCCTATGCAGAGTCCTGAGCAGAGTGTAAGGCCTGGTGCACACCAAAAACCGCTAGCAGATCCGCAAAATGCTAGCAGATTTTGAAACGCTTTTTCTTCTTTTTCTGCAGCGTTTCAGCTAGCGTTTTGCGGTTTTGTGTAGCGGTTTTGGTATAGTAGATTTCATGTATTGTTACAGTAAAGCTGTTACTGAACAGCTACTGTAACAAAAAACGCCTGGCAAACTGCTCTGAAGTGCCGTTTTTCAGAGCGGTTTGCGGTTTTCCTATACTTAACATTGAGGCAGAAACGCATCCGCAATCCAAAATCTGCAGCAGCCCAGGAGTATGCGTTTCTGCAAAACGCCTCCCGCTCTGGTGTGCACCAGCCCATTGAAATACATTACCCTAGCGGATCCGCACCCGCAAGCAGATCGCAAACCGCAGCGGAAACGCTCCGGTGTGCACTAGGCCTAAATGAGAGGTTTCTCACCCTGCTCTCAGCTTTCCACTGACCAGATCTCCCTTCAGTCTGGGGCACCTCTAGTTACCTAATACTTGGGGGCATCTCTAGCTAGTAAATAGTGATGATAGCCCTGGCTACCTAATGCTGAGGGGCACATCTAGCTACCTATGACAGGAAAGGGAAGGAAGGAAGAAGTGGGACAGCCAGCACACTTGCGGTGCCGTGTGGCAGTTTTTTTTTTAGGTTCATGGAGAGTGAAGTCTTAGGTGCCAGGACAGGAAGCGGGAAAAAAGGGCGCAGGCAGCTAGTGGACAAAAAGGGCGCCGCCATTCACTCTCATAATAAATAACGTTTAATGGGCGCCGAGCAGGAAAAAAGGGCGCCGGAGATAAATAACGTTTACAAACGGCGCCCGGAGATTTTTAATGATTTATAACTGTGCTTGTGGTGATTTACGTTTATAAAATGCAACCGTGCCGAATAACGTTCATAAAAATACTAAACATATTTATCTTATTTAACTAATTAAAACATTTTTTAAAGTTTTATCCCTTACTGTTTGTAAAACATTATCATTCACAAAATAAAGCGATCAGTACGTAACGTAAATTGCAAAATATTTTTGCAGCCACAATTAGTAAAACATTATTATCCACATAATAAAGCGATCAGTAAGGGGGGTCTTAGGTTTAGGCACCACCAGGGGGGTCTTAGGGTTAGGCAGCACCAGGGGGGTCTTAGGTTTAGGCACCACCAGGGGGGTCTTAGGGTTAGGCACCACCAGGGAGGTCTTAGGGTTAGGCACCACCAGGGGGGGTCTTAGGTTTAGGCACCACCAGGGGGGGTCTTAGGTTTAGGCACCACCAGGGGGGGTCTTAGGTTTAGGCACCACCAGGGGGGGGTCTTAGGTTTAGGCACCACCAGGGGGGTCTTAGGGTTAGGCACCACCAGGGGGGTCTTAGGGTTAGGCACCACCAGGGGGGTTTTAGGTTTAGGCATCACCAGGGGGGTCTTAGGGTTAGGCACCACCAGGGGGGTCTTAGGGTTAGGCACCACCAGGGGGGGTCTTAGGTTTAGGCACCACCAGGGGGGTCTAGGGGTTAGGGATAGGTACAGGGAGGGTTCTGTGTGAGAGTAGGGTTAGGTATTGTTTTAGTAAAATTTTAGTAATACTTACTAATGTTTTACAACACTTATTACGAACGTAGTTATATTTATATCATCGTTATAAAGAATATTTTCAGATTTTATTATAAGAACAAACCATAAATGAAGGTTATTCACAATAATATATAATTATAACAATTAAACATATATTATCAGTTTTTTAATAAACGTAATTATAAGTTTCACTTTTGAAACAGGGAAGATTAACGTTTTCACAATTGCCGATTTCATAAACATTATTTAATGATTTATAATTTTGTAAAACATTATTTGTAAACAAAATATAGCACACTATTTTTATAAACGCTATTAATGATTAATTATTAATTAGCGTTTACACCCCGCGCCCTTTTTGTCCGGGCGCCCTTTTTGTACGTACGCGCCAGGACATCTGTGCCTATAGGCTCCCGTGATGTAAATCCAGACCTGCTTCCCACCAAACCAACAATATCAAGTGTGTCCAGTACTCTGCCCCTCCCTCTTCCCCCACAGCAGGCATTGCCAGAACCCACCCATAGTAGAGTGTGGCCAGTATATCAATCCCTACCTCCTCCCCCCATACCTCTTCCCCCACAGCAGGCATGGCCAGAACCCACCCTTAGCAAAGTGTGGCCAGTATAACAACCCCTAACTCCTCCTCCCATACCTCTTCCCCCACAGCAGGCATGGCCAGAACCCACCCATAGCAGAGTGTGACCATCCTTTGCAAAGTCCATCTTGTGTGTTGGGATATGATTTGTAATGTACCTGCATTGGGGAGCCTCACTAGGACCTAGGCGCTGTGTGGATTTGCTAGGAAGTGTATTGTGTCACAGGTGGAGGTGGTGAAGGGGCATTTGGATATCTACAGTACTACTTTATGCCTTTTTTGAAGTGTCCGCTCCCGGTGGCCTTGGACAGAGCATATCAATTGGATCTCTCGATTGAACGTTGCTGTATCCAATCTGGGACTCTGAGCTTGTAGTGCGATCATTTTATGTGTATACATAGCTCCCAACTGTCCCTTTTTCGGAGGGACAGTCCCTTTTTGGAAGCCCTGTCCCTTTTTCCCTCTCATTTGTCCCTCTTTCAGGACTTTGTCCCTCTTCCTATATAAAAATATATATTTCTATACTAAAATTGTGTTTGATTGACTCTAAGCTTTATTCCCATCCTTTAAATTGATATATTACTAATTATAAAATGTTACTATGAAGGAAAATGAACCAGGATAGAAAGGACCAGTGTGGTATGGTATGCGTGACTAGGGGCGTGGTGGGGGTGTGACCAGGGGTGTGGCATGGGCGTGGCTTAAGTGTCCCTTTTTCTCATCTCAAAAAGTTGGGAGGTATGTGTATAGTTTTTGAAAGCAAAAGTGACTTTTTTGTTATTGCGCTCCACGGTTTAAAGGAAATAGTGATAGTTTAACCTTCCATCCTCAGCGCGGTATTTTACTGGAGTTTACTTTTTTTGCACATCTGGGTGCAGTTTGGACCAATTTCAAGCTGCTTATATTTTTTGCACATTTGGGTGCAAATTGATCTGCCCAATTTCAAGCTTATTATCATTTGCATTTCGTAGGTATTACCGATATCTCATTGTATGCGTGGCTGGATGGTATAATGGTTAAGGGCTCTGCCTCTGACGCAGGAGACCAGGGTTCGAACCCCGGCTCTGCCTGATCAGTAAGCCGGCACCTATTCAGTAGGAGACCTTTGGCAAGTCTCCCTAACACTGCTGCTCTGGCCTAACACTGCTACTGCCTATAGAGCGCGCCCTAGTGGCTGCTGCTCTGGTGCTTTGAGTCCGCCAGGAGAAAAGCGCGATATAAATATTATTTGTCTTGTCTTGTATGTGTCAAGTAGTCGCTATGAGAGGCAGGGGTTCTAATGGCCCCGGCATATGTATGCAGTATAAGGATCATTACGGCACTGATCATAAACGAGAAAATAGTGTGATTATTCGCAATCCTAGTGATTCAGCAACCGATAGGAAGAAAGAGCCGTTTAATGTCACGTATTGTAAATCGCAAGCAGCATATTTAGTGCATCGAGTATAACGCGCTGCGTATAGAAATGCAAAACTGCACACTAAGCATCTTCCGCTTGCCAAAAATCAATAGCATATTTACAAGTCCACAGCCACCGAGCACAGCTTAGCAACCGCCGTATAACAGTATTAGCAGTAAGGAGAACCCACTCCGCACAGAATAAAGTACCAAAGAGCGTGTGAACGGAATACAATGTGGCGAGGTATGTTCGGGGAAACTCGTTTAAAGGGTTAATTAACCGCTTTCGGACCGTGGTAATCTCATGGAAATCTACACCCTGTTTATGGCTGCTTATTCCTGCCGGGGCGTAGATTTCAAATACCACAAGCACAGACCGGCTGGTACCTCCAATCTCATTGGCTCACAATGATCACAGGGTCAGAAGCATATGAAAGCGGCTCCTGACTGGCTCACAGAGCTCTGCTGTCATAGCGACGGCTGAGTAAGTGGCCTGCAGTGACGGGTGATTGGCATGAACGGTGAGAGCAGTGGGTCCGTGCGGAAAGACATCGGTAAACCCTGTTTTAGCCAGTTGCTGATTTTTCTGTCATCAGTAGTATCTGAATCACACACCTGAAACAAGCACGTGGCAAACGTAGTGTAACTTAAAGAGAAACCGTAACCAAGAATTGACCTTCATCCCAATCAGTAGCTGATACCCCCTTTCCCATGAGAAATCTTTTCCTTTTCTCAAACAGATCATCGGGGGGCGCTGTATGGCTTATATTGTGGTGAAACCCCTCCCACAGTGTGATGTCAGAACCATGGGCCTGGCAGTTTCCTGTCTGTGAACCTTGTTGCATTGTGGGAAATAACAGCTGGTTACAGCTGTTTCCAACTACAAAAAAAAAGCAAGCAGCATCTCCTTCCAGTGACGTCACCTGCCAGCAGTAAAAATGTCAACATGTGGTAAATGTCAGAATGTAAATCAGGGAGAGGAAAGATTTTACAATGGGCAAACACTGACAATCATTTATACATAATTATGGTAAAAATGAAGCTTTTTTAATTATATTCACTGGCGTCAAACTGATCTGCATGCTTGTTCAGGGTTGATGGCTAAAAGTTTAGAGGCAGAAGTTCCGTGGGACAGCCAAGCAATCTGCACTATTTAAAGTAAACTTGTAATGAAGAAATTCCCCTGGGGGGTACTCACCTCGGGAGGGGAAAGCCTCTGGATCCGATCCAGGCTTTCCCCGTCCTCTCGATCCTGCGCCGGGACCCCCTAGCAATCCGAAAACTATAACAATCGTGTGGGTAATGCGCAGGCACACCAGAACCAGAGACGAAGCACCCTCATCTATTTTACCATATATATCAGTGGGAACATTAGAGAAAACACCTACCCTGCTCTCTGCTTCATCCTTCACTGCTCAGCCTGCCAGCCCTGATAAAATCCCAGACTGAGCATCCAGTCTGGCCTTGCTCAGGAATCATTATAGCTGAGCCTGTCTTCTCTGATGTTTTTTCAAGCCCAAGCCTGCCCCTTTCTGGTTCTGCTATAATAACTCAGCTATAATGATTCCTGAGTAAAGCCAGACTGAATGCTCAGTCGGGGGATTTTTTCACCACTGTGAGCTCTGCCGGCGATTTGTGCCGGTTGGTTGAGACTGCTGGTTAGTTGTGTTCTGGATAACTGAGATTCTACTGTATTATTATTCTTCTGGATGTCTTTAAGGGCAATTGTAGTGAGAGGCATATGGAGGCTGCCATATTGATTTCCTTTTAAGCAATACCAGTAGCCTGGCAGCCCTGCTGCTCTGTTTGGCTGCAGTAGTGTGAGAATCACACCAGAAACAAGCATGCAGCTAATCTTGTCAGATCTGACAATAATGTCAGAAACACCTGATCTGCTGCATGCTTGTTCAGGGTCTATGGCTAAATGTACTAAAGGCAGAGGAACAGCAGGGCTGCCAGGCAACTAGTATTGCTTAATAGGAAATAAATATGGCAGCCTCCATATACCTCTCACTACAGTTGACCTTTAAAGGGGCACTACAGTGAAAAACTGTAAAATTTAAAATATGTGCAAAAATAGTCAAATAAGTACGTAAAATGAGCCATAAATGACTTTTCTCCTATGTTGCTGTCACTTACAGTAGGCAGTAGAAATCTGACAGAACCGACAGCTTTTGGACTAGTCCATCTCTTCATAGGGGATTGTCAGCAAGGCTTTTATTCTTTATAAAGATATTTCCGAAAAAGGATTTAATCAATGATGCTGGCCAGCTTCCCTGCTCACTGCACCTTATTTTGGCAGTTGGACAGAGCAACTGCCATTCACTAAGTGCTTTTGAAAATAAATATATCCCTGAGAATCCCCCATGAAGAGATGGACTAGTCCAAAACCTATCACTTCTGTCAGATTTCTACTCCCTACTGTAAGTGACAGCAACATAGGAGAAAAGTAATTTATGGCTCATTTTATTCTGGAAAAAAATGTACTTCTTATTTGTATATGTTTGCACATATTTTAAATTTTACAGCTTTTTGCCATAGTGGCCCTTTAAGCAGTCGTTCTGCTCAAGGCAATGCCGGCGCAGTGGAGATGAGTGCCCCTTTAACGTCTGTCACTCTAGTGATGTTGGTGTTCTCAGTCTCTCTTACATCTTGTGACCTTTAGTCTCTCGTTCTCACTGATTTCTTATAGATTGATCTCTGTGCGATCCTTGATGTCTGGTGTGTTTTGCGCCTGTATTCCCTCAGACTTCTGGTGACTTTTGTCCCCGTGTTCTCCCGATGTCTAGTGACATTTGTGGCCATATTCCTCCGGAGGTATAGTGACATTTGTGCCGGTGTTTCCTGTGATGTCTAGTGATATTTGGCTCTGTATACCTCTGATGTCTGGGCTGCTGTGTCCTTTTATGTCTAACGGTACTTGTGATTCTGGTGGCCTTGAAATATTTTATACTCGTATTCTTATTGACATCAAGTTTTTGTTCCCTGTTTTGCTCCAGCTATCTAGTGTTTTTAAAGTGGACCTGAACTCTTGCACAGGACAGAAGGAAAACAGGGAGAAATGCATTGTCTAATGCTCCCTCATCTGTGACTAATCACCATTGTAATTTGATCTCTCAGCGGTGTCAGCTCAGAAATCTTCTCTGCCACGGCAGAACAGCTAATTTGAAAGCACAGGATGTTAACAATACGTCTGCTTCCATGAAATCAGGGAGTAGACACACTGCAGATTTATTGCAGGATATGTATAAGCTGTAATAAAGAAATGTTTTTATTTAAAGGTAGTTATGCTTTTGCATACATTTTCGAGCAGAAAGTAAGTTCTGAGTTCTGGTCCGCTTTTAAGGACAACTGAAGTGAGACAACTATGGAGGCTGCCATGTTTATTTCCATTTAAACAATACCAGTTGCCTGGCAGCCCTGCTGGTCTATTTGGCTGCAGTAGTGCCTGAATAACACCAGAAACAAGCATGCAGCTAATCTTTTCAGATCTGACAATAATGTCAGAAACACCTGATCTGCTGCATGCTTGTTCAGGGGCTATGGCTAAAAGTATTAGAGGCAGAAGATCAGCAGGGCTGCCAGGTAACTGGTATTGCTTAACAGGAAATATCATAACATGGCAGCCTCCATATACCTCTCTCTTTACTTGTCCTATAAGGGCTGGTTCACATGGGCGTTGAATGAGACGGTTGTGGCGGCATACGCTGTTCAAGTGTTGTCCATTCAAATGCATGGAAGTACTTTTCAACAACATCGGTTATGGCTTTTTGCGTTGTTCGTGTTAACGCCCGTCATCTCGTCTTGTACTGGATGCTGTTTGTAGCATTTAAGATTGGCTAAGTTTGGCGATTCCGTGCCCCCCTAGGGGGTTCAGAATGTGACATGACGATGGAACGACGGGAACTGATGCCAAACACAGTGCCAATGTCTTTTAAACTAGTTCTGCTCTCAATTGTTTTGTGCTCACATTGTGCACATGTGGGATGTCAGGTGAGTTTTGTTCCCTTAATTCCTCCTGCGTTATGAAATGACTGTATCCAGATGTGAGGAGGACTTGATGAACTTTGTAAAGTGTTGTCCAGATCTGAGGAGGACTTGATGAACTTTGTAAAGTGTTGTCCAGATCTGAGGAGGACTTGATGAACTTTGTAAAGTGTTGTCCAGATCTGAGGAGGACTTGATGAACTTTGTAAAGTGTTGTCCAGATCTGAGGAGGACTTGATGAACTTTGTAAAGTGTTGTCCAGATCTGAGGAGGACTTGATGAACTTTGTAAAGTGTTGTCCAGATCTGAGGAGGACTTGATGAACTTTGTAAAGTGTTGTGAATCTGACATCCCGACACTTAGGCCTCGTACACACCAGAGCGGTTTGGTTGCATTTTTCGGAACGCTTGTGGCTGAAGAAACGCTTGGGTAATGTATTTCAATGGGCTGGTGCACACCAGAGCGGGTCGGTTTTAGCTGAAACGCATACTCCCGGGCTGCAGCATTTTTTGGATTTCGGAGGCGTTTCTGCCTACAATGTTAAGTATAGAAAAAACGCAAAACGGTTGATAAAACACCAGATCAGAGCGGTTTTCCAAGTGTTTTTGTTACAGTTGCTGTTCAGTAACAGCTTCACTGTAACCATATCTGTAATCTGCTACAGAAAAACGCTACCAAAAACACTTCACTTTAAGTACAAAATGCTACACAAAACCACAAAACGCTTCATAATAATAAGAAAAAAAACGCTTCAAAATCCGCTAGCGTTTTGCGGATCTGCTAGCGGTTTTTGGTGTGCACTGGGCCTTATAGTTGTACATCAGCTCACTTGCTGTCTATGGTGATGTGTGTGCATTAGTAAGAGGGTTGGTAAGAGGAGTTGATTAGTAGTAGAAGTCCTGCTTTTTGAGCAGAGTATGATATTCCTGTGAACAAGCAGTGGCTTGAATACTGGCAATCAGAAGGAGAATGACAATAGTGACCTCCATATTTCTCTCATGACAGGTCACCTTTACAGACTAATCCGCAAGTAATGGAAGAAGTTTATTGCATGCGGTGAACCTTCCCCCAATGAGGTCTGGCCTGCTGCAGACCACGCTGGGGACATACTCTGGCTTTTCAGCGATTAGAAGGGATTTGGACTTAAACCCTTCAGTAAAAACGCCAAAAGGAAGGATTTTCCGAAGTTAATAAAGATCTTCCTTCATAAAATGCAGTTACTTCGTCATCAACAACCACTGAGAACTTGATGAGGAAAACTATACTAATACTGGGCAGAGCTTCCCTTTAAAGGGAACCAAAACTGAGAAGGATATGGATTTTTCCTTTTAAATAATACCAGTTGCCTGACTTTCCTGTTGATCCTTTGTCTCTAATACTTTCAGCCACAGCCCCTCAACAAGCATGCAGATCAGGTGCTCTGACTGAAGTCAGACTGGATTAGCTGCATGCTTGTTCAGGGGCTGTGGCTAAAAGTATTAGAGACACAGGATCAGCAGGAGAGTCAGGCAACTGGTATTATTTAAAAGGAAAATATCCTTCTCAGTTTAGGTTCCTTTTAAAGAGAAACCATCACCCTTTCCCATGAGAAATCTTTTCCTTTTCACAAACGGATCATCAGGGGGCTCTGTATGGCTGATATTGTGGTGAATCCCCTCCCACAGGGTGATGTCAGGACAATGGTGCTGACATCACACTGTAGGAGCCTTGTTGCATTGTGGGAAATAACAGCTGTTTCCAACTGCCAAAGAAGCAAGCAGCATCTCCTTCCACTGACATCACCAGCCAGCAGTAAAAATGTCACCATGTGATAAATGTCAGAATGTAAATCAGGGAGAGGAAAGATTTTACAATATGCCAACACTGACTAAATCATTTATACATAATTGTTGTAAAAGTGAAGCACTTTTTTATTACATTATTTTCACTGGAGTTCCTCTTTAAGTTTGTTATAAAAGAACACTAAGAATAGGTAGAGCTGGGGTCAATCAGGCACTCTGAAGCTGAATACTCACCTGACGACCCAGGAAGAGGGATCCCAGTGATGTCTCATAACGATGAGCCTTCTCGTGATGGTACACAATGGGCGCAAACGAGAGTTCAAGCGATTGCGTCACTTTGCACAGAGCAGTCAGGGATCTTAAAGATGTGATCCACTGTGGCGGTCATTATCCCCATGTGTCCCTAAACGTTGTTGACATAATCGTACACCAGTACCCACATCGGGGGATTGTGGAAACTTCATTCGTCGCTCAAAAAAATCTCCGGTCATCGGAAAAATTGCGCAGTGGGTATGGGCCTTAAAGTGACACCGAAACAAAAAAAAATGATATAATGAATTGGTTGTGTAGTACGGATTTAATAGAACATATAGAACATATAGTAGCAAACACAATAGTGTCATATTTTTATTTTCAGTTATATAGCTTTTTTATAACATTGCATCATTCTGTAATATTTGCAGTTTAGACACTACACTCAGCATTTTAAAAAATTTCACAGAGCAGGCTAATGAACTTTTAAACTCTCCTCTGCAGAAAAAAAGCAGAATACAGTGACAAACAATTGAGATGATAAGCTTCAGAAGACAGAGCTCTCTGCGACTTTGAAAGATAACAGGCACTTAATTTCCACCTCACCCGTTACTCCAATTACTCTGCAGATCTCTGCACTTTCATACTCATGGCTGTCGAGTACCTCCTGGCCCACAATTACTTCATGTTTGACGGCAGGTTTTTCCTCCAGAGGCGTGGCGCTTCCATGGGCGCTAAGTTTTCCCCGTCCCTAGCTAACCTATACATGGGATGGTGGGAAGAGCGCTACGTCTTTGGGGGTGCCTGCCGTCGCATGGAGGACGTTGTGTGGTACGGGAGGTACATCGACGACCTCTTGCTTATTTGCAAGGGTGACGTGGATCAAGTTGGGGACCTGATGGAGCACTTCAATCTAAACGATTTGAATCTCCAATTCACACATGTGGTGGGTACTGATTCCATCAGCTATTTGGATTTGGAATTAAGAGGTGATACTGAGCGGGGCAGCATCCTGACTATCACCTACAGGAAACCATCCAGTGGTAACACAGTCTTAAGGGCAGACAGCTGCCACCCTATACATACAATTCGTGGTATTCCTGTGGGTGAGTTCACGAGGGTGAAACGCAATTGCTCCGACGTTAACCACATGGAACAGGAGCTAAACACAGCTGCTTTCCGTTTAAGAGCAAGGGGATACCCAGAGTGGTGTATTAAGAGGGGGAGGGATAGAGTGGCCAAGAAGTCCAGAACCGAATTGGTCAATCCTCGGGTACCACAGAATCCTGAACCCTGGAAACCAACCTTTGTCACCATGTACTCAAGTGAATATAAACAGGTGAATGCAATTATTGCCAAATATCTTCCAATGCTTCAAACTGATATGGATCTTTCCAGCATACTTAGCAATGGAGTCAGATATGCAAGTAGACGTGCACCAACCTTGGGTCACACTTTGTCTCCCAGTATGTTTAATACAGGGGTCACAGGTAAAACGTGGTTAACCACAGTTGGTTCTCACAGATGTGGGTTGGCGACTTGTAAATACTGCCATGTTCATGCTAAATCCAAAACTGCCGTCTCTGCTACCAGTGGCAGAAGTTTCCCTATTTCACAGTATATTAATTGCGGCACAAGATATGTGGTGTACCTTATCTCTTGTGGAGCATGTTCGCTGCAGTACGTGGGGTGTACCACTAGGCCCTTGAGGCAGAGGGTGGCAGAGCATTATTTGGGAGCACATTGGCACACAACTCACATCACCAATGTCGCCAGGCACTTCCGAGAGGTTCATGGAGGGAGCATGACTAGTTTTTCCTTTTGCGGGATAGAGAAGGTCACGCCATCCAAAAGAGGAGGGGATTTGTATAAAAGGCTTCTAAGAAAGGAGGCAGAGTGGATCTTTAAGCTTAACACCAGGGTCCCATATGGACTAAATGCCAGATGGGATTTGGCTACTATCACTTAGTTGAAATACCTTTCCCTGACCTCCAGACCCAAGACAATCGGGTCATTGACTTTACCCCCCCTCTGCCGTCTTTCCTCTTCGGTTGCTCAGGCAGTTACCTCCCAATATGTGTTTTTGTTGTTTTGCATTTTTGGGAGCTTTCAGGTTACCTGCTCCTGGTTTTTAAATTGTACATATAATTGTTTTTATATGCATTTCTATGTTTGGATGCATTTTAATGGATGTGATACACCAATTTGCATGTATGTGTGGGCGGTTGTGGTACCCTCCAGCCATACTTCCTTGTGGAGTGACCACTCCCCATATGGGGATGATCCTAGGGCGGGCACCACACGCCCACACTGCTATTTATGTGTTTGAATTGCCATTTGTATGTGTGCTATGATTAAGGACAGTTGAGTCCGAAACATGTCAGCCATGATGCCTGTCGAGTTTTAATTGGGATATGTCCTCAATAAAGGTTGCTTTAATCTGATAAGTGCGGACCATTTCCTCTGTTTTGAAAGATAACAGCTAGAGTTTTTGAATTCTTCCTGTACGGGAAACAATATTAGACTCTAATACTACACATACAAATCATATCATAAGTTTATTTTAACTTCAGGTTCCCGTTAAGGGACATACTAGATAGAACAGTGAGGAATAACCAGCAGATCAATAGGGGGGTTGGGTAGATCTCGGAAACAGGACCATCAGATAGTAGAGGGACTGAACTGAGCTTGAGGGGACTAAGATCACCAGTTGGGGACATGGTTTGATGTAGGGGAGGGGACATTAGGCCCAACAGCAGCGAGACTGGACCATGTCAGTAGGGAGGCTGTGGAGATCTGAGGAAGGTGACATAAGACATACAAGTGGGTAAAGGGGGGATTTGGGCTTTGTTTGGGGGGATCAGGCACAGCAGTAGGGGCGCTGGTCGGAGCTTGGGGTAATAGTGGGCATAGTATTAGTAGGATTAGGTTGGATCTGGGTTTGGGGGCTTCAGACATAAGAGTGGGGGGATTAGACTGAGATGAGGTATCAGACAGCAGTAGGGGAATTTGAAAGATTGGGGTTAGGGACCAACAGCACAGTTGTAGGGTGACTGGACAGTTGTGGGGTGACTGGACTGCGTTTGGAGGTAATGAGATTAGATGATTGGGGGCTTGGTCCGGGCTCACGGATGGATAGCAGCGTTGCAGTAGTGTATAAGATGGTCTCCCACTGTCCCATTCATACTGAGTGGGCCGATGACTAATAATATTGTTATATTCTGTTATTGAACATCGCTTCATTCTAAGACAGAAGACTTATTGTGCAGCGGTCATCGCAATCACACTGGAATGTCACCGCGCCACTTGTCATTATTTAAAACTATAATAATGTTCTAGGAAATCACCTTGCCTGCTATATTTAGTGCGTCGGATGCTGGAAAGCGGATATTATAATACATGACATAATCGTATTTCTTCTTATTTACATCCTGCGTGGGTGACATTGGTAACATGAGGCCAGGAGACGGGCAGAGAAACGTTCACATGAGGATAAAACGGCTGCGGCAGTCAGGAGTCATCGGCAAGTCGCCACACGTGGGAGATAAAATTATAATGATAATGATGATGATAAAGTAATAATAAAAATAGTACCGTAATATTAGTAGTAGCATAGGGCACTACCAAAACCAGGTGAATGAAAGATGAGATTAGATCAATCGATGTATTCGCACACAGACAGATTTTCATTGGTCCCCAGAGAGATCTTTCGTAACCGCTTCCGTGCAGCTGGGATTGAAACCTACACCCTGTTTGTAGGCCGTTACTCCGGCCAGGGCGTAGATTTCACCTCACCGACACTATGCATTTTCACCACTCTCGTCGCTCCCGCCGATCTCGACGCTCTCTCCCTCTCATGATTACCAAATGGTATGCTAGTGCATGAACCAAAAGAAGCACAATGGCAGGAAAATGTATATATTTGATTTTGCTGGCCGTGTTATTACGGTACTTGTTAGTTCTGAGTTGGACCCCATTTCCCTTCAGAACTGCCTTCAAGTGAATGGGAACCACATTTAAAAAAATGAGACAGATACTTACCCAAGGAGAGGGAAGGCTCTGGGTCCTATAGAGCCTTCCAGCTCCTCTCCTGGTCCCCTCGTTCCAGTGCTGGCTCGCCCGGTAGCAGTATTTGACTAATTTAGTCAAATACTGCTTTACCCGGCCGAAGGAGGCTTCAGAAGTCTTCAGGGAGCCCGAGTGCTCCTGAAGAAGGGCGGCCCTGTACTGCGCCTGCGCAAGCACGCTCTCTTGCACGCTCACGCTGTGCAGTATGGAGCCGCACGTCTTCGGGAGGACACGGCTCCTGAAGACTTCCAAATACCCTTTCGGTGGGGGATTGAAATGGTTGGGGGGGGGGGTGGAGCCAGCACAGGATAGAGAGCACTGAGAGAGGAGACAGAAGGCTCTATACAACCCAGAGTCTTCCCTCTCCTTAGGTAAGTATTTGCTTCATTGTTTTTTAAATGAGGTTCCCATTCACTTTAAAGGAATTGTCCAAACTAGAAAAAAAAAAAGAGATCCACTTACCTGGGGCTTCCTCCAGCCCGTGGCAGCCGTCCGGTGCCCTCGCCGCAGCTCCGGTGGCTCCCGGTCTTCTCCGCTGGTGCAGCCGACCTTGCCAGGTCGGGTTCCGGGTCGGTTTCTTCTGCCCTCCCCGCCTGGGTCTGCGTCTGCACAGTACCGTCCTGATGATGTCGGAGGGACCACGTGACCTGTGCCGTGGAGCGCAGAAGAAGCCGACCCGGAACCCGACCTGGCGAGGTCGGCTGCACCAGCCGAGAAGACCGGGAGCCATCGGAGCTGCGGCGAGGGCACCGGGCGGCTGCCACGGGCTGGAGGAAGCCCCAGGTAAGTGGATCTTTTTTTTTTCTAGCTTGGACAATCACTTTAAAGGATACCCGAGGTGACATGTGACATGATGAGACAGACATGTGTATGTACAGTGCCTATGATGAGACAGACATGTGTATGTACAGTGCCTAGCACACAAATAACTAGGCTGTGTTCCTTTTTTTCTTTCTCTGCCTGAAAGAGTTAAACATGACCATTCCTGTCTAAGTCAGACTACAATGTGACCCTCACTGATAAGAAATTCCAACTATAAAACACTTTCCTAGCAGAAAATGGCTTCTGAGAGAAGGAAAGAGATAAAAAGGGTCAAGAGTTCATAGAATTTAGCTCTGGCAAACTTCAATTAATGTGTCATTGAGCAAAATCAATAAAACTATAAAATAAAACTGTGGAATATCTTAAAAATCATTTTTAGCAGAAGGAAGATAGATACAATTGTTTATTTCATTCGTTTTTTTTTTTCACCTTGGCTGTCCTTTCATTCTTCATGGCATTACAGATTTTGGTCCATATTGGCACGGTAGTGTTGTGCTGTTTGTGCACATTGTGCTTTGGGAAAAACTCGGGCCCACTGCCTTTGCGTTACACTGTTACATTACAGTTGGCTCCGCCCACACCATGTCATGGGCACGCCCCCACTTCCTCCTCTTTCTTGGTGCCCAAGAGGGCAGATCTTTCAGGATCCTAGCCACGCCTCTGATTGTGTGTATCGGTACATGTAATGCCGTATGTCCTGATTGTACAGTGTGTTGAACTGCTCATGTATCTATGCTCACTATTTTTGTATGTTTTTGTACAGCGTTGGTGCTATAGAAATAAAATAGTAATCCTTCCTAATAAAACCCCTGTGTCCCTGCGTCCTCCTCCTGTGTCCATGTGGCCACTGGGACAGGAGGAGGATGGCGCCAGGGGGCTTGCGCGTCCGTGGTGCACGGAGGGGCGGTGTGCGCGCAGGTGTGTTGATATGCAGCGGCGGTGGTGTCGCCGGTGGTGACAGGGTGGAAGGGGAGGGGGTTGTGAGAGAGGCCTAGCACCTGTTATGTTAACGGGTCTTAAAGGGAACTTTAACTGAGAAGGATTTGGATGTTTCCTTTTAAACAATACCAGTTGCTTGGCAGTCCTGCTGATCTCTTTGGCTGCAGCAGTGGCTATATCACACACCTGAAACAAGCATGCAGCTAATCCAGTCTGACTTCAGTCAGAGCACCTGATCTGCATGCTTGTTCAGGGGCTGTGGCTAAAAGTATTAGAGACACAGGATCAGCAGCATCCATATCCTTCTCAGTTTAGGTTCTAGTAATTTTTATACATGCACATAAGTAAGCAGTGGCTGTACTTGGGCACAGGGTGTATGTAATGAGTAGTGTGGAGCTGTCCACTAAGCTGGTGCTGAAATGCTTGTTATTACGTATTACAGGCTGCAGATCAGTAACATGCTCACTCTCTGGGCTTGATTCACTAAACCGTGATAACTGAAATATCACACCTTAATATTATTATTATTTATTTATATAGCGCCAGCATATTCCGCAGCGCTTTACAAAGTAACACGGGGAACATAAGTACAACCAAAAAATGTACAGCAGAGTCTCAAGCAGCACAAATATTGCAACAAAACCAGGAAACATTAAGAAGATGACCCTGCCCTTGCGAGCTTACATTCTAAAGGGCGAGCTTACAATATAAACCTTATCAAATATATCACACCTTATCAAAGATATCACACCTTATCAAAGATATCACACCTTATGAAATATATTACACCTTATCAAAGATATCACACCTTATCAAAGATATCACACCTTATCAAAGATATCACACCTTATCAAATATATTACACCTTATCAAAGATATCACACCTTATCAAAGATATCACACCTTATCAAATATATCACACCTTATCAAAGATATCACACCTTATCAAATATATCACACCTTATCAAATATATCACACCTTAACAAAGATATCACACCTTATCAAAGATATCACACCTTATCAAAGATATCACACCTTATCAAAGATATCACACCTTATCAAATATATCACACCTTATCAAAGATATCACACCTTATCAACGATATCACACCATATCAAAGATATCACACCTTATCAAAGATATCACACCTTATCAAATATATCACACCTTATCAAAGATATCACACCTTATCAAAGATATCGCACCTTATCAAATATATCACACCTTATCAAAGATATCACACCTTATCAACGATATCACACCATATCAAAGATATCACACCTTATCAAAGATATCACACCTTATCAAATATATCGCACCTTATCAAAGATATCGCACCTTATCAAAGATATCCCACCTTATTATAGATATCACACCTTATCATAGATATCACACCTTATCAAATATATCACACCTTATCAAATATATCACACCTTATCAAATATATCACACCTTATCAGAGTAGCATAGTTAGTGCTACAAACCCGCAGGGGCTCAGGGCAGGACGAGTGCCGTTGCCAATTAGCAGGCATAAGTTTGTAGCGCTTGCCATGCTACTCTGATAAGGCGTGTTAACTTTGATAAGGTGTGATATCTTTGATAATGTGTGATATTTGAGTTATCACGGTTTAGTGAATCAAGCCCTCTGAACGTTAAAGAGGCCCTGTAGTGACATGTAGTAGAATGCAGTACATTATTCAGGATTCCCACTCTTAGGCCTCATTCACACTGGGAATTGCAAAACGCTAGAAAAAAAAATCCCTAGTGTTTTGCAAAGCAATTTTCTTGTGATTTTTTTTCACTGCACAGGAAAGTTATTTTGGAGAGATTTTGTTTTGTGATTCTTTAACATTGACGGCGCGTTCTCACTAGGGCGATTAGCGGGCGTTTCGCGATTAACAGCAATCGCAAAATATGTTACCTGCAGCATTTTGCCGCGGTTCTCGAGCGATCGCAGTACGGTGCTTTTACAAGCGATGATCGCGCTCGTCGGAATCACGGAAGTGTACGGTGATTTTTCTGCGCTAACCGCGGTAAAATCGCCCGCGCAAAAGTGTTTTGCACTTTTAAAGAGGAACTCCAGTGAAAATAATGTAGTAAAAAAGTGCTTAATTTTTTACCATAATTATGTATAAATGATTTAGTCAGTGTTTGCTCATTGTAAAATCTTTTCTCTCCCCGATTTACATTCTGACATTTATTACATGGTGACATTTTTACTGTGGGCAGGTTATGTAGCTGCTGCTTGCTGTTTTGGCTGTTAGAGACAGCTGTAAACAGCTAATTCCTGTCTGTGAACCTTGTTACATTGTAACAAACTGCCAAAAGTACCGCGGTACTTAGAGTTTCCTGTGGGAGGGATTTCACCACAATATCAGTCATACAGCACCCCCTGATGGTCTGTTTGTGAAAAGCAATAGATTTCTCATGTAAATCAGCTACTGATTGGGATAAAGTTCAATTCTAGGTTGGAGTTTCTCTTTAAGTGTGAATGGGCCCTCAAATGCAACCGCTCCAAAAATGCTGCGCACACCAAGTTTGTGATTTCAGCGAATCAAAAAGAGCTTAGCGATTGCGATTTGCATTTGGCCTCTTACTTCCTCCTTATCTGCATTCTAGTGGCCAAAACGATACTTCTGTTATTTAAAGCACACTGAAGTGATAGTGATATGGAGACTGCCATAATTATTTATTTTTAAACCATGCACATTACCTGGCTGTCTTCCTGCTCCTCTGCCTCTGATACATTTAGCTATAGCCCCTGAACAAGCATGCAGATCAGATGTTTCTGACTGAAGTATGACTGGATTCGCTGCATGCTTGTTTCAGGTGTTTGATTCAGACACTACTGCAGCCAAACAGATCAGCACGTCAACCAGGCAACTGGTATTGTTTAAAGAAAATAATGGCAGCCTCCATATACTTCTCACTTTAGGCATATTTTAATGCAGCAAAGGGAAATCACCTGGGCTACGTCATACTAAAAACACACAGATTCCAGGGCTAGCAAATAAGTGCAGTTTGTGCTCACAGTTTTCGTTTTGGAAATCAATAGCCGGCGTCAAAATGAAACCAGAAGACAATTTTTGTTAAAGTGAACCAGAGATGAAGCCACCTCATGTATTTTACCGTATATAGCAGTGGTAACATTAGAGAAAACACCTACCCTGCTCTGTGTTTTATCCTTCACTGCTCAGCCTGCCTGTTTCAGCCCTGATAAAATCCCGACTGAGCATTCAGTCTGGCTTTGTTCAGGAATCATTATAGCTGAGATGTCTTCTGTGCTGTCTTTTCAAGCCCAAGCCTACCCCCTTGTGGCTCTGCTCAGGAATCATTATAGCTGAGTCATTATAGCAGAGCCAGAAGGGGGCAGGCTTGGGCTTGAAAAGACATCAGAGAAGACAGACTAAGCTATAATGATTCCTGAGCAAAGCCAGACTGGATGCTCAGTCTGGGATTTTATCAGGGCTGAAACAAGCAGGCTGAGCAGAGAAGGATGAAACAGAGAGCAAGGTAGGTGTTTTCTCTAATGTTCCCACTGATATATATGGTAAAATACATGAGGGTTCTTCATCTCTGGTTCACTTTAAGGTTAAAATGCAATAACACTGACACAACGCTTATAGCACAATATTGGTAGCGAAAAATACTGGTAGATTCTGACTTTAAAGCAGACTTCTACTCAGAACTTCCTCTCTGCTCTAAAAAAAAATAAGCAACGGCATAATAACCTCTACACAAAATAAAAATATTTCTTTGTTACAGCTTACAGAACTTCTGCAATAAATCTGCAGTGTCTACTTCCTGCTTTCATGGAAGCAGAGGAAGGGTTAACATCCTGTGTTTACATATTAGCTGTATCTGCCAAGGACTGCCAAATTCCTGTGCCGACACAGCTGAGAGATGAAATTACACTTGTGATTACTTCAGGGGGAATTAGACAGACTCTTCTCTCTAAAAACACACAGGATGCATTTCTCGCTGTTTCCTTCTGTCCTGTTTAAGAATTCAGATCCATTTTAATTTGCGTTTTTTTGGGCTGCAGACAGAATTTGAAGCAGACGAGGGCTGTAAGCGGTGCCTCTTCGCTCTCATCCTCTGCCAGAGAGAGGCGTCCGCCTGCCAAGCCGCCGCTGCCGGTATCAAGTGCGATCTATTTACCAAAGCTGTGCTGCCAAATGATTATTGATAGCTGCTGAGTGCTGCGGTAATTAGCGGAGAGAGCTGCGCGTTTTGCCGGCATATCAAATTCCGAGTGTCAGAGTTTAGTATTTTTTTTCCTTGGCCGCCCATAGATCAGCAGCTATCAGAATACATTACCCGGGAAAATGAGGCCCGAGGAAGAGGCAGCGCGCCTACAAATGAAGTGTCACTTAATAATCGGAATCTGGGTTTTTTTTCTCTATTTTTCGTATTCTGGCTCTCCTGCAGGTTATTACTGGTGGGTTTGTGTTGCGGGAGCTGCAATCTCTCTCCGACAGTACCTGCCTGACATGATGTGAGCATTACTATGCGTCGCCATCTCCCCGACTCTTCAGCATCTAATAAGCGCGGTGCAGCCTGGGCGGCCGGCCGGTGTCACGGGGCTGTCACTTCGTGCTATTGAATCTGAACTGTAGGATGACAGAAATGAGAAAATTATTGCCGTGCATCAACCTCTGTTGAGCCTCGAGATGTATTTTAGGAGAACTCACTTGGAATAGCTAAAAGAACAAGTCCTTGAGTTCAGGGGCGGAGCTACCATGGAATAGCTAAAACAAGTCCTTGAGTTTGGGGCGGAGCTACCATGGAATAGCTAAAATAACAAGTCCTTGAGCTCGGGGCGGAGCTACCATGGAATAGCTAAAATAACAAGTCCTTGAGTTCAGGGCGGAGCTACCATGGAATAGCTAAAATAACAAGTCCTTGAGTTCGGGACGGAGCTACCATGGAATAGCTAAAATAACATGTCCTTGAGTTCAGGCGCGGAGCTACCATGAAGCCACCTGAATCAGGTGATTTGGGCAGTAAAATCTAGGGGGCAGGCGTTGGCCAGTTTTTGCCACCTGACGCCTGCCTCCTCTCCGCTCTCCCGCCTGCCCTCTTTGCACACACACTACCCTCCTCATCCACGCATCCCCAAATCCCCGTCCTCATTCGACCGGTGGCACCTGCCGCCCTTCCCTATGACATCGTAAGCAGGGGAGGTGTTGATATATGCCTCTTATCGAGGCATGCTACGGTACAATCCCATCACCATGGCCAGTCGGATGGGAAGCTTTGACATGCAGCCAAACAGGCGGGGTGCTAGCACCAGACTGGCCAATCATAGCCGCCCGCTGCTCCTTTTGCTAACTGGTGCCAATGGTCTTGTGGGCGGGACCATGGCACTGTCATTGGGCCAATCACTGCACTCGATTAATAGCAGTGGCATCACTGCTGTTGGTGATCTCTCACCGGTGATGAGGTTTATATGGGGGGATATGTTATGAGGTGTATATATATTGCTATGGAGGGGGTCGGACGAGTGGCGTACGGTGGAGCTGTTTCTGGCGGGCGGAGGAGTGAGGATAAAAATGTGATCATGCAGTACTCAGGCGTTGGCATGCTGGACCTTTAGCGATTGTTGTGCGGCAGTTTTACACAAGCTGGTCTGACGCCCAATTCTTGCCCATAGAGGTCGTTAATGTCCAGTACGGCCAAGTTCAGACCAGTGTGTGTATGTAGAGGAACCGTAACCCAGGACCGAAGTTCATTCCATTCAGTAGCTGATACCCCCTTTCCCATGAGAAATATTTTCCTTTTCTTGAACAGCTCATCAGGGAGGGTCTGTATGGCTGATATTGAAACCCCTCCCACGGTGTGATGTCATGACCATGGCCCTGACAATTTCCTTTTTGTGAATGCCGTTGCATTATGGGAAATAATGGCTCTTTCCAACTGCCAAGCAAGCAATATCTCCCTCTGTGCATAGAACTCTCAGTAACGAATATTCCGTACAGATCACCAAGCAGAACTAAAGATGTCACCACCAGTGATATATTTCAGAATGTGAGTCAGGAAGAGGAAAGATTTTACAATGAGCGAACACTGACTAAATAATCTATACATGAAAATTGTTAACAATAAGCAATTGTATTAATTATGTTATTTTCACGACAGGTCCTCTTTAACAGTTACCCCTATTACCAACCCCCTATGTTTCTCGGGGTAGCCTTACCTTCTTGCATCTTCATTGGCTCGGGATTAGTTCAGGTGCCAGTGCTTGGCTGTTATATAAGTTGTATAGCGAAGTACTGGCCATCACCTGCACTACCTTAATTGGGTGCCACTATTCCATTGGCCTAAATCTAATTGCCGGTGCCCAAATGATACCCTGATTCAGTCGCTGATTTGTAGAAACAAAAAGGATATTGAGAAAACACAATGGTGCAGTATGTTAAAGTCATGTGACATAGAATACAATCAAGGAAGGGTACCTTTAAAGGATACCCCAACTGAAATGTGACATAATGAGATAGACATGTGTATGTACAGTGCCTAGCACACAAATAACTATGCTGTGTTCCTTTTTTTCTTTCTCTGCCTGAAAGAGTTAAATATCAGGTATGTAAGTGGCTGCCTCAGTCCTGACTCAGACAGGAAGTGACTACAGTGTGACTCTCACTGATAAGAAATTCCCCTTTTTTACCTCTTTCTTGCTCTCAGAAGCCATTTTCTGCTAGGAAAGTGTTTTATAGTTGGAATTTCTTATCAGTGAGGGTCACACTGTAGTCACTTCCTGTCTGAGTCAGGACTGAGTCAGCCACTTACATACCTGATATTTAAGTCTTTCAGGCAGAAAAATAAAAAAGGAACACAGCATAGTGATTTGTGTGCTAGGCACTATACATACACATGTCTATCTCATTATGTCACATTTCAGTTGCGGTATCCTTTAAGGCAACCACTGTATAGGCAAGTGGGGAGATTACACCGAACCCATTCGGGCTAAGAAGTCGCTCTTAATATAATAATAATCCTTGTAAATTGGACAATAGGGAGTACACCCCTCCACCTAGGGTGGGCAAACTTATAGGTGATAGGACAAAACAGAGGTGCCATCAAGAGTAAAATACACTAAAAACTGTTTAAAAAATTAGAGGTAGTAGTGGACTTACCTCCCGATTGAAGACTTGAATTGTCTCGGGGCAAATTTTACTCTATACTCTAGAAAACAGTGCAACACGTTTCGCAGGTATTTCACTGCTTCCTCAGGCAATTAACAGGATGAACTGATTACCAGCTCTTAGCAGCCACGGACGCCTCAGCTATCGCTCCGTCTGGCTCCAGGCATCAGTTTCCAGATTTGGTGACAGTTGTAGATGTGATGGTGGGGAGGGCAGCATGCTGGAGGACTTCGCTGTACCGGCCTGAGCCCTGCCAACCGTGAGAATCAGAGCGTGAAACGGAAAACGTGGGATCTTTTACTTTAGAGGGATTACTGGTTTTCCTGGCAGCAAATTCCTTTCAGTGAGTCGGTAAGCGTGCTGTGAGTTCTGCCGTGACCCTCGGTGAGATTTTATCTGATCTACAAATACACAGTCGCTGCACACTTATGTAATCTATACTAAGATGATTCATATCAAGTGGTTGTGGCCCAATTCCCACACCAGCAAACGCTGTTCTGTTTGCCTTTCCGCTCTCTCTCTCCTCCTTGTAGTGATGTACTTTTGTGTAAAATGTTGCCATTACGATTACACATAATTAAGATTTAGTAATCAAATTGATTTTGCGTAGTTTATTTGTAAATTTCACGTTACAAGAAATTACAAACATGGCGGTCGTAAACAATTTTTGGCGTAAACCAGAATAGGAGAAATAGGGGGAATTGTGGTAATGGTTAGCGTGTGGTTCGTGCTCTCGCCTTGCAGCGCTGGGTCCCTGGTTCAAATCCCAGCCAGGTCAACATCTGCAAGGAGTTTGTATGTTCTCACCGTGTCTGTGTGGGTTTCCTCCGGGCTTTCCGGTTTCCTCCCACATCCCAAAAACATACAGATAAGTTAATTGGCTTCCCCCTAAAATTGGCCCTAGACTACGATACATACAATACACAATACATACATAGACATATATGACTATGGGAGGGATTAGATTGTGAGCCCCTCTGAGGGACAGTTCGTGACAAGACAATATACTCTGTACAGTGCTACGTAATATGTTGGCGCTATATAAATACTAAATAATAATAATAAGTAGAAAAAAACACACACAAAAAATACCCTTTTGGTAGTGATAAGTCGAAATTTCACGTTTTCGCAATTATGACACAAAATGATTAATGTCAACATGAAATTGCAATTTGTAATGAACACAAAATTTGTAATTTTGTGTTGCAATTTTGCTCATAATTTCATGATTTCTTGTAAAACAAGAAAACTACATAAAATGATGGGTAACATGAAATTGGAATTTTGTGTTTTACACCAAAATTCAACACAAAAGTTACTCGTAATTGCAAAAATTATTGTATTTATGAAAAAATTGTGTATGGGTGTAATTATGCAAAATGTCACTTAATTTCTAGTGATTATGATTTTAATTATGAAAAGGACACAACATTTAGGGAAATTGCAATTAGCATATTACGATTTTGCAACCCCACACTGTCCATTTTCTTAAAACGTATAAAATATCTATTCAAATTTCGGTACATAGTAAAGTGTACCACAGCAACATATCATTTAAAAAAAACCATTTATTCGTTGATTTTTTTAAAAAATCCATTTTCTCAAAAATGACAAGGTATTTTTGAGAAAAAAAAATTTAGACTTGTTCGAAAAGAATGACATTTAGCATTTTCACTTAATTAGGTAATAGAGAAATTACAGAACATAATTACAGTAAAACATGAACTTTCTCAGCCTATATAGCTGAACTTGTGAACTCAGAATTGACGATACCTCTGGGTCAATCCTAATCCCAGGTCTGTGAGCATGGAGTAAACAAGGATCCTTATCTCAGCTAACAACCTCTAACCCCATTTAGATGTTCTGTTTGAATTAAGCCATCTTAATAACATGTATTTATGCTTGAAAAAAATATCGGTTTTCCCTTTTGATGTTGCATGTATATAGCTGTCTGTACCACCAGCCTGCAAACTAACAGGATATAAGCCCAACGAAGGCTGCAAGGCCGAAAGCTTGCTTATTTTTATTCATTTTTAGTTAGCCAATAAATTGCATCATCCTGATTTAAAACTTCTTGAAATTAATTACGAAATTGTTGCAAAATTTGCATTGCAATTGCAAATTTTTATGCCAAATCACAATTAGGTGACATTCGAAACTCAAGGCTTTACTTGTAGGGCGGCAGACGTGGAGGTACTGGTAAGTTAGGACCCATTTTCACTAGTGTGGAGATCGGTTACCCTGTTAGCAAATCACGTAGGGAAATTCTGCCGTTAGTAACAATGGTGTCGCCGGCTGAATTGCTTGCCTCATCGATTCGGTCGACATTGCGGCATTTTTCAGGGGCCGAGGGGGGGGGGGGGGGGGGGGAGGACAGGGGGAGGTGGGTACGGTGAATTCCACGGCTTCTGGGATTCAGCTGCGTCCTCGCACAACAAGGAAGTTCCGCCATGCGTCTCACAGGACGCACGGTGGCTAGTGGAAATGGGCCCTTAAAGGAACACTGTCGATTAACTTGTTTTTTTGAATTGAGATTGGAATAGTTTGGGAAGTGCTGTTAAGTGTTGGTGTTTACGTCTGAATCCTTATCTCTCTGTTTCCTGTTATCAAATTCCTTTCACACTTCAGTGTCGCTAAATGTGACAGACTACTTAATCATGAAGGGGGAGGGGGGATTCACTCACACTGCATCTATTAACCCTGTGTGCGAGAGAGACCTGTGTGTGAGAGAAAGCTCTCACTGCAGCTGCCTGTCTTTGTCAGCTCTGCAGAAAGCAGAGGAAATGTATCTCATGTGCAACATAAACATTTGTAATTATGTGTGAAACCTGATACCAGAGCCATTACATATAACTGCTTCAATATTGCACTGTTCTTAGTATGCCAGACTGCAGAGACTCACCTCTGCAAATGAGACTTTCCAACCGAACCACAATCTACACACAATGAATTACAGTTTTTGACTTTGATATTTAACATGAAAGGTAGGAAAATGTTTACACAGCTACTTAGACATTATTTGTGTCATTTTAAAACACTTGGCAATGTGCATTGTGTAAAAGGAGAAATAAATATGGCAGCCTCTACAACCCTTCCATTTCAAGTTCCCTTTAATCATTCTGCTGTCTGGAAGACAACCTATACTTGTAGAACATTCTAGATAACGGCCATCTGGCTAGCTATGTTGGGTTGTGTTGTTATGGGTCTCTGGTTAGTATTGGGAATGGACTCAGTTGTGTGTGAATTGGAAAGTCCTGCAGGCAGCACACACCATCCCTGGAGAGTGGTAATCACACCGCTCTGGGAAAGGGAAAGAGGATTTGTGTTTGAGCTGCGGTCAGTCTGGATGGATAGTGGAGTGTGTAATGCTTCCTAACAGCCAGCGCTGGTGATCTGCCGGAGATTACTGACTGGCAGATCTGGAGCAGAACAATCGAACAAACGGAGACAGCACACAAATGGCTTCAGTCAAATAACTGTATTGAATAGCATGCAGAGGCACACATACGACATGTTTCGGGCGGAGCCCTTCCTCAGCCTAGACGTAGGCCTAACAAGGTGTGTGACAGGTGAACATTGGAAGATCAGATCTGGAGCAGAACCTGCTGGCTACAAACTGCAATATTGCGTCTCATCTCTGCAGCTTATTAACATTCAATGCCCAACAGGTACTCTTGCCAGATGTGATGTCATTGCTTCCTGGTATAGGCTGCACTCTTAGTGATGTCACTGGTCTCTAGTGAATGGGTAGGCTGCATTCTCAGTGATGTCACTGGTCTCTAGTGAGTGGATAGGCTGTATTCTCAGTGATGTCACTGGTCGCTAGTGAGTGGATAGGCTGCATTCTCAGTGATGTCACTGGTCTCTAGTGAATAGATAGGCTGCATTCTCAGTAAAGTCACTGTTCTCTGGTGAATGGATAGGCTGCATTCTCAGTGATGTCACTGGTCTCTAGTGAATGGATAGGCTGCATTCTCAGATATGTCACTGGTCTCTAGTGAGTGGATAGGCTGCATTCTCAGTGATGTCACTGGTCTCTAGTAAATGGAAAGGCTGCATGCTCAGTGATGTCACTGGTCTCTAGTGAATGGATAAGCTGCATTCTCAGATATGTCACTGGTCTCTAGTGAGTGGATAGGCTGCATTCTCAGTGATGTCACTGGGCTCTGGTGAATGGATAGGCTGCATTCTCAATGATGTCACTGGCCTCTAGTGAGTGGATAGGCTGTACTCTCAGTGATATCACTGGTCTCTAGTGAATGGATAGGCTGCATTCTCACTGATGTCACTGGTCTCTAGTGAATGGATAGGCTGCATTCTCAGTGATGTCGCTGGTCTCTAGTGAATGGATAGGCTGTACTCTCAGTGATGTCACTGGGCTCTGGTGAATGGATAGGCTGCATTCTCAGTGATGTCACTGGTCTCTAGTGAATGGATAGGTTGCATTCTCAGTGGTGTCACTGGTCTCTAGTGAATGCATTGTCTGCATTCTCAGTGATGTCACTGGTCTCTAGTGAATGGATAGGCTGCATTCTCACTGATGTCACTGGTCTCTAGTGAATGGATAGGCTGCATTCTCAGTGATGTCGCTGGTCTCTAGTGAATGGATAGGCTGTACTCTCAGTGATGTCACTGGGCTCTGGTGAATGGATAGGCTGCATTCTCACTGATGTCACTGGTCTCTAGTGAATGGATAGGCTGCATTCTCAGTGATGTCGCTGGTCTCTAGTGAATGGATAGGCTGCATTCTCAGTGATGTCACTGGTCTCTAGTGAATGGATATGCTGCATTCTCAGTGATGTCACTGGTCTCTAGTGAATGGATAGGCTGCATTTTCAGTGATGTCACTGGTCTTTAGTGAATGGATAGGATGCATCCTCAGTGATGTCACTGGTCTCTAGTGAATGGATAGGCTGTACTCTCAGTGATGTCACTGGGCTCTGGTGAATGGATAGGCTGCATTCTCAGTGATGTCACTGGCCTCTAGTGAATGGATAGGCTGTACTCTCAGTGATGTCACTGGGCTCTGGTGAATGGATAGGCTGCATTCTCAGTGATGTCGCTGGTCTCTAGTGAATGGATAGGCTGCATTCTCAGTGATGTCGCTGGTCTCTAGTGAATGGATAGGCTGCACTCTCAGTGATGTCACTGGTCTCTAGTGACTTAATAAATCTCACTCTCAGTGATGGATTGGTAGGGAAAAGCTTAGTCTTTCTCCCACTGATATTTGAGTTACTTCTCATCCTAATGTTAGCGCTGTCACCCGTGGTACTCAGGCTCGCTGCTGGATCTGATGAAGTCAGGAGAAGTTACACAAGTAATTACAGGCCGCTCGCTGGGCCTTCTTAATGGGAATCCATCCATTTTTTATGTCACCTTCTGGAAGTTCCCCAGCTCTGACTCTCTGATCTGCGTTCAGCCGATGGCGGCAGAGAAGCTTCGAAATCTGCCTGCCAGACCACCGTCATTGCGATCATTAGACGTTACAGGGGATAGTAATGTCCACAAATAAAACTGCTAAAAAATAGTCAATGCCCCTCGGTGGTTGCCGTGAACGGTGACCGCCCTGAACTGACAGACGTGCTGACCCGTGTAGCCGTGCCTATGCATCGCCCTGTGCGTTCCTCGATGGTTGCCCGGAATGGCGAGTGCCCTGAGCTGACAGCCGTGCTGACTCGTGCAGCTGTGCCTATGCGTCGCCCTGTGCGTTCCTCGGTGGTTGCCATGAACGGCGAGCGCCCTGAGCTGACAGACGTGCTGGCCCATGCAGCCGTGCCTATGCGTCGCCCTGTGCGTTCCTCGATGGTTGCCATGAACAACAAGTGCCCTGAGCTGACAGACGTGCTGACCCGTGCAGCCGTGCCTGTGCATCCCCTGTGCGTTCCTCTGTGGTTGCCGTGAACGGTGACCGCCCTGAGCTGACAGACATGCTGACCCGTGCAGCCGTGCCTATGCGTCGCCCTGTGCGTTCCTCGATGGTTGCCGTGAACAGCGAGCGCCCTGAGCTGACAGACGTGCTGACCCGTGCAGCCGTGCCTGTGCGTCCCCTGTGCGTTCCTCTGTGGTCGCCAGGAACGGTGACCGCCCTGAGCTGACAGACGTGCTACCCCGTGCGGCCGTGCCTATGCGTCGCCCTGTGCGTTCCTCGATGGTTGCCATGAACAACAAGTGCCCTGAGCTGACAGACGTGCTGACCCGTGCAGCCGTGCCTATGCGTCCCCTGTGCGTTCCTCTGTGGTTGCCAGGAACGGTGACCGCCCTGAGCTGACAGACGTGCTGACCCGTGCAGCCGTGCCTATGCGTCGCCCTGTGCGTTCCTCGATGGTTGCCGTGAACAGCGAGCGCCCTGAGCTGACAGACGTGCTGACCCGTGCGGCCGCGCCTATGGGTCGCCCTGTGCGTTCCTCGATGGTTGCCGTATACGGCGACCGCCCTGAGCTGACAAAAGCACGTGAAGTTGCCAGAGCTCTGCGAAGCCTCATTATCTAAATCATTATTTACTGTTGCAGATAAGGAAATGAATGGCGCTGATTGAACGGCGCGCGGCGGAAGGAAGCGGCGGGTTACACACGCTCCTAATTGTGTTAAACGACTTCACGGCGGAGCAGGAGCCGGCTCATCCGGACACAATTACGCTACATTTAAAGGTCACAGACATCTTCCTGCTATAAAAAGCTGCATTTGCGCCGCAAACGGTTATTATGGAAACAATTATGCGTTCTGCACAGATTCATTTCATTTAAATGTTTTCACTTTCCTGTTTTACTCGGCTCTGTAAACACCAAATAGGATAAAAGGGCACAATGACACGAGAATGGGGGCAGGACCGCCATCGCTGATTCCAGACCGGCGTGCAAATGTGCGACAGGAGATTCCGCCAGGAGGGGCCACCTCCTCTGCAGTGATTGTTAAAGTATGCCTAAAGTGAGGGGGGTACAGAGGCTGCCATTTTTATTTAATTCTAAACAATGCACATTGCCTGGCTGTCCTGCTGATCCTCTGCCTCTGATACATTTAGCTATAGACCCTTAGGGCTTGTTCACTTTTAGTGCCCATTTACTAGAGCGTTTTGCTGGCGATTTCAGGCAAAACGCTCAAGCGCTAGCGCTTTCGAAAGCGCTAGTGCTATAATACCCTATGGGCCCGTTCTTACTTGGGCGATTTGCATTAATTGCCGGCGATTAACGCAAATCGCGAAACACAAAAGCGTCGCCTGCACCATTTTCGGGTGATTTCCCGGCGATCGTGTTTCAGTGCTATAGAAGTGCTAAACGCGATCGCGGGAAAATCACTGCAGTGTCCAGTTATTTTTCTGCGTTAAATCGCGGAAAAATCACTCCTGTTTTCCGCTTTCAAGTGTGAATGGGGCCTAAGGGCGCTTTCGGGATTTTTTTAAGCGCCGGCGATTTTCAAAATCACCCTAAAAGCAATGGTTCCCTATGAGAGTGTTCACATATGAGCGGTTCGATGACCATCCACTCACCAAAGCGCTGCCTGTACCATTTTAGTGGCAATTTGCCTATAATGGAAGGTATGGGGAAATCGCTAAGCGCTTGAAAAAGTGCTTTGTATAGCGATTTCCCCAGCGCTTTCATGAATAAATTCCTGATGTCAGGAAGTGAAAAAACGAATCAATCTGCAAAAGCGCTCCTCTGGGTCCCCTCGTGGTCCTGCTGGCAGCTCCGTAAACTTGGCGACTTCGGTCCAGGCACCTAGCACATAATTGCGCCTGTTGCCAGAAGGGTCCTGCGCATGCGTGCTTTAGACTTGCGTAGGACCCTTATAATGACGGGCATGATGATGCGTCGGGTGCCTGGACTGTGCCGGTATGCGGACTTTGACCAAAGTTGCGCACGTACTGGAGCTGCCATCGGGACCACGGAAGGGACCCGGAGGACATTGAGGGACCTTGCGGGTTATGGAGTACAGGAGGAAGCCCCAGGTAAGTCCAGATTTGCTTTTTTAACTCTGCCTAGGGTCCTTGCGCTGGGCGCATTCTATAGCACTAGTGCTAAGCGGTGCGCAGTTTCACCGATCCGCATTGAACGCCGTGCGCCGAAACCACCTACTTCCCCAAGCCTCCCTATCTTCTAGAAACATTTGTGTCGCTTTGCCAGAATAAAAAAAAGAAAAGTACATTCCAAGCCGAAGGACAGGCAGTAATGAAATAATACGGTCGATGGGAGATTCCTGTATTGTGCGCCTTTGTTGGGGGAGGGGATTGTTTTTCTTTCCCTCTTTGAATAAATAAAGCCGACAGACTAGGCGACGGATCTCGTTGAATCGCTAACGTCTCTCCTGACGAGAGCTCATTAAAAAATATACTTCTGTTGTGTTGGCGTTCCCAGGTCTCTCCCCCCCCCCCCCCCCCCCCCAGCGAAGCCCTCGGCTAATTATAACATCTGGCGCAGGGATGCGTGGAAACCGTCTCGCTATAGGCGCGTCATTCCCTCATACCGTAGGATGGATACGGACAGATGTCGCCTATAGCTCTCATGTAAGTCGCTGATTGTATTTAAGGGACCCCCTCTGAGAGAAGTCTTTGCCTTTTTATACAGGATTGCATACGTATTAGGTTTTTTTTTTCTCTTAATCGAAATAAAGTCGTAGGATTCTATCTGTTGCTAAGAGACAGGAGGAAGAGCCTCTCAGGCCCTTAGCGAGAACAGAGATAAAAGGCCTCAGAGTCGGGAGGAAAGGGGGCTCCCAGCTTCGCGGTTTGGATGGCGTTCTGAGGCTGATGTGCGCGCGCCGCCACTTCCTCCCAGTGTCACAGAGAGGATGTTAATTGGCATGTAGCGTGCCGCGACAATCAGGCTTTTTTTTTATTACTACCTCTGAAATAATATATATTTGTAGCAGCCGGAGCCTGAATCTTATCTCTGCCGTACCCTGGGGGAGAGTTTGTACCTGACAGAGGCGTGAAATGGTGCAGCATGAAGTCGAGACAAAAATCTGCTGAGATCTGAAGAAAAAAAATCTGCTTCTTTTTGTCATCTGTGCTGGGAAGGGATGGAGAGGCGAGGCAGAGATCCCGCCGGGCTCACGTGGAGCCTGCGAAACGCGTCAGCGCCTGTGTGATGTGTGATCTGACTTCTTTAGGGAAAACTCTGACCAAATACAGCCCCTAAAGTGTGATGTATAATCTGCATTCCCAGAAATGCCATCCAGTCTGTGCCCATGTGGTCACTCATTCTGTGTAAAATGACCCTTCGGTCCGCTTTACCTGTATAACACGGCCCAGTATTCACACACTCTGCATTTCATGGTGCACTGCCTACTCAGTTTGTGTAACATTGCCCTGTGGTCACTCCATCTGTGTAACACGGGCCTGTGGTCACTCAATCTGTGTAATATGGCCCTGTGGTCACTCAGTCTGTGTAACATGACCATGTGGTCACTCAGTCTGTGTAACATGGTCCTGTGGTCACTCAGTCTGTGTAACATGCCTCTGTGGACAGTCAGTCTATGTAACATGGCCCTGTGGTCACTCAGTCTGTGTAACATGACCATGTGGTCACTCAGTCTGTGTAACCTGGCTCTGTGGTCACTCAGTCTGTGTAACATGGCCCTGTAGTCACTCAGTCTGTGTAACATGGCCCTGTGGACAGTCAGTCTGTGTAACATGGCCCTGGGGTCACTAAGTCTGTGTAACATGGCCCTGTGGTCATTCCGTCTGTGTAACATGGCCCTGTAGTCACTCCGTCTGTGTAACATGGCTCTGTAGTCACTCCATCTGTGTAACATGGCCCTGTGGTCACTCCATCTGTGTAACATGGTCCTGTAGTCCCTCCATCTGTGTAACATGGCCCTGTGGTCACTCAGTCTGTGTAACATGGTCCTGTGGTCACGCAAGCTGTGGCCACTCAGTCTGTGGCTCTGTGGTCACTCAGTCTGTGTAACATGGCCCTGTAGTCACTCAGTCTGTGTAGCATGGCCCTGTGGTCACTCAGTCTGTGTAACATGGCCCTGTGGTCACTCAGTCTGTGTAACATGGCCCTGTGGTCACTCAGTCTGTGTAGCATGGCCCTGTAGTCACTCAGTCTGTGTAACATGGCCCTGTGGTCACTCAGTCTGTGTAACATGGCCCTGTGGTCACTCAGTCTGTGTAGCATGGCCCTGTGAAATTCTGAGTACCGCTAGTAAATACCAAATGTTGCGCTCCAAGTTTCTTGTTCTGCAGGAATTTTCATAGAACTAGATGGTATTGTCACCATAATTGCATCATACATTACAGAGATTAGTTGGTGCATGGCGTTTTGTTTTTTGTTTTTCAAAAAAACATTGCAGTTTTTGATTTTAAAATAGCCGAGGAAAATATGTTTTGTAAACTGACACTTTACTGCGATATTCTGTAGTGTATTCTGACTCCTCCATACACATTTCAGACATTTAATGTAAAGGGACAGTGTGGGGTTCCCCCTTCCAAACCTCTTTAACCCCTTGTCACTCATGCAGGTTGTGGGTGTAGGTCTAGGGTGGTTTCATGGGAAAATCTGAGAGTTCCCCCAAATCTCTGTCCACTTAAAGCAGACCTGAACTCAGAACTTCCTCTCTGCTCTAAAAGATAAGCAACAGCATAATAACCTTTAAAGAAAAAAAAACGTTTCTTAGTTATAGCTTACAGAGATGCTGCAGTTTGGTTACTTCCTGGTTTCCTGGGAGCACATAAAGGGTTAACCTCCCATGTTTGCATATTATCTCACAACTTGAAAGAGTCCTCTAATTACACTGGATAATAAGGGTGTATGGGGTTGGTAGAAGATGCTCAGAGGAACAGTTGACTGGATAACGGTGGAACAGAAATGGGAGAGGATTGAGAGATGCGAAGAATTTTTCTGGCCTCACTTTAGCTGCAGCAGCCTCTTAACACCTGACCACGTAGAACGCTCCTAGCCGGAGGGCTACAAGCATCCCCCAACCCTCCGGAGACGCGGGGTCCTGACACAACTCATCACATCCTCACCTCACCAGAGACCCCTGGACAATCAGCTCTGCAGCCCACTCCCCCCTCCAATCCGCTGCGCTGTGTCCTGTCAACTCCTGGCAATGCTTTAAAGTAGAAGAATGGCCTTTGGCGATACTAAATATAGGATTATGCGGTTAGCCTCCATGTAATTCAATCTGCTGACAGTAATGGGAAAAGTTTTGTACAGAAGTTCGGTGGGAGGAGGAGGAAGTCCGTCGAGTTGTGGAGTCGGAAGCAGAGAAGGACGCTCATTCTCAGCTGATAATAGGTAGCCATACATCAGGCTACATGGCGGCCAATCGACATCCGATTAGATTATTATGTCGGATGAAAATTAGGACAGCCAAGTGCATGCCCGATCGACTGTGCGACCAATTTTGGGGCAAATTGGTCGCATTAATCAGTTTGACATGCCGCATGATGTAGGGCCGACTTGCTCGATCGTGTGTGCGGCGGTAATGGCGAGTGATGAAACCCCGACGCTGTCCCCCTAGTGTGTAATGTTCCCCCTCCGCCCCGGTGCCCAGTGCACTATACATTTCCTGTCTGTGCCCGTCGATTGTCCTCTGCTGGCTCCGGGTGCTGTACTTCGTCCATGCATGTGCCCCACATGGTTGCCGCCCGCGGGTATGGTGGGAACCACGTGGGGCACATGTATGGAGCAAGGAGACAGCGGCGGACAAGGGGCAGACGTGGACAGGGGATTGTGGGGAGGGTACATTACGCATTGGCCTCAATTCTGGTAGGGTTATCAAACAAATTACATCATGTGAGGAAATTTACCTCATGAGGTAATGACTTTTAGCAATTCTGGTAGATTTTAGTCATGTTTTACCTCAGAGGTAAATTATGAGGCCATTCAGGAGGTCATTTGCATTCATTTTACTGAAAATAGCTAT
Organism: Hyperolius riggenbachi; assembly: GCF_040937935.1. Classification (NCBI taxonomy): domain Eukaryota; kingdom Metazoa; phylum Chordata; class Amphibia; order Anura; family Hyperoliidae; genus Hyperolius; species Hyperolius riggenbachi. The sequence continues at coordinate 21,933,841 of NC_090653.1, read as the reverse complement.
TCTCATGGAAATTAGGGGGCATGTTAGCACATAATTTACTGATCAGTTTAAGACCTGCCTGTACCTGGCGGTAAAGTAAATTTGAATGCATTTTGCAGTTTTTAGTGCCGTTCCTATTGCTGTTTTAGGGTCGTTCCTCTTCAGGCTGTGTAATAGAAAAGAATAGTAGAAATACAACTCTAAATATTTCATGGATTTTTTTTTTTTATAAGGGATGCCTATAAATTTACTTTTCATGGGTTGCTACATAATCAAATACACCTTCCCCCTCAAAAAAATAAAAACATCTTCCAAAGACTATCCTAACTTATGGAAGACAATTAAAGACTACTAATATTTATTTACTGCATGCTTATCGCTGAAATACCTCATGTTTTACCTCACTTTATGCATTTACCTCATGTTTTTCCTCATGTTCGGAAATGGAGAAAAATATTTCAGAAAAAAAAAGAGGAGAATACCTCATGAGGTATTTTACCTACAACATTTTTTTACCTCACATAGCTACTAGAAATGAGGCCAGTTAGGGGGTCAACATCGTCCCAGCGAGGCAGTTTGATGCGGCGTCACAAGGCTCATTCTGGATCGATTTCAGCATGAATGGGCAGCCAACAGATCTAATCAGATTCGATCAGAAAGAGGCAGATGGGCAGATTCATGTATGGACACCTTTAAGAGTTTAGAAATCCGGCCTGGCGAGTATCAGAGAATCAGCCGATGAAGGTCATTCTCTGAGGAGAGACCGGCGTGTGAAGCCTCACTGTGTACATCTTAAGAATCCGACATTTCTCCATAGAGATCAGATAAAATAGAAACCCGAATGCAGTAACCGTGTCAGATGACGTGTGGCTTGCCGGGGACAGCGATGGCGGGGGAGGAGGGGCGGAGTGACAAGTGGAGAGGAAACCTATCTTCCCTCTCTTGATGGCGGTCAGCAGTGGCAGGACGCCGGGGCACGTCGTCATGGAAACGCTGCTGTGTGAATGGAGATAATGTACGGGGTCAGATTTCAGTGATAATACGCTGGAATTATGGGGATCATGTAGGAACGCTGTTTAGGGGAGATAAGGTGTCGGCGGCGAGAGCGGTTATCTGCGAATATCTCACACCTGGAGGAACACGCCGGGTCAGTCGCCGTCTCACTGATCTCATAACTTTATTCATCGCATATCGGCCTGGATATCATCAGGCGTTTACAAATACACGTGTAAAGTCAAGAACGTATTATGGAGCAGGGAGTCTGTGCTAGACTTTGATTTCCCCACGATCCAGAGTCTAAGCTACACGTGGAAGAGGGGGCTGCACATGGAATGGGAGGGCTGCTGTACATGGATGATACACATGGAAGAGGAGGCTGCACATGGAATGGGAGGGGGCTGCACATGGAATGTGAGGGGCTGCTGTACATGGATGTTACACATAGAAGAGGAGGCTTCACATGGAATGGGAGGGGGCTGCTATACATGGATATTACACATGGAAGAGTGGGCTGCACATGGAATGGAAGGGGGATGCTGTACATGGGTTTTACAAATGGAAGAGGGGGCTGCAAATGCAATGGGAGGGTTTACAGCACATGGATGTTACACATGGAAGAGGGGCTGTTGCACATGGAAGAGGGTGCTGCACATGGAATGGAAGGGAGCTGCTGTACATGGATGATACACATGGAAGAGGGGGCTGCACATGGAATGGGAGGGGGCTGCTGTACATGGAAGAGGGGGCTGCACATGGAATGGGAGGGGGCTGCTGTACATGGATGTTACACATGGAGGAGGGGGCTGCACATGGAATGGTAGTGGGCTGCTGTACATGGAAGAGGGGGCTGCACATCGAATGGGAGTGGCTGCTGTACATGAATGATACACATGGAAGAGGGGGCTGCACATGGAATGGGAGGGGCTGCTGTACATGGATGATACACATGGAAGAGGGGGCTGCACATGGAATGGGAGGAGGCCACTGTACATGGAACACACACCACAATGTGACGCAACTCAATGCAACACATCTAAGTGTATATCCAGCCTAAGGCCCCTTTTACACTTGCATTGAAAACCTGCGGTAAAACAGGTTAACCCATTTACAAAGCAAGGCAATGTGGCCTAGCACACTTGCCGCGTTGCATTTGCCCGATCCGCTGCTGAGTCGCCGCATGCAGGACAGAAATACGACGAAAAACCCCTGGAGACCCAGTGAAGTACTTCCTGTCCAACTCGGAGTACGTCACTGGGCGAGCAAAGAGGGTGGCGCTATGCTCATGACCTCATCGTTTTATGCGATGTGGCGGGGCGGGGCTTTGCAACGCACGCCACAAGATTTAGGCCTCGTTCAGATCATTCAGCGCGATTGGAACGCAATGCATAAGATCGCACGCCATCTGTGCTACAATGCGCTGCAGATCCCATTCACTACAGTGAATGGGATCTGCGCTGAGTTTCCCGAAAATGCATGCAGCAGTGCGATAGCGCATCGCACTACTGCGCAGCGCATATGATGGGAACGGCAGAACGGCTATTTATGCCCTTCTAACGTTCTTGTGCGAGGCACACTATACGCGCTGCCAAAATGCGCACGGCAGTGTGTATAGTCTGAACGAGCCCTTAAGGTTAAGGTTCATTGTGATCTTTCAACATTGTGGTATCTTTTTTGGGGTGGAATATGGTCAGTTGGTTCACAGAATATCTTGTCCAGGGCAGTAAAAAATGTCTCCGATAATACAAAAAAGTGCTGTATTTGATTAGACGGACCATGTCCGAGGTGTTAAATCTGCATACAATTACCATAACATTAACATCAACTCAGAATTCCTCATATCTTACTAACCCTAATGTGCTGTATATTTTTTTTTGCACAAAGAGTATAATAAGATGCAGGAAGATGATTTGTCCAGCATGAGGTCCGCCACTTGACCTCTATGGACGTTCTGGTCCTCCTCGTTCACTGTGTGCAGTCACGTCCGGCGCTGTAGAATAGTATAATTGAATTAGTTCTGGCGGTGGGGCTTGCAGAACCTGTGTCAGAGCGGCAGTGTCCCTCTCCATTAAATCTCTGTAAGTGGATAATCCATTTCATGCTCAATTCCAGGGACATTTTTTTCTCTCTCTTCTCTCTGTTAAATTTGCCGGCCGCGGTAGAAATGGCGTTTCGCTTCAAATCTTTTCCTGCAGGGGAGGTGAAACGTATTCCGGGTGGGAGAAGAAGGCGAGGGGAGAATCCGCTGCCGCTGGCGGGATCATTATACGTATCCTCACCGCTGCAGATGGTCAGAAGTGTACATCTTATATGTACAGTATGTGCACACATTCATGTTACATTTTACACATTTTCTCACAATAGTTGTCATTTAAAGAGGAACTGTAACCAAGGATTGAATGTCATCCCAATCAGTAGCTGATACCCCCTTTCCCATGAGAAATCTTTTCCTTTTTTCTAATAGATCATCGGGGGGTCTGTATGGCTGATATTGTGGTGAAGTCCCTCCCACAGTGTGATGTCATGACCATGGTCCTGACAGTTTGCTGTCTGTGAACCTTGCTACATTGTGGGAAATAACAGCTTTTTCCAACTGCCAAGCAAGCAGCCTCTCCCTCTGTGCATAGAGCTCTCAGTAACGAACATTCCGTACAGATCACCTGGCAGAACTAATGATGTCACCACCAGTGATACATTCCAGAATGTAAATCAGGGAGAGGAAAGATTTTACAATGTGCAAACACTGACTAAATAATCTATAAATTAATATTGTAAATAATAAGTGATTATATTCATTGTTATTTTTACTGCAGCTGAAGCTAGAGTGATAAGGAGGCTGAAATATTGATTTCCTTTTAAGCAATACCAGTTACCTGGCTGCCTTGCTGATTCTCTGCCTTTAATACTTTTAGCCACAGCCCCTGAACAAGCATGCAGCGGATCAGATGTTTCTGACATTATTGTCAGATCTGACAGATTAGCTGCATGCTTGTTCCTGGTGTGATTCAGACACTACTGCAGCCAAATAGATCAGCAAGGCTGCCAGGCAACTGGCATTGTTCAACACGTAATAAATATGGCAGCCTCCGTAGTCTTCTCACTTCAGTTGTCCTTTAAAGGGACTCAGAGCTGAAAAAAATAAAAAGTTGTATACATACCTGGGGCTTCCTCAAGGCCCATCCGCTCGGAACGCTCCCACGCTGAAGCTTCGATACCGGGTCCCTTCACTGACGTCAGTCGGAGCCTGTCTAGCGTAAGAGAAGTGCACTGTTTCCATATCTCTCCAGCAGCCGCCGCAGAGATACGTAGAGGATGCACTTCTCCTGCGTAGCTGGCCGCGACTGACGTCAGTGACGGGACCCAGTACCCAAGCTGCAGACATTATATACTTGTATATACTTACCTATAGGTCTTGTCGGTACAGACCATGTGTATGAAACAATACCAGTTGCCTGGTAGTCCTGCATCTGTAATGTTTGACTCACACACTTGAAACAAGCATGCAGCTAATCTTTCGAGATTTTTGTCAGAGACACTTGATCTGCTGCATGCTTGTTCAGGGTCTGTGGCTTAAGGTATTAGAGGCAGAGGATCAGCAGGGCAGCCAGGCGATGTGCATTGTTTAAAAGGAAATACAGTGGTGTGAAAAATTATTTGCCCCCTTCCTGATTTCTTATTCTTTTGCATGTTTGTCACACTTAAATGTTTCTGCTCATCAAAAACCGTTAACTATTAGTCAAAGATAACATAATTGAACACAAAATGCAGTTTTAAGTGATGTTTTTTATTATTTAGTGAGAAAAAAAACTCAAAACCTACATGGCCCTGTGTGAAAAAGAAATTGCCCCCTGAACCTAATAACTGGTTGGGCTACCCTTAGCAGCAATAACTGCAATCAAGCGTTTGCGATAACTTGCAACGAGTCTTTTACAGCGCTCTGGAGGAATTTTGGCCCGCTCATCTTTGCAGAATTGTTGTAATTCAGCTTTATTTGAGGGTTTTCTAGCATGAACAGCCTTTTTAAGGTCATGCCACAACATCCCAATAGGATTCAGGTCAGGACTTTGACTAGGCCACTCCAAAGTCTTCATTTTGTTTTTCTTCAGCCATTCAGAGGTGGATTTGCTGGTGTGTTTTGGGCCATTGTCCTGCTGCTGCACCCAAGATCGCTTCAGCTTGAGTTGACGAACAGATGGCCGGACATTCTCCTTCAGGATTTTTTGTAGACAGTAGAATTCATGGTTCCATCTATCACAGCAAGCCTTCCAGGTCCTGAAGCAGCAAAACAACCCCAGGCCATCACACTGCCACCACCATATTTTACTGTTGGTATGATGTTCTTTTGCTGAAATGCTGTGTTACTTCTATGCAAGATGTAACGGGACACGCACCTTCCAAAAAGTTCAACTTTTGTCTCATCGGTCCACAAGGTATTTTCCCCAAAAGTCTTGGCAATCATTGAGATGTTTTTTTAGCAAAATTGAGACGAGCCTTAATGTTCTTTTTGCTTAAAAGTGGTTTGCGCCTTGGATATCTGCCATGCAGGTCGTTTTTGCCCAGTCTCTTTCTTATGGTGGAGTCGTGAACACTGACCTTAATTGAGGCAAGTGAGGCCTGCAGTTCTTTAGATGTTCTCCTGGGGTCTTTTGTGGCCTCTCGGATGAGTTTTCTCTGCGCTCTCGGGGTAATTTTGGTCGGCCGGCCACTCCTGGTAAGGTTCATCACTGTTCCATGTTTTTGCCATTTGTGGATAATGGCTCTCACTGTGGTTCGCTGGAGTCCCAAAGCTTTAGAAATGGCTTTATGACCTTTACCAGACTGATAGATCTCAATTACAGTACTTTTGTTCTAATTTGTTCCTGAATTTCTTTGGATCTTGGCATGATGTCTAGCTTTTGAGGTGCTTTTGGTCTACTTCTCTGTGTCAGATAGCTCCTATTTAAGTGATTTCTTGATTGAAACAGGTGTGACAGTAATCAGGTCTGGGGGTGACTACAGAAATTGAACTCAGGTGTGATAAACCACAGTTAAGTTATTTTTTAACAAGGGGGGGCAATCACTTTTTCACACAGGGCCATGTAGATTTGGAGTTTTTTTTCTCACTAAATAATAAAAACCATCATTTAAAACTGCATTTTGTGTTCAATTATGTTATTTTGGACTAATAGTTAACGGTTTTTGATGAGCAGAAACATTTAAGTGTGACAAACATGCAAAAGAATAAGAAATCAGGAAGGGGGCAAATAGTTTTTCACACCACTGTATATATGACAGCCTCCATATACCTCTCATTTTAGGTGTCCTTTAATGTAGTGTCGTTTGATTCTTAGTTGCATACATCTGCATTTGAATGTCAACCATAGTATTTAGTATGTCATTGAGTCACCACTCTCTTTCAGGTGCTCAATCCCTTTATTTGCTTTAAGTGAATTTTTCACAAAAGTTTGTATTTCCTTTACATTTCTGTCCTACTTCTGAACAAACATCCCTTTCACGCAAATATTGTTCCTTGTCAGAATATGTCTAATTCACCCGTAACAACTTTGCGTATTGTGAATAAACGACATCGCCGACACTAACAGCGCGTCTCATGAATATTAAACGGCGGGATGTTTCTGAAATTTCGAGACGCCGTGATCATAAAGTTTGTATTCCCGGTATTTCTTTATGTAGGCATATCACAGGGCATACATGGGAAAAAAAGGTGCCTGGAGGAAAGGGTGGAGGGTTTGCCGGTAGTAGAATATTGTTACAATTAGCAAAATTCTACTGCTGAATTCTGATAGTAAAATATTGATACTGATTACAGATATTTTACTATGGTTAAACCTAACCCTACTTTCACACAGAACCCCTCCCTGGTGGTGCCTAAACCTAACCACCCCCCCCCCCCCCCCCCCTGGTGGCACCTTACCCTAACCACTTTCCTTGTGGTGCCTAACCCTTACACCCCCTGGTGGTGCTTAACCCTAACCACCCCCTTGTGGAGCCTAACCACCCTTTGTGGTGCCTATCCCTAAGAACCCCCTGGTGGTGCCTATCCCTAACCACCCCTGTGGTGGTGCCTTTTCTTAAAGGGGAACTGAAGAGAGAGGTATATGGAGGCTGTCATGTTTATTTCCTTTTAATCAATACCAGTTGCCTGGCAGCCCTGCTGGTCTATTTCTCTGCAGTAGTATCTGATTAAAACCAGAAACAAGCATGCAGCTAGTCTTGTCAGATCAGACTTATAAGTCTGAACCACTGAAACACCTGATCTGCTGCATGCTTGTTCAGGGGCTATGGCTAATAGTATTAGAGGCAGAGGATTAGCAGGGCTGACAGGCAACTGGTATTGTCTAAAAGGAAATAAACATGATAGCCTCCATATACCTCTCTCTTCAGTTCCCCTTTAAGAACCCCCTAGTGGTGCCTATCCTTAAGAACCCCCTGGTGGTGCCTATCCCTAAGAACCCCCTGGTGGTGCCTATCCCTAACCACCCCTGTGGTGGTGCCTATCCTTAAGAACCCCCTGGTGGTGGCTAACCCTAAGTCCACCCCATTGGTGCCTAGCCCTACCTACCCCCCAGGTGGTGCCTAATCCTGAGACCCCCCCCCCCCCCCCCCCCTTCCCGTGCCTACCCCTTCCCATCCTAAACCTTAATTAACCCTCTGCCATAAAGCCACAGCTAGGGAGGTTAATTTTGGCACCTCCCGACATATGATTAGCGGCTGACATACTAAAGGAACTTGTGGAAATGCAACTTGTGGCATGTATAGCGGGATCGCGCCTGCTATGCACGCCACAATTTGCATTCGGATGTCTACCGCTAATAAAGTGCCTCCCTAGCCGCATACCGCAGCCATTGTAGGTACATTTCAGCGCCGGTAGGTAGACCCAAGGCGCCCAAATTACCATTTTTTGACGCAAATCATGGCTGTTATAATAGGTTCCCTGGGCGGTGCCGGTTTTTCCGTAAAGGCTCCTGCGCCCTTTGTTCCGGCTTCGTATCACAGGTGTACCTCCGACCGATCCCTCCCCACTGTACCGATAAAACAGTTTTGAAACGTCTTTTATTTGCCGTGATGGCAAACACAGCGGCAGCACTCCGGATTTAGTGGCAGAAAAATGCGCGCGATTACGTTTCGCTGATGCTTCTCCATTTTGCCATTTATCTGTCGTGAAACGAGAGCGCATTTCTCGCAGGATTATTACTTTATTACAAGGAATGTTCTATGGTAATGAGGAAGAGAAGTGCGTCCTTGGCGACAGCGGCGCTGGTAAATAACGCGGCGAGCGGCGCGGCGACTCTGCCGCTCGCAGCAATTACTGGGTTGAGTCTCCAGTTTAGCGTTGAGTTTAAAATGGCTCCCTCTTCACTGTTAAGTGATTCTGAGTGCCCTGTTGACATTTATCTCGGGCAGGAATCCGCCTTTGGATGGAAGCTCGGAGTTATTCCGCAGGCGTGTCGGGCCCAGCGACAATTATCAGTCTAGGTGCAATTTTATACTTTGATTAAGCAGCTGAAGTGTGCGTGTGATTGGGGGAGCGTTCCTCTGCATCGCTTCATAAGGTTCTATCTCCAAATTCTAACGTTTTCTCTGAGGGCGTGTTAAAGTGGACCTGAACTCTTGCACAGGACAGAAGGAAAACAGAGAGAAATCCACCCTGTATGTATTTAAAGGGACTCTGAGCACCTCTCATGGGTATGCCTTTAAAGAGGAACTCCAGTGAAAATAATTTAATAAAAAAAGTGTTTCATTTTTACAATAATTATGTATAAATGATTTAGTCAGTGTTTGCTCATTGTAAAATCTTTCCTCTCCCAGATTCACATTCTGACATGTATTACATGGTGACATTGTTACTGTGGGCAAGTTATGTAGCTGTTACTAGCTGCTCTGGCTGTTACAGACAGCTTTAAACAGCCATTTCCTGTCTGTGAACATTGTTACATTGTGGCAGTTTGCCCAGAGTACCGCGGTACTGAGAGCTTCTTGTGGGAGGGGTTTCAGCACAAAATTAGTCACACAGCGCCCCCTGATGGTCTGTTTGTGAAAATCATTCTATTTCTCATGTAAAAGGGGGTATCAGCTACTGATTGGGATAAAGTTCAATCCTTGGTTGGAGTTTCTCTTTAAGACTCCGACCAGTGCTGCAAAGTACTTAAAGAAGCATACCTTTCTGTAGCTTGCTCTCTCCTCTTTCATTTGATGCCTGAATCGCCATTCGACACCAAATAGTTTTCGTTCGATTTCAATTTAAAAATCACGGCTGCCATCTTGGCTATGTTACAACTTCCGGGACACCCCTGTCTTCTCTGTTAGAGAAGTGCATCACTGAATGAAGCAGGAAGAGGAAGTGACACGCATGGCCATTGCAAGAGGCTCCTCCAGAGGGGTCATAGCACGACTTTGTTGGAAGTCGTCTGGCTTAAAGACATGCCCATGAGAGGTGCTCGGAGTCCCTTTAGAGAGTTTAGCCTGTCTAATTCCCCCTCATCTGTGACTAATCACCACTGTAATTTGATATATCAGCTCTGTCAGCTCAGGAATCTCCTCTGCCAGGGCAGCACTGCTAATATGTAAACACAGGATGTTAACCCCATGTCTGCTTCCATGAAAGCAAGAAGTCGATTTATTGTAGGATTTGTATCAGCTGTAACAAAGAATTTTTTTTCTTTAATTGCTATCATGCTGTGTCTTATCTTTAAGAGCAAAGAGGTAGTTCTGGGTTCGGGTGCGCTTTAACACCCAGCTGTTTAAAAAAAATGTTAGCATTGTATAGCAGGTCCATAGCAGTAGGTGAAAGACTGGAATATTTCCACATTCCTTGCAGAAGTGGTGGATGTTTGCATGAAGAAGTCCTTTGCGGTGAGATTTTGGAATTGGTGGAGACCACACATGTGTTTGGCATGGCTCTTCTGTAATAACTGAACAGTTGTTTGGTTTGTTGCTGAGCTGATGTTGGCAAACTGCTTGTTGGATTTAGCAACATTATTACTTATACTGCAGTATAGTAAAGCAACCACAAGATGTCACTGTCTGTAGAGTGCTGCAGTGATCTCTATGGTATTGTGATTTCCTGTATGCTCTCTATGTTCCTCTCAGTTCTAAGTAAGCTGCATTTCCTGATGGTTGTGTATGATCGATCGCTGCATGTTTTCTTCAGTAAAGAGTTCTAACTCTTAACTGAAGAAAAATAATAATAAAAAAAAAGCATACTGGATGCCTATCAAATGCTGGTGTACCTAACCATATGCTTCATCACTGCTGTCCTGGTGTAGCTGGACACATCTTGGCCCATATGCAATTCACTCTTTCACCTATTTTTTTTTCCTAGGTGATATTTTCCCAACAATAAAATGAATTCTACACCCCTGGCAAGGAAACAAATAATCAAAATCAGTTTGACAGTACTTTGTCACCAACTTTTTGGCACTTTTTCCATTGTAAAGTTCTAAAAAGTTGTATAAATTGAAGATTAAAAGTGATCTCCTAGGAGAAAACTCAGGAGAGAAAACAAACTTTTCTCTCTTAGGACACACACAACTAAAATGTTTATACATGCTCTTATAATATCATGTCTGGACTATAGTAACATACTGCCTTGTGGACTACCAACCAGCCTATGCAGCCCCCTCCTACACTGCGCCCTGAGGCTGGAGCCTCTCCAGCCTATGCCTCGGCCCGGCCATGTGCCCCCTCCTACACTGCGCCCTGAGGCTGGAGCCTCTCTCACCTCTGTCTCAGCCCGGCCCTACTGGCACCCCTCCAATCTGTACTGAACTCGGCTGCTCATCTCATGGGATTGTAGACAACACAATATGCATACAGTACTTAACAAAATAACTTACACAGAACAATGAAGAATTGGTGCATAAAAAGGCCATGGCCATCTTTATTGGTTTAAACTCAAAGCTCAGAGGTCCAAAATTAACTTTATTAAACTTAAATAATGAATCCATAAATAAACAACACTCCAGGAATAGGTCCACCATTACAGTTCAGACCTTACTTATCACACATCTAATACCACCAGGACCCCTTCGTGAAGACCAATAAAGCTTGACCACGACGGATCTTCTTCTTGTTGGGAGGGTGGGTGGGAAGCTTGTCCCATCCACGCTGGAAATAAAGGCAAGTTAACATTGAGCAGAACCTTCTTATATACACTGAACTGACCCCTGATTGGCCGCCGCAACAAAGTTTAAAGCCTGGCAACACCTGGCAGATTTTACCTTTTCCACTAACTAACCAATCCTAAACAGGCCTACACTTTTCTCCCTCACTACCTAGGAGAAGAATAGCGGCCAATCAGGATTAAGCTACCTCAGCCATAGAGGCAATAGTAATCACCTCAGAGTGATACTTAAAGAAAACCTGAACTGAAAATTAAAAGTCAAAATAAACATACACAAGTCATACTTACATCCTGTGTAGTCTACTCCGCAATCTCTTTCTCCTCTCCCACGTCCTGCTTGTTCACTGTGATCACTAGAATTCTCTGTCCTCCATTTTGAAAATGGCCATTACCCCATAACAGCTTCCTGGTCAGCACACTGTTAAACTGTAACATCGCCCACTTGAGCCATCGGGAACCATGGACACATCAGTTGTCCTCTCAGCTGTAACTAACAGCAACTGATACATTTCAGTTCTGACAAAATGTTGTCAGAACTGGAAGGGATCACTGTCAGAAGAAAATGGTGAGCTTCTGAGAGGAACTGATGGCAAGGTAACTATGCAATGTTCATTTAAAGTTAACTCATGTGTTTATTTTAAATATTTTTACTCAGTTCAGGTTTCCTTTAAGCATAGCAATTTTACAGTGCTATATACATTAGCAGTACCTGACATAGTAAATTACTTCAGAACCATATCTACAGTCTTCATGGTTGTCACACTCCCATGAGGGGCCTGCTCTATCCAATACGGCCCTGTACATTCATCTCATGCTCTTCCTCTGCTGCTCCTCTCTGTCGAGCTCTTTATTGGCTGTCAATTAGCGAGAAGGTCCAGTTCAAACTCTTAACCCTAACCTACAAAGCTCTCCACAACCTCTCTCCCCTGTACATCTCCTCACTAGTCTCCAGATACCAACCCAACCGCAATCTCAGATCTGCACATGACCACCTTCTGATATCCCTCTAGAATCACCTCCTCACATTCACGTATATAAGATTTCTCAAGATCCTCACCACTCCTTTAGAATTCCCTTCCAAAGCACATTTGTCACTCTCCACCTTAGAAATATTTAAGCTTACCCTCAAATCTTACTTTTCCCAACAAAAGTATGCTCTAATTTAGGCTGTTATCCTTTCAACCTCTGGCCAAGTTGTGCTCCTTACTAAATATAACCTAAAACGCACTCCGCTTCTAGGTATATATATCGCATACTACCCCCACCTCTTGCCCCCCCCCCATTGTTTTAGATTGTAAGCTCACAAGGACAGGGCTCTCTCACCCTTTGTGTCTTGGAATTTGCTGTACATTTTGTTCATCATGTTACGTTTGTCGCTGCTATGACTATGCCTACTGATTCTGTATTATGTAGGGATGTTTTTTCCAATTTCACAGAATTAAAATTTCCACGTTTCTGATGGAATGTAGAAATCTGATTTACTACAACTCGGTAATTTAAGCCCAATCATTGAACTGGGAAGCCTTGGACCAATCAGGGATTGCAGAATTTTTCAGTGAAAATCGGATTGCTGCAGTCATTTTACGCCAATCACAAGACGTGGATACTACAGAGTGTTTCTGAGTCTTGTGTTTGGGCTAAAAGTTCCGTGGTATTCTGTAAAATTCTGCAGTCTCTGTTTGGTCCAATACTTCCAAATCAACTTGGAAGTACTATGGAACTATTAGGAAAGGGTTCTTAACAGTAAGAGTGATTAAGATGTGGAATGCATTGCCACAGGAAGTGGTTATGGCAAACTCTATACCTGCATTTAAAGGGGGCTTAGATGCTTTCCTTGCGATGAAAGACATCCATGGCTACAATTACTAGGTAATGCCTAATGATGTTGATCCAGGGATTTTATCTGATTGCCATCTGGAGTCGGGAAGGAATTTTTTCCCTTTTGAGGCTAATTGGACCATGCCTTGTAAGGGTTTTTGCCTTCCTCTGGATCAACAGGGATATGTGAGGGAGGAGGCTGGAGTTGTACTTTGTGTTCTGGTTGAACTCGATGGACGTATGTCTTTTTTCAACCAAAATAACTATGCAACTTAACTATGTACTTTGCCAATTAGAAAATGCAAAACATGACAAAAAAGACTCACCGGAAACCTGCAGAATCGGTAACGGGCGTCGGCGGAAATCGCAATTTCAGTGAAATCGGAAACCGGTATTCCCAGCTATTCCTAGTATTATGTACCAGTATCTATATTTTGTGTACACCATTGTCTGTATTATTGTGTACCCAATGTTTCTTTCTTACTTGGTACAGAGCTACGGAATATGTTGGCGCTTTATAAATCAATGATTATAATAACTGGACATGTCTTCTCTCCTCCGCAGGGCTGGACGACTGTCTCCAGCAATACATCAAGAACTTTGAGCGGGAGAAGATCAGCGGGGAACAGCTGCTGCACATCACCCACCAGGAGCTGGAGGAGCTGGGAGTTACCCGGATCGGCCATCAGGAGCTCATACTGGAGGCCGTGGACCTGCTGTGCGCTCTGGTAAGACCAGCTCACTGCTAGACAGACGTTCAGGGCAGCACTGTGTGATCAGGCACTGCCATTCTGATAGTGAGGGCTAGCATACACTAGGCCCCTAGACTTTCTACAGGCCCTAGGGAACTGCCTAGGTTTGCCTTGTGGATGATCCGGCTCTGGCTGGGATGAATAAGACACCATGGAGTGCCCGTAAAAATGAAATAATTAAAAACAGTTTGAAGGGAAGCGGGGTGAGAAGAATATGGAGGCTGCCATATTTATTTCCTTTTAAACCATGCAAGTTTCCTGGCTGTCCTGCTGATCCTCCTGCCTCTAATACTTTTAGCGATAGCCCCTAAACAAGCCTGCAGATCAGGTGCTGTGACTCAGGTTTGACTAGATTTACCGCATGCTTATTTCAGGTGTGCGATCCAGACACTACTGCAGCCAGAGAGATCAGCAGGGCTGCCAGGCAACTGGTATTGTTTAAAAGGAAAGAAATATGGCAGCTTCCCTATCACTCTCACCCGTGGCTCACTTTAAAAATTTCCGGAAAATGGTAAACTTACCTCTGATGATGATATTTGACTTGAACAAGACAAAGGAACAGTTTATTTAGCACCTAAAAAGATGAGAATTTGTTTTGTGGGCCCTTACTTAGCTCCATCAGGTCAATATAGTGCCTGTTGGCCAATTAAGTAGCAGCAAGAGCGGCGCCCTATATTGACCTTGAGGAAGTGAAGTATGTTAACAAAACACGTCAACGTTTTTGTGCATGCTAAATGATTGTTTCCTGTTTTCCTAGAAAATAATTCACTATAAACTGACAAGTAACACACCCAGGTATAGCTCACTGTAGTATATATTATATCTAATAGCTTAAAGGGGAACTCCAGTAAAAATAATGTAATAAAAAAGTGCTTCATTTTCACAATAATTATGTATAAATGATTTAGTCAGTGTTGGCCCATTGTAAAATCTTTTAAATCCCTGATTTACATTCTGACATTCATTACATGGTGACATTTTACTGCTGGCAGGTGATGTAGCTGCTGCATGCTTATTTGGCAGTTGGAAACAGCCTTTTTCCACAATGCAACAAGGTTTAAAGACAGGAAACTGCTAGGAGTACCATGGTCCTCAGAGTTTCTTGTGGGAGGGGTTTCACCACACTATCAGTCATACAGCGCCCCCTGATGGTCTGTTTGTGAAAAGGAATAGATTTCTCATGTAAAAGGGGGTATCAGCTACTGATTAGGATAAAGTTCAATTCTTGGTCGGAGTTTCTCTTTAAAGTGGAACCAAACTCAGAATTTCTTCTCTGCTCTAAAAGATTAGCCACAGCATGATAACTTGTTATGGGAAAAAAAAATATTTATTACAATTGATGGAAATCCTAAAAAAACCTGAATTTTTGCTTGTTTTCACTAATGTGCAATGCACTGAATGGGTTAAGCCGTGTTTACTCTGCGGAGAACTGCCTCAGCAGTTCTTTCCTGCAGTCTATTCACAGCTGATGATAAGAACTAGTTAAACTGGTTGATCTGTCTGAACAAACACAGATAAATGAACTTCTTCAGCAATTATAGGTGGAATAAAGACTTTTCATTGTGTGCTGTGCAAGAGTTCAGGCCCTTGTTAACTAAGGTTCAAATCCTTGTTCCTCACCTTGACTGTGTAGCGGGTTGAATCATTTTGGCATCGGGGGTGGTACGGTCTTTTGGGCACTGCCATAGGTGCCCATTTAATTGTTGCGATCAGCGGCTATAAGCAGAATTCTTGGTGCTGGAAGCAGATATTTAACTCCTAAGCAGCCAATTTATTTAGAAGCTTGCAAGACCTCCAGGGCAATTTATTTTAGCACTTTTTTGTATCTGCTATTACATTTCTTGTTACATTCCCCTGCTGTATTTCTGGCCACTTGTCACTAGGGGGCAGTGGGAGACAAATACAGAGGTCTTTCAGTTCTGTATTTTCTGCTAGTAGAGAGAGATCAAAGCATTCCAAGAATTTACAGCACAACAAGTTCTGCCGAAAGGAGGTCAAGAGCAGATTACTCATCTCAAATGAGATGGCTCGGCCGAAGCTGCTAATGTGTTAACAGCAAAAGTGCAAAAAGTTTCCAAATGACAGTCTAGATCTCGTGAACCGAAATGAGTGCAAAATTACGAAATGGCTACCCTTTCTGAAAGTGACTTTCTAAACACAGCAAAGTCCAGAACTGTTCTTGATGGATGACTTGCGGTGGAAACTGAGCAGCGATCTTTCTATATCTGCCTCTGTGTCTTGTAAGGGACCCTCGTGGGCCTGCTAGCTCTGAACCTGTCATGACAGGTCCTCCATTTTGTAAATCGCGAGCGTACCATGCGGGCGTCTCATAACAAATACACTCTGAGTTTTCCCAATACAATGTCTAATCTTTTTTTAATGCACATGTGGCAGATGGTTGGGCGGGCGAGCCTTGGAGATGACGACATAGGAAGCGATTGAGTGATTATCCTCTCCGTCGAGCTATCTCGGTCCTGCCAGCCGCGCCTTGCTAGCGTCGTGGATCCCGCTTTGTGCCGCGCGGCCCGATAGTCGTAGGTAATTAGGAAGGCCAAACATGTAGGTAAATTATCTCGCGCTGCGCTGGCGTCTGCTCCGAGGCCGGTCGCAGGTCAACAGATTCAAGTGAAAACGAAAGGAATGCAAAATAGGATTTCGTGAGTGGCAGAGGAATCCTGTGTGGATAAACAGGGGGAAGTGTGTGTGTGTGTGTGTGTGTGTGTGCAGTGTGTGTGTGTGTGTATGTAGTGTGTGTGTGTGTGTGTGTGCGTGTATGTAGTGTGTGTGTGTGTGTGTGTGTGTGTGTGTGTGTGTGTGTGTGTGTGTGTGTGTGTGTGTGTGTGTGTGTGTGTGCGTGTGTGTGTGTATAGTGTGTGTGTGTGTGTGTGTGTGTGTGTGTATGTAGTGTGTGTGTGTGTGTGTGTGTGTGTGTGTATAGTGTGTGTGTGTGTGTGTGTGTGCGTGTGTGTGTGTGTGTGCGTGTGTGTGTGTGTATAGTGTGTGTGTGTGTGTGTGTGTGTGTGTGTGTGTTGGGGGGGTTCAGGAAACGACATAGTCACCCCTAATCTCTATTTGGCTTTGGAGGAGGGTTGTAATGAAATGATTGTTGTATTTTCCAGGAGTGACATCACTGCTCCTGAGATATAACTAGATGTTGGCTTTAAGGGCCCGTTTCCACTATCGCGAATCCGCATGCGTTGCCCGCATGCGGATTCGCACAGCCAGTACAAGTGGATGGGACTGTTTCCACTTGTGCGTTTCCCCGCACGTTTTTCTGTGCAGAAAAAATCTGCATGGTAGGGCCCTCAGAATTCGCCTGCGTGTGGAATGCAGGCAAATCGCACACAATGTATTTAATAGGGAAATCGCATGCATTTTCCCCATGCGTTTTTTGCCGCGATTTCGCATAGGTACCCATGTTAATTCACACAGGCAGTGACATGGTTAAAATCGCATTACCCTAACCTATGCGAAATCGCGGCAAAAAACGCATGCGGAATCGCACCCGCATGCGATTTCGCCTGCGGTGATTCGCCGGCGATTCCGCAACGCAATAGTGGAAACGGGCCCTAATTCACAAAGCATCAGCGCATTCAGTAAAGCAGAAAAAGCTGATTTTATTGAACATTTTGTGACATGTCAATTCACTAAGGCAATGCATGGCAGAGGCGTAGCTAGCATGGAGAACTTAAGACTAAGGCGAGATTAGATTGTGAGCTCCTCTGAGGACAGTCAGTGACATGACTATGTACTCTGTAAAGTGCTGCAGAAGATTTCAGTGCTATATAAATACATAATAATAATATGGTAGGACATAAGGCTATGACTATGGTAGGATTAGATTGTGAGCTCCTCTGAGGACAGTCAGTGACATGACTATGTACTCTGTAATGTGCTGCAGGAGACGTCAGTGCTATATAATTACATAATAATAATATGGTAGGACATTAGACTATGACTATGGTAGGATTAGATTGTGAGCTCCTCTGAGGACAGTCAGTGACATGACTATGTACTCTGTAAAGTGCTGCAGGAGATGTCAGTGCTATAAAACAATACATTTTATATATATTTTTTTTTGGGGGGGTGTTGCACCCATTGTGTGGCCGCCATCGCTGGGGGGTGCAGCTGTTCGGCAGAGTGTAGTGGGGGTCGGGTATTCGGTCCCCCGCTGCCCGTATTCCCTGGCTGCAGCGAGTATCTCCCCCCCCTTTCTCCAGGAGACGGCTGCGCTGCCGCTGTTCATCTATAATGCAGAGCTGAACTTCATACTTCACATGACATCAAGCGATTCGGCTTTATTATTTAGACTGCGAAGAGTTGGAATTTCACGGAATGTTCCGCGCTCTGCTGGAAATGGGTCATATCTCGCCTCTCAGGTGGCTGTCGCACATTTCCTCAACCTGTCACTTGTTTTACTTGTCAAACCCGCTTTGAAGAGAAGAGGAATCCTTAGAGGAATCGGCATCCGGCATGCGGGACTGGAGTTCACATTCTACCTCTGTGAATCGCTGGACGGAGACGGGGTAGCGGCGGTGTCCTCGCCGTGATTGGTGGACGGTCACGTCGCGGTCAGAAGGAGCTGCGTCTGGCGTGCCCTGCGGGGGACAGAGAGCGTCAGCTATGAATGTTTAATGCCGCGTTCAGCAGCAAGAGTGCGCAGACGATAACCGTCCAATCCCTGATGTCAGAAAACGCAAAATTAAAATTGTGCAAACAAGCGATGCCCGACCGGTCATCAGACAATCTTTTGTTGATAAATAACCCCAAAGACATTGGAAGATAGTGAGATTCTGAGGCACGAAAGGTGATTTCTGCTTTTATCAAGGTGGAAATGAAGGAGATTCATTTATATTGAAATATTAACTTTAAAGGGAACCTGAAGTGAGACGGATATGGAGGCTGCCATTTTTATTTCCTTTTAAACAATACCAGTTACCTGGCAGCCCTGCTGATCTATTTGCCTGCAGTAGTGTCTGAATAACACCAGAAACAAGCATGCAGCTAATCTTGTCAGATCTGACAATAATGTCAGAAACACCTGATATGCTGCATGCTTGTTCAGGGGCTATGGCTAGAAGTATTAGAGCTGTGATGGCTAACCTTGGCACTCCAGCTGTGGTGGAACTACAAGTCCATTGAGGCATTGCAATACTCTGACAGCTCTAAGCATTACTCAGGGAGGCAGAGGCATGATGGGATTTGTAGTTTTGTCACAGCTGGAGTGCCCAGGTTAGCCATCACTGTATTAGAGACAGCAGATCAACAGGATGCCAGGCAACTGGTATTGTAATATAATAAATATGGCAGCCTTCATACCCCTTTAACTTCAGTTTCTCTTTAACAAACTGTAAATTGGTGCTACACAGGTTTGAAGTCTGTGTATACAGGCATGAGTACTGTAAAAAGCAGAGAGCCAATAAAAAGATAAAAAGACACCCCCCCTGCTTCTCACCCCATTTAATCCGATGCACTGGTGGGCGGGACTTCAGAATGGCAGAGCAGGAGAAGGAGACATTCACAGAGGCTTTTTTGCATCACTTTAGATGTGCAGATCTATGTAGTGATACACAGAAGAGTGGCCACTAGTGGCATGCAAGCGCATCTAAAGTGATGCAAGAAACCTTTCCTCTCCTACAAGCTGTGATAGGACACAGGAACGGCTGATTTACACCAGTCCGCACAGCTTGCTGCAGAAACCTGCTCCGCTGGAGAGACTTCTACATACCGAGCAGGGCTTGGTGAATTGAAGCAACATTTTTCGGTAAATTACTGAACTTCTACCGCACCTGTGAAAAACTTTGTATTTAGAAAAAAAAGTCTAAAATACCGAACGCTGTATTTAACTGACCTGATTTTTTTTTAAATCAAATAGCCCTTTGTGAATTGAAGCTAAAGAGCTAAAAAATACCAATAAGCACCTCCAAGATGCCCACTCTCTAGTCCCAACTGGTTTCGTCTGTATGCTGTTATCAGGGGTCCACCACCTACAACCATTACTGTGGTTCTCACAGTGGGGATAGAAAACACACTTTTTGCCCAACTGGATGTTTTTTGTCTAGTACAATGTCCAAAATGGAGTGTGGCGGTTGATACGTCCATTATGGTGCCCATACACAGTACAGTTATTATTTCTTTGATCAGAGAAATTAGATCGATTACTCCGTTTGATCGAATCGTTTTTAAATTCTACACGAAAGTTCAATTTTTCCAAATCCAAGAAAAGCCATCAAACTTAAAGAGAAAGTCAGTTTATCTAACAATATGTTCTTATACAACCTACCATACACTATACAATTTCACAAACAGTTATCCAGATTTTTCCAACATGTCCAGTCAGATTTTAATAGAAAAAAAAAACGGAATAAATGTTTGTTTTTTTTCTCAAGCCAAAATTTTTTTTTTTCACTCTTTTTGATCGTTTTGGTTGAATAAACGGGAAAATCGAATGTTTTAATTGCTCCATGTATGGGCACCATCAGAGTACTGCCGATAACACGTCTGACGTTATTATACTCTGCATCCCATAAAGACGGGATCAGGCGGCTCTATCTTCTGTACGTTCTTCCGTCTGGCGGTTACACACGCAGATATCTGCAGTAGATCCGGTATCAGATCTATAAATAGCGACTGCATTAGTCTTGTGAGCAGCGCTATGTCTCTCACCACAGATGCGGCTCTAAGGAAGTCGGAAGTCTCACCCCCCCCCCCCCCCCCGGCGTAATGGTCATGTTCATCCTGGATTGCACGTCTGTGATATCATTCTATAAATAAATCTGCAAGCGCAGCGTTCTAATAATGGAGGTAGTGAGATTCATGTCCTGTCTCCGAAGACCTTGGCTGCGTGCGGAACAAGGGTGACATCCGTCAGGGGAGCGGCCTCCTAGCCCAGCGCAGGACGATCCGCCGCCACGGCAGATAAATCGAGATATCTGCTAGCTGAAATCTCTCCAGTGCATTCGCATTGCGTGGACTGGTACTTATACCCTCAGCAGAAGATTATTACTATTGTTACTGTGTTTAGTATTTACATCTTCAGCAGCACATTACAGAGTACATAGTCATGTCATTGACTGTCCTTAGAGGAGCTCACAATCTAATCCTACCATAGTCATAGTCTAATATCCTACCATATTATTATTAATATTATGTATTTATATAGCATTACACCGTTCTCCCCTGTCTATTTTAGCCGGGAGCTCCACCCGGCTAATTTTGGTGAGCAGCCGGCTGTCATAGACTCACCTCCTCATCCTCCTCCTATGCTGTAAGCAGAGTTGCACAGAGAAGCACCGCCCCTGCATTACCCCGGTTGCGCCCCACCCTGCTACTTTTTCATGCCACCCGGCTGGAAAAAAAATTCTGGGGAGAACGCTGCACTGACAATTCTTGCAGCACCTTACAGAGTACATAGTCATGTCAATGAGTGTCCTCAGAGGAGCTCACACTCTAATCCTAACACAGACATATGCTGGGTACACACGATGCCTGATTAATGGGTGATCGAATGGGAAGTTGCAAATGTGTACATGTCCAAAGTGCCCCCGATCAAAGTGATCGATTTTCTAATAATAAGTGTGCAAAATCGATCGCTTTATCGATCAAGAGCCGATCAGACATGTCGGATATAATCGATCACTTCCCGTTGATCGGGCTGGAAATTGCATTGTGTGTACTCAGCAATAGTCTGATATCCTACCATATTATTATTATTATGTATTTATATAGCACTGACATCTTCTGCAGCACTGTACAGAGTACATAGTCATGTCACTGACTGTCCTCAGAGGAGCTCACAATCTAATCCTACCATAGTCATAGTCTAATGTCCTACCATATTATTATTATGTATTTATATAGCACTGACATCTTCTGCAGCACTGTACAGAGTACATAGTCATGTCACTGACTGTCCTCAGAGGAGCTTACAATCTAATCCCCACCATAGTCATAGTCTAATGTCCTACCATATTATTATTATGTATTTATATAGCACTCACATCTCCTGCAGCACATTACAGAGTACATAGTCATGTCACTGACTGTCCCCAGAGGAGCTCACAATCTAATCCTACCATAGTCATAGTCTAATGTCCTACCATATTATTATGTATTTATATAGCACTGACATCTTCTGCAGCACTTTACAGAGTACATAGTCATGTCACTGACTGTCCTCAGAGGGGCTCACAATGTAATCCTACCATAGTAATAGTCTAATGTCCTACCATATTATTATTATGTATTTATATAGTATTTTTCGGACCATAAGACGCACTTTTTCTCCCCAAAAAATAGGGGGGAAAGTCAGTGCGTCTTATGGTCCGAATGCTAGATTTTCGGCCGACGCCACTGCCTGTCATTCTCCCCCCACTAAGCCCCGATGCAACACTGAAGTGCAGGGAGGGCTTGAGCCTTACAGAGCCATGCTGTAAGCTCCGCTTGCGACCCCTCTCCGAAGGTTTAATCTGCTCGGTGGCGGCGCTGCTGATGGTTGGTGGATGGAGACAGGAGCTAAGGGCATTACATTGCTGTCTGCCGCCGAACGGCGAGAGAAGTCTGCCGCCGAACGCAGAGAGAAGTCTGCCGCTGAATGCAGAGAGAGATCCCCCGCCGAATGCCGAGAGAGGTCACCCGCTGAACGCCGAGAGAAGTCTGCCGCTGACTGCAGAGAGAGGTCACCCGCCAAAATGCTGAGAGAGGTCACCCGCCGAAACGCCGAGAGAGGTCACCCGCCGAGAGAAGTCTGCCGCTGACTGCAGAGAGAGATCCCCCGCCGAACGCCGAGAGAGGTCACCCGCCGAACGCTGAGAGAAGTCTGCCGCTGACTGCAGAGAGAGGTCACCCGCCGAAACGCCGAGAGAGGTCACCCGCTGAGAGAAGTCTGCCGCTGACTGCAGAGAGAGGTCACCCACCGAACGCCGAGAGAGGTCTGCCGCTGACTGCAGAGAGAGGTCACCCGCCGAACGCTGAGCGAGGTCTGCTGCCGAGAGAGGACCTGAAGAAGCGTGTAGCAGGATAGCACGCTGTGACTTACTTGCTGGAGGATGCCTGATCTGACGGCAGCAGGTGGTGCCCAGCTGAGCCAAAGCTCAGATGTCCGCGGCTTGGGGGTGTCCTCGGGCAGCGGCTATGAAAATTCAGTGTGTGGGCTGGAGGATGGAGGACCTCATAGACCACATGGACGATTGGGCCAGGAAGGGATGATGCAGCTCTTCCACTCTGGTAATGCGGCTGTTTGCACCAGACTGCTGGCCTCTGAAGTTCTGCCTCTTTACCCTCCTGCACCCCCGAGGGATGTCGGTGCACCGGTCCACCTCATCAATAATGGCGACCTTCGGCTCTGAGCACGGTGCCCAGCAATTAACAACACAACGCAACCTGCCTGATTGCCTGGCTCCCAGCGATAGACAGATGCAGACTTCTCCATGCTTCTCTTGTGGACTAAGAGGAAGGATCACGTAAGTGATAAAATCCAGGAAGCATACTGTAACTGGTGTCTGGGAAGGAAATTACTGTACGGGGGTAATTGCTGTTACTGGGGTAGGGGACTGGGGTTTACTATAACTGGGGAGTATTGCTGTAACTGGGGTGGGGGGGGGGGGGAGGTGATTACTTTAACTAGGGGGAGTATTACTGTTACTGAGGGGGGTAAAAGGGGGAGATTACTATAACTACAGGGGAGGGTATTACTGTAATTGAGGCAGATTACTGTAACTGAGGTGGAAGGAAGAGAATTACTTTACCTAGTGGTGTATTATTGTAACTGGTGGGCTATTACTTTAATTGTGGTGGGGCAGGGGATTAGTGCCACTGGGGGAAGTATTACTGTATTGTGGGAATAATGGAGACAGTTTGTGTAGAGAAGCTCCACAAGATGATCCTGCACCATGGACGCAACCTGGTTTAGTGTAATTTTTTGTTCTTTGGTTTTTGTCCTCTAAACCTAGGTGCGTTTTATGGTCCGGAGCGTCTTATGGTCCGAAAAATACGGTAGCAATTGCATCTTCTGCAGCACTTTACAGAGTACATAGTCATGTCACTGACTGTCCTCAGAGGAGCTCACAATCTAATCCTACCATAGTAATAGTCTAATGTCCTACCATATTATTATTATGTATTTATATAGCACTGACATCTTCTGCAGCACATTACAGAGTACATAGTCATGTCACTGACTGTCCTCAGAGGAGCTCACACTCTAATCCTACTATAGTCATAGTCTAATGTCCTACCATATTATTATTATTATGTATTTATATAGCACTGACATCTTCTGCAGCACTTTACAGAGTACATAGTCATGTCTACTGATTTTCCTCGAGGATTAGTTCTTACAGTGCTGCTGATCAGTATGTTGGAGCTTTAGACATTAATGAATTAATAAGAGGTGCCTACACTCTAAGGCATTTTGTATTGACCTGAGGAATCGGGGCATGACCTGTGAAACGCGTTGTCAGATTGCTGTTTGAATAAAAACTTTTTTCCAGTATCTTCTGGAGATGTGAGTGACTACCTCTTTTTTATTTTATTTTTATTTATGTGCGGGAATCTAGCCTGCATGTGTCAAACACATTATACAGCAATGGGTGGTGCAGAGGATTCTGGGAGTTCTGCTCCTCCTCTCCTGTGATTAGAGGTTCAGTCAGTGATTCAGTATGTAGTCCCCCTCTCTCCTCGCTGATGATATTCTGTCCGTGTCCCCCATGCCTGCCGCTGTCTGTGCGATCTCATTACGTTGCCACGTACGCCGCGGCCGGGGAAATCATAATTACCTGCCGAAATCACTTTACTCCAGCCGGGTTCAGCTATAAACAAACAATTGCCGCCTCTGAACAGGCCGCATTTCCTTCAGAGAAACACCCTGTCATTTTCACAGAGGTTTAGACAAGACAAATTACATTTATATTGTGTTTTTCTCCTGGCAGACGCAAAGCCCTTGAGCTGCAGCCACTGGGAGGCGCTCTATAGGCAGTAACAGTGTTAGGGAGTCTCGCGCAAGGACTTCTTACTGAATAGGTGCAGGTTATTGAACAGATTTGAACCTAGGTCTCCTATGTCAGAGACAAAGCGCTTAACCAGTACACTATCCTCAAAAACTCAGTGGAAACGCCGTTGTGGTCTTCACAGGGCAATACACACAAATCGCGACTCACCAGCAACTCCGTCCTATCAGGAGTGTGCGGGGAAAGAAAACGGGTCAGAATTTATTCTGGGTTCCTCCTGATGTCTGTCTTACTCTGGCCCCCTCTGACAGATGTCACATCTAGATACTCTTAAAGGATACCCAAAGTGACATGATGAGATAGACATGTGTATGTACAGTGCCTAGCACACAAATAACTATGCTGTGTTCCTTTTTTTCTTTCTCTGCCTGAAAGAGTTAAATATCAGGTATGTAAGTGGCTGACTGAGTCCTGACTCAGACAGGAAGTGACTACAGTGTGACCCTCACTGATAAGAAATTCCAACTACAAAACACTTTCCTAGCAGAAAATGGCTTCTGAAAGCAAGAAAGAGATAAAAAGGTTCAATAGTTCATAGATTTTAGCTCTGGCATACTTCAATGAATGTGTCATTGAACAAAAACAATAAAACAGTTAAAACTTAAAAAGTAGATTTAAACATAAAATAAAACTTTGGGATGTGTTAAAAAGTCATTTTTAGGAGAAGGAAGATAGATACAATTGTTTATTTCATTCGTTTATTTTCTCTTTGGGTGTCCTTTAATGGGGGACGCATACATTTAAAAAATGTTGGCGGCGGCGGTGCAGCGCGCATGCGCGGAGCGACTGGAATACATTGGGGAAACTAGGGATGCGTATGACCCTGTTGGCGCACTCTGCCGCAGAGTCATATGTTAGTCATTTTATGGGATGTGATGCGACGCGGGTACGGGCAGATATCGCGAACCTCGGATTTTGGGTCCGCGTAAGCGAACTTTCGCAAAAGCCCGCTAACAGACGGACCGGGCAGACCGCCATAGACTTTAATGGCAGGCGAACGGCCGCTGACTTTAATGGTTAATAGCTAAGCCCCCTTACATGCTAGAAACACCAAATTTGCAGGGTATCTGTTAATAGACCAATGGGGAGCCTTGGAGCCAAAATTCAAAGATGCTTTGCTGCGTGGGGTGTGGCGGCGGTGTGTGGCGGCGGGGTGTGGCGGCGGTTGCGCGGGTCAGCAGAGATCTTCAATCAATGTCGCAAGTTAGAGGTTATTGGCGTGGTAACTTTCTTAAGGGCCCGTTCACACCTGAGCGGGAATCGCGCGATTCCCACTCACGGCAAACCGCTAGCGGTTCTGCAAGAACCGCTACACAATGTAGCGAGTGGCAGTGTTCTCACTGCCGCGGTTGCGGTTAGCGATCACCGCGCTGCATGCAGCGGTTTGCTGCCGACGAGCGCTCCGAGATTGGCAATTGTGATTAGCGTGCATAGCCCGCTAATCGCGATCGCTCCAAAACCGTCGCGGTGTCCAGTGATTTTTCTGCGCTATTCGCGGGAAAATCACTCCCGCACGTTCTGCGATTTTAAGTGTGAACGGGCCCTAAAGGTACAAGTAAGTATTTCTGGTTAATTAAGATTAATATTTTTTTGTCATTGTGTTTTTATTTCATTTAACCCTTTATGGAAATGTGTAAGGGGTACTTTGTATCCCTATACTTAATTCTCCTGGGAGATGGACTGGCATCCGGGGACCCCTTCTTCTTTCACATGGCGACGAGCGGAGTGACGTCATGGACGTCCGCCGCCTCCGATCCAGCCCTTAGCGCTGGCCGGAACTGTTTGGTCCGGTTGCGCTGGGCTCGGGCGGCTGGGGGGACCCTCTTTCGCCGCTGCACGCGACACATCGCCGCTCTGCGGCAGCGATCAGGTAGCACACGCGGCTGGCAAAGTGCCGGCTGCGTGTGCTCCTTTTTATTTGATGAGAATCGGCCCAGCAGGGCCTGAGCGGCAGCCTCCGGCGGTAGTGGACGAGCTGAGCTCATCCATACCGCCAGGCTGGTTAAATAGTTTTTTTCCTCTTGTAGTCACTGTTCCCCTCCACATACCCTGCAAATTTGGTGTTTCTAGCACATAAGGGGGCTTGGCTATTAACCGCTAAATTCGGCGGGCGCTCGCCTGCCATTAAAATCTGGGAAAAATGCGAACGCAAACTTTTTTCCCAAAAATCTGCGTCCCGTCGCAGCCGCGAACAGCTAAAGTTCGTGCAAACTACCTGCCAGGCGAACTGTTCGGGCCATCTCTAACGGGCATCGCACTGCAAACGCATACCACTAAGTATAAATCCGGCCTATAACCACTTCACCACAGAGGGTTTTTCCCCTTCTGGACCAGAGCAATGTTCACATTTCCGCGCTCCTCCATTTCATTTGCCAATCTCTTTATAGGTACTTATCACAACAAAATGATCTATATCTTGTTTTTTTCACCACCAATTAGGCTTTCTTTGGGGTGGAACATTATGCTAAGAATTGTTTTATTCTAAATAACAATAATAATAAGGAAAAAAAAATAATTTCTCAGTATTCAGCCATTACAGTTTTAAAATAAAATGTTCAAGTGTGGATAAAACTCACACATTTTATTTGCCCATTTGTCCTGGTATTTACAACATTTAAAATATTTCCCAAGTACAATGCATGGGGACAATATTTTATTTGTAAACAAAGGTGTATTTTTTTCAGTTTTGCATCCATCATTAATTACAAGCCCGTATTTACAAATATAGCTGTTAAATTCCCTCACGGCATATATATTAAAAAGTAAAAAGTAACTATTTATGTATATATTTTTTTAATTGTCGTTTTTCTTTTAAAAATGCTAATATTTTATTTGTTTCACAATGGGAGAGTGGGGGAGGTAAGGGGTTCATTTTAACGGTATTTTAATTAAAAAAAAATAAATGTATGCATTTGTAATTTTACTATTTGGCCCCAAGATGTCCTTACTCATTATTTTTCTAAGCGTACTATCAGTAAGCTAACAGGATGCAATGCATTTATGTATTACTTTGTATTTTTACAATGACTGTAGCTTTTCATTGATGCTAGTGATCATTGCATCGGGGACTTAGATCAATGAGTGGGAACTATGTTCACATTCACTGACCTCCCTGCTAACGGATGGCGACGCAAACAAGTGTGGGAGCGCGTGCACAGTGACGGTCGCAGCGGGGACTGTGTTCCCATTCACTGATCTCCCCACAAACGGGTGGTGACGCAAAGAAGTGCGGGAGCGCGTGCACATCGGCGGTCGCAGCGGAGATGCGTTCCCCATTACTGATCTCCCCACTAACGGGCGGTGACGCAAACAAGTGCGAGAACGCATGCACAGTGGCAGTCGCAGCGGAGATGCGTTCCCATTTACTGATCTCCCCACTAACGGGCGGTGACGCATACAAGTGCGAGAACGCATGCACAGTGGCGGTCGCAGCGGAGATGCGTTCCCATTTACTGATCTCCCCACTAACGGGCTGTGACGCAAACAAGTGCGAGAACGCATGCACAGCGGCGGTCGCAGCGGAGATGCGTTCCCATTTACTGATCTCCCCACTAACGGGCGGTGACGCAAACAAGTGCGAGAACGCATGCACAGTGGCGGTCGCAGCGGAGATGCGCTCCCATTCACTGACCTCCCTACTAACGGACGGCAATGCAAACAAACGGGGGAGCACTTGCACAGCAGCAGTCGCAGTGGAGATGTGTATATGTACTTCCCAGGTGCTGAAATGAAGTCTGCTGGGGCGTAGATATACTGTACTCGGGCGGTTAAGTGGTAAAGGGCAGCTAAAGTGAGAGTTATGTGAAGGCTGCCATATTTATTTATTTTTAAGTGATACTAGTTGTCTGGCTGCCCTGGTGATCCTTTGCCTCTAATACTTTTAGCTGTAGACCCTGAACAAGCATGCAGCATACCAGATGTTTTTGAAATTATTGTCAAATCTGACCAGATTAGCCGCATGCTTGTTCCTGGTGTGACAATACTTTTTAGAATGACGGAGGTATTTCAGAGTATTACATAACAGAATATTCAGGGTAGTTTGGGCTTGTCCGGGGCTCTCTGTTCCCACTGATTCAATAAGGCCTCATCATCTTTATTCATCATACGGGAGGACCGGTCTTCCTGCAGATCTCGCTGCCGTCTTCCAAGTCCTCAATAACAAATCTGCGAGCTAAGTGACTGGGAGCGGAGCTGTGACAGGCAGGCGTCAGGCCCCGATACATATTCATCATCGCCGCCGCTCCTGGGAAGAGACGCCCGAACAGTCTGCGCATCTGATGGAGACTCAGATGTCACGTTTTCTGACGGTGATATAAAACTGATGGGGAAGTGAGCTGGGAACCGAGGAGAAGATTTCGTTCTGGTTTCTGAAAAAATACAGCTCGGCCTTCCTAAAAACAGAAGTGCTCCCATAATGCATTGAGGAGGATGCAGACAACTAGTTTTTCATGGCTTACTGATTATTGACCAGTTAAGTGTTTTAAGACAGTATATCTATGTCTTGCAGGACTTCAGTTCGTGCCCAGGGATGTAGATATTCGTCTATTGCGGCAAATGGCTGCCACACATGCCTGTGCTTGCTCTTGTGCACGTTTTTTCTAAGTCCCCATACTAATGATCGCTGGCATTAGTGAGATGCCCGCGGTCATTGTAACAAACAAAGTAACACATACACACATTACTTCCTGTTTGCGTGCTAACAGTACACACAGGAAGAAAATGTGCGGGGACATCTTGTGGCCAAATAGTACAATTACACTTACATGCATCTTTTTTTTAAATACATACATATGCCATCAAAATTAACCTCTTACCTCCTCCACACTCCCATAGCTACACAAATAAAACATCGTCATACCAAAAAAAATACAATTAAAAAAAAAAATATATAAATAGTTACCATAGTAACTGAACTTTTTAACATGTATGTCATCAAGGTATATAACTGTTATTTTTACAATGATGGGCTTGTTGTAATTAATGTCGGACGTAAAACTGAAAAATACACCTTAATTTCCTCTGTTGTGTAGAGATCTGTCAGTCCTGTGCGCAGGAAGTGAAGGGAGAGGCAGGGTAGTGTTGTATAAGAGTGTGAGTGGTGTCAGCGCTCTTGTGCCTCTGTTGTGTAGAGATCTGTCAGTCCTGTGCGCAGGAAGTGAAGGGAGATGCAGGGTAGTGTTGTATAAGAGCGTGAGTGGCGTCAGCGCTCCTGTGTCTCTGTTGTGGAGAGATCTGTCAGTCCTGTGCACAGGAAGTGAAGGGAGATGCAGGGTAGTGTTGTATAAGAGCGTGAGTGGCGTCAGCGCTCCTGTGCCTCTGTTGTGGAGAGATCTGTCAGTCCTGTGCACAGGAAGTGAAGGGAGATGCAGGGTAGTGTTGTATAAGAGTGTGAGTGGTGTCAGTGCTCCTGTGTCTCTGTTGTGGAGAGATCTGTCAGTCCTGTGCACAGGAAGTGAAGGGAGAGGCAGGGTAGTGTTGTATAAGAGTGTGAGTGACGTCAGTGCTCCTGTGTCTCTGTTGTGGAGAGATCTGTCAGTCCTGTGAACAGGAAGTGAAGGGAGATGCAGGGTAGTGTTGTATAAGAGCGTGAGTGGCATCAGCGCTCCTGTGCCTCTGTTGTGGAGAGATCTGTCAGTCCTGTGCACAGGAAGTGAAGGGAGATGCAGGGTAGTGTTGTATAAGAGTGTGAGTGGTGTCAGTGCTCCTGTGTCTCTGTTGTGGAGAGATCTGTCAGTCCTGTGAACAGGAAGTGAAGGGAGATGCAGGGTAGTGTTGTATAAGAGCGTGAGTGGCATCAGCGCTCCTGTGCCTCTGTTGTGGAGAGATCTGTCAGTCCTGTGCACAGGAAGTGAAGGGAGAGGCAGGGTAGTGTTGTATAAGAGTGTGAGTGGTGTCAGCGCTCTTGTGTCTCTGTTGTGGAGAGATCTGTCAGTCCTGTGCACAGGAAGTGAAGAGAGAGGCAGGGTAGTGTTGTATAAGAGCGTGAGTGGCGTCAGCGCTCCTGTGTCTTTGTTGTGTAGAGATCTGTCAGTCCGGTGCACAGGAAGTGAAGGGAGATGCAGGGTAGTGTTGTATAAGAGCGTGAGTGGCGTCAGCGCTCCTGTGTCTCTGTTGTGGAGAGATCTGTCAGTCCTGTGAACAGGAAGTGAAGGGAGAGGCAGGGTAGTGTTGTATAAGAGCGTGAGTGGCGTCAGCGCTCCTGTGTCTTTGTTGTGTAGAGATCTGTCAGTCCGGTGCACAGGAAGTGAAGGGAGATGCAGGGTAGTGTTGTATAAGAGCGTGAGTGGCGTCAGCGCTCCTGTGTCTCTGTTGTGGAGAGATCTGTCAGTCCTGTGCACAGGAAGTGAAGGGAGAGGCAGGGTAGTGTTGTATAAGAGCGTGAGTGGCGTCAGCGCTCCTGTGTCTCTGTTGTGGAGAGATCTGTCAGTCCTGTGCACAGGAAGTGAAGGGAGAGGCAGGGTAGTGTTGTATAAGAGCGTGAGTGGCGTCAGCGCTCCTGTGTCTCTGTTGCTGTGTGGAGAGATCAGTCAGTCCTTTTCACCTTGTGACGGCTGTCCGGCCAGCTCCTGTCTGCGCTGAGGATGGAGTGACTGGTATTGTTGTGTCCCAGTTAGATTGCAGCACTATTCATAGCTCTGTCCTTCTTGCAGGTGACACCGTGTGGCAGTGCCGGCGTCCTGGACACAAGTGTCACCCATTCAAACTTATTCAGACTCACAGGCCCTTCTCCAACTCACTTTTCCTCATAAGTTTTCTCCTCAGCGATATTTTCACACTTTGGCATAAAATGCCCTTTAAACCACCAGCATGCAAGAAAATACTGAAAAATAATTTTGGCTGTACTTTATCACCTACCTTTTAGTACTTATTCAATCGCAGATTGCTGAAAAGTTAGTTTCTCCTAAGAGAAAACTTTGGAGATAAAAGTGAAGTGCATACAGGCCCTTGTCTGTAAAATGTCTTTTAACACCACCAAGCAAGAAAATTGGGGTTTTAAGGTTGAAATGTATAGTTTTTAAAATTAGGAAGGGAGGTTTTATGGTTAAGCGTCAGGAAGGGAGGTTTTAGGGTTAGGGGTCAGGAAGATGCTTTAGGGTTAGGCATCAGGAAGGGGGGTTTTAGGCAGGGCCGGTCCGAGGCAGAGGCGAGAGAGGCTCCAGCCTCAGGGCTCAGGGTAGGAGGGGGCGCACAACTCACTCAGCTATCATTCCCCTATTGTGTTTGAAGCAGAGAGAAATAAGAAGAGGGGTTACATGGCAGTGACTGCAAGCCAGATAACTGGAGATTAGGGGGGGGGGGGGCCCTGGGGCACCTCTTAGTCTAATAGCAATCAGTGTGTGACAGCTGGGGTGGGAGGGATGGAGGGGCGCACTTTGGTGTCTCAGCCTTGGGTGCTGGAGGACCTTGTCCCGGCTCTGGTTTTAGGGATAGGCATCATAAGGGGGGTTTTAGGGTTTGGAGTCAGGAAGAGGGGTTTTAGGGTTAGGCATTAGGAAGGGGGATTTTAGGGTTAGGCGGCAGGAAGGGAGGTGTTAAGGTTAGGCGTTAGGAAGGGGGGTTTTAGGGTTTGGAGTCAAGAAGGGTGTTTTAGGGTTAGGTATCAGGAAGGTAGGTTTTAGAGTTAGATATCAGGAAGGGGAGTTTGAAGGTTAGGCGTCAGGAAGGGGGGTTTTATGGTGTGAATGTATCACCTAGGAGAGAACTTGAATAAGAGCAGCAGACTCCTTCCTTGTTGTGGTAACTGTGAAAGAATAAATCTGGACTTCCATTTGGCATCCGTTTCGGACCTTAGTTTATGAATGTTGCTCTGCAGAAATAAGTCATTTATGAATGTAATGCCGCAGGGCTGGGGAGTGCCGGGTGACAAATGCCCAGTTCCCTCCGCTGGCCGCTCACGCCACAGATACAGACCGGAGGAGTGACAGATTGCATTTTTGTTTTTGATGTGAACCGTGAAGGTTAAAAACTCAACGCCTGTCAACAACTTTTTTTTTTTCATTCACTGCTTAGTTTGGAAAGTTTTGAGGCTGTTTTAGGTTTTTACTGCTGTCCGTGCCTCCTTTAGGGGAATCTTCTTTCTTCCTCTGTCTCTGAGGGCACATTTTGAACCCTGGTGGGCTGGAGGGGAGCAACAGTAACAAAATGTTAGCAGGAAGTTCAAGAGTCGGTTTCCACTGGCGAATGGGATCCGAAGGGATGTAATGCAGCTCATCACTTCTGCTCCCATTCGCGTCACTTCCGCATTGGGAGATGCAGCCGCCCATGGGAGGAGCATGTTGCAGATTCTCGGACCGTGACGCACCGCTCCGCATAACCAGCATGCAATGGAAAGTGTTCCATTGCCATG
The DNA here is from genome assembly GCF_040937935.1 of Hyperolius riggenbachi. NCBI lineage: Eukaryota > Metazoa > Chordata > Amphibia > Anura > Hyperoliidae > Hyperolius > Hyperolius riggenbachi. The sequence goes on along the minus strand of NC_090653.1, from coordinate 21,900,820 downwards.
CATTGGTTTCAGTTTGGCCGCGGTGTGATGTGGCTATGTAACCACATCGCACTGTGTGTAATGGAGACTGGCCCTTAGGATAGTGTCATACTTGTGGCTGCGGAATACTGAATCTTATTCTTGGCTGGTAGCCAGCTGAGAACAGCTGAATGTCGGGGAATCGCGCACGCCGTGCGATAAAAAGCAGCGGTGTCGGCTTTTTTCCCCTGAAAACCGCACATTGCTCCTCCTGCACCGCGATTGTGCTTTGGGAAGCATTATGTGGGTTTTCGTGGGAATTTTCACGTTTCAGAAAACGTCCACAATTTTTGCCAACTGTGACCCTCGCCTCATTCTCCCTCACTTAATGTGTAACTGTTGGGCATAAAATCAAAAATCTATTCTTTATTTTTATCTGGTAAGTAAGTAATAAGGATGCTAACCAGGCAATCCAAAAGTTAAAATCACTATTACTTTTCTTGTTGATGATGATAAATGATCATTCCCCAGTTTACCTGACTCTTATTTGGTACACACAAATTTTGGTACACAAAAAGGAAGTTGCAAGGCATGCTGGGTTGTCTTTTTTTTTTTGCTGCTCTACTTCCCCTTAGACTTAACTAATGCAGCCTGATTGGCTGAAGCCTTTTTCCCCTCCCACACCTCTGTTCCTCTCTGATTGGTCAATATTTCTCATGCTGAGACAATGAACGTTCAGTAGTGAAGGGCAGGCAATGTATACACAATCAGGCAGAGGAGAGTAAGGGAGGAAATGACATCAGGATTGGCTTCAAAATAACCACACTTAAAATGGGAAATGCTAAGAAGGATTTTCTAGGGTGGCTAGGGAGGTTGCACTTTCTGGGACTGTTGCTTAGCAGAGAAGAAAACAGTTTAGCAAAAAGAAGAAAAAAAATCAATACATTGCAAAGTGAGAAGTTAAAAAATAGAGGCGAAATCAAGAATTTGTTGATATCCGCCATGTAATTTGTTAATGTTGTTTGATTCATAATCAGCCTGCAGGTCATCAGCTTTACTGCTGGCAGACATGAAAAAAACTAGACAGCACCAACTGCCATTTTCTATAGCCACACCCCCTAACAATGCGGTAGGCTAAAGCATTTTTTTTTAAATAGATATATACTGGTTGCGAGGCAGGTGGAAACAGCCGTTATTTCCCACAATGCAACAAGGCCCACACAGTGTGATTTCAGGACCTAGATGCTGACATCACACTATGGGAGGGGTTTCACCACAATATCAACCATACAGCGCCCCCTGATGATCCGTTTGTGAAAAGGAATAGATTTCTCATGGGAAAGGGGGTATCAGCCACTGAATAGGAAGAAGTTCAATGCTTGGTTACAGTTCCTCTTTAAATTAGCAACACTGTGGCCCTATTAGCATATGTAAATGGCTATCAAACGGCACTATATGGTATTCAGATGTGTGACGCGATTGGCCAGTAGGCGACCAAGAATTCTGTCTTGCATGCAAAATGAAATGCAAATTGTTTGCAACTTTTAATTGGGCCAATCAGAGGTACTCCCGGTCAATTCTGAGCCGCCGCGTACATTTGAAATCGGCGCCGGTAGACTTGGGCGCAGGATACAGCGGTATATGGCTGATCCTGCTTCTGCACAAGTCCGGGCCGATTTAATTACTATTCCCCCTCCAGGCCGACATGGATAGTGGGGGAATGATATAATTCGGCTTCCAGCGATTGCTGGAGCCCGAATTATTATGTTTTTAAGCAACTTCGGCTCTGTCTTCTGACGGAGCCGACGTTACTCACTGAGCACTTCAATAGGAATGATTCCTATTGAAGTCTATGGAGGCGCCGGCTGCGCCCAAATCTAGCAGCGCTGAAAAGCACTGCTCCGGAGCCGCCCACTTCCAAGTTGCATACAATTTGTATCCAAGAGGGAATTGTTAGAAGCTCATTGACCATTTCTGGTTACCAGTCTTGGCTTTCTCAGTAAGAATTCTGTTTGTTGCGCGGTGAGAACGGCCCGAGCGGCGTTCATGGATTCCTCAGAATTGCTGACAGCGTGTAGTATGCTCCGTCCATCGCTGGAAGCTCCCCAGCTCTAGAAAGCGTTTGGAATATTTATGAAGACCCCCTAATAGGAGATGTCAGAGTTATCAGGAAGCGAGCGCCATCACATCCCGCGAGGTCAGAGTTCACAGCGCTGTGAGATTTCCCGCCGGTAAGATGGTGGATGGCCAGGGGGCGGACTCCAGCTAAACAGACGCCAGCTGCATCGCTGGAGAGATAGAATCAGCTACTAATTTCCTGGAGGATGCTACAGTCTCATTCAGGCCCCTTTTCCACGAGCAGTAAAAAGCCTCTCAAACTCTCATAACTGCTCGCTTTTGCCTAGTAACTGCTCACTGTTGCCTAGTAACTGCTCACTGTTGCCTAGTAAATACTCACTGCTGCCTGGTAACTGCTCTCTGTAGCCTAGTAACTACTCACTGCTGCCTGGTAACTGCTTGCTGAGCACACAGTTCAACTGCCCATAGAAATGAGCCCTTAAAGTACCCTTGACCCCGACCTTGGCCCCCGATATTTTTATTATCGTTTTTGTTACTGGTGCTGTGGGACTCGCACACAGCACCATCCTCCTCTCCAGCGCCCCCTTTAGCCCCCGATCTGCTCAGTTGTAATCTTCAACTGAGCAGAACATCGAATATGGGCGGGGAGGAAGTGGCAGTTCTTCCTCCCCTCTGCACGTCCATAATTCAGCCCCCTCCACTCACCTTTATAGTTCCACTTATGATCTACTACACACAGCGGGCCGTGGAGCTGCGCTGTGTGTGGGCTTTTGTGATAAATGAGGTCGGATATCCTTCTGACCTTAATCACCACAAGACCACACACAGGGCATCTCCCCTGCACACTGTGTGTAGAGGATCACTATAACGATTGGTGTCAGCACACAGAGAGAATCTGATTTTTGATGATCTGCAGAATCATCAATAATACAGATGTATACTTGATTATGGATGATCTGCAGAATCACCAATAATACAAGTATGACTAACCTCTGGACACCCAATGAAGTGTAAGTGTTAGGAGTAACTGTAGGCTATCTCCGAGAGGCGGGAGACACAGGAAGCTCAGGCCAGAGACCACCTGAGGAGCAGGTGGCCCTGGGCTGTGCAGGGACTATCTCCTTAACAGAGGGGATAGAGATATTCTGGCAGCCAGTGATTCCCTGGTAACCTGGTAATCAGACTGTACTGCAGCCAAGGGACTCCTAAGGAATAGAAGCCCCTGGCTGTACTGCAGGAAGGACTCTCTGAGGAGCAGGAGGTCCCTGCAGCTAACTGACACTTGGTAGAACAGTGTCACGGGTAGTACAGCCAGACTGAACACTCAATGGATGAGTGACAGCCGGAAGGGTTGTAACAGATATAAAGCACAATCCTAGTCTGGGGTGTGAGGTCCGTGGTCTCGACACCCAGGAACTAGTCTAAGGAATAACACAGTTTCCTATGCTTGGGTGTGATGTCCTTGGTCTCAACACCCTGGAACTGGTTTAAGGTATAACACAGCGATGACACAGTATCCCTAAGCTTGGGTGTGAGGTCCTTGGTCACAACACCCTGGAACTGGTCTAAAGTATAACACAGCAATGACACAGTATCCCTAAGCTTGGGTGTGAGGTCCTTGGTCACAACACCCTGGAACTGGTCTAAAGTATAACACAGCAATGACACAGTATCCCTAAGCTTGGGTATGAGGTCCTTGGTTACAACACCCTGGAACTGGTCTAAAGTATAACACAGCAATGACACAGTATCCCTAAGCTTGGGTGTGAGGTCCTTGGTCACAACACCCTGGAACTGGTCTAAAGTAACACAAACGTAATCTGGCTAAGTGTGAATTCCCAGCTCCGGCTGGTTCTAACACACTGTGAGATCTGACTGGTCTGAGTGCTCACACGTAAGTATTCGCAACAGCAGACAACCAGCAACTGACAATCAAGATCTATATATACTTGCAGTGCTGTGCAGCTCTGCCCGAGCCACTCAGCCAATCCAGAGTCCAGCTGGGATCAGCTGATCGGCCTGATCAGCTGTTTCCCCTTCTGCTGGTATAAATGTCCAGTTGCCTGGCGCGCGCACGCGTAGCTCTCCATCTGTGTGAACTAGAAGGTCCAGCCAAGCCAGACGCGTGTCGCTGCGCGGAAACCGCCGGTCTGAATGCGGAGATAGCCGCCCTGACACTAGACCACGCGGCGGCATCTCCGCTGTTCATTACAATCACAAGGGGAACTATAGAGGCGAGTGGAGGGAGTAGAGTTACGGACAGACAGAGGGGAGGAAGAGCTGCCACTTCCTCTCTGCCCATATTTGATGGCAGAACAGGGCCACAGGGGTCGCTGGAGGTGGGAGGATGGTGCTGGGTGCTAGTCACACAGCACCAGTAACAAAACGATATTAAAAATATAGGGGCCAAGGTCGGGGTCAGGGGTGCTTTAAGGTGGCCACACACGTTACAATGTTTTTTGTTCAGTTCGACAAAACCAATCCAATTTTTCCATTGATTGAAAGTTCCTGAGGAAGTTGTTTGAGGTACCACACACCTGTGTTCGAAATACAATTTTGTGAAAAAATGGTCGTGCATGGTGAAAAAGTTGGTTGGATTGAAAAACATTTGATTTAATACTCAACTTTAGATCTTTTTTTATTATTATTTTTAATCTCTCTTTTTAAAAAAAAATATGGATGTGGTGATTGTGGGGTGTCAGGGAACTGATAAGTCCAGATCAGATTTCTACTGAAATCTAATTGTGATGAATAGGACAAGATAGCCAAAACAATCGCTATTGCAAGACCGATTCGCGACAATTGGCGAATGATTGATCCCTTGCTTGATTGCGCTATTCTAGTCCAGTATATGGCTCGTTTTAGCATTATATTTGCCTTATACTGTAAGTCCTTATAAGTAATCCTATTTGTGATTGAAGCTATACTTACCGGTCTTCTGCTCCCATGCTAAGGCGCATACATGCTTGACTGAACCAAGCGTATGTGTTCACACATTCAGCCGATACTGGTACATGTACATATGATAGATTACAGCAGAATAAAAAACACTAGGAGGAGGTCCCTGCCCTTGGACGCAGTGGAGGTTGACTTAGAAGTCGGCTTCCACTGCGGGAAGAAAAGTGAGCTGCGACGTGGGAACGGAAGATCAATATGTTATGTCGTGGGCACAGGTTGGCTGCAGGGGGCTGGCAGAAGCCCCCTGCAGCTCTTATTTTATTTATTTACCTTTCAGTTCTGCTGTAAAGGGGAACTTCAGCCTAAACAAACATACTGGGCCTGATTCACAAAGCGGTGCTAACAGTTAGCACGCTGGTGAAAAGTCCTTTATCACACCTAAACTCAGTTTAGGCATGATAAGTTTAGGTGCGATAAGTTTAGGCATGATAAGTTTAGGCATGATAAGTTTAGGTGTGATAAGTTTAGGCATGATAAGTTTAGGTGTGATAAGTTTAGGCATGATAAGTTTAGGTGTGATAAGTTTTTAGGCATGATAAGTTTAAGCACCAACTGGGTTAGCACCGCAGTGCACAGCTGATCAAAAGTTTTGCGCTAGCAAAGTCTCGTGCACTTTGCATAGAGTTTAATGGCGCTGCTTTGCGTGCGGGACTTTGGGCCTGATTCACAAAGCGGTGCTAACAGTTAGCACCCTGGTGAAAAGCCCTTTATCACGCCTAAACTCAGTTTAGGCATGATAAGTTTAGGTGTGATAAGTTTAGGCATGATAAGTTTAGGGCCTCGATTCACAAAGCGGTGATAACCCAGTTATCACGCCTAAAAGACTTTAGGCGTGATGACCTTTTCACCACTGAGTTATCACCGATTTTTCCTGCTCTTCGCGCGAAGTTACCGCGCGTAAGCGCGTTCGCGCGTACGCGCGTGAGAGCGCGCGCAAAGTCCCATAGGGCTTAATGGGAGCTTCGCGCGAAGCGTCGGGTGTTGCGCGCGCACTTACGCGCGTACGCGCGGCAACTTCGCGCGAGTTTCTTCTTATCATGCCTAAAGTGACTTTAGGCGTGATAAGGGCCTTTTCACCATGGTGCTAACACTTTGCACCGCTTTGTGAATCGAGCCCTAGGTGTGATAAGTTTAGGCATGATAAGTTTAAGCACCAACTGCGTTAGCACCGCAGTGCACAGCTGATCAAAAGTTTTGCGCTAGCAAAGTCTGGTGCACTTCATATAAAGTTTAATGGCGCTTCTTTGCGTTCGGGACTTTGCAAGTGATCTAAACTTATCTAAACTTATCATGCCTAAACTTATCACACCTAAACTTATCATGCCTAAACTTATCACACCTAAACTGGCTTTTCACCAGCGTGGTGCAATGGTTATCACGCCTAAAGTCTCTAACTGGGTTAGCACCGCTTTGTGAATCGAGCCCTTTGTGTGTGATCTAAACTTATTGGGCCTGATTCACAAAGCGGTGCTAACAGTTAGCACCGTGGTGAAAAGCCCTTTATCACGCCTAAACTCTGTTTAGGCATGATAAGTTTAGGTGTGATAAGTTTAGGTGTGATAAGTTTAGGCATGATAAGTTTAGGTGTGATACGTTTTTAGGCGTGATAAGTTTAAGCACCAACTGGGTTAGCACCGCAGTGCACAGCTGATCAAAAGTTTTGCGCTAGGAAAGTCTGGTGCACTTTGCATAGAGTTTAATGGCGCTGCTTTGCGTGCGGGACTTTGCGCGCGTAATAAACTTATCTAAACTTAGCATGCCTAAACTTATCATGCCTAAACTTATCATGCCTAAACTTATCATGCCTAAACTGAGTTTAGGCATGATAAAAATGGTTATCACGCCTAAAGTCTTTAACTGGGTTATCACCGCTTTGTGAATCGAGCCCATCATGCCTAAACTTATCATGCCTAAACTTATCATGCCTAAACTTATCATGCCTAAACTGAGTTTAGGCATGATAAAATGGTTATTACGCCTAAAGTCTTTAACTGGGTTATCACCGCTTTGTGAATCGAGCCTTCTGTCATTAAGTTACATTAGTTTTGTTAATTGAAATGGATTTTTCATGGGGGCAGCCATCTTTTTGGTTGAAAGAAGGTGACATGGAGCATGAGACCCAGTTCCAACTGTCCTGTGTCCTGATCACCCCTCCCACCTGCTTGCTAGGCTTCAAATCTTAAATTAAAAAAAAAAAAAATTGCACCAAAACAGCAGAAGGAGAATAACATCAGAAATCCCATCATGCTTTGCCCAGCATCCGGGGAAAAATGCCCGGGCAGTTTTCTTCTGTGCAGATAAAAATGAGGCTTTGGTAAGAAAAACGAAATGTTCTGATGCTGTGAAAGTGTTAAAGAAACACCGTCTTTTCAGTGCTGCTGAGTAGATTTTTAGTCTGGAGGTTCACTTTAAAGTGGACACAAACCAAACATCTTTTTAATTCAAAATATTTAGTTGCACCACTCTGACACATACAAAGATAACTAAACACTCCTTCAAGCCTATGAGCATTTCAGTGCATGCTTTTCACCCTTCTCTATGCATAACTAGGGTTATACAGGTGGCAGCCATTAGCAATTCCTCCTTTGCTGGACACCACCTACTCCACCAGTCTGCCGGATTCTGTCCCGGCAATATGAAAGGAAGGGAGCGGTTCCTCCAATAAATTAGAAAATAGATTTTCTTTCTGAAATCTTGTATTTTTAGCTTGGCTCCACTTTAAGTTGATTGTAGGTAACTTGCTTGGCCTCAATACCAATTGATGATGTGCAGCATTCTATACTCACCTTTCATGCGACGCCACGTTCACGCCTGACTGAACCAAGCCTATTTGTTCACACATCCATTCTTTACGTAGGAGTGTGATAACTGTCACATTGCGCTTCACATGTCTCTGTGTCGTCTGTATGTAGGTGACGTCCTGTGTTTGATCCTGGATCTCACGGCCTGTATAACGGTCACAGCACGCTGCCTCTCTCGTGTTTGGTCATGCCGGCGTGACGGTTGTAGAGAATGTTCGCGTGGCTACGGCCGCAGCGTTACGCGGCGGGTACATCAAGGTAATTCACCTGTCAGATGTTACAAATTGATGCGATGAGCGCAGCAGACGTATCATTTATAAGGTATAATTATTCTGATCTGAAGTCATCTGTCAAACGTGCCACAGGCTGGGCGCTGCGGAGCCCGCATGACTTTCCCACCGCCTGTTTTATTCATATCTGTTGCCGGAGGATTGTCATACAATACGAGCAGCTTCTTCCCCCCCCCCCCTCCACCCACCCAGCTGGAACCTCTGTCAGGTTTCTTTACATGTCCATGTCTCTGTGTGGGTGATTTCTTTTGCTGTTGCAGTACTCTGCAGTAAGCTCAGGTGCAGAGACTGATGAGGATGGATCAGTGATCTTTGTACAGCACTGTGGAATATGTCAGCGCTATATACACCTCACCTAAAGCATTATTAGGAACACCATACTAATATGGTGTTTGACCCCCTTTCGCCTTCAGAACTGCCTTAAAGAGGAACTGTAACGACAAAACGGCCCCTGGGGGGTACTCACCTCGGGTGGGGGAAGCCTCCGGATCCTAATGAGGCTTCCCACGCCGTCCTCCATCCATCAGGGGTCTCGCTGCAGCCCTCCGTGCAGCGGTGACGTAATATTTACCTTCCTGGCTCCTGCGCAGGCGCTCTGACGGCTGTCGGCGCCGAAGTAGGCGGAAATACCCAATCGCCGTCGGGTCTGTTCTACTGCGCAGGCGCAAGTTTCCGGCGCCTGCGCAGTAGAGCGGACCCGACGAAGATCGGGTATTTCCGTCTATTTCCGTGCCGAAAGTCGCCACAGCGCCCCCGCTGGAGCCAGCAAAGGTAAATATTGAACTGACAGTCGGCACAGTCGCCGGCTGTTCGGAGGGCTGCAGCGAGACCCCCGTGGGACAGAGGACGGCGTGGGAAGCCTCATTAGGATCCGGAGGCTTCCCCCACCCGAGGTGAGTACCCCCCAGGGGATCTTTTTAATGTTACAGAGTCTCTTTAACCTCCTGAGCGGTATGGACGAGCTCAGCTCGTCCATTACCGCCGGAGGGGATAGCATGGGCCAGGGAGATTTTTTTTTAGAAAAAACCTTTTTGTACATTATGTAGCTAGCACATGGCTAGCTACATGTGTTGTCTGATTGCCGCCGGTCCCTACCCCCACTCGACGCGATCGGCGGCGTTATACTTACCCCCCGCCGGAGCCCGCACTGGCGCAGCCTCTTCCATCACCACCAGGCGTCGCTATGGTGAGGATCGGGACTGCACATGACGTCAATCGTCATGTCCGATCGTCGCCATAGCGACGATCAAAGCTGAATGAAGAAGTTACGTCTCTCGCGGGATCCCGGAGCGGTAAATATAGCTGGCGGCGATCGGGGGCGGGACACAGCACAGGGGCAATCAGGGAACACATGTAGCTAGCCTAGTGCTAGCTAAATGATTTAAAACAAGTTTTTAAAAAAAAAAATAGCCCTCCCACGGATGAAAGTCCGCAACGCTTGAACACCAGGGAGGTTAATTCTAGCTGGCACTGATTCAACAAGGTGCTGAAACCATTCTTTAGAAATGTTGGCCCATATTGATAGGATAATATCTTGCAGTTGATGGAGATTTGTGGGATGCACATCCAGGGCACGAAGCTTCCGTTCCATCACATCCCAAAGATGCTCTATTGGGTTGAGATCTGGTGACTGTGGGGGCCATTTTAGTACAGTGAACTCATTGTCATGTTCAAGAAACCAATTTGAAATGATTCGAGCTTTGTGACCTGGTGCATTATCCTGCTGGAAGTAGCCATCAGAGGATGGGTACATGGTGGTCATGAAGGGATGGACATGGTCAGAAACAATGCTCAGGTAGCCCGTAGCATTTAAACAATGCCCACTTGGCACTGAGGGGCCTAAAGTGTGCCAAGAAAACATCCCCACACCATTACACCACTACCATCAGCCTGCACAGTGGTAACAAGGCATGATGGATCCATGTTCTCATTCTGTTTACGCCAAATTCTGACTCTATGGAGACTCATCAGACCAGGCAACATTTTTCCAGTCTTCAACTGTCCAATTTTGGTGAGCTCGTGCAAATTGTAGCCTCTTTTTCCTATTTGTAGTGGAGATGAGTGGTACCCGGTGGGGTCTTCTGCTGTTGTAGCCCATCTGCCTCAAGGTTGTGCATGTTGTGGCTTCACAAATGCATTGCTGCATACCTCGGTTGTAACGAGTGGTTATTTCAGTCAACGTTGCTCTTCTATCAGCTTGAATCAGTCGGCCCATTCTCCTCTGACCTCTAGAATCAACAAGGCATTTTCACCCACAGGACTGCCGCATACTGGATGTTTTTTCCCTTTTCACACTATTCTTTGTAAACCCTAGAAATGAAAGCTTGAAACCCTAGCTTAAAGTGGACCCAAATTAAAAATACAAGATTTCAGAAATAAAATCTATATTCTAAATTATAATGATAAATAGCATTCTTTTTTTAGCTGCATTTAGCTGCATGACGACAAATATAAAATATTTTATATTTATTGGAGGAACCCCTCCCTTCCTTTCATATTGCCGGGATTTTTCTGGCAGACTGATGGAGATAAAATACAAAAACAAAGCACAGGCTGCTACTGATGATGTCACAGGGGAGGTGATCTCAGCTTGTGTGAGATATCACGTAGACGACGCCCCTGGGAGGGAGGGTAGCTGATGACAAACACACCCATGATCTAAAACCTCCTACTAAGCTCAGAAGTAATGGCTGCCGCCTGTATAACTCTAGTTATGAAAAGAGAAGGGTTAAAAGCATGCACTGAAATGCTCATAGGCTTAAAGGAGTGTTTATTTATCTTTGTATGTGTCAGAGTGGTGCAACTGAATATTTTGAATTAAAAAAATGTTTGGTTTGGGTCCGCTTTAAATCACTTTCTTTCCCATTCTGACATTCAGTTTGGAGTTCAGGAGATTGTCTTGACCAGGACCACACCCCTAAATGCATTGAAGCAACTGCCATGTGATTGGTTGATTAGATAACTGCATTAATAAGAAATTGAACAGATGTCCCTAATAATCCTTTAGGTGAGTGTAAGCCCAATCTACACGATACAATTCTTTATACGATTCGATTACGATTCTATTTATGATCCGATTAAATCAAACATGTCCGGCCAGGATTCGATTCGATTCAATTCGATTTGCCATTGCAAAACAATGGCAAATCGAATTGAATCGAATCGAATGCTGATCGGACATGTTGGATTTAATCGGATCGTAAATAGAATTGTAATCAAATCGTATAAAGAATCGTATCGTGTAGATTGGGCTTTAATGTATAATAATAATAATAGTGTGTGGCTGTGGTGAGGGCATTAGAGTGTAAGCTCCTCTGGTGCAGAGGCTGATGGGAATGGATCAGTGATCTCTGTACAGCACTGTGGAATATGTTAGAGCTATATAAATATATAATAATAATGGTGTGTGACTGTGGTGAAGTTATTAGAGTGTAAGCTCCTCTGGTGCAGAGACTGACGAATATGGAATATATTAGAGCTACTGTATATAAATGTATAATAATAATAGTGTGCGACTGTGGTGAGGACAGTAGAGTGTAAGCTCCTGTGGTGCAGAGACTGATGGGAATGGATCAGTGATCTCTGTACAGCGCTGTGGTATATGTCAGAGCTATATAAATGTATAATAATAATAGTGTGTGACTGTGGTGAGGACAGTAGAGTGTAAGCTCCTCTGGTGCAGAGACTGATGGGAATGGATCAGTGATCTCTGTACAGCGCTGTGGAATATGTCAGAGCTATATAAATGTATAATAATAATAGTGTGTGACTGTGGTGAAGTTATTAGAGTGTAAGCTCCTATGGTGCAGAGACTGACGGATATGGAATATATCAGAGCTACTGTATATAAATGTATAATAATAATAGTGTGTGACTGTGGTGAAGACATTAGAGTGTAAGCTCTTCTGGTGCAGAGACTGATGGGAATGGATCAGTGATTTCTGTACAGCGCTGTGGAATATATCAGAGCTACTGTATATAAATGTATAATAATAATAATAGTGTGTGCCTGTGGTGAGGACAGTAGAGTGTAAGCTCCTCTGATGGCAATGGATCTCAGTACAGTACTGCAGTATGTTCCTGCTATACAGATTTCCATTCTCATATATGCATTGTTGGAATACTTATAACTCACAAGGACCTTCTGAATATTATCGCAGCAGTAGGCCTCTTTCGCGGAGTCTAAATATGCGATTAAGTCTACGATGTGATCTTTCCGCGGAAGGTTCTGTCAAGAGGGTCGGGATTTTTTCTGCCTCATTTGGTTGGAGATTCTGTTTGACTTTCACTGCGTTTTAATTGCGTGATATTATATTGGAAAGTCAACAATCAATATTCCGCTTATCGAGCAGGTATGCTTCGTTGCCTTAATCAGGCTTTGTCTCACATTTTAATTGCAGGTTTACAAATAACCGAGGGGATGATTAGAAGGGTAATGAGTAGAGTTTTTTTTTGAAGGATCGGTTCTTTGCGCCGCAGAGGAGACTTCAGTGCTGCTGATTATCGATTGACAGGTTCAGCTGTAGCGAATTGACATCTGTCTGTTGTAAAAGTAACGCAAAGCGCCCTTTATAGTGATACCGTCTTACCGCGCTGCATCTTGATTAAAATGACTGCCTCCCCATCCAGGGCTGTGGAGTCGGTACAAAAATCCTCCGATTCCAACTCTTACTCCGACTCCTCAGTTTAGGATTCCACCGACTCCGACGCCTCTAATTTGTATTTTACAATTTTGTAAACTGAAATTATGTAATGCTATATTAAGATGGCATCTGGTTTTCGGAACAAAAAGCTTCTGGCCAGGAAGCTGACACTCTGAGGCCCAGTGCACACCAAAAACCTCTAGCAGATCTGCAAAACGCAAGAGATTTTTGAAGCAGATTTTCACAGCGATTCTAGGCATGTTTAGAGAGGTTTTCTAAACATGCCTAGTGTTTTTTGGAGCGATTTTGTGTAGCAGATTTCATATATTGTTACAGTAAAGCTGTTAATGAACAGCTACTGTAGAAAAAACGCCTGGAAAACCGCTCTGATCTAGCGGTTTTCAGAGCTGTTTTCTACTTTCCTATACTTTACATCGAGGCAGAAACGACTCAAAAATCTAAAAAACGCTGCTCTGCTGTGCACCATCCCATTCACTTTCATTAGCCAAGCGGTTTCCCCCCTGCAAGCGTTTAAAAAACCGCTCTGGTGTGCACCAGCCCTAACACCCGGTCAGCCATCCCAGCCTGTCATTGTCAATGTGAATTTCCCAGTACATTGACTGTATAAGGCTAGGTTTTCACTGAAGTGTTAAATTTTCATGTCCCCAAAAAAAAGTATCAAGATTTTTATGGTTGGTGAAAATTTTCATGTAAATTTGTATGTCTTTTTATGCAATGTATGTCTTTTTTGCCGTGTCCTCACTCCCGCTGATGGCACCAGGAGCAAACTGCACAGGCCCAGTATGGTCTGTGCCTGCGCCGTGCGCTCCTGGTGACATCAGGGGTAGCGAGGACATGGCAACGCAGGCGCAGTGGTTTTCAGACTTTAAAGTCTGAAATTCCAGGAGTGAACCAGAGGCGGGGCCGGAGCATTGGTGAGTGGTTGCGCGGGCACAGGATGTCTGCGGGGGACCATTAGAAGCTCCGGGTAACTTCAACTCATTTTCCCCCAACCCCCCCTTCAGTATCCCTTTAAAGGGCCCATTACCAGTACAATTTTTTCATCAGATGCGATATTTCAATGCACTTTTTCGTAAGTAATCTGGAGGTAATTATCAGTTGTTCCCACAAATGGGTCAATTAGGGCATTTTCTCTCTACAGACACAATCATAAAATCCAACTTTCGGATCGATTACATTTTCTGTTCCAATCAACAAAGAATCATTTGAAATCAATGTTTGCCACACACTGGACAGTTTTCTGTGCAGTTGGATCTTATAAATTGTGTCAAAAGTTTGCGTCTGATGAAAGAATTGTACCGTTAATGGGCACCTTAAAGTTTGGAAATGAACAATAAACGATGGGTCGGCTGTGGTATACCTATTAAAGAGACACTGAAGCGAAAAAAAATTATGATACAATGAACTGGTTGTGTAGTATGGATAATTAATAGAACATTAGTAGCAAAGAAAATATGTTCATATTTTTATTTTCAGTTGCATTGTGTTTTTTTATAACATTGCATCATTCTCTAATATTTGCAGTTTACACACCACGCAGCATTCTAAATGATTTTACAGAGAAGGTCCGTGAACTTTTGACCTGTCCTCTGCAGAGAAAATGAAAATACAGTGCCAGACAGTTGAGATAACAAGCTTCAGAAGACCGAGCTCTCTTCGACTTGGAAAGATGGAGCTCAATGGCTCTTTTGCATAGATAACAACTGGAGTTTCTAAACTCTTCCTGTTCCGGAAACAATATTAGACTTCTGTCTCTGCTCCTAATGTTTTATTTCTTAGCTGTACTACACAAGCAAATCATTATATCAGAATTTTTTTTTTCACTCCAGTGTCTCTTTAAACGGCCACCTGGAGATTTGGGTGCAGGGTAAAGCGGATAAATAGCTCACCCTGCTCCTGCACAAGTCCTGGCGGCGATAATTACTATTCCCCCTCCAGGCCACCATGGATAGTGGGAGAAAGAGGTATTTCAGCTTCCAGCTATTGCTGGCTGCTGTATTACAGTGTTTTTTGTAGTAATTTGAGATCATTCTTTTGATGGCGCCCAAATTACTCACTGAGTGCCACTATAGCCGTAATTTGTATTACGGCCCATGGTGGCGCTGGCTGCGCCCAAATCTGCTGCGCTGGTTTTACAGTGCATGTGGCTAAGAATTGTGTAAAATAGTGTCCCAACAATGGTAAAAGACGGCAATTATCGTCCTTGTGGACCGATCTGTCCTGGTGGATCAGTTACGGTGATCATAGGTGTCAGTTGTTTGTAGCGAACGATGACAAACAACAATCGATCCATTATGTGTTGCAAATCTCAACCTTTCTCGTCCTCACTTCCACCCTTCCAGTAGCAGTCCGATCAGAATGAACGTCACTACTGAATTCAAGTGTTTGCCAATGCCTGTCCCTTGTCGCTAGCCACCGGTGATCGTTCGTTTTCCGATGACCAGCGTGCGTCCATTGTGCGTACGCAGCTTAAGCCCCCTGAGAGCCGTCCGATCAATTCCCCCAGCTCAGAATGTCTCCATCCTATCTTCCAGTAATTATCCCTGCAGATTAGCGATCAGAAGGACATTTAGTCGTCTTTGTAACGCCGACATTGATTTTGACGATTGATTATTGATTTTGTCATTACTGCCCCCCGGGGACTAAGCAATCCTCACCTAAAATCCTCTCCAGCTAGGATACCTCTTATAGCGATCAGCAAACGTGGACATTTTTTGTTCCGCTATAATTGTTGCAAAAATGTTATAACTTTTTGTATCATCAGGATAATCGTGAAAGGAAATTGAAAATCAGAAAATGGCTTTTTTTAGCCAAACGAAATGCAGCCAATGGTCGTGAGAAAAATCATTTTCAGGAGAGCGGTTATTTTTGTGAAAATGTTGACAGCACGTGTGACAAATTTTTATGAAAATTCCTTGTAAATGACAATATCCGTAGAGGAGTTGGAGCAAATTTGGGTACCTGGAGTCAGAGTTTGTGGTTTCATAAACTGAGGAGTTGGAGTCAGAAGATTTTTGTACCGACTCCACAGCCCTAGAAAATATAAATATTGATGCCACGATGGGTTTGGCAAGAATTCAACCTCATTCCTGTTATTGACAGCAAAATCAATTTTCACCTGTTGAGTCTCACACTGCAATGTTGCATTGCGCTATTGTGTATCTTAATTATTATTTTTAATTAAATAGCACCAACATCTTCCGTAGAGCTGTACCAAGTAGTGCAGCACTGTGGTGTAGTGGTTAGCTCTCTTGTCTTGCAGCGCTGGGTCCCTGGTTTGTATCCCAGACAGGGCACTATCTGCAAGGAGTTTGTATGTTTTCCCCGTGTCTGCGTGGGTTTCCTCTAGGCACTCCGGTTTCCTCCCACATCCAAAAAACATACAGATAAGATAATTGGCTTCTCCCTAAATTGGCCCTAGACTACAATACATACACTACAGGATACATACAGGCCATCTCACTGACCATTTGTAATCTCTCTCAAGGCACTAGACACCTGCCTAAGTTGCCTTGTGGATGATCCGGCTCTGGCCATGACATCTGATTCCATCCGTCGTTACTAATATGAGTATGGGGGCTCTTGTCCGTACACACGTGATACCTCAGTGAGGACATGGAGCACAGGCAGCATTACCCCGGTACGTCAGACTCCTCCTCCCCCGCTCAGCTGTGTGCAGGCGCCGGCGGGCCCACATTACCAGCCGTGGCACTGTGAATGGAAGAAGAGAATCTCTATGCGTATAGGCCTCGCTGCTTTGCCAGCATTGAATGGCTGATAGAGAAGGATTGCAGTCACATGGAGGGGGGAGGGGGACGCGATCGCCCGGCGTCAGCAAATGGATTATTGATTCTTTCATATTTAGCCGCGCTGCACAGAGCAGATGAATCATTAAGTATATTTAACCAAGAGGACTGGAAAGTGAGCCGGGTAATCAGCCGGAGACTGGCCTGTGAAATAATGCCGGGGGAGGGGGAGATGGTAATAAAATACGATTCCATTCTAATCAGGTTATAGTGAACTCTCACTTAAAGAGGAACTTCAGTGAAAATAATGTAATAAAAAAGTGCTTCATGTCTACAATAATTATGTATAAATGATTTAGTCAGTGTTTGCCCATTGTAAAAGCTTTCCTCTCCCTGATTTACATTCTGACATTTATCACATGGTGATATTTTTACTGCTGGCAGGTGATGTCAGTGGAAGGAGATGCTGCTTGCTTTTTTGGCAGTTGGAAACAGCTGTAAACAGCTGTTATTTCCCACAATGCAACAAGGCTCCCACAGTGTGATGTCAGCACCATGGTCCTGACATCACACTGTGGGAGGAGTTTCAACACAAAATCAGCCATACAGAGTTCCCTGATGATCCGTTTGAGGAAAGGAATAGATTTCTCATGTAAAGGGGGTATCAGCTACTGATTGGGATGAAGTTCAATTCTTGGTTACGGTTTCTCTTTAAGGGCGCAGTGACTCGGCCTTGCAGGGAAAGGCTGATGGATGACTCGGGGAAAGGCTGGCCATACACTATACAACCTGAGCTGTGGCGTTGGTACAAAAATCATCCGACTCCTCAATTTAGGAAACCACCGACTCCAGCTACCCAAAATGTCTCCGACTCCTCAACTCCACAGCCTTGTATACAACCCCACTGCAATCAACCCACAAATACTACATGGAGGTGGTAACATTTGTCAGTGATTGGCCAATCATAATTGAAGGTGTGTTCCAAGCTGGAAAAATCCGGAAATTTGCTAGTTTTTGTAAGTAGCATCGTAGAAAACTTTTGTACTATATGTACAAAAACACAAAGTAATCAAGCTGAATAACTGACAATGTACAGATCCTGAGCAACACTTGTATTTCCATTTAAAGGAAGTGAACTCAGAACTTCCTCTAAAAGATAAGCAACAGCATAATAACCTTTAAAGAAAAACATTTCTTTGTTACATCTGATACAAATCCTGCAATACATCTGCCGTGTGTCTGGTTCCAGCTTTCGTGGATCAGTGTTGCCAACTCATCCCTTTAATTACTGACACATCTAAGTTATACAGGTTCTGGGGCTATTTGCACATAATCAGTGCTTTAACTGCATCTACCTAGCCCCAAAACCTGCATAATTCATATGTGTCAGTAATTAAAGGGATGAGTTGGCGACACTGTGGTGGATGCAAATATATTGTTAACATCCTGTGTTTACAAATTAGCAGCTCTGCCCTGGCAGAGGAGATTCCTGAGCTGACTCAGCGGAGAGATCAAATTACAGTGGTGATTAGTCACAGATGAGGGGGGATTAGACAAGCTAAATTCGCTTAGTACATACAGGGTGCATTTCTGTAACGATCGGTGAAGCACAGAGAGATCTGATTACCGGTGACCTGCAGCGTCACGGGAAATACAGACGTATACCAGATTATATGTGATCTGCAGTATCACCGATAATCCAATATACTAGCTAACCTCTGTTCACCTGAGTAGAGTGTAGTGTTTGGTGTAACTGTAACACTAAGAGGCCTAGGCCTCAGTGCAGCAAGGAGAACTGCACGGATTCCTTCCGCAGACCTGAGCTCTCCAAGACGGGAGGAGTCAGATTGACAGTAGGAAGGAAAGTCCAAGAGTGACACTCAGGAAAAAGTATCACTAACAGGACTGGGAACCGCCTCCAATCGTGAGGTCGGTTCTCGAGGTCGGACAAGCCAGATCGTAACACACGGACAGATAAAGTACAAATACAGTAGGCAAAGGCGGAGTCAAAGTACAGGCAGGGTTCGGCAACGGGGTATCAGATATATCGGGGTACAGAATCAGGAGGCAAAAACAGAGTCTAGGAACGAGCCGAGGTTCGGCAACAGAGTATCAGAAATATCGAGGTACAAGGTCAGAGTTCAGGAGGATAGTCGAGGCAGGCAAAAGTCATAACAGGTAATCACAATCAAACTAGTACTTTAGCTATCAATATCTAGCTAAGTGTAGGATTACAGCTCCAGCTGGTCCCGGCACACTTAAGGATCTGACTACGGATCTGGGTGCTCCCACGTATGTGATCGCAACGCCAGACCCCAGATGAATGAACAGCCAGCAGTATATGTACCATGTGTGTGCCCCAGCACCTCCCTGATTGCTGGACCAATGGAGAGTGGAGTTAGAGTCAGCTGATCTGCCTGGTCAGCTGACTTGCTCCTATGTGTAATAAATCCTGTCTGAGTGCGCGCGCGCACGTCACTCTGAAGCTTCAGGGACTACGAGTCCCAGCCAGCACAGCCCCGCTCTGCGGAGTCTCCGCAGCGGGGACCTGCGTGCTAACCGCCGCGTCCAATGCGGCGGTTTCACCACGCTCCATACCCTGATGCACGGAGGCAGCCGCCTCATGATGCGAGGAGGCGGCTGCCTCTCCGTACGAATGCCTGCTGTGCGCGGAAGGAGCCGCCTGCCGCTGGCTCATGGCGGCGGCTCCTTTGCGCTTTCTCACAGTACCCCCCCCCCCGAGGAGTGGACTCGGGACAGCTCCTTCCAGGTTTCTCTGGATGTACAGCATGAAATTATCTCACTAACTTGTCCGCATGCATGCGGTTCCCCGGTACCCATTGCCTCTCCTCAATGCCGTACCCCTTCCAATGTACGAGATACTGCACCGAGTTCTGTACAGTACGTGAATCTATGATTTTTTCCACCTCATACTCGGGTTGGGCATCGACTAAGACAGGAGGAGGAGGCGTGGGACCCACCTGGACTGCGGGTTTGAGAAGTGATACGTGGAAAGACCTTACTCCGCGCATGCTGGTGGGGAGATCAACGGTGTATGTGACATTGTTGATCCTCCTAGTAACTGGAAATGGACCCACGAACCTGGGACCAAGTTTGTCAGAGGGTTGTTTCAGGGTCAGGTGACGGGTTGATACCCAAACCAAATCTCCTGGTTGGAATTTCCACTCTAACGAGCGTCTCTTGTCAGCCTGACTTTTCTGACTCTGAAATGCTCTCACAAGGTTGTCTTTTATGGTCCTCCACATGACCCTAAATGTCCTCTGCCAGGCCACCAAGGCTGGGAACGGACTGGACGCAACCGGCAACGGGGAAAACTTAGGTAACTTCCCGGTCACTATCTGGATTGGACAGAACCCCGAGGAAGAACTCTTTAAGTTATTGTGCGCAAATTCTGCGTAAGGTAAGAATTTAACCCAATCATTCTGCGCTTCAGCCACGTAACATCGTAAGAATTGCTCTAAAGATTGGTTGACCCTCTCAGTTTGGCCATTAGTCTGTGGGTGGTAACCCGACGAAAATGACAGTCCCATGCCCATTTGGTGACAGAATGCCCTCCAAAATTTTGAGACAAACTGGACTCCCCGATCGGAAACTATGTCCTCCGGAATGCCATGCAACCGGAAAATATGAGTGATGAACAGGTCGGCCAATTCCTGGGCCGAGGGGAGTCCTTTCAAGGGCACGAAATGGGCCATTTTACTAAAGCGGTCGACTACCACCCAGATGACCGACATGCCTCCGACCTCGGAAGCTCCCCCACAAAATCCATGGACAAGTGGGTCCATGGCTCACTCGGGGTGGGCAAAGGCTGTAGGGTACCAACAGATGCCAGCCGGGAGGGCTTGCTTTTTGCGCACACCGCACATTCCCTGACAAACTCCTTGCAGTCGGCTGCCAGAGAGGGCCACCACGCACACCTTGCCACGAGATCTTGCGTCCTAGACGCCCCAGGATGTCCCGCATTCTTGTGTGAGTGAACAAACTCCAAGATCTGGAGCCGAAAGGGCAGCGGGATAAACAAAACCCCCTCAGGTTTTCCTTCTGGGACATCCTGCTGGAAAGGACCCAAAGTTTCCTTCCAGTTCTCCCAAGTCTCGGTAGCGGCTAGCACCAACTTCCGTGGAACAATGGTCTCAGGAACAGAGGGCTGTGCTGTTTCTGGTTCAAAACACCTAGAGAGTGCATCTGCCTTGGTATTCTTACTACCAGGAGTGTATGTAATCAAGAATGTGAACCTCGAAAAAAATAACGACCATCGAGCCTGTCGGGGGCTTAATCTTTTAGCCCCCTCGATGTACTTGAGATTCTTGTGGTCGGTATAAACCATGATCGTGTGCTCCGCTCCTTCCAGCCAATGACGCCACTCTTCGAAGGCTAATTTGATGGCAAGGAGCTCCCTATTGCCTATATCATAGTTTTTCTCTGCCGGAGAGAACCTTCGGGAGAAATAGGCACACGGGTGTAATCTCCCCTGAAGACCTGAACGTTGAGACAGCACAGCCCCCACTCCAACTTCTGAGGCGTCTACCTCAACTATAAATGGAAAAGAAGTGTTCACATGCCTCAATATGGGTGCCGAACAGAACAATCTTTTTAGAGTGGTGAATGCCTGTACGGCCTCGGGAGACCAGTGAGTGGTGTCTGCCCCCTTCTTTGTAAGACTAGTGAGGGGTGCAACTACTGTAGAGTACCCCTTAATAAACCTTCTATAGTAGTTTGCAAACCCCAAGAAGCGTTGTAAGGACTTTAACCCCACCGGCTGCGGCCACTCCAAGACCGCGGAGACCTTAGCAGGGTCCATAGACAGGCCCGAGGTAGAGATTATATATCCCAGGAAAGCTACCGACGTGACCTCGAAAATGCATTTTTCCAACTTAGCATATAATAAATTCTGCCTCAGCTTGTTCAATACCCATCTGACATGAGTTCTGTGATCAGAAAGATTGTTAGAAAATATAAGAATGTCGTCGAGGTAAACCAAAACGAACTTCCCCAACACCTCTCTAAAGAACTCATTAATAAGTTCCTGAAAAACGGCCGGGGCATTACATAACCCAAAGGGCATCACCAGGTACTCGTAATGCCCGTCCGGAGTATTGAAGGCCGTTTTCCATTCGTCACCTTTTCTGATCCGCACAAGATTGTATGCCCCCCTTAAATCCATTTTCGAGAATATCCTAGCCTCCGTGACCTGTGTGAAAAGGTCATCTATTAAGGGCAACGGGTAGCGATTCTTCACTGTGATCTTATTAAGCCCCCGGTAGTCGATACATGGCCGTAAGCCCCCATCTTTTTTCTTAACAAAAAAGAACCCTGCCCCGGCGGGTGACCGAGATGGCCGAATGAAGCCCTTGGCTAGGTTCTCACAAATATATTCTCCCATGGCCACTTTCTCGGGTCCCGACAAATTATACAGATGGCCCCGGGGAGGTACACAACCTGAACGGAGATCGATGGGACAGTCGAATGGCCGATGTGGGGGCAGTTTGTCAGCTGCCTTGGGACAAAATACGTCGGCATATTCAGAGTACTGATCTGGCACACCTCCCACCTGAACTTTGGTTTGCCCCAATGTCAATTTTCCCAAACACTGTTGGAAACAATGCGGTGACCAGGAGGTTAACTGCCCCGTGGCCCAGTCTATTTGCGGCGAATGGGTTTGCAACCACGGCATGCCTAGGATAATGGTGGAGGTGGACATGTGTAACACAAAAAAACGTAATAGTTCCCCATGCAGTACCCCTATGGTGACTTTCACCTCCGGAGTCTGTGACAGTGGGCGCTCCCGTTGCAGCGGGGAATCGTCCACTGCCGTGACCTGAATGGGGGGATTCACTGGAATGAGGGGAATACCCAACTCCTGAGCAAATGCAAAATTCATAAAATTAGCCGCTGAGCCGGAATCAATAAATGCTTCAGTGGCTACTGACTTATTCTCCCATGTAATCGTACAGGGGAGAAGCAGTTTTTTCTCCTTAAGGGGTGAAAATTGTGTGCCTAGGGTGTCACCCCCCACTACTCCTAGGCAGACCCGTTTCCCGACCTGTTAGGACAGTTTCGCACCCTATGCCCTGCCTCTGCACAGTATAGGCACAGTTGTTCCGTCATTCTCCTCCTCCGCTCCACCTGGGTCAGTTTTGATCGACCAATTTGCATTGGCTCTGGTGGAGGCAAGGCCGGAGAGGTCGAGACAGGCGGAGTTATTGTTACTGGCGATGCAACAGCCGGTACAGTATACGAGGTCACCCTGACCCGGTGACTACTCCTAGCCTGCCTCTGATGACGTAGCCTGCGATCTACTCGAATGGCCGATGATATGGCCTCGTCAACTGTCTTGGGCTCGGGCACAGTCAACATTAGGTCGGAAACCTCTTCCGACTACCCAGACAGGAAGTAGTCCATGAGGGCAAAATTATCAAATCTCGAGGTGACCGACCACCTACGGAACTCTGCCGCATAATCCTCGACCGACCCTCTGCCTTGCCGTAAGAGTTTGAGCTTCCGCTCTGAGGATGCAGCAAGGTCAGGGTCGTCGTAGATTATGGCCATGGCCTTAAAGAATTCCTCCACTGAGGTCAAGGCAGTATCGGTAGCGGGAAGGTTGTATGCCCACGACTGGGAGTCTCCAGTCAACAAAGTTTTAATGAAAATGACCCGTTGGGTCTCAGTCCCCGAGGATCGGGGCCTTAACTCAAAATATGACAACACTCTACTCCTGAAATTCCGGAAGTCAGACTTGTGGACGGAAAACTTATCAGGGACAGGCATACGGATATCATCACTAGGAGGGGATCGCACTGAATCAACTGATGTCTGGAGGGTTCTCACAGAGCCTGATAAGGCATCAATTAAGGCTTTGTGCTGGCCTAGTGCTTGATGAATGCTATCCACCGAAGTGGCAAGCACAGTCAGAGGATCAGTGCGTTCCATCAGTATTTTTTGGTCTGGCGTTCTGTAACGATCGGTGAAGCACAGAGAGATCTGATTACCGGTGACCTGCAGCGTCACGGGAAATACAGACGTATACCAGATTATATGTGATCTGCAGTATCACCGATAATCCAATATACTAGCTAACCTCTGTTCACCTGAGTAGAGTGTAGTGTTTGGTGTAACTGTAACACTAAGAGGCCTAGGCCTCAGTGCAGCAAGGAGAACTGCACGGATTCCTTCCGCAGACCTGAGCTCTCCAAGACGGGAGGAGCCAGATTGACAGTAGGAAGGAAAGTCCAAGAGTGACACTCAGGAAAAAGTATCACTAACAGGACTGGGAACCGCCTCCAATCGTGAGGTCGGTTCTCGAGGTCGGACAAGCCAGATCGTAACACACGGACAGATAAAGTACAAATACAGTAGGCAAAGGCGGAGTCAAAGTACAGGCAGGGTTCGGCAACGGGGTATCAGATATATCGGGGTACAGAATCAGGAGGCAAAAACAGAGTCTAGGAACGAGCCGAGGTTCGGCAACAGAGTATCAGAAATATCGAGGTACAAGGTCAGAGTTCAGGAGGATAGTCGAGGCAGGCAAAAGTCATAACAGGTAATCACAATCAAACTAGTACTTTAGCTATCAATATCTAGCTAAGTGTAGGATTACAGCTCCAGCTGGTCCCGGCACACTTAAGGATCTGACTACGGATCTGGGTGCTCCCACATATGTGATCGCAACGCCAGACCCCAGATGAATGAACAGCCAGCAGTATATGTACCATGTGTGTGCCCCAGCACCTCCCTGATTGCTGGACCAATGGAGAGTGGAGTTAGAGTCAGCTGATCTGCCTGGTCAGCTGACTTGCTCCTATGTGTAATAAATCCTGTCTGAGTGCGCGCGCGCGCGTCACTCTGAAGCTTGAGGGACTACGAGTCCCAGCCAGCACAGCCCCGCTCTGCGGAGTCTCCGCAGCGGGGACCTGCGTGCTAACCGCCGCGTCCAACGCGGCGGTTTCACCACGCTCCATACCCTGATGCACGGAGGCAGCCGCCTCATGATGCGAGGAGGCGGCTGCCTCTCCGTGCGAATGCCTGCTGTGCGCGGAAGGAGCCGCCTGCCGCTGGCTCATGGCGGCGGCTCCTTTGCGCTTTCTCACAATTTCTCTGTGTTTTCCTTCTGTCCTGTGCAAGAGTTCAGGTCCACTGTAAGAGTCGCTGAGTGGATGTCGGCTCAGGGCGGCCGTGTCGATTGTTTCCTGGAAGAACGCTGCGCCTTCGCTCTGCTTCTGATTATAGCTAAATTGTTGTCCACTTGGGTGATTACTGTGTGGAGTCGTCTTGTGGATGATCTTCCTCTTATCCTCTTTTCTTCCGCCTCTCCTAACATAATTCCTCTCTCTGGACATTGCTTCCCTTCTCAGGATTACAGATCTGTACTCCACTCTCCGCTTTCCTTCCCAGGGCAGTTTCTAGGCTACATAGCTCTTGGGGGAGCGTCTAAACATCACTCCTATACTGTTGCAGTGTGGCCATCAGATGCTTCCCAAGTATTAGGTAGCTTCTAGTATAAGTAGCCAGAAGTGCCCCTAGTATTAGGTAGCCAAAGTAGCCTCTAGTATCAGGTACCCGGAGAAGCCTCCAGGATGAGGTAGCCAGAGAAGCCTCCAGTATCAGGTAGTCAAAGTAGCCTCCAGTATGAGGTAAAAACCATAAATAATGTCTGGCGCTTCCCTATAGACAGTCCTCACCACTCAGATAGATGGCAACAGTTTATGGAGCTGTTCCCTTTTTAGGATGTGTCAAGCAGAAGAAATCTAAAAAAATAAATGGAGGGCTCCATAGTGTAAAACCAATATAAGGTTTAATAGGCACAAATAAAAATCTACTTACAAGATGGAAGTAAATTTGACGCATGTGGTACAATTAGTACAATTAGGGGACCCGTCTTCCCTTCCGCAGCGTGGGTACCGCCAAGCTTAGTTGTCTTATGGCAATTGGGATGCTTCGAAACACAAGGAAACCAAGGGATCAGAGCTGTGTGGAGTTTTGGAAAATGATCTCCTTTTCTGGAGTACCAAGCGCTGTGGATCTCCCCAGGACTGGATCTGCAGAAGTCTTCTGTCCTGGCCGGCCTCTGGTGCACGTCTCCCCCGGACGATCTTCCTGTGCGCCAGAGGCCAGCCAGGACAGAAGACTTCTGCAGATCCTGTAACGATTGGTGTCAGCACACAGAGAGAATCTGATTATTGGTGATTTGCAGTATCACCAAGAATGCAGATATATACCTGATTATGGATGATCTGCAGAATCACCAATAATACAGATATAGTGCTAACCTCTGGACACCTCTAGATATATATATGGTGAGTGTTTGGTGTAACAGTATAACTTTGAGCAACCCACCTGATGAACAGGTGACCCTAAGCAGTACAGAAGATACTACTATGGAGGGTACAGAAACCTTCCAGCAGCCTGAGACTCTCCAAGGGGTGGAGTCAGGCTGAAGGTAGGAAGGACCAGAGAGTGAGTGACACCTGAAAGTGGATGTTACTGACTGATCTTGGAGACTATCTCTTAAGTGGAGAGAGATAGCTCTTGAGGTCGGGCAAGCCAGGTCGGCAACACACAGACAGACAAAGTACAAAGACAGAAGGCTGATTTGGTATCCTAGGCAGGCAGGGTTTGGCAACGGAATATCAGATATGCGTGGTACCGAATCAGAAAGCAGAGGGATAGTCAGGAAAGCAACAGGTCATAACAAATAACAAACAATGCCTAGTCTTGGGTGTGAGGTCCGTAGTCTCTACACCCTGGAACTAGTCTGATGTATAACAGAATAATGACAATACAAGTTCCCTAGTCTTGGGTGTGAGGTCCGTGGTCTCTACACCCTGGAACTAGTCTGAAGTATAACAGAATAATAACACAAGTAATATGGCTCAGTGTGAATTCCCAGGTCCTCCTGGTTCAAACACACTGTTGGATCTGACTGAGGTCTGAGTGCTTCCACGTAGTGATCGCAACGGCAGACAACCTGAGAGTGGCCAGCAGTAACCATATATAGAGCAGTGCTTTCTGGCGCCACACTAAAGTGATGAACCAATGGTTACCAGCTCTGAGGTCAGCTGACCAGCCTGGTCAGCTGATCCCCCCCCCCCCCCTTGACCATCATAAAAGTTCTGCCTTTCAGCGCGTGCGTATTCCTAAACCTGTGTGAACTAACAGGCTCAGCCACACCAGCTGCATGCTGCTGCGTGCAAACCGCTGCACTGGACGCGGAACTAGCCGCCCCGCTGTCAGTACATGCGGCAGCTTTTCCACGTTCTGCCATGTCACTAGATGCACGCTTCCGCGTGCAGACCGCCGCGTTGGACGCGGAATCAGCCACCTTGCTGTCAATACACGCAACGGCTTTTCCGCCTTCTCTCACACATCCACAGCGCATGGTACTCCAGAAAAGGAGATAATTTTCCAAAACTCCACACAGCTCTGATCCCTTGGTTTCCATGTGTTTCGAAGCATCCCAATTGTCATAAGACAACTAAGCTTGGCGGTACTCACGCTGCGGAAGGGAAGACGGGTCCCCGGATTGTACTAATTGTACCACATGCGTCAAATTTACTTCCATTTAGTAAGTAGATTTTTATTTGCTCCTATTAAACTTTATATTGGTTTTACACTATGGAGCGCTCCACTTATTTTTTTTAGATTTCTTCTCCAGGATGAGGTAGCCAAAGTAGCCTCCAGTATTATGTAGCCATAGGAGGCCCTGGTATCAGGTAGCCAGGGAGCTCCTTCCATCATGCAGAGTGGCAGGAAGAGTGGAGAGGTGAAGCGACACACCTCTTCAGGCTCCAGCTACACATCCAAGAGTCAATATTTGCAGTGTTGGCCTTTCTTGACTTCTGCAATTTGCCCTGGCCATGCTGTCAATCAACCATTGCACAGAATCCTGACTGATGGCAACCCATTCTTTCAGAATCAATTCTTGGAGTTTTTCAGAAGAATTTGACGGTTTTTGTTTGTCCACCTTGAGGATTGACCACTGCTGTCAGAGGATGTTTTGGTTGGTTATGTTTGGTTATTTAATTTATGGCTGTGTTCTTTTACGCAAAATTGTATCTAAATATAGAGAAGAACAACTAAAAAAACCAAAAAAAAAAACCGAATTAATAGTCATATATACATTTGCACAATCTTCTGTATGGGAGACCAATTTTAAACTTTATTTATGATGTTGTTGCTCAATTGTTTTCTTATGCAAAATTGTAAGTGAGCCCATTCCCTTGGACAAGAAGCAGTCCCACACATGAATTGTTAGTGAGCCCACTCCCTTGGATGAGAAGCAGTCCCACACATGAATTGTGAGTGAGCCCACTCCTTTGGACAAGAAGCAGCCCCACACATGAATTGTGAGTGAGCCCACTCCCTTGGATTAGAAGCAGCTCCACACATGAATTGTTAGTGAGCCCGCTCCCTTGGATGAGAAGCAGCCCCACATATGAATTGTGAGTGAGCCCGCTCCCTTGGATGAGAAGCAGCCCCACACATGAAGTGTGAGTGAGCCCACTCCCTTGGATGAGAAGCAGCCCCACACATGAATTGTTAGTGAGCCCACTCCCTTGGATGAGAAGCAGTCCCACACATGAATTGTGAGTGAGCCCACTCCCTTGGATGAGAAGCAGACCCACACATGAATTGTAAGTGAGCCCGCTCCCTTGGATTAGAAGCAGCTCCACACATGAATTGTGAGTGAGTGAGCTCCCTTGGAAGTGAAGCAGCCCCACACATGAATTGTGAGTGAGCCCACTCCCTTGGATGAGAAGCAACCCCACTCATGAATGGCCTCAGGATGGTTTACTGTTGGCATGAGACAAGACTGATGGTAGTGCTCTTCTACAGACAATTCATTTGCTAGATACCCAAAACCTTGGGAAATGGGGCTTCATCAGGGGAAATGATTTTACCTCCATCCTCAGCAGTCCAATCCCTGTGCTTTTTGCAGAAGATCAGCCTGTCCCTGATCAATGTCTTGGAGAGAAGTGGCTTCTTTGCTGCCCTCCGTGACACCAGGCCAGCCTCCAAAAGCCTTTGCCATTCTGTGCAGACACACTCATGCCTGTCTGCAGCTATTACTGACCACCGAGCTCTACACTGGTGGCACCCCGATCCCGCAGCTGAACCATCTTTCGGAGGTGGTCCTGGCACTTGCTGGGCTTTCTTGGTTGCTCTGAAGCTATCTTCACAACAAGTGAACTTCCCTCCTTGAAGTTCTTGATGATCTGATAAATGCTTGATTTAGGTGCAATCTTATGGTAGCCATACATCTAGCGATGATGGGCAGATTCGACCAAAAGACAAATCTCTTTCTAATCGAATCTGATTAGAGAGAGAACTGTCTGTTGCCCATACACCACAGGCCAATTTCCAATCAATTTCCCGCTGTAATCGATCTGAAATCAACCCTGTGACTCCGTATCTTCCGCTTCGCTGGCCCGACGCTGTCCCCTCTAATATTTAAAGGGCAACTGAAGTGATAGAGAGGGGGAAGCTGCCATATTGATTTACTTTTAAGCAATACCAGTTGACTGGCTGTCCTACTGATCTTCTGCCTCTAATACTTTTAGCCATAGCCCCTGAACAAGCATGCAGCAGATCAGGTGTTTATGACATTATTGTCAGATCTGGAGAGATTATCTGCTTGCTTGTTTTTGGTGTGATTCAGACACTATTGTAGCCAAATAGATCAGCAGGGCTGCCAGGCGACTGGTATTGTTTAAAAGTAGATAAATATTGCAGACTCCATATCCCTCTCACATCAGTTCTCCTTATTGTGCCCCCCGGTGTCCAGTGCTCGCCCACCGTGGTTGCCTATTAGGGGCGTATGTGTGACATCACTCTCGCGCCCACATTACTCGGCAACTACATGGGGCTCGTTTATGGACAGCGAAGGGAGCCAAGCGACGTCCGTGGACAGGTAATGTATAGAGAGCACATTAAACATTAGGAGGGACAGTTTCTAGAGTTTCATCACCTTCGTCACTCATCCCGATATCGCTCGCTGCTACCGCTGCACACCCGATCAACCAAGTCGGCGCAACATCTTGCAGCATGTCCGAGATGATTAATGTCAACAATTTCGTCCAAAATTGGTTGCAATGTTGTTCAGGCATGCACCGTTTTTTATCCAATTCCGATTATAATAATCAAATTGGATGTTCGATCGGCCACTGTCTGATGTATTGCTGTGGCTACATTTAGTAGCAACAATATTTCCTGTGAAGCCCTTTTTATGCTGTGCAATGATGACTGCATGTGTATGATTATATATATATATATATATATATATATATATATATATATATATATATATATATATATATATATATATGTATGTATATAAATATATATATATATATATATATATATATGTATATATTTTTTTTATTTTTTTTACCTAGTTTCGTTATATGCTGTAACATGCAGCAAACGTTAACACTTGGTTTTTCCCAGAATCCGCACAGGAGGCGGGAGGTTAGTAGTCGTGGCAACAGCCAGGCTTTCTCTAATGGTTTCCTGGGATGAGGTTCCTCGCTGTGATTACATAGAAGCGGGTTTGATTCTCTCACCAGGCGCTTCCCGCCTCCCCCTCCCTCCTGCGTCGCTTTATTCCAGTCTATCGGCCGTCTCTCTGAATATTGATCCCGTGCTGCTGCCAGCGGCTGCGCTCACTGAGTTTCGAGGCTCGATGAGCGGGGGGGTGGGGGTCCGTCCGGGATGTGTACTATATCTTTGTGCCGTCGTCGCCTCACTTACTGTATACCTCACCACAGTCATTTTACCTGCACATTTATATCAATGGTGACCTATACTGATAGAGACAGTTGACCTCCTTCTAAAAAAAGTGCTTTTTGGCTGTTGTGTCGATACTCTCAGAGTTCAGCACATTTGATCATTAACTACAACCATAAAACTCTTGCCTGGTAGAGAACAGCTTCTGAGTGCAGGGGATAGATTCAAAAAGTTCAATAATTCATAGATTGTGGATGTAGAACACTAACAGGCCGTGTCATTCAGCTGGTTGTCCACTGGCTACGTGCTTGTTCCAGGTGTGATTCCACAGGCTGCATGCTTATTCCAAGATTGAAGCTGTCGGTTGCACACTTTTCCAGGTGTGGCTCCTCTGGCTGCATACTTGTTCCACGATTGACTCTATTGACTGCATGCTTGTTCCAGGTCTGACTCCACTAACTGCATGCTTGTTCCAGGTGTGACCCCCCCTTCCCTGGCTGCATGCTTGTTGCAGTTGGGACTTCTCCGGTTGCATGCTTGTTCCAGGTGTAACGCCGCTGGCTGCATGCTTGTTCCAGGTGTGACTCCACAGGCTGTATGCTTGTTCCAGGTGTGACTCCGCTGGCTGCATGCTTGTTCCAGGTGTGTCTCCACTGGCTGCATGCTTGCTCCAGGTTTGACTTTGGTAGCTGCATTCTTATTCCAGGTGTGTCTCCAATGGCTGCATGCTTGTTCCAGGTGTGACCCCCCCTTCCCTGGCTGCATGCTTGTTGCAGTTGGGACTTCTCCGGTTGCATGCTTGTTCCAGGTGTAACGCCGCTGGTTGCATGCTTGTTCCAGGTGTGACTCCACAGGCTGTATGCTTGTTCCAGGTGTGACTCCGCTGGCTGCATGCTTGTTCCAGGTGTGTCTCCACTGGCTGCATGCTTGCTCCAGGTTTGACTTTGGTAGCTGCATTCTTATTCCAGGTGTGTCTCCAATGGCTGCATGCTTGTTCCAGGTGTGATGGTGTGATTTACAGTTTATGAAGGAAAAAACATATATATATATATATATATATATATATATATATATATATATATATATATATATATATATAGTCTTCATTACCTTATCTTCTGTAGCAGTCTCAACTAGTCTGAACTAACAGTGCGCAGACTGCATGTAATGTGGGAGTCTCACCGCTGCCCCCTGGGGGAGGATACAGGAAAGTGTTTATTACCTGGACTGCCACGGCAGCTCTCATGAGACAATTTCTGTTGTGGAAGTGGATTCCCCTGTCCCTACTTACACCTCTGCTGTCTCTCTTATGTAAAGACTCGTATAATGTAATATACTTATATATCCAACCCATCAATTCTTTTGCTGCTTATTTTTAAAAGTTAATAGAAATGAAAGGTGTGAAAACTGAGATTGTGTCTCTGGCTGGGGAATTCTTGGCCCCCGAGGAAGCAGCGAGTGTCTGTGATATTCATACGGCCAGTTCTGCAGCCTCCACATTCCACTTGGACAGCAGAAGATTTGGGTTGTTCTTCCAGCTGTACATGAGTGGTGTTGATACACTTTCCTTATTCCAACGCCTAGCTTGAGTTTTATCTCCATTCTTTTGGTGGATTACGTTTTTCACTTGTATTTTGATGTAGTTTATCCTACCTAATAAAACCTAACTGTCCCTGCGCACACTCCTGTCCCTGGGTCCGTGCTTTTAGCTACTGTGCATTTGCGCAGCACGGACAGCCGTTGGGACAGAAGGACGGGGCCAGTTAGCCAGGCGAGCGGATGGGTGTGCGGCGAGGGCGTACGCGGCGGGCGGGTGCACGTGCATGCGCAGTGGCGTGACGGCGGTGACAGACAGACCTAGGGCTCGTTTTTAAATGGGCTTAGGCCTACTAGTGTTTTTATATTGGACTGAGAAGTGATGGCAAAAATACATCATCAACTTTGGTTTTTATACAGAAAGGCATACAAAAAAAAGCAATAAAACGCTATACCTCTGCGTCACCATTGACATTATGTGCGTTTTAAATGCGTTTTGGAAAAATATGCAGCAAGTTCTGTGTTTCAAAAATCCACATTGCAGAGCGCGAACAAATGCGTTTTTTCACGTGTCCCATTGACTTACATTATGCGCGTTAACGCTAGCGTTTTTGCTTAGTGTTCCTACCCGAACAAAGATCCGGAAAACTGAGCAGGGAGGATCAATTCCCTGCAGGCTCTGACAGTGGTTGCAACTGGTTGCACCCTAACGCCGTGAGTATAATCTAAAAACACCTACATTATGTTCCAAACAAACTATAACATCACACCATTGGGTTCCTGGTCTCTCTTATTTTCTAGATAATGCTGGTGTTCCTGTTGATACCGTAACTATCATCTATCTTACTCAACTGACATCAATGCTTGCGTCAGGTTTAGAGTCCGCTGACTATGCAGTGCAATGTAAACAATGTATAACATGGGCTATAGTGCATGAAGCACACATTTTAAAAAAGAAACTCTAACCAAGGAACGAACTTCATCCCAATCAGTAGCTGATACCCCCTTTTCCATAAGAAATCTATTCCTTTTCTAGATTAGATCATCAGGGGGAGGTCCGTATGGCTGATATTGTGGTGAAACCCCTCCCACTGTGTGATGTCAGGACCATGGTCCTGACAGTTTCCTGTCTGTGAACCTTGTTGCATTGTGGGAAACAACAAAACAGAACAAAATATAACCTTTTAGCCAATCACAATGTTAGTGGATCTAGTTATATATAATGGCAGTTGGTGCTGACTAGTTTTTTTCCTTGTCTGCCAGCAGTAAAGATGATGACCTGCAGGCTGATTGTGAACAACTTACACAAATTACATGGCAAATATCAACCATTTCATGATCTCTGTTCTATTTTTTTTACTTCTCCCTTTGCAATCTATTGATTTATTGTTTTCTCCTTTTTTTGTTAACGTTCCTCTTTAAGCCTCAGTATTAACCATCTACCGTCTTCTTAGACTGTTTCTTTGACTTTCTGACTCAGCCCCTTTAAGCGCATTTGACTAGGAATAAGAAACAGAAATTTTCTGCGAGTGTCATTAAATTACGGGTTACGTGTCGGTCCCCGGCGGGGGGCAGGACTTTATTACAGAGAAATGACAGGCAGGATGTGGAGAATTTGCATGTAATATATAATCTAATGAAAGTATCGAGTCTCTTGTGACAAGACCTGGGATGACAATAATGGCCTCCACTTACTCTCCTATTACAATTATCATCATTGTTCACTCTCGGCATATTGTAGGTATCAGGCAGGTGGAAGTGAGATGGATATGATAGGAGATCCGAGATATTATCCGGTCTGGAAGAAATGATACTGCCAGGCCTATTTCAGAAGGTTGTGTAGAATTCATGTAGGCTGAGATAGCAGCCCTAGAGAGGACAAAGACGGTGTATGACCAGCGTAGGAGGACCCGAGCGGAAAACCGAGGCTGGATTGTGAGGCTGTAAACAGTGGTGTAACTTTAATTCATCGGGCCCCCATTGCACACACTCCTTCCCTTGCCTCCTCTTGGTGCCCTTCATGGACTTGGTTCCATCTCACAAGGTTCATGAAACAAGTGTGGCCATCATTGTCTTCACACCCATAACAAGTGTAGCCACACAAACTACAGATCTGTAGTATATTCCCCTGTATCAGAGGAAGGGAGGATTAATCGTTGCTGCTCCCCAAGCTCTGCCCCCTCTAGTTACACCCCTGCTGTAAAGGGTCTTACTGTATGTCTCTTTATACATATGCTCCATGGAGCCGAAGGACCTCCTGTATTACAGAGGAACTCTTATCTCATCTCCTAGTACTGTAAGAAGGCAGAAGGCCACTTATTTTGTAGAACATCTCTTATCTCACTGCATGGTGCTGTAGGAAGCTGGGTGACCATCGTGTTATAGAGGGGCTCGTATTTCACTTCTTGATACTCTAGAGAGTAAGGAGACCTCTTCTTTTACAGAGCAACTACCCCGTACTGCAGGGCTGTCAAACGCAAATAAAAGCTAGGCCGAAAATGAACACTGGGACCAAGTCACGGGTCAACTTCAATGTCTAATGGCCGCCTCCCTCCTTTATAAAGTTCCCAGGCATCTAATGGAAGCCCTCCCCTATACAGTTCCCTGGTATCTAGTTGTCCCCCTACCTCACCTATACAGTTCCCTGGTGTCTAGTTTTCCTCCTCCCTCCTCCATACAGTTCCCTAGTGTCCAGTGACCCGCACCCCTCCTTCTCCTATACAGTTCACTGGTGTCTAGTGCTTTCCCCCTCCTTCCCCCATATGGCTACTATGAGGATCTAGGGTTTCAACTCCAATATAGCTTCTCTAGTTGTCTAGAGTGGGCCAAACATAATGCAAAGTGGGGAAATCACTTGAGGGCCACATTTTATGGCTCTGTAGGCCAGATTTGGCCCATGGGCCAGAGTTTGACATTTATGCCCTACTGCTTATGAAAGCTTGGAGGCCTCTTGTATTGTGGAGATGTTCTAGCCCACCCTCTGGTGCTCTTGGAAGCTTTGGGGCCTTTTGTATTGTAGAGATTACATATCCCACCCTGTGGTCCTCTGTGGTTCTCTTGGAGGTCTCTAGTATTTTAGCAGTGTTCTACCCCACCGAGTTGTGCTCTAGGAAGTTTTGAAGCCTTTTGTATTGTAGAGATTACATATCCCACCCTGTGGTCCTCTATAAGGATTGTGGTCCTCTTTAAGGATTAGAAATGTTCTACCCGCCCCTGTGGTGCTCCAGGGAGCATTGAGGTCCTTAGTATTGCAGAGATGTTCTACCCCACCATGTGCTGCCCTAGAAAGCTCAGAGGCCGCTTGTATTGAAATGGTTACAT
This sequence comes from Hyperolius riggenbachi, assembly GCF_040937935.1. Taxonomy (NCBI): domain Eukaryota; kingdom Metazoa; phylum Chordata; class Amphibia; order Anura; family Hyperoliidae; genus Hyperolius; species Hyperolius riggenbachi. The sequence continues at coordinate 21,865,724 of NC_090653.1, read as the reverse complement.
ACCCTACCCTATGGCACTCTTGTGTTATAGAGATGTCGTAGCTCACCCTGTGTTGCTATGGAAGTTTGGAAGCTTCTTGCATTGTAGTGATGTCCTACACCACCATGTGGTGCTCTAGGAAGCTTAGAGGCCTCTTGTATTGTAGAGAGTACATGTCCTACTCAGTGGTCCTGTAGGAAATTTGGAGGCCTCTGGTATTATAGAGATGTCCTTACCCAACCTCTGGTCCTCTAGGCAGCTTGGAGGTCTATTGTCTATTGTATTTTAGCAGTGTTCTACCCTACCGAGTGGTGCTCTAGGAAGTTTTGAAGCTTCTTATATTGTAGAGATTACATACCCCATTCCATGGTCCTCTAGGAAGCTTGGAGGCTTCTGACATTATAGAGATGTCCTTCTCCATCCTGTGGTGCTTCAGGAAGCTTGGGGGATCTTGTATTGCAAACACTGGTCCACATGACAGCCCAGGGGCCCCAGGTCTCTCTCACTCACTGGGGCCCCCAAACCACCATGCGACACCTAGAGGGAAGTGCGGGCAAGCCCTGGACCTCTCACCTCCAGGGAACTCACCCCACCACCTCTAAACTGAATGCCAACTGCAACAAACACAATTGCTAACTTCCAGTCAGAGCAATATCCTGCCTCTATCTGGCCAGCAGACGCTAGTCAGCCAATCAGGTGCACTGTCATACACCCTTTGCCTGCTGTACCATACCTAGCAGGAATTACATAGATTAGCATTCAGGTGGGAGGCTTCGGTTGGACGCAATCGTGAATTGCGTCGTTTACAGGGACGCCCCGTGTAGGCACATCTCCTACACGGTCCCCTCCCTAACCACTCACCTGTCAACTGCATCCTAGAAGCTGCAAAAAATAAATTTAAAATCACAAACACTGGTCCACATGACAGCCCAGGGGCCCCAGGTCTCTCTCACTCACTGGGGCCCCCAAACCACCATGCGACACCTAGAGGGAAGTGCGGGCAAGCCCTGGACCTCTCACCTCCAGGGAACTCACCCCACCACCTCTAAACTGAATGCCAACTGCAACAAACACAATTGCTAACTTCCAGTCAGAGCAACCTTGTATTGCTCAGAAGCTCATCTCTCACCCTCTGCTGCTTTAGGAAATAGGGGGGGGGGGGGGGGGTGGGGCTGTTGTATGACAAGAAAGTGATGACTCTCCCTTCGGTTCTTTAGGAAGTGTGTGTGGGTATGGATGGTTCATCTATTATAGGGTAGTTATATCTCATCTCCTGCTGCTCTAGGAAGTTAGCATATACTTTGTGTCACCGTAGTCATCGTGGCTACCATATTGTAACTGGGAACATGACGCTACAGCTTCCTGCAGGACTATGAAGCTTTTTATGCATCACTTTTTTGTTCCGTTACTGGAAAGGTGAGAAGGTGGTCCCTGGGATGCTAATTTTTCCATTATAATTGTTAGATCTTCGGACACTGTTGACCCTTCCACTATCCCAGATGTGGAATCAAAGTGACCACGGGTGTTCACCTGAGCACCCCGCAAGGGATGATGGACTTTTTGCAGCCTAGTGCCCACCATGTCACAACTGGGATACCCTCAGGAAGTGGTTGAGAGAACAGCGACACCTCGATGTACAGACTTCAGATAGTATCAGAGTCCAAGTACAATCCGGGTCAGGCGCAGGCGGCAGACAAGAGCAAAATCCAGGTACAATCCGAGTCAAGGGCAGGCAGCAAACAAGAGCAGAATCCAGGTACAATCTGAGTCAAGGGCAGGCAGCAAACAAGAGCAGAATCCAGGTACAATCTGAGTCAAGGGCAGGCAGCAAACAAGAGCAGAATCCAGGTACAATCCGAGTCAGAGGCAGGCAGCAGACAAGAGCAGAATCCAAGTACAATCCGAGTCAGAGGCAGGCAGCAGACAAGAGCAGAATCCAGGTACAATCCGAGTCAGAGGCAGGCAGCAGACAAAAGCAGAATCCGGGTACAATCCGAGTCAGAGGCAGGCAGCAGACAAAAGCAGAATCCGGGTACAATCCAAGTCAGAGGCAGGCAGCAGACAAGAGCAGAATCCAGGTACAATCCGAGTCAGGGGCAGGCAGCAGACAAGAGCAGAATCCAGGTACAATCCGAGTCAGGGGCAGGCAGCAGACAAGAGAAGAGTCAGAGGCAAGCCGGGTCAGAACCAGTATCAGCAACAAATAGAAGGCAGGTCAGGAGCACAAGGCTAGAGCAACTCAGCTGTCAGAATGAACAGCACTGATCGTTTGGAAGGGCTGGCCTTTTATAGCCCGCAATGGGGCGAACCCCAGACACATGCGCATGCCTCCAAAAGGAAGCCAAAGCCCTCGCATGCGTACATGACGCATCACGCCATTGCGTACAACCGTGCACAGGCCCCGGCCGAGATCAACAAACTACGGCCAGCCACGCGCGCGCACAGAGAGCGGGGGACGCCATCCACGGAGCCGCGGCCCGTAAGTATAACAATAGCTTAACACAGATTGTATATTTCTCAAGGTTGGACTAGTCAGACACACCTCTTGCCGGTTTGGATTGACCCGATTTCAAGCTGCATACTGTACATGACATTTGCATGCAAGCTGGGATTATTACTTGCATCTCATTGGCTGTGCCTAGTGCTGTGTAGTCATGTGACTATCCTGCAGGAGGATAGGGTGTGATTCAGACAGGTGTCTAATCCAGCCACCGGGTGTCTAGCTCAGATGCAGGTGAGCAGAACAGAAAAGCGTTTGGCAATTTTTCAGTGGCGACTTCCGTCCATCGTTTTTGACCCTCAAAATCCTGGTAGCTACATGCAAATGACATGTATCTCCTAGGTATAAATGTGGCGATTGGAAAAATCGGGATCGGTTGCAACGTTTGTGCAAACGACGGTACTAGCAATGTCCATTCATTTGAATGGATAGCACTAAAGCTGCGAGTGCCACAACTGTCGTTTAGCTCCCATTTCAACCGGCCCCTGTTTAACCATTGTGCATGCATACGTATGTGTATGCCCGCGGTGAGCCGGGCGAAGGTTGAGTGGGATGACTCCCCGCCCTGTGGCCGCTCAAATCCCTGGCGGCAGTAAATACTATTCCCCTTGGAGCTGTAGCAACTCAGAGGGAGGAGTAATTTGGGGTCCAGCAATTGCCCAGAATTACCTCTATACACCCCGCGTAGTATTACAATACTGCACCTAGTTTCGCCCCAACCACCTGCTTCGTCGTGTATGTCTGTATTCATTCATCCAAGAGTCACAAGGCACTCCAAGAATCTATCTGTGGCTGTGTGTTGGCAGCTTGTCCGGCGAATCAGCAGGAACTGTGCTGGTGCCTTAATGATTGATGCATCTGGGACATATCTTCCTTGTTTTTTTTTTCTTAGGCTTTATTGCTATCCTAAAACGTACTGTTACTTTTACGACCTGATGTAATTTTCTGTGTTTTTCGGCGGTGAGCGATATAAATTGCTCATAACTGGCTGTAAACTGACAGAAATGCAAACTAGACGGCGTTCTTAATGTCAGCGGATTCCTACGCGAACGGCCCAATTAAGAGAAGAAGTTAATGGATAATTCTGTTTATCGAGAAATACGCCGCTATTTGTCTCTTACTTACAGCTCAAGCTGCAGCCGCCAAAAACGCTGCGGCGTTAATATAGCTGTAAAGTAAAACATCTCTTCTTTAGATTATTACCCAGATGCGGGGGGCGTGTCCAGACTTTGCGCATCGCGGACGCTTAAAGGCGACCTGAATTCAGAACTTCCTCTCTGCTCTAAAAGATAGGCAACAGCATAATAACCTTTCAAGAAAAACATTTCTTTATTACATCTAATACAAAAACCTGCAATAAACCTGCAGTGTGTCTACTTCCTGCTTTAATGGATGCAGACATACTGTTAACATCCTGTGTTTACAAATTAGCTGCTCTGCCGTGGCAGCCAACTTACACAGCTCAGAGATCAAATTACAGTTGCAATTAGTCACACGAGGGGGAATTGCATTTCTATCTGTTTTCCTTATGTCCTGTGCAATAGTTCAGGTCCACTTTAAAGAGGAACTCCAGTGAAAATAATGTAATAAAAAAGTGCTTAATTTTTACAATAATTATAAATAAATGATTTAGTCAGTGTTTGCCCATTGTAAAATCTTTCCTCTCCCTGATTTACACTCTGACATTTATCACATGGTGACATTTTTACTGCTGGCAGGTGATGTCACTGGAAGGAGATGCCGCTTGCTTTTTTGGCAGTTGGAAACAGCTGTACACAGCTGTTATTTCCCACAATGCAACAAGGATCCCACAGTGTGATGTCAGAATGATAGTCCTGACATCACACTGTGGGAGGGGTCTCCCCACAATATCAGCCATACAGCGCCCCCTGATGATCCGTTTGTGAAAAGGTGAAGATTTCTCATAGGAAAGGGGGTATCAGCTACTGATTGGGATGAAGTTCAATTCTTGGTTACGGTTTCTCTTTAACTCCACAGTTTCAAGCACCAGCCTTGTATTATGATTTCCAAACCTGCTGATCCTCTCCTAACTCAGTCACACACATGTAGGACATCCCGATGGACACAGAGGCCACAAAAGAATCATAAAAAAGCACCCCAAAACCACAGAACCACCGTCACCGCCATGCAAGCCAGAGCCAGCTCTAAAGATAGGGTCGGATCCCGCCCGAGCACGGCCGCTGGACACAGATCCGCCTCCTCTGCCTCAGGAGATCACCTGATCTCTGCTACCTCACAGAGAGACTGATCTCTGGAGTCCCCTTCCTCTCCTCTTACCAAATGGCAATTCACTAAACCTATTACCGCACTGAAACATAAAGTTACCCACTAGTGAGGTAAATTACCGACTTGTGCGGTAAATACCGCAACTATCATTTAGCTCTGCCCTAAATCTGTTTAGCCATTGTGTATGCATACGTATGTGTATGCTGCCAGTGAGCTGGGCAAGGGGTGAGCCGAATGACGCCCCACTCTACGGCCGCTCAAATCCCTGCCGCACCCACACGCACACCTGTCCGCCTGCGCACATGCCCGCCCGGCTCACTGGCCCCGTCCTCCAGTCCCAACTGCTGTCCGGGTCCGTGCTGCCCACATGCGCAGTAGCAAAAAGCACGGACCCGGCTACACAGAGATAGCACACACAGAGACGGGTTTTATTATAGAGGATGCTGGTAATGAACTCCTCTATATTGTGCATTGCATAATGCTAATCCTTAGCAAACTATTTCCTTTCTCTGATTACACCTCTCTGACACAGCAGCTGTTCCCTCCCCTGCTTTCACCTCTCTGACACTGCAGCTGTCCCCACCCCTGCTTATACCTCTCTGACACTGCAGCTATCCCCTCCCCTGCTTACACCTCTCTGACACTGCAGCTATCTCCTCCCCTGCTTACACCTCTCTGACACTGCAGTTGTCCCCTCCCCTGCTTACACCTCTCTGACACTGTGGCTGTCCCCTCCCCTGCTTACACCTTTCTGACACTGCAACTGCCTCCTCTCCTGCTTACACCTCTCTGACACTGCAGCTGTCCCCTCTCCTGCTTACACCTCTCTGATACTGCAGCTGTCCCCTCCCCTGATTACACCTCTCTGACACTGCAGCTGTCCCCTCCTCTGCTTACACCTCTTTGACACTGCGACTCTCCCCTCCCCTGCTTACACCTTTCTGACACTGTGGCTGTCCCCTCCCCTGCTTACACCTCTCTGACACTGCAGCTATCTCCTCCCCTGCTTACACCTCTCTGACACTGCAGCTGTGCCCTCCTCTGCTTACCCCTCTCTGACACTGCAGCTGTCCCCTCCCCTGCTTACAACTCTGTGACACAGCAGCTGTTCCCTCCCCTGCTTCCATCTCTCTGACACTGCAGCTGTTCCCTCCCCTGCTTGCACCTCTCTGACACTGCAGCTGTCCCCTCCCCTGCTTACACCTCTCTGACACAGCAGCTGTTCCCTCCCCTGCTTACACCTCTCTGACAATGCAGCTGTCCCCTCCCCTGCTTACACCTCTCTGACGCTGCAGCTGTTCCCTCCCCTGCTTCCATCTCTCTGACACTGCAGCTGTTCCCTCCCCTGCTTACACCTCTCTGACACTGCAGCTGTCCCCTCCCCTGCTTACACCTCTCTGACACAGCAGCTGTTCCCTCCCCTGCTTACACCTCTCTGACATTGCAGCTGTCCCCTCCCCTGCTTACACCTCTGACGCTGCAGCTGTTCCCTCCCCTGCTTACACCTCTCTGACACTGCAGCTGTCCCCTCCCCTGCTTACACCTCTCTGACACTGCAGCTGTCCCCTCCCCTGCTTACACCTCTCTGACAATGCAGCTGTCCCCTCCCCTGCTTACGCCTCTCTGACACAGCATCTGTTCCCTCCCCTGCTTCCATCTCTCTGACACTGCAGCTGTTCCCTCCCCTGCTTACACCTCTCTGACGCTGCAGCTGTTCCCTCCCCTTCTTACACCACTCTGACACTGCAGCTGTTCTTTCCCCTGCTTACACCTCTCTGACACAGCAGCTGTTCCCTCCCCTGCTTACACCTCTCTGACACTGCAGCTGTTCCCTCCCCTGCTTACACCTCTCTGGCACTGCAGCTGTTCCCTCCCTTGCTTACACCTCTCTGACACTGCAGCTGTTCCCTCTCCTGCTTACACCTCTCTGACAATGCAGCTGTCCCCTCCCCTGCTTACACCTCTCTGACACTGCAGCTGTCCCCTCCCCTGCTTACACCTCTCTGACACTGCAGCTGTCCCCTCCCCTGCTTACACCTCTCTGACGCTGCAGCTGTTCCCTCCCCTGCTTACACCTCTCTGACAATGCAGCTGTCCCCTCCCCTGCTTACACCTCTCTGACGCTGCAGCTGTTCCCTCCCCTGCTTACACCCCTCTGACACTGCAGCTGTCCCCTCCCCTGCTTATACCTCTCTGACACTGCAGCTGTTCCCTCCCCTGCTTACACCTCTCTGACACTGCAGTTGTCCCCTCCCCTGCTTACACCTCTCTGACACTGTGGCTGTCCCCTCCCCTGCTTACACCTCTCTGACGCTGCAACTGCCCCCTCTCCTGCTTACACCTCTCTGACACTGCAGCTGTCCCCTCTCCTGCTTACACCTCTCTGATACTGCAGCTGTCCCCTCCCCTGATTACACCTCTCTGACACTGCAGCTGTCCCCTCCCCTGCTTACACCTCTCAGACACTGTGACTGTCCCCTCCCCTGCTTACACCTTTCTGACACTGTGGCTGTCCCCTCCCCTACTTACACCTCTCTGACACTGCAGCTATCTCATCCCCTGCTTACACCTCTCTGACACTGCAGCTGTCCCCTCCCCTGCTTACACCTCTCTGACACTGCAGCTGTCCCCTCCCCTGCTTCCATCTCTCTGACACTGCAGCTGTTCCCTCCCCTGCTTACACCTCTCTGACGCTGCAGCTGTTCCCTCCCCTTCTTACACCTCTCTGACACTGCAGCTGTCCCCTCCCCTTCTTACACCTCTCTGACACAGCAGCTGTTCCCTCCCTTGCCTCCATCTCTCTGACACTGCAGCTGTTCCCTCCCCTGCTTACACCTCTCTGACACTGCAGCTGTCCCCTCCCCTGCTTACACCTCTCTGACACAGCAGATGTTCCCTCCCCTGCTTACACCTCTCTGACAATGCAGCTGTCCCCTCCCCTGCTTACACCTCTCTGACACAGCAGCTGTTCCCTCCCCTGCTTACACCCCTCTGACACTGCAGCTGTCCCCTCCCCAGCTTACACCTCTCTGACACTGCAGCTGTTCCCTCCCCTGCTTACACCTCTCTGACACAGCAGCTGTTCCCTCCCCTGCTTATACCTCTCTGACACTGCAGCAGTTCCCTCCCCTGCTTACACCTCTCTGACACAGCAGCTGTTCCCTCCCCTGCTTCCATCTATCTGACACTGTAGCTGGTCCCTCCCCTGCTTACACCTCTCTGACACTGCAGCTGTCCCCTCCCCTGCTTACACCTCTCTGACACTGCAGCTGTTCCCTCCCCTGCTTACACGTCTTTGACACTGCAGCTGTCCCCTCCCCTGCTTACACCTCTCTGACACTGCAGCTGGTCCCTCCCCTGCTTACACCTCTCTGACACAGCAGCTGTTCCCTCCCCTGCTTACACCTCTGACACTGCAACTGTCCCCTCCCCTGCTTACACCTCTCTGACACTGCAGCTGTTCCCTCCCCTGCTTACACCTCTCTGACACTGCAGCTGTTCCCTCCCCTGCTTACACGTCTCTGACACTGCAGTTGTCCTGGGTAGGGCTTCACATCAATAGAGTGTTTGGGGCCCCATGTAAAACAAGCACTGAGGCCCCAAGCTCCTTAGTTACACTACAGTGGCCTAGGCTATAAGGAAGATTGCCAACACCCTGAAACTGAGCTGCAGCATGGTGGCCAAGACCATACAGGGGTGTAACAGGACAGGATCCACTTTGTACAGGCCTTGCCTGAGGATGTACAATTTTCTGCCTGCTGTCTATATAGACTAGATGTGCCTGCCATCTAGAGGCAAGGGATGAGCTGATTATGATTGTTATATTACATGTTAATTGTGTTATATTTCTGGCCATCTAACCTGCATGATTTATTGTTCATCCATACAGAATTATGGCCTGGAGACGGAGAACCTGCGAACGCTCTCCCACAAACTGAATGCCTCGGCCAAAAATCTGCAGAATTTCATCACGGGCCGGAGGCGGAGCGGCCACTACGATGGAAGAGCGTCCCGGAGATTGCCCAACGACTTCCTCACCTCTGTGGTGGACCTGATCGGTGCTGCTAAGAACCTGCTGGCCTGGCTGGACAGGTAATATCTCCTGAACACATCACATATGCTGATACACTCTGTGCTGCTGGAGAACTCTGCTCCTTCCTCTAACTCTCCTCTCCTGATATACTCACACGTGCTGCTGGAGGACTCTGCTCCTCCCTCTATCTAACTCTCCTCTCCTGATATACTCTGTGCTGCTGGAGGACTCTGCTCCTTCCTCTAACTCTCCTCTCCTGATATACTCTGTGCTGCTGGAGGACTCTGCTCCTTCCTCTAACTCTCCTCTCCTGATATACTCTGTGCTGCTGGAGGACTCTGCTCCTTCCTCTAACTCTCCTCTCCTGATATACTCTGTGCTGCTGGAGGACTCTGCTCCTTCCTCTAACTCTCCTCTCCTGATATACTCTGTGCTGCTGGAGGACTCTGCTCCTTCCTCTATCTAACTCTTCTCTCCTGATATACTCTGTGCTGCTGGAGGACTCTGCTCCTTCCTCTAACTCTCCTCTCCTGATATACTCTGTGCTGCTGGAGGACTCTGCTCCTTCCTCTAACTCTCCTCTCCTGATATACTCTGTGCTGCTGGAGGACTCTGCTCCCTCCTCTAACTCTCCTCTCCTGATATACTCTGTGCTGCTGGAGGACTCTGCTCCTTCCTCTATCTTACTCTCCTCTCCTGATATACTCTGTGCTGCTGGAGGACTCTGGTCCTTCCTCTAACTCTCCTCTCCTGATATACTCTGTGCTGCTGGATTACTCTAATCCTTCCTCTAACTCTCCTCTCCTGATATACTCTGTGCTGCTGGAGGACTCTGCTCCTTCCTCTAACTTTCTTCTCCTGATACACTCTGTGCTGCTGGAGGACTCTGCTCCTCCCTCTAACTCTCCTCTCCTGATATACTCTGTGCTGCTGGAGGACTCTGCTCCTTCCTCGAACCCTTCTCTCCTGATATACTCTGTACTGCTGGAGGACTCTGCTCCTTCATCTAACTCTCTTCTCCTGATATACTCTGTGCTGTTGGAGGACTCTGCTCCTTCCTGTATCTAGCTCCCAGCTCCTGATATACTCTGTGCTGCTGGAGGACTCTGTTCCTTCCTCTTTTTAACTCTCCTCTCCTGATACACTTTGTGCTGCTGGAGGACTCTGCTCCTTCATCTACCTCTCCTCTCCTGAAATACTCTGTGCTGCTGGAGGACTCTGCTTCTTCCTCTCCTGATACACTTTGTGCTGCTGGAGGACTCTGCTCCTTCATCTACCTCTCTTCTCCTGATATACTCTGTGCTGCTGGAGGACTCTGCTCCTTCCTCTATCTAACTCTCCTCTCCTGATACACTTTGTGCTGCTGGAGGACTCTGCTCCTTCCTCTAACTCTCCTCTCCTGATACACTTTGTGCTGCTGGAGGACTCTGCTCCTTCATCTACCTCTCCTCTCCTGAAATACTCTGTGCTGCTGGAGGACTCTGCTCCTTCCTGTATCCAACTCTCCTCTCCTGATATACTCTGTGCTGCTGGAGGACTCTGCTCCTTCCTGTATCCAACTCTCCTCTCCTGATATACTCTGTGCTGCTGGAGGACTCTGCTCCTTCCTCTAACTCTCCTCTCCTGATATACTCTGTGCTGCTGGAGGACTCTGCTCCTTCCTGTATCCAACTCTCCTCTCCTGATATACTCTGTGCTGCTAGAGGACTCTGCTCCTCCCTCTAACTCTCCTCTCCTGATATACTCTGTGCTGCTGGAGGACTCTGCTCCTTCCTGTATCTACCTCTCCTCCCCTGATATACTCTGTGCTGCTGGAGGACTCTGCTCCTTCCTCTATCTAACTCTCCTCTCCTGATATACTCTGTGCTGCTGGAGGACTCTGCTCCTTCCTCTAACTCTCCTCTCCTGATATACTCTGTGCTGCTGGAGGACTCTGTTCCTTCCTCTATCTAACTCTCCTCTCCTGATACACTCTGTGCTGCTGGAGGACTCTGCTCCTTCCTCTATCTAACTCTCCTCTCCTGATATACTCTGTGCTGCTGGAGGACTCTGCTCCTTCCTCTACCTAACTCTCCTCTCCTGATACACTCTGTGCTGCTGGAGGACTCTGCTCCTTCCTCTAACTCTCCTCTCCTGATATACTCTGTGCTGCTGGAGGACTCTGCTCCTTCCTCTAACTTTCCTCTCCTGATATACTCTGTGCTGCTGGAGGACTCTGCTCCTTCCTCTAACTCTCTTCTCCTAATATACTCTGTGCTGCTGGAGGACTCTGCTCCTTCCTCTATCTAACTCTCCTCTCCTGATATACTCTGTGCTGCTGGAGGACTCTGCTCCTTCCTCTAACTCTCCTCTCCTGATATACTCTGTGCTGCTGGAGGACTCTGCTCCTTCATCTACCTCTCTTCTCCTGATATACTCTGTGCTGCTGGAGGACTCTGCTCCTTCCTCTATCTAACTCTCCTCTCCTGATACACTTTGTGCTGCTGGAGGACTCTGCTCCTTCCTCTAACTCTCCTCTCCTGATACACTCTGTGCTGCTGGAGGACTCTGCTCCTCCCCCTAACTCTGCTCTCCTGATATACTCTGTGCTGCAGGAGGATTCTGCCCCTTCCTCTATCTAACTTTCCTCTCCTGATATACTCTGTGCTGCTGGAGGACTCTGCTCCTTCATCTACCTCTCTTCTCCTGATATACTCTGTGCTGCTGGAGGACTCTGCTCCTTCATCTACCTCTCCTCTTCTGAAATACTCTGTGCTGCTGGAGGACTCTGCTCCTTCCTGTATCCAACTCTCCTCTCCTGATATACTCTGTGCTGCTGGAGGACTCTGCTCCTTCCTGTATCCAACTCTCCTCTCCTGATATACTCTGTGCTGCTGGAGGACTCTGCTCCTTCCTCTAACTCTCCTCTCCTGATATACTCTGTGCTGCTGGAGGACTCTGCTCCTTCCTCTAACTCTCCTCTCCTGATATACTCTGTGCTGCTAGAGGACTCTGCTCCTCCCTCTAACTCTCCTCTCCTGATATACTCTGTGCTGCTGGAGGACTCTGCTCCTTCCTGTATCTACCTCTCCTCCCCTGATATACTCTGTGCTGCTGGAGGACTCTGCTCCTTCCTCTATCTAACTCTCCTCTCCTGATATACTCTGTGCTGCTGGAGGACTCTGCTCCTTCCTCTAACTCTCCTCTCCTGATATACTCTGTGCTGCTGGAGGACTCTGCTCTTTCCTCTATCTAACTCTCCTCTCCTGATACACTCTGTGCTGCTGGAGGACTCTGCTCCTTCCTCTATCTAACTCTCCTCTCCTGCTATACTCTGTGCTGTTGGAGGACTCTGCTCCTCCCTCTAACTCTCCTCTCCTGATATACTCTGTGCTGCTGGAGGACTCTGCTCCTTCCTCTATCTAACTCTCCTCTCCTGATACACTCTGTGCTGCTGGAGGACTCTGCTCCTGCCTCTAACTCTCCTCTCCTGATATACTCTGTGCTGCTGGAGGACTCTGCTCCTTCCTCTAACTTTCCTCTCCTGATATACTCTGTGCTGCTGGAGGACTCTGCTCCTTCCTCTAACTCTCTTCTCCTAATATACTCTGTGCTGCTGGAGGACTCTGCTCCTTCCTCTATCTAACTCTCCTCTCCTGATATACTCTGTGCTGCTGGAGGACTCTGCTCCTTCCTCTAACTCTCCTCTCCTGATATACTCTGTGCTGCTGGAGGACTCTGCTCCTCCCCCTAACTCTGCTCTCCTGATATACTCTGTGCTGCTGGAGGACTCTGCTCCTTCCTCTATCTAACTCTCCTCTCCTGATACACTTTGTGCTGCTGGAGGACTCTGCTCCTTCCTCTAACTCTCCTCTCCTGATACACTCTGTGCTGCTGGAGGACTCTGCTCCTCCCCCTAACTCTGCTCTCCTGGTATACTCTGTGCTGCAGGAGGATTCTGCCCCTTCCTCTATCTAACTTTCCTCTCCTGATATACTCTGTGCTGCTGGAGGACTCTGCTCCTTCATCTACCTCTCTTCTCCTGATATACTCTGTGCTGCTGGAGGACTCTGCTCCTTCCTCTATCTAACTCTCCTCTCCTGATATACTCTGTGCTGCTGGAGGACTCTGCTCCTTCCTCTAACTCTCCTCTCCTGATACACTCTGTGCTGCTGGAGGACTCTGCTCCTCCCCCTAACTCTGCTCTCCTGATATACTCTGTGCTGCTGGAGGACTCTGCTCCTTCCTCTAACTCCCCTCTCCTGATATACTCTGTGCTGCTGGAGGACTCTGCTCCTTCCTCTAACTCTCCTCTCCTGATATACTCTGTGCTGCTGGAGGACTCTGCTCCTTCCTCTGACTCTCCTCGCTTGATATACTCTGTGCTGCTGGAGGACTCTGCTCCTTTCTCTAACTCTCTTCTCCTGATATACTCTGTGCTGCTGGAGGACTCTGCTCCTTCCTCTGACTCTCCTCGCTTGATATACTCTGTGCTGCTGGAGGACTCTGCTCCTTTCTCTAACTCTCCTCTCCTGATATACTCTGTGCTGCTGGAGGACTCTGCTCCTTCCTCTGACTCTCCTCGCTTGATATACTCTGTGCTGCTGGAGGACTCTGCTCCTTTCTCTAACTCTCCTCTCCTGGTATACTCTGTGCTGCTGGAGGACTCTGCTCCTTCCTCTAACTCTCCTCTCCTGATATACTCTGTGCTGCTGGATGACTCTGCTCCTTCCTCTAACTCTCCTCTCCTGATATACTCTGTGCTGCAGGAGGATTCTGCTCCTTCCTCTATCTAACTCTCCTCTCCTGATATACTCTGTGCTGCTGGAGGACTCCGCTCCTTCCTCTAACTCTCCTCTCCTGATATACTCTGTGCTGCTGGAGGACTCTGCTCCTTCCTCTAACTCTCCTCTCCTGATATACTCTGTGCTGCTGGAGGACTCTGCTCCTTCCTCTATCTAACTCTCCTCTCCTGATATAGTCTGTGCTGCTGGATGACTCTGCTCCTTCCTCTAACTCTCCTCTCCTGATATACTCTGTGCTGCTGGAGGACTCTGCTCCTTCCTCTAACTCTCCTCGCCTGATATACTCTGTGCTGCTGGAGGACTCTGCTCCTTCCTCTAACTCTCCTCTCCTGATATACTCTGTGCTGCTGGAGGACTCTGCTCCTTCCTCTAACTCTCCTCTCCTGATATACTCTGTGCTGCTGGATGACTCTGCTCCTTCCTCTAACTCTCCTCTCCTGATATACTCTGTGCTGCTGGAGGACTTTCCTCTCCTGATATACTCTGTGCTGCTGGAGGACTCTGCTCCTTCCTCTATCTAACTCTCCTCTCCTGATATACTCTGTGCTGCTGGAGGACTCTGCTCCTTCCTCTAACTCTCCTCTCCTGATATACTCTGTGCTGCTGGAGGACTCTGCTCCTTCCTCTATCTAACTCTCCTCTCCTGATATACTCTGTGCTGCTGGAGGACTCTGCTCCTTCCTCTAACTCTCCTCTCCTGATATACTCTGTGCTGCTGGAGGACTCTGCTCCTTCCTCTAACTCTCCTCTCCTGATATACTCTGTGCTGCAGGAGGATTCTGCTCCTTCCTCTAACTCTCCTCTCCTGATATACTTTGTGCTGCTGGAGGACTCTGCTACTCCCTCTAACTCTCCTCTCCTGATATACTCTGTGCTGCTGGAGGACTCTGCTCCTTCCTCTAACTCTCCTCTCCTGATATACTCTGTGCTGCTGGAGGACTCTGCTCCTTCCTCTAACTCTCCTCTCCTGATATACTCTGTGCTGCTGGAGGACTCTGCTCCTTCCTCTAACTCTCCTCTCCTGATATACTCTGTGCTGCAGGAGGATTCTGCTCCTTCCTCTAACTCTCCTCTCCTGCTATACTCTGTGCTGCTGGAGGACTCTGCTCCTTCCTCTAACTCTCCTCTCCTGATATACTCTGTGCTGCTGGGGGACTCTGCTCCTTCCTCTGCCTCTCCTCTCCTGATATACTCTGTGCTGCTGGAGGACTCTGCTCCACCCTCTAACTCTCCTGATATACTCTGTGCTGCTGGAGGACACTGCTCCTTCCTCTATCTAACTCTCCTCTCCTGATATACTCTGTGCTGCTGGAGGACACTGCTCCTTCCTCTATCTAACTCTCCTGATATACTCTGTGCTGCTGGAGGACTCTGCTCCTTCCTCTAACTCTCCCCTCCTGATACACTCTGTGCTGCTGGAGGACTCTCTGCTCCTTCCTCTAACCCTCCTCTCCTGATATACTCTGTGCTGCTGGAGGACTCTGCTCCTTCCTCTAACTCTCCTCTCCTGCTATACTCTGTGCTGCTGGGGGACTCTGCTCCTTCCTCTAACTCCCCTCTCCTGATATACTCTGTGCTGCTGGAGGACTCTGCTACTTCCTCTAACTCTCCTCTCCTGATATACTCTGTGCTGCTGGAGGACTCTGCTCCTTCCTCTAACTCTCCTCTCCTGCTATACTCTGTGCTGCTGGAGGACTCTGCTCCTTCCTCTAACTCTCCTCTCCTGATATACTCTGTGCTGCTGGGGGACTCTGCTCCTTCCTCTGCCTCTCCTCTCCTGATATACTCTGTGCTGCTGGAGGACTCTGCTCCTTCCTCTATCTAACTCTCCTCTCCTGATATACTCTGTACTGCTGGAGGACTCTGCTCCTTCCTCTGCCTCTCCTCTCCTGATATACTCTGTGCTGCTGGAGGACTCTGCTCCTTCCTCTAACTCTCCTCTCCTGATATACTCTGTACTGCTGGAGGACTCTGCTCCTTCCTCTATCTCTCCTCTCCTGATATACTCTGTGCTGCTGGAGGACTCTGCTCCTTCCTCTAACTCTCCTCTCCTGATATACTCTGTGCTGCTGGGGGACTCTGCTCCTTCCTCTGCCTCTCCTCTCCTGATATACTCTGTACTGCTGGAGGACTCTGCTCCTTCCTCTATCTCTCCTCTCCTGATATACTCTGTGCTGCTGGAGGACCCCGCTCTTTCCTCCATAGACCATGCCTTAACAAGTGTGGCCCCAGTCTAAAGCATTAAGGGGCCCATTAACAGTACAATTTTTCTTTCAGATTCGATCTTTCAATGCACTTTTTATGATTGAATTGTATAGAAAAAACTGTGCCATTTGTGGTGCAAATCGATATGATACAATTCTTTGGTCGATCGGAAAAGGAAAAATGATCGATCCGAATGTTGGATTTTATGATCGAATTGGAATCTAAAGCCTTCTTAAATTGTTCCGTTAATAAGAACAATCGATAACTGTCTTCCATTTAGTTAGGATTGTTTACATTGCGTCAAAAGATCACATCTAATGAAAAAACTATACGATAATGGTCACCATTAGCTGGCTAAGCTCTGAGCCCCCTGAACGCTTTATAGCAGCGGAGGCAGATCTGGGCCCTGCCGGTCGGATTCCGCTGGCGGTCTGTGACATAAAATGTGCAGCCAACCTTTCATAACCCGCGGTTTCAGTTTGGGAGGCGGTGAATGCGGCTGGTTGTGCTCTGTCTCGCGAGTTACAATGCGGCCCTCACGTCGGCCCCGCCGGATGAATAGAGTGACGTGACTGGGAACGCGGACGGCCGAGCGCACAGCATTCATGTGTCCCGTCCGTGTCATCTCCGCGCAGCTGTGGGCGATCAACGTGACCTGGTTCAGTCCGTTCATATTAGTCTCACGCTGCCAGCCGAAGCGCGGCCTTCAAGAGGACACACAGCGCCGCCGTTGCCAGTGAATTATACCCGCGTATAACGATCCAAAGGAATGCACAACCCCCCTTAATTCATAGGAATTTCCTTAAAGGATTACTATTGAGAAAATTGTAAAACTTGAGGAACTCCAGTGAAAATAATGTAATAAAAAAAGTGCTTAATTTTTACAATAATTATGTATAAATGATTTAGTCAGTGTTGGCCCATTGTAAAAGCTTTTAAATCCCTGATTTACATTCTGACATTTATCACATGGTGACATTTTTACTGTTGGCAGGTGATGTAGCTGCTGCAGGGTTTTTGGCAGTTGGAAACAGCTGTAAACAGCTTTTTCCCACAATGCAACAAGGTTCACAGACAGGAAACTGCCAGGACCATGGTCCTCTCAGAGTTTCTTGTGGGAGGGGTTTCACCACAATATCAGCCATACAGCGCCCCCTGATGGTCTGTTTGTGAAAAGGAATAGATTTCTCATGGGAAAGGGGGCATCAGCTACTGATTGGGATGAAGTTCAATTCCTGGTCACGGTTTCTGCGGTTTTTGAGCTTAGGTGGGCCATTCGTTTTTGTGCTTACCGGTTTTTGAAGTGTTTTTTTCCGAGCGGTTTTGTAATCACTCAGGAAGTGAACTCTTTGACCTGGAAAAGAACAAATACAATGTATTTATTCTTAAAAACGCGAACGCATTTGCTATACAAAGAGATTTTGTTATTTCTCCTATACTTTCCATTGAGACGGAGTCTCCTAAAAAATGGTCCATGCGCCGCTTTACTGAACGAACAGCGCACGACCGTGCTGATATGGTGGGCGATTTTAAAATCACCCACGTGTAAAAAAAAACTGAAACCGCCTACAGTGTGAATGGGCCCTTCCAGAGTAAAATGAGACATAAATTACTTTTCTCCTCTGTTGCTGTCCCTTACAGTAGGGACTAGGAAGTTGACAGAACCGGTTTTGAACTAATCCATCTCTTCATGGGGGATTCTCAGTAAGGCATTTATTCTTAGGAAAGACATTCCCTGAAAAGGATTTATACAGTGATGCTGGCCAGCCTCCGTGCTCACTGCACACTTTTTTTGGTAGTTGGACAGAGCAACTGACATTTGCTAAGTGCTTTTGAAACTAAACAAAACCATTAGAATCCCCCAGGAGGAGATGGGCTTGTCCAAAACCTGTCGGTTCTGTCAGATTTTCACTACCTACTGCAAGGCTACTTTCCCATCAGGACTTTGCGTTTTAGGGGACGTTGTGGTCGCATAACGTGCCCATAACGCAACGCCTGGTGGTGTTGGATGTGGACGTCAGACTGACCCGCGTTGTGCAGCTCACTCTGGCGTCCGTGATGCCGTGATGCGTACTCTTGGACGCAAGCGGCATCATGTGGTCCCGCCAGCCAATCGCCACACAGAGCGGTGCTCCAGGAAGTAAACACTGCACGTCACTGAGTGCAGTGAATATTAATTAGCCATGTGGCTGGCTGAGGAGGAGGAGGGGAGACCTCCTCCTCCAAAACTACTGAGCATGTGCAAACAGTCTAACACGGCTTAGCCGCTTATAACGTACTGCACGCAGCACTTTACTTTGACGTGCTGCGTTACACTGTAACGCAACGTGGGCACTGTGAACAGCCCATTGATTTTTCATTACTGTGCGGTGGGCTGCGTTACAGGCTGCTCTAACGTGCGCCTGTAGCGTCCCACTGTGAAAGCAGCCTAAGTGACAGCAACATAGGAGAAAAGTAATTTACGGCCCATTTTACTCTGAAAGAAACATACTTCATATTTGTATGTGTTTACATGCATTTTAAATTTTAGGATTTTTACGATGTGGTGGGATGAATAGTGATTTTCTTTTTTTATTCCCGCCCCCATTAACTAGACTGTTTCATCTACTGATAGATATAGTAATACAAATAGAAAATAGACAGAAGACCTGAACTCAGAACTTCCTTTCTGTTCTGAAAGATAAGGAACAGCATAATTTCCTTTAGGGCGGAGACACACTATAAACGCTTTTCTGAGTGCTGTCATCAGCGCTTCTAAAAAAACCGCTCCTATTCACTTGCATTAAAATCATCCTAAAATAACCGGTAACGCGAAAAACACGGTTGTGAAAATGTTTCCTTGATCGCTGCGATTTTAGCTCAGTTTTGCCACAATATTAATGCAAGTGAATGGGAGCGTTTTTTTCAAAAGCACTCAGAAAGCGCTGATGACCCGAAAGCGTTTAGAAAAGCACCTATAGTGTGTCTCAGCCCTCACGGCTGCACACACAAAATCGCACATTGTAAAAAAAAAACGCACTCCAAATCTTTGGCAAAAATTGCAAATCGCACAATAGCACTTGCGATTTGTTGTGTGAACTAGGCCTTAAAGAGAAATATTTCTTTGTTACGGCATTTGTAAGCAACTTCATAAGCCTTTTCTGGCAATTATGGTAGCTATTTTAAAAAGTGTAATGGCCCATTCCCACTTAGAGACACTGAAGCGAAAAAAAAATTATGTAATTATGATTTGTATGTGTAGCACAGCTAAGAAATAAAACATTAAGATCAGATACATCAGTGTAATTGTTTCCAGTACAGGAAGAGTTGAGAAACTCCAGTTGTTATCTCTATGCAAACAAGCCATTAAGCTCTCCGACTAAGTTAGTCATGGAGAGGGCTGTTATCTGACTTTTATTATCTCAACTGTAAGTAAACAGTTTTCTTTTCTCTGCCAGAGGAGAGTTTATTACTTCACAGACTGCTCTGAAAGACTCATTTTGAATGCTGAGTGAGGTGTAATCTGCACATATTATAGAATGATGCAATGTTAGAAAAAACACTATATACCTGAAAATAAAAGTATGAGAATATTTTCTTTGCTGCTAATCTTCTAGTAATTATTCATAGTACACAACCAATTCACTATATCATATTTTTTTTTCGCTTCAGTGTCTCTTTAAAATTGCCAAACGCTACCGCTCTAGTGATTTTACCGCGATTAGCACAGTAAAAATCGATTTCAGCGATCACGGTCAGTGCTTTATAAGCACTGTACCGCGATCACTGCCGATTCGCCCAGAAAATGCTGCAGGAAACGCGTTTGCGATTGGCGCTAATCGCAATACGGCCGTGAGAACACTGCCAAAGCACTAGCGATTTAAAAAACGCTAGTGCTGTAGCGATTACCGGGAACCGCCCACTAATCACCTAGTTGTGAATGAGCCCTTAGCTTTTTGTCAGTGATTGTGATTTGCTATTAGCGATTTTATTTCTGATTGGTCGTTTCAGATTTAAAGGGACTCCGAGCAGTGCAGAAACTATGGAAAGATGCACATCATTTTAAAGCTCTCTTTCTCCTCTTTCCAATGATATATAAACCGCCACCTTACGCCTTTTAGTTTTCGCTATTTTCGCGATTGAAATTGCCGCGGCCGCGAATTTGATCGCGAAAATAGAGAA
Organism: Hyperolius riggenbachi; assembly: GCF_040937935.1. NCBI lineage: Eukaryota > Metazoa > Chordata > Amphibia > Anura > Hyperoliidae > Hyperolius > Hyperolius riggenbachi. The sequence continues at coordinate 21,845,815 of NC_090653.1, read as the reverse complement.
AACTAAAAGGCGTAGGGCAACGATTTAGGTGTCGTCAGAAAGAGGAGAAAGAGAGCTTTAAAATGATATCCATCTTTCCATAGTTATATTGTATTACACAGGGCGACTTTTTGTCAGTCAGCAGCTGCATTCAGCAGCATGGAGCTGCTGACACTGGGGAAAGTGTCGTCCTGTGTAATACAATATAACTATGGCTTGATGGATATCATTTTAAAGCTCTCTTTCTCCTCTTTCTGACGACACCTAAATCGTTGCCCTACACCTTTTAGTTTTCTCTATTTTCGCGATCGAAATCGTGGCCGTGGCAATTTCAATCGTGAAAATAGCGAAAACTAAAAGACGTAGGGTGGTGGTTTATATATCATTGGAAAGAGGAGAAAGAGAGCTTTAAAATGATATGCATCTTTCCATAGTTTCTGCACTGCTCGGAGTCCCTTTAACCACTTCAGCCCGAGAGCAATTTTCACATATAGGCGCTGCTCCCATTCATTTGCCAATAACTTTATTACTCCTTATCACAACTAAATGATCTATATATTGTTTTTTTCAGGACAAATTCGGCTTTTAGTGTGTGTTCATTTTGTTTAGTAATCACCTTATTTTCTATGCATTTTAAAGGGAAAATAAGGGAAAAAGATGAAAAAAAACAATCTATTTCTCCATTTACATCCATTATAGCTTTAAATTAAACAGTGTTGACTATAAGTTAAACCCACTAATTTTATTTGCTCATCCATCCTGGTTATCGCAACATTTAGATTAGGTTCCTAGCACAATGTATGGAGAGAATATTGTATTTGGAAATAAAGGTGTCTTTTTTCTGTTTTGTGTTTTTTGCTTTCTCATTGTACACTGTCAATGATTACAAGGCCTTATTTTGAAAAATAATAGTAATATACCCTTATGGCATACATATTTAAAAAGCCAGGTTCCTAAGGTAACAATATATGTTGTTTCTTTCATATTCTGTCACTTTGTTTTCATTTTACAAGTCTTTTATTTTGGTACAGAATATGCAAAAATGTAATTTCTTCTGATTCAGTTTGTGACTAAAAAAAATACAGGAGACATGCGCCTCAACCCTAAAACTCTTTACACTCTATTCTACTACTTATCACGGTTAAAATGATACCACATATGTCTCTTGTAGTGTTGCTAAAACTTTCCCAAGTTTAATCATAATTCTGAAAATGACTTTTTATGTTTGATTGAGTTTGTCCCAACCTATTTTTCATGTGATGTGGTTCACAGGTTTTAGACACACCAAAATGGATTCCACAACTCGTCACGGTTAAAACGATACCACATGTGCCTCATTTAGTAGCAAACTGGTGGTGCAATCTCCACAACAACACTGGACAAATATATTTGTCCAGTTAGGCTTAATTATTATTATTTTTTTTTTACAGTTTGCAGTAACTCAAAATTACACAGAAATCGCCACGTGTAGCGATTCATTAGTGATTTACCAGCACTTCAATACTTTACATTGAAGCACAAACACTCCCAAAACGCTGCATGTGCTGTGATTGCAATTTGCCTAATCGCAATCACTTAAGTGGAATCTGCCATTTACAGAAAAACCTCACGAGTGGGTTCCAGCCCTATTTTGATTGGCCCAATGCCAAGCGGCATACAATTTGCATGCAAACCATGCATTTCCCAGCAGAAATCTTTACCTTTTCTCAGACAGACCATCAGGGGCTCTGTATGGCTGATATTGTGGTGACACCCCTCCCACGGCGTGATGTCATAACCATGCTCCTGATATTTTTCTGCCTGTGAACCTCATTGCATTGTGGGAACTAACAGCTTTTTCCAACTGCCAAGCAAGCAACATCTCTTTCTGTGCACAGAACAATTAGTAACAAACATTCCGTACAGATCGCTTGGCAGAACTGAAGATGTCACCACCAGTGATAAATGCCAGAATGTAAATCAGGGAGGGAAAAGATTTTTACAATGGGCAAAACCTGAATAAATTTATAAATCAATATTGTAAAAAAAAACAAAAAAAAAACAAGCAATTTGATGCATTGTTATTTTCACTACAGGTCCTCTTAAAGTGTAAAATTAAAAATTTTGGGATAGCAAAAATGAGTAATTTTGTTCGTGGCTTCCCAGTACAAGTTCCTCTGTCGTTGGATAATGCATTATTTCCGTCCGTCCAGTCGATGTGCTGTCCGCGTCTCTCCGCTCGGTTCTCTCCTGCCCTATGTATATTTAATAAGCTGAAAACACAGAAACACCATTACTGCTAATTGTAATAAGTCACCTGTCAGCTGCGATTCTTCGTCTCTCTCCTTGCCGTCTTCAGAGGAGCGTGTGCGAGACAGAATAGGCGCAGCCGGGCGCCGGATCCACGCTATGAATTGTTTATGTAAACAGTAATTGGCGGCATTAACACCTGTTTGGAGGATTTTCACATATTTTGCATGTTTTGCCATGCGTGAGATATGCAGATCATCCACGGCGGGCTGCGTTCTACAGCTCGGAAATCGCGCACCGCTGAGCTGACCGCACCGCCGGGGCATTCCAGAAGTCACATAAGCGAGGAGAGCGCAGGCAAAACCAGTTAAAGAGAATCTGTACTGTCCGATTTGTACAATAAAAAACATACCAATCGAGTCTCCTGGATCCCTCTTTACCGTTTCCGCTGCTCCCCGTCGCGATCCTGGCTTTTAATCGCCAGTTTTAGGCAGTGTTCACAAACCAAAAACATGGCCACTAACCAGGAAGTGATGTTTGCGTGTATATTATTTATCTATCATGTTACAGTATACTGCAAGTTTTTATTACATAGAGAATTATCTGCACTCCAGTCTGGGATTCTCACAGGTTCTCAGCATGTGACAGGCAGCTCCCTCCCCCTCAGCCTCACAAACTGCATCAGTCTTGTCTGAAACTGAGAGCAGAGCTTGAGGAGTAAACAAAGCACACAGGCCTGGTGCACACCAAAAACCGCTAGCAGATCCGCAAAATGCTAGCAGATTTTGAAACGCTTTTTCTTATTTTTCTGTAGCTTTTCAACTAGCATTTTGTGGTTTTGGGAAGCGTTTTTGGTGTAGTAGATTTCATATATTGTTACAGTAAAGCTGTTACTCAACATCTTCTGTAACAAAAACGCCTGCAAAACCGCTCTGAACTGCCGTTTTTCAGAGCAGTTTGCGTTTTTCCTATACTTTACATTGGAGGCAGAAACGCCTCCGCAATCCAAAATCTGCAGCAGCCCGGGAGTATGCGTTTCTGCAAAACGCCTCCCGCTCTGGTGTGCACCAGCCCATTGAAATACATTACCCAAGCGTTTCCACATCTGCAAACGGATCGAAAAACGCTGCCGAACCGCTCTGGTGTGCACTAGGCCACAGAGCCTGGAGGGGGCGTGCATAATTTTTCTCCATTACAACAGATTCCTCCCTGGGTCAACAAAGCTTGACAAAGAAAAGAAGATTAGATATACAGAGACAGTGCAACTAGAAAAGGCTGCAGTAAGACAGACCACATTAGAACAGGTATAGGAACTTATAGGATAGAAGACATAAGGCTGAACATTTTGTTACAGAGTCTCTTTAAGGGGCTTTTCTCACAACAGTATCTGTGGGCGAGTTATGTTTTTGCAAATCCTCGTTTGCCGCATATATCTAATGCTAGTGAACGGCATATTTGACATGAGTTGTTGTATGAATTTTCACATCTGAGTTTTTTGTAGAGAAAAAACGGTCGAAATGCATGCTTTTTTTCTTTTGGAACAGACATGCCAATGGAATACAATGCAAATGCAAATGTTTGCATACAAATGCAAAAATGTGCATGTGAATGTGCAGTTAATTACTTACAATTTAAAGTGAACCAGAGGTGAGAGTGATATGGAGGCTGCCATATTTATTTCCTTATTAAACAATACCAGTTGCCTGGCAGCCCTGCTGATCTATTTGGCTGCAGCAGTGTTTGAAGAACACCAGAAACAAGCATGCAGCTAAGCTTGTCAGGAACACCTGACCTGCTGCATGCTTGTTCAGGGTCTATGGCTACGATCTTATGCCTGCTAATTGGCAATGGCACTCGTCCTGCCCTGATCGTAGCGCTCGCTATGCTACTCTGATAAGGCGCGTTAACTTTGATAAGGTGTGATATCTTTGATAAGGTGTGATATTTGAGTTATCACAGTTTAGTGAATCAAGCCCATAGAGTTACAGGGGATGTTCGGTTAGGCTATGTTCACATTATAAGGAAAGGTGGGGGGGGGGGGGGGGGGGGAGGCTGCGCATCCCTAAACACATGCTGCAATTGAATGGTTAATCGCACAGGCATACACCGCCTCTGCCAGACTGAAAAATGCATGCCCTGCATCCAAGACAACTGCTTACATTTATTAAATTAGGAGGTACTTTAGCTTCCAATATGGTTTGCATGCAAAGTATATTATACTAGACACTTGCGCCACGGTGAGGCAAACCTCTGGGCAAGTGACCTAACCTAAATTTAAAACCTCAGGAGCAGCTAAGCAGAAAAAAATGTGTAACTTACATTTTGTTGAACAGCGAGGAGAACGCCAGCGCATACCACTAAGGCTGCATCTGAAATGACCACCAGCTCAGTGTGCAGCACCTAAATAGATTTTCTGCACACTTCGCATTCAATTCAGATGCAAATCAATATGCAAATCTGCTACTACTTATCATGCAAACAGGAAAACTCAGGAGGAGGGGCTGGGAGCAGCTAACCTGACAGTTACAAAGTTAAAGGGGCACTATGGCGAAAATTGTAAAATTTAAAATATGTGAAAACAAACAAATAAGGACGTTTTTTCCAGAGTAAAATGAGCCATATATTACTTTTCTCCTATGTTGCTGTCACTTTCAGTAGGTAGTAGAAATCTGACAGAAGCAACAGGTTTTGGACTAGTCCATCTCTCCACAGGGGGATTCTCAGGGATATATTTATTTTCAAAAGCACTTAGTGAATGGCAGTTGCTCTGTCCAACTGCCAAAAAACTGTGTAGGGAGCAGGGAAGCTGGCCAGCATCATTGTTTAAATAATTTTTAGGGAATATATTTATAAAGAATAACAGCCTTGCTGAGAATCCCCTATGAAGAGATAGACTAGTCCAAAACCTGTCGGTTCTGTCAGATTTCTACTACCTACTGTAAGTGACAGCATCATAGCAGAAAAGTAATTTATGACTCATTTTACTCTGAAAAAGACGTACTTCTTATTTGTCTATGTTTGCACATATTTTAAATTTTACAATTTTTCACCATAGTGCCCCTTTAAGGAAAGGTGGGGGGGGGGGGGAAGCTGCGCATCCCTAAACACATGCTGCAATTGAATGGTTAATCGCACATGTTCACATTATAAATCGCCAGCGTTATTTCAAGCGCTGAGCAATTTTTTTGTGGTTTTTTTTTTTTTTTAAATTGCCTATAAGCGATTTTCTAAGCGCTTTTGCAAAGCAATTTTTTTTTCACTTTCTGATGTCAGTCAGGAAGTGAACTCTTTTACCCAGTTAGGAATAAATACAATGTATTTATTCATGTTAGCCCTGGGGAAATTGCTATTCAAAGCGCTTTTTCAAGCACTCATCAATCTGTTTCTCCTCTCCTGCGTCCTTTTCTCTACTTTGATCAATGGAATTCTCCATACTCCATTTTGAAAATAGCCATTACCCCAAAACATCTTCCTGGTCATCACACTGTTAAACTGTAATATTGCCCACTTGATCCATAGAGAAACACGGACATTACCTTGCTCATCAGTTGTCATTTCAGTTATAACTGACAGCAACTGATACATAACTGACAGCAACTGATATATTTCAGTTCTGACAAAATTTTGCCAGAACTGGAAAGAATCATAAGAAGAAAATGGTGAGCTGCTGAGAGGAACTGATGGTGAGGTAAGTATGGAATAATAATTTGCAGGTACATCATGTGTTTATTTTAAATAATTTTACTCGGTTCAGGTTCATTTTAAGACGTGTATGTTGGAAACGTTCCACTGTGGTTATTAACGCCGATATCTCTTTGTGTATTTCCAGGTCTCCGTTTGTCAGTGTGACGGAATATTCACTGCTGAAAAACAACATTGTTCAACTGTGCCTGGAGCTGACCACCATCGTGCAGCAGGTGAGTCTTCCTCGTCCCGATATCTGCTCTTGTAGGCTTTCTATGCTGAAGGTAACCCGCCAGATTTATAAACTGCCCAAGTGCTGCCCCACAAGGGAGTGACAAGCACTTTCATGATACTGAAGATCATTTCTCTGGAACCCAGAGGGTCTCACCATTTCAGGCCTTCACTCAGGGGCCGAACTACTGTGAAGCCAACTGAATCACATGATTCAGGTGGCAAAATCTAGGAGGCGTTGTTTGGACCAACAGTTTGAGCCACCTACGCCTGACTCCTCTCCGCTATCCCACTATGTCTCTCACCTTATGGGTTCCTTTTAAAATCGCAGAAGCTCCACAGGTCGAGCGCTTTAGTAACAGCGCAGGTAGACTTGGGCGCAGTCGGCGCCACCATAGACTGTGATAGGCATTACGGGTATAACAGCGCATACAGAGTAACTCCGGTGCCGTCAGAAGACAGAGACGGAGCTTAAGTTACTTTTAAAACACAATAATTCAGCTTCCAGCAAATCCTGGAAGCCGAATTATTTCATTCCCCACCATCCATGGCGGCCTGGAGGGGGAATAGTATTTAACACCGCCAGGACTTGTGCAGCAGCAGGATCAGCCATATACCGGCTGCAACCTGCGCCCAAGTCTCCCCGTGCTGATTTTATATGTATCCCCACAGGTAACATTTTCACAGAGATTGCGATTGTGTTCACTTTTGCGTTTTTAAGAAAAAGAAATCGCTCTAGCTATAGGATAACATTCTCAAAGCCCTCTTTAAAATGATGGTGATCACAAACGCACCTAAGCAGTACAGTGTAAACAGGGCCGCCTTCAGAGCATCACAAGGGGGACTGCTGTATGGGGCCCGAGTGAATCTCGGGCCCGGCAAACATGAGCACATTAACCTATTTTGGTTCCTGGACGTAGAAACTACGTCCAGGAACCATGCGCGCTCCCGCGGCCGATCGCGCGCGTGCACGCGCGCTCCCGGCCCGCGGTTCGTTAGCCAGGCAATCAGTGATCGGGCTATGGTGCCCGATCACTGATTGCTCTCCCCCGCTGAAAAAGCGACAGCTTCTCTTGGAAGCTGTGCTTTTTCTGGCTGTCGCCTCCCCCATGCGTCACTCTAAGCGTGTGTTACGCTTAGAGTGACGTCATGTAAACAAACTCATGGCCGCCATCTTGTGGCCAAAAAGTAAAACTACAACTAAAATTAAAAAAAAAAAAAATCAACACATTTACATTAAAAACCTATAGTTTCCATCCCACCCTCCCAAAAATACCCACACAAAATGTTTAATATATAAAAAAAAACATTACAATAAAAAAAACAAAAACATGTAAATATTTACCTAAGGGTCTAAACTTTTTAAATATCAATGTAAAGATGAAATATTTCTATATTTTTTTTTATTTTAAACTTGTAAATAGTGATAGATGCAAAACGGAAAAAATGCACCTTTATTTCCAAATAAAATATTGTCGCCATACATTGTGATAGGGACATAATTTTAACGGTGTAATAACCGGGACATATGGGCAAATACAATACGTGAGTTTTAATTATGGAGGCATGTATTATTTTAAAACTACAATGGCTGAAAACTGTTTTTTTCTTATTCTTCCTGTTAAAATGCATTTACAGTAAAGTGGCTCTTAGCAAAATGTACCCCCCAAAGAAAGCCCAATTGGTGGCGGAAAAAACAAGATATAGATCAGTTCATTGTGATAAGTAGTGATAAAGTTATAGGCTAATCAATGGGAGGTGAACATTGCTCAAGTGAAAACGACGGAACGCGAATGGGTTCATGTGGTGAGAGGTGCCGGGATGCTCATCCAGGGGTTAGTGATTAACGTAAACCTGAGACGAATGGAAGAAAAGGGTTTTTACTTACCTGGGACTCTTTCCATCCTCCTGCAGTCTATCAGCTCCCTTGATACTCTTCCTGTCTGATCCGTTGTGCTCCAGTGCAGTCCACACAATCCATCTGGGTTCTGCATACGCAGAATGCTCCCAGCCATGGGAACACGTGAATAGCGGACACACAGACGTTAGTGTGTTCAGGCCTTCAAAGATTGTGATTTGCCATGTGGGGGTGGAGGGGAGTAAGGGGGAGCCAGTAGGTTTGCCCAGTATGGCGGCTCTGAGTGTAGATATTTAGATGCTTTAGTGGCAGTGGAGGACGGCGTGAAATTCTGGATTCCACAGACTGAGGAAGAACGGTTTAGGTGATGTTATTCTTAAAAAAAAGTAAACTAAAACCTGTTAAAGGTGTCTGGTAGCGTTTGATTCCTTCTTTAACAAATGATGCTGCTTATACATCTCTGGAGCCTTTAAAGTGAGATTATAGGCGGGAGGGAGGGGGGAGCGAGGAGGAACTCCGCCTGTACAAAGGGTGCATTAGCAGCGGTGACATGAAAGCAGGATGTGGAGCAGGACTCATGCCTTCAAAGTGCAGATTATACAGCTTAATGGGAAATGTGAGGAGCAGCCGACATACAAACAGCTCGTAACATAGCTACAGAGGTACCGCGGCGTACGCAGGCTCTAGAGGTTAGACACCGGAATTGAGTGACTCTATTGGAAGCGCTTAGCATTCGACCTGCCGTGCGCACACCTCTTCTGCCGATAATGCGCTTATTTTCAGAACTCGTCATGGAAGAGATGCCAAGAGAGTGATCCGTGAAACGAGACGGCTGTGCAGTAGTCGTATTTGGGCTTTATAGCTACCGGTGGGATTGGGGGCCATTGCTAAAGCCGGCACCTGGTAGGGTGTACGTATTGTTGGGTCGCCGGTGAGTTGGGCACCGTGAGTGTCGAATGACGGCTCTCCCTGCTGCCACAAAACTACCTGGCAGCGTTAAATGCTATTGCCGCAATTCGGAGGGAGATGTCGGGGCCTATCAACCGCCGGATCCCCGGCTTACCCTTACGCACCCAGTGCAGCAGCAGGGCCAGTTCTAGACTCTATGCTGCCTGAGGCAAACTTGTGAGGATGTGCCTCCCTCCTTCCCCTCATTTGGAATAATCGCACAGCACCTGACAATTTACTTTGCTTCATTTAATGTTCTCACATGACGTGCTGCAGCTCAACACCATAGCACAAAGGCTGGCTGTGAGTCTGTGACAAACAAACTGCTCACCCTCACCCACTCCATTCCTCCTCATTCAGGACAGCAGAGCCACCTCCTCACTTCTGCTGTGCAAGTCAAATGAAACACTGCTGCTCTCCTGCCTCCCTCCTCCTCACTCACTGTCAGACTCCTCACACAGCACAACAAGCTGCTTTTCCCCAATGATGCTCTCCTGCCTCCCCTCCTCCTCACTCACTGTCAGACTCCTCACACAGCACAACAAGCTGCTTTTCCCCAGTGATAGCCTCGATACCTCGCTCTCCTCCTACTTTGACTACATGCTGTTAGTGTAAACAAAAGTACAAAAATGCTGCTCCTGTAATCTCGGTGCCTGATGCAAATGTTTTACCTTGCTTCATGAGAGAACCGGCCCTGCACGCAGCATTACATTACTGCTATAGGGCGCTTGGTTTTGGCACCCGGCACTGAACGACGTGCACTGAAACAACCTGCTTCGCTGCTAGGACGCATCCCGCTAGTCAGTGGCAGCCTTCCTATTGGCGGAGAAGCACAGACCCTCAGCTATCCCACCTAAGTCCCATACCCACTATGCGATTTTTCTGACAATTTTTCCGCCGACTGGCAATTTTTTTAGACTGACTGATCGTTTCCACGATCTTGCGACGTGGGTACAGGCGCACATGCGAATGACAAGGGCGGGTGGCGATAACAATCTTCATGACGCATTGAATCTTTACAATCCCCGACGACTCCACGCAAAGTACCACGATCGCTTGTCTTCCTGTTCGCACCCGCCATGTAATGTTGCGTGGCGTTGCGTACACCCGCTGGCAGGAGGATGGATCGGGGAACGCACGGCGTTGAGGAACGTGGCTGGGTCCATCTACCTGCGTCGCTTCGGTCAGTACTCCGCTCTAGACATCACCAAACCACATCTCTAGTAAGGGCCAGTGACATGCCAGTAATTATGGAATACAAATTGGCATTGGGCTTGTCAGATCCACTCCCTGTTGCTTGGTTTTGTCCCAGTTCCAGCCTGCATACAATTTGCATGCATGGTGGAATTTTCAGGAAAAAAAATGATCTTTTGGTGAGTAGGGATGATCAATCAGATTCAAATATTTCCAAGTGTATGCAAATGTAGGTAATTTTTATGCAAATATATGCAGCAACCTAGGTGGGACTTGATTGGAGCATTTTCAAGCTGCGTATATTTGCATAAAAATTTACATACATTTGCATGAACCCTGAGATCTCACTGATCATCCCTACTAGTAAGTAGTTCTTTAAAGAGACTCCGTAACAAAAATTTTAGCATTATTTCTCCTATCCTACAAGTTCCTAAGGCTGCTCCATTGTGCTCTGGCTTACTGCAGCACTTTCTACTTGCACCGCCTCTGTAATAAATCAGCTTATCTTTCCCTTGTCGGACTTGTCACCTGTCTGGAAGGCTGCCAACTCTTCAGTACTGTGAACAAGTTAACCCCTTCCACGCCGCTCCAGTGCTCGTGTGATGTTTTATTCCTTGCAAACAACCTCCCTGCTCTCACTGTCAGCTTGTCTGCTATCTGTGAGGCTGATAAACACAGACTGATAAACTGAACAAAGAATAGCTAGCTGAGGAGGAAGCTGCCTGTCAGGCTGATAGGAGTGCAGAACCGAGACTCCAGGCTCTAAAGACACAGCTTGTCATGCTTCATTGACACAGAGCTCTTTCAAAACTTGCACATAACCTCTGGAGACTGAATTCAATGTGTAACCCACTGAATTCTCTGTGTACTCACTGTGTATTAACTGAATTCACTGCTCTGCTGATGTACTTCCTGTTTTGGTGGCCATCTTTTCTGTTTACAAAACAATTTATAAAACTGTTTTTTTTACCCTCTTTATTAAGCTGAGAGCAGCGAAAATATTACAGAGGGGGCTAGGAGATGACCCCAAACAGGCAGGGATGTTTGTTTATACTTCATTTTGTGAATACAGATTCTCTTTAAGAATTTTAGCAGGCTAGTCCCCTACCAATCATATTGTTTTATAATATACAACTGTGACGTTTCCTGCGTCCCAACACCCTGACAAAGTTGGTGTTTGAGCCGAAGTGTGTCTGTTGGATGTCAGTTCACAGTGAGCGGTTTCGAAATGCCTCCTCCGTTTGGTCACAGTATTTTAGTGAAGGCACCCATTAAAGGACACCTGAACTGAGAGGGATTAGGAGGCTGACATATTTATTCCCTTTTAAGCAATACCAGTTGCCTGGCAGTCCTCCCAATCCTCTGCCTCCAATACTTTGTGTTATAGACCCAAAGACCTTGTTCACACTGCGTTCGTGTCTGCGGTGGGCTTTTTTTTCCACATTTTTAAAGCATTTTCCTGCGATTTTCTGCGCGTTCGCTTCTTTTTGTGGGTGTTTTGCGTTCTTCCTATACCTTCCATTGAGGCAAATCGCCTCAAAAATGGCCCAAGCACCGCTTCTCTAAGCGGATCGCAAACGAACCGCTCTGATAGAAACTCTCTGATACAGGGCCGGTTTAAGCAACAATGGGGCCCCAGGGCAAAATAAACCTGGGGGCCCCCCCAACATATACCCCGGAACAAAAATCGACATTAGGGGACCTTTTTTGCAGCTGGTATAGTCAGGGCGTGAAGTCCCAAACGGTCGGAGCTCCACATTCTGGCTATCCCAGCCTGCATGGGGGACAAGGGGTTAAAAAGTTTCAGGAGGGGGGACCCCACATAATTTTTTTTTTTTAAATTCCCACACTCTAAACATAAAAAAAAAATTGGGAAAATAGGAAAAAATGCCATATTACGGCTGTATAGCGATCCCTTGCCAAAGCGCTGCGGCTGCGTATTGACCCCCTGGAAACCCCGTCAAGAAATTTATTGCGCTTTCATTTGATGCATGTAAAATTACACTTAGGTTTGCTACTAAAAGTGACATTTACCGCATTTAAAAGTATACTTTTTTTCTTCTAAACTTTAAAATCGATTTTCTCAAAAACTATAAGGTCTTTTTGAATAATTGTTTTTTTCCTCCTATTCCTAATGATCTCCTTAACATATCCTGCAAATTTAGGGTTTCTAGCATTTAAAGTGGATTTGCTCTTAACCATTAAAGTCGGCAGGTTTTTAAATGTATATTTTTTTTTCTTTGAAACTTTAAAATCGATTTTCTCAAAAACTATAAGGCCGATTTGAATTTTTTTTCCCTCTTGTAGCCACTGGGGGCCCCTACAAGCTCTGGGGCCCTGGGGCAGCTGCCTCCTTTGCCTTAATGGTAGCACCGGCCCTGCTCTCATAGAGAATCATTGCACAAGCGATTTCAGGGCGATTTTGAAAAACGCCGGCGCTTAAAATGTAAGAAAAAACACCTATAATGTGATCAAAGCCTAAGCAAGCATGCAGATCGGGTGTTTGGCTGTTTGATTAGCTGCATGCTTGTTACAGGTGTGTTTTTCAGATAGTACTGCAGCCAAAGAAATCAGCAGGGCTGCCAGGCAACTGGTATTGTTTAAAAGGAAATAAATATGGTAGCCTCCATATACCTCTCTCTTCAGGCGTACATTAAGGGGATGATTTGGGATGCTGTCACACATACAGATGTTACCTGCAGCAGTATATCTCCGGTACATCTCTACTATGGCTGCTAGTAATGGTAACTAGTGGATATGCTGCTAACTAGGTCACATAAGCCTGAAGCCTGGCAGGCTTTCTATTGCAGTTGTACCAATCTGTTCCCATAGCAGCAAATCTGATAAAATGTCTTGTTGATAAGCACTGTACCTTCTACTGATGGCTTAGTGCTGTCAAGGCCAGATTTATGTTTATATTCTGACCCTAAGTCAACAACCACCTCTCATTTCATTTCCCTGTGTAGGCCCCTCCTCCATGTGCAACATCCATGTACAGCAGCCCCTCCCATTCCACGTGCAGCACCCTCTTCCATGTGTAACATCCATGTACTGCAGCCCCCTCCCATTCCATGTGCAGCCCCCTCTTCCATGTGTAACATCCATGTACAGCAGCCCCCTCCCATTCCATGTGCAGCCCCCTCTTCCATGTGTATCATCCATGTACAGCAGCCCCCTCCCATTCCATGTACAGCCCCCTCTTCTATGTGTAACATCCATGTACAGCAGCCCCCTCCCATTCCATGTCCAGCCCCCTTTTCTATGTGTAACATTAATGTACTGCAGCCCCTCCCATTCCCTTTCCAGCCCCCTCTTCCATGTGTACTATCCATGTAACCAGCTCTTGAGCGCTTTGAGTCCGAAAGGAGAAAAGTGCTATACAAATGTTTGGATTATTATTATTATTATTATGTACAGTAGCCCCCATGGTGTAAAGATGCAAAAACACCTATATATGAACTTTATTTCAACCACCTGATGCAGTTAGGGAGGAGCTGGGAGGAGTCAGCAGCTAGTCTCTCCCTGTGTGCACATACCCGTCCCCACCCACCTCTTTCCTGTGCTGCTAAGAGATTAACTGTCTGTTGCTAACAGTGCATCTGCAGCTCAGCAGAATCTTATCTTCCTGCTCAGTGTAAAACAAATAAGTAACCTTTTCCACACCTCTCCCAGTTTACTTATAATAGAATTAATTAATTGAGCGATGAGACTTGCTTCCTATTGCAGGCAGGACAGGTTGATGAGAGGTACATGTGGCTTTTGTGAACATACTGGGCAGGGTTGGAAGGGTTAAAGTACACCTGACGTGAGAGAGATATGGAGGCTGCCATATTTATTTCCTTTTAAACAGTACCAGTGGTCTGGCAAGCCTGCTGATTTCTTTGGCTGCAGTACTGTCTGAATCACACACCTGAAACAAGCATGCAACAAATTCAGTCAGACTTCAGTCAGAAACATCATGCATGCTTGTTTAGGGTCTATGGCTAAAAGTATTAGTGACAGAGGATCAGAAGGACTGCCTGGTATTGCTTAAAAGGAAATAAACATGGCAGCCTCCATATATCTCTCACTCTAGGTGTCCTTTAAAAACCTTAATACACCAGGAACTCTGTAGGCAGATGAAGATGCTGCTGAGCTGCAGTGCTGGCCTGGAGGAGTTAACATCTTACCAACAGAGGGAGCAGGTGGGTGGAGTCAGGTGATCTGCAGAGGGAGAAGGTGGGTAGAGTCAGGTGATCTGCAGAGGGAGAAGGTGGGTGGAGCCAGGTGATCTGCAGAGGGAGAAGGTGGGTGGAGTCAGGTGATCTGCAGAAGGAGAAGGTGGGTGGAGTCAGGTGATCTGCAGAGGGAGAAGGTGGGTGGAGTCAGGTGATTTGCTGTATGCTGAGGAAGCAACTCCCTTTCTTCTGGCAGCATGGAACTACAACAAAACATAAGCCAGCCAGGCACATTCAGTGTATTTATTGCATGAAGTGCAATACACAAACCTTTATATAATGCAAATGAATTCAAATTTGCTATCACTTGCATGCAAAATAGGAGGCTGGTCTGGGCTTTAAACTATCTGTCTGGCCTAATACTTTCATGATATGTTTTATTATTTTACAATGATGCCTTGAGGACCTCTGACGCAGCCCCCCCTCCCCGTCTACTCTTCCGCAAGGGTTAAAATCTAAACCAGCGTCCCTCGTCCGCTCGGTTCCTTAATGTTTATGGATTAATTTCTCAGCAGGGAGATTTCCCATCCAGAAGGGGAGGAGAGAAGTCTGGCAAGAGAGCGAGAGAGAGAGAATCCTCTCCTGGCAGAGGCACCGGGGGAAATGGAAAGTTTGATGTTTGCTCTTTATGGTCAGAGCGAAGCGGCTTTGATGTTCCCGCAGCCCCCATCCTCGGCTCTGCAGCGAGAGTGCTATTCAATTAGTTAGAGAGCTTGCTTTCGCCCCTGGCACTGTTTCGAACGTGCTCAGCCAACATAAAAGCCGCCGTCCCTTTTCCCCGCCGCTCGCTGCGTCTTAGCTCATTTTGCTCCGATCTGCCGCAGACTTTCATGAAATAACACATCAAGGGGGGAGGCAGCTTGTAGATCAATTATGAAATGAAAAAAAAAGCAGGCGACAAGCGGCGGCAGAAGCACATGTATCGTGTACAGTGATGATTACGCGCGCGTCGGTCTGCCAGGCTGCGGTCTGTGCGCCATATGGGGAGCCACATAACAGGCTGTGGAGCTATTTATACTTCGCCGGTCCTCAGCCCCAACAGGGTAGGGGAGAGGGGGAGAAGTGTGGTATGACCCAAGATTCACCCTCACTGGCTGGCCATGGGCTACACATATGGCCTTTGCCCGCCAGGTTGACACACTGAGGTCAGCACAGGTTGCACAGCAGATGCCAGCAACAGGGGTGGTGGGCCTCCCTCAACTGCTGATGGACATGACCTCAGTACAGAAGGTCAAGATCTTAGGAAGCTCACAAGTCAAGAAGAGGCCTTTCAGCCTGGTGTACTACATTGTAGAGTATCGTAACTGTACCAACATGGATATTTATGATTGCATCATCATCAGGTCCTACGGGAGGAGAATACTACAGGTGTTTGACCCAAGGGTCAAGGCCAGCTTTTGGCTGAGCATAAGGTCTTGGTTGACAGAAATAGTACATGGAGGAACACAGGCTGCAAAGCATGAGATGTCGGTGGAACTGGTAGGCAGTTCTCTACAGCTTATAGACACCATAGTATAGAAGTTCCAGAACCCTGCTGAGATGCTCATGATGTTTAGAGAGGGTCTGTCTGCCTGTTCTGATGCTTGGTGAAAACAAACCAACACGGATAGAAATAATTGCACAATCCTCAAGCCCTAAAAGTTTGCCATTTCAGCTGAGTTACTCAACTCATAGAAGACTTTACAGGTCTAGTCCAGGGGTGAAGATATGGTGCTCAACCCTAACTGTTGTAGTCAGATCTATTGTGGTCTGAACTGCAGGTGCCTCTTTAAACCCCTGTGGGGACAGCACTTAGGTGGTGCCTTACCCTGTACTGTGGATCGAAATGGACTTGCTCTGAAGAATAAGATGCTTGAGGGACTTGGCAGAGGATGTGAAGGTAATCAGGTCCTACAAGGTGGACAGCAAGGCATATGCAAAATCAAGGCTGATGCTTTTGTGAATGCTCACAACGATACAATAAGAGCCTGTCAGTTCCTCAGCCTAGGACTGTATCTGTGTCAGAGGTGTCAAAGTAGGCCAACATTGAACACTGGGAGCAAGTTGTGGGCCAACCTTATTGTCTAGTGGCCACCTCCCTCCTTTATAAAGTTCCTTGTTGTCTAATGCTACCCTCCCCTATGCAGTTCCCTGGTGTCCCGAGCCCCCCCCCCCCTTATACAGTTCCCTGGTATCTAGTGGCCCTCCTCCTCCTATACAGTCCCCTAGTGTCTAATGCCTTCACCCTCCCTTATACAATTCCCTGGAGTTTAGGGGCCCTCCTCCCCTATACAGTTCCCTTGTATCTAGTGCTTTCCCCACCCTCCCCCAAATAGCTTCCCTGGTGATCTAGAGTGGGCCAAACATAACGCAAAGTGGGGAAACCACTTGTGGGCCAAGTCTGATGGCTCTGAGGGCCAGATTTGGTCAACAGGCTGGAGGGCCAGAGTTTGACATGTATTAGATGTACTGAGTATTTATACTGCATCTGTTACCGGGTACCACAGGTGGGCCAACAGAGTCATTTGGGCTGAAGTTTATCTCACAGATGAGGATCAAGAACTTGGAATATGTTTCTTTTCCACAAGGACCCACCATAAGAGTTCATCAATGCTGAACAGCAAACATTCCATTGAAGTCCCAGTTGGTCATGGATAGAGGTGGAGCTCCTCCCTTTTCTACTGATGGACAAGACCACATAGAAGATCACTGCTAAGCATTGTATGTTCTTACGGGCTGGGTGGGCGTGTCACTTCCGCCGGGCACGTCACTGTTACCGGAGCAGCCGCCCCGGCGTGGGGCGAGCTCGCATTCGTGGTGGTTGAAGGGAGCAATTGGGATAATATGGAACACCTGATTCTAGAGTGTTTTATGATATAGACTGGTGTGCATATGGATATCTTGAAAGCTAGTATAAAGTACTACTATGGACATGCAACATCTAGTTATTTGAGCAGTTATTATTGTTTGAACAGTTATTGTTTAAGAGGTATCAATGTGTGAAAATCGGGACAACCTGAATATTAGTGGTGATTGTAAAGCTTAATGTAGTGTGTTGATGATTGGATGGAATACAGGTGATAGTTAGCATATTCTGGCGTTATAGTCTAGTTTAGGCTATAACTATCATAATCGATAGCGGAGTGTGAGATATGTATAGAGAAATTTAAAGGGCAAAGCCTGATTTTTGAATTCTATCAAGTGTCATTTAATTATTGAAATATGACCTGTATGAACATGTATAGTTGTTATATGGAGTTTGTACGTTTTATTACAGTTGCTCCGATTTTCATGTTGCCTGAGGAAGCGGGCTGTAGACCCGGGAAACGCGTTGCAAACTGTGTTTTTGGAGTAAGAATAAATTGTTTGTTTTTTGAACAATTGCAATCTGTCATCATTGGGGAGGTAAATCTTCCAAATATTATGATTTTAATGTATGGTAATTTTATCCTTTGGGCCGCTCTGTATTTATCCTGAGAAATGATTGATATTCACCATGTAATTAGTTCATATGGTTTATATCCACAATCAGCCGGCAGGTCATCATCTTTACTTCTGGCAGACATGAAAAAAAACAGACAGCATCAACTGCCATTATCTATAACCACACCCCCTAACAATGCGATAGGCTAAAACGTTTTTTTTTTTAATAGATAAACATACTGTATGCACAAAGGGAGATACTGGATGCTTGGCAGTTGGAACAGCCATTATTTCCCACAATGCAGCAAGGCACACAGACAGCAAATTGTTAACACCTAGGTCCAGACATCACACAGTGGGAGGGGTCTCACCACAATATCAGCCATACAGACCCCACTGATGATCTATTTGAGAAACTTAAAGATTTCTTATGGGAAAGAGGGTATCGGCTACCGATTGGGATGAATTACGATCCTGGGTTACACTTCCTCTTTGAGTTTTAAGGTGAACTCCGCCTTCAGAAGGTCAGGAATGTGTAGAAAAGATTGTGGAGGTGACACGAGAAATCGGTGGGCATTACCAGAACACTGGACACTTTCAGTGAATAATATAATGATGAAGCTGCCTGAATTCCGTACTTGTTCTCTCCTCGGATCAGATACCGTTTAGCCGCCTGATTTCCAGTCTTTGTGAGCCGCACACGAGATTTCGCTCCCAGCAAGCCTCCCTCACATCTCCACCATTATACTCCCCATTATATCAATTCACATTTCTGCTGAACTTTTTGGAGGCTGCAACTTAGTAATAAATTGTTACTTTCAGCGGCGGCGGATCATAAAATCCCGCACAGACAGGCGAGTGATTGAAGGGCTCAGCGCAGCATCATCCTCCGAGATTAACGCCGATTCCCTCGCCGTCCTGACGGAAATTGGAGAGTCAGGTCTGAATATCTTAACAGGGAAATGTGAAAGTCTCTGATGTGTTCCGGGGACACCAGCTGTGAGTGACGGCTCCACCACGGCATGAAATGCGCGGTATGCTAATCAGAACAACCGACGGCCGAGCCGCTCAACATTGGCTATTAAAGTGCGACTCCGAGGATCCAACCAGATCACACCATGGACTGCTAACGCTGGCCGCTGATAATGCTGACCTCTACCGTGTTATCACATACGCTATAAAACTATACTAATACTGGGTAGGGCCTCCCTTTATTAGGAACACTACACTAATACTGGGTAGGGCCTCCCTTTATTAGGAACACTACACTAATACTGGGTAGGGCCTCCCTTTATTAGGAACACTATACTAATACTGGGTAGGGTCCCCCCTTATTAGGAACACTATACTAATACTGGGTAGAGCCTCCCTTTATTAGGGACACTATACTAATACTGGGTAGGGTCCCCCCTTATTAGGAACACTATACTAATACTGGGTAGAGTCTCCCTTTATTATAACCACTATACTAATACTGGGTAGAGCCGCCCTTTATTAGGAATACTATACTAATACTGGGTAGGGCATCTTTTTATTAGGATCATTATACTAATACTGGGTAGGGGCCCCCTTTATTAGGAACACTATACTAATATTGGGTAGAGTCTCCCTTTATTATGAACACTATACTAATACTGGGTAGAGCCGCCCTTTATTAGGAATACTATACTAATACTGGGTAGGGCCTCTTTTTATTAGGATCATTATACTAATACTGGGCAGGGCCTCCCTTTATTAGGAACACTATACTGATACTGGGTAGGACCTCCCTTTATTAGGAACACTATACTAATACTGGGTAGAGCCTCCCTTTATTAGGAACACTATACTAATACTGAGTAGGGCCCCCCTTTATTAGGAACACTATACTAATACTGGGTAGGGCCCCCTTTATTAGGAACACTATACTAATACTGGGTAGGACCTCCCTTTATTAGGAACACTATACTAATACTGGGCAGGACCTCCCTTTATTAGGAACACTATACTAATACTGGGTAGTATCTCTCTTTAATAGGAGCACTATACTAATACTGGGTAGTATCTCTCTTTAATAGGAGCACTATACTAATACTGGGCAGGGCCCCCCTTTGTTAGGAACACTATACTAATATTGGGTAGGGCCTCCCTTTATTAGGAACACTATACTAATACTGGGTAGGGCCTCCCTTATTAGGAACACTATACTAATACTGGTAGGACCTCCCTTTATTAGGAACACTATACTAATACTGGGTAGAGCCTCCCTTTATTAGGAACACTATACTAATACTGAGTAGGGCCTCCCTTTATTAGGAACACTATACTAATACTGGGTAGAGCCTCCCTTTATTAGGAACACTATACTAATACTGAGTAGGACCTCCCTTTATTAGGAACACTATACTAATACTGGGTAGTATCTCTCTTTAATAGGAGCACTATACTAATACTGGGTAGTATTTCTCTTTAATAGGAGCACTATACTAATACTGGGCAGGGCCCCCCTTTGTTAGGAACACTATACTAATATTGGGTAGGGCCTCCCTTTATTAGGAACACTATACTAATACTGGGTAGGGCCTCCCTTATTAGGAACACTATACTAATACTGGTAGGACCTCCCTTTATTAGGAACACTATACTAATACTGGGTAGAGCCTCCCTTTATTAGGAACACTATACTAATACTGGGTAGGGCCTCCCTTTATTAGGAACACTATACTAATACTGGGTAGAGCCTCCCTTTATTAGGAACACTATACTAATACTGGTAGGACCTCCCTTTATTAGGAACACTATACTAATACTGGGTAGAGCCTCCCTTTATTAGGAACACTATACCAATACTGAGTAGGGCCCCCTTTATTAGGAACACTATACTAATACTGAGTAGGACCTCCCTTTATTAGGAACACTATACTAATACTGGGTAGTATCTCTCTTTAATAGGAGCACTATACTAATACTGGGTAGTATTTCTCTTTAATAGGAGCACTATACTAATACTGGGCAGGGCCTCCCTTTATTAGGCACACTATACTAATACTGGGTAGGGCTTCCCTTTATTAGGAACACTATACTAATACTGGGCAGAGTCTCCCTTTATTAGGAACACTATACTAATACTGGGCAGGGCCCCCCTTTGTTAGGAGCACTATACTAATACTGGGCAGGGCCCCCCTTTATTAGGAACACTATACCGATACTGGGCAGGGCCTCCTATGTTAATGTCTATGGTCAGTGTTTTGTGCTGTTCTGCCACTCTGCTCTGTTGTTCTAGTTGCTTCTTCCATTGCTGTGTTGCTATAATATGCTAATGTGCATATTACTTACAATTGATTATCTTCCATTTGTGCTGGGAAGTTAATAATGGTGTGATTTCAGCAGGACAGTGCAATCCTGATCACTCTTGTCAGTTAGTCAGTTAGTAGTTCTGATGGCTGTCAGCTGAAAGTGGAGGGAGTCGAGTCAGTGGAGTCATCACAGCCCAGGATGTGTGGCCATGTCTTTTGCTATTATTATCATTACTAGGCGTAAGCCCTGTTGAAAAACGGGTGCTAGGCTCTTTCCGCATAAGCCACGCGTGTGGACGAGCGTGCGCATGGCTGCGCTCCCCACCTCGCAGACCAACAGCCGCCCGCCCCCTTGCCTTGTCCTCCTCCTGTCAGCTACACATGCGCAGTAGCCAGAAAACATGCACAGAAGGATGACACAGGGACAGGAGGGTGACGCAGGGACAGTTAGGTTTTACTATATAGGATTATTATCATTATTTAATATTTCTATAGTGCTGACATCTTCCGCAGCGCTGTACAGAGTATATATTGTCTTGTCATTTAACTGTCCCTCAGAGGAACTCACAATCTAATCCCTGCCATAGTCATATCTCTATGTATGTATCATGCAGTGTATGTATTGTAGTCTAGGGTCAATTCAGGGGGAAGCCAATTAACTTATCTGTATGTTTTTGGGGAGTGTGAGGAAACTGGAGTGCCCGGAGGAAACCCACACAGACACAAGGAGAACATACAAATTCCATGCAGATAGCGCCCTGGCTGTTATTCGAACCGGGGACCCAGCGCTGCAAGGCAAGAGCCCTAACCACTACGCCACCGTGCTGCTATTCTTCCTGTCACTTCTGCAAGGAAATAGATGGTAGATAACAGTTAATAGATGAGCAAAGTTGCAGCAATATCCATATTTTCATACGCATTAAACAATTTAACTTGTGATGTTACATTCAGCAAGCAGGAAATCTCTGCTCAGCAAGGACTCAGTGTGGAGACAGCAGAAGGGGCGACATAAGCCATGTTGTTACAGGGAGGGGGCAGTAAGTCGATTAAATATAAACGATGCTGGGAATCTCATGGTGCGCCCTGTTTATCAGAAAACAGCCTGCAGCAACCACAACAGAAGATGCCCAATTTCTTGCTATTTGGATGGTGCTTAATGAATAATTGAGGCAGATCCATATGGCCAATACTTTCATGTCAAATGTATGAGGGTTTCGTATGTGCATTGCTTAGAGGCTATGAAGTGCCAGACTTCTTGTGTGTAATCCCATAGTTGGGGGATGGTGTGTGTTTGTGTGTGGGTGGGGGGGGGGGGGATTGCACACATCATTTCACTGTATGCCCATTACCAAGGTTAAGTCCTGATTATTGCTATAGCTAATGGTGGTACAGGAAGGGTAGTAATTCCTCTGTGTAGTTTTTTTTTTGTCTGTCCTCACCAGAAAAATGGCACTCAGTATTAAGTATAACACCTGTATGAGCAGATAGATCTGATATTCTGGACAGCTCAGAGAGTGGTCCCTGTGCAATAGACAGCTCAGAGGCACATCCCAGCACTATGGGCAGTTTAGAGGCTGATCCCAGCACCATGTACAGCTCAGAGGCTGATCCCAGCACCATGGACAGCTCAGAGGCTGATCCCAGCACCATGGACAGCTCAGAGGCTGATCCCAGCACCATGGACAGCTCAGAGGCTGATCACAGCACCTTGTATAGCACAGAGACTGATTCCAGCACCATGGACAGCTCAGAGACTGGTCCCAGCACCATGGACAGCTAAGAGACTAAGCTCAGCACCATGGACAGCTAAGAGACTAAGCTCAGCACCATGGACAGCTAAGAGACTAAGCTCAGCACCATGGACAGCTCAGAGACTGATCACAGCACCATGGACATCTCAGAGACTGATCACAGTACCATGTATAGCACAGAGACTGATCCCAGCACCATGGACAGCTCAGAGACTGATCTCAGCACCATATATAGCACAGAGACTGATCCCAGCACCATCTACACCTCAAATACCGATTCCAGCTCCACAGACAGCTCAGGGGCTGAGCTCAGAACCATGGACAGCTAAGAGGCTGAGCTCAGAACCATGGACAGCTCAGAAACTGGTCCCAGCACCATGGACAGCCCAGAGACTAAGCTCAGCTCCATGCATAGCTCAGAGACTGGTCCCAGCACCATGGACAGCCCAGAGACTAAGCTCAGCTCCATGGATAGCTCAGAGACTGGTCCCAGCACCATGGACAGCTCAGATACTGATCACAGCACCTTGTATAAATCAAAGGCCGATCTGCAGCTCAGAGGTTGAGCTCAGCACCATGGACAGCTCAGAGGCTGAGCTCAGAACCATGAACAGCTCAGAGACTGATCACTGATCACAGAACCATGTACAGCTCATAGACTGATCACAGTACCTTATATAGCACAGAAACTGATCCCAGCACCATGGATAGCTCAGAGGCTGATTCCAGCACCATGGACAGCGCAGAGGCTGATTCCAGCACCATTGTCAGCTCAGAGGCTGATCCCAGCACCATGGACAGCGCAGAGGCTGATTCCAGCATCATTGTCAGCTCAGAGGCTGATTCCAGCACCATGGACAGCTCAGAGGCTGATCCCAGCACCATGGACAGCTCAGAGGCTGATCCCAGCACCATGGACAGCTCAGAGGCTGATCCCAGCACCATGGACAGCTCAGAGGCTGATCCCAGCACCTTGTATAGCTCAGAGACTAAGCTCAGCACCATGAACAGCTCAGAGGCTGATCACAGAGCCCAGAGGCTGATTCCAGCACCATGGACAGTGTTCCTATAGCCAGTATAGCACTGCCTTTTTTCAATGGACCCATTAAAAGCAAAACGCTGGGCAACCCCCACAAATCTCCGCTGATGGGGGCAAAAGGCAATACCTACCCAGGAAGGATCTCATGGTCCCTGTCTTTGCTGGGTTCCTTTTCACCTAAAATTGTCACAACAGTAAAGGGGTCCATACATTAGGCGATATTGCAGCCCGGTTGACCTTTCACTTTGATAATTTCATCAAATCTGTGTTGAAACATGTCTGCCTGATCGAACTTTTGATCAATTTCAGACAGAAGTAGTTCGAAAGGGTTTGATCGGGAATGCTGACAAAATCTCAGAAGGACTTGATCGTGTCTGTGGCGGTAACAGTGCTTTATATCGCGTCAACAGACGTCACCCCCCGTGCCCCAAAGTGTATAAGAGTGTCTGCTCCCGTGTGCAGTGCTGAAGTCTCACCTCTTTGCTTTAGTCGGGGGATATCCAGGGCCGGTTTAAGCAACAATGTGGCCCCAGGGCAAAATAAACCTGGGGGGCCCCCCAACATATACCCCGGAACAAAAATCGGCATTAGGGGACCTTTTTTGCAGCTGGTATAGTCAGGGTGTGAAGTCCCAATCGGTCGAAGCTCCACATTCTGGCTATCCCAGCCTGCATGGGGGACAAGGGGTTAAAAAGTTTCAGGAGGGGGGAGCCCACATAATTTTTTTTTTAAAATTCCCACACTCTAAACATAAAAAAAAATTGGGAAAATAGGAAAAGATGCCAGGGATCTTCATACAGCCTTATTGTGGCTGTATAGCGATCCCTGGCCAAAGCGCTGCGGCTGCGTATGGACCCCCTGGAAACCCCGTCAGGAAATTTATTGCGCTTTCATTTGATGCATGTAAAATTACACTACCGTTAGGTTTGCTACTAAAAGTGATATTTACCGCATTTAAAGGTATACTTTTTTCCTTCGAAACTTTAAAATCGATTTTCTCAAAAACTATAAGGTCTTTTTGAAAAATTGTTTTTTCCTCTTATTCCTAATGATCTCCTTAACATATCCTGTAAATTTAGGGTTTCAATCTTTTAAGGTGAATTTGCTATTAACCATTAAAGTCAGCAGGTTTTTAAATGTGTATATTTTATTTCTTTGAAACTTTAAAATCGATTTTCTCAGAAACTATAAGGCCGATTTGAATTTTTTTTTTCCTCTTGTAGCCACTGGGGGCCCCTACAAGCTCTGGGGCCCTGGGGCAGCTGCCTCCTTTGCCTCTATGGTAGCGCCAGCCCTGGGGATATCTGGCCACCTTAGGAGTCCAGCACTACAAAGAACAGAAAAAAACCTCAAACATATTATATTACCAAGATAGGAAACAGGAAGCTGAGGTCACAGCAGAATTATGGGTGTCACCGACACAGGAAGTGAGGGAGGGGCAAAAACAGCAATACAAGCTGGATAGTGGTTTCATTTCTCCATTTTAATGAAATGTAGAGAAATAAAATTGTGTCTGGATCCCATTTTAGAGATGTAAGTCGATGTTATGCAGCATGGGATCAGGATAAATAGAAAAACTATGTGACTAGCAATCGATTGGCCTAATTCCAAGCTGCATGCAATTTGTAGTAAATGTGCTTGCCTGTTTGAATCACTTGCATCCTATTGACCGTCTCTACTCCTCAGGGTAGCACAAGTAAAGGTGCCCATACATTACTCTATTTGTGACATCGGTACCGACCAGTTCAATCATAATGATCGATTCTGGCATAGATCAATGTCGCAACATGGCCGCCTCATTGTCTTTTCTTCAGAAATCGATCTGAGTAATCAATTCAGATCGATTTCTGGAAAGACCTCGTTCGAAAGGGCTTGGCCAGGTTTCCGATGGTAGCAGTGTTCAACTTCCAAACAACCGACCCAACATACCCCCGGCCAGCATCCCCTCATCTAATATCTGTATCCCCCCGGGCTAGTGGTGAGTGTTGCAGGCTCCCACTGGTGAATTTACGTTTGTGTCCTGCATCTTTCTCCAAGCCGCCAGGGGTGACTGTACTGTGTGACTCCACCACATGTATTTGTCGCTAGTCCATGTGCTAGTGTCATGGGGTACAGGCATCCCTGGTGGAGGAGGAAGGGTACTAGTAGAAAGACTTGATCAGAGAGGGCTCTGTCTGATGGTCACATCTGCTGACCATCTGCCCAGTGTATGGGCATCTTTAGCCTGTGACCCTGGACCGGCTTGTGGTGTCACTACCGAGAATCTCTCCATTAGCCCCATATATCATTACCCTCCCAGCTGATTCCTCCTCCAGATGTCGTTGGGGGTCCCGCGGGCGAGACTCAGCCGTGCACTCATTTCTCAGAACCTTAGAAGAACCTGAGAGAGACGTCCTAACCATCCCCCTACGAGGGAGACTCCTGATACCCTCCATAAAACTCCACGTTAATTAGCATCTGACGGTAATAACGGCCTCCTCCTGTAATGAAGTAACCTCCGTTCCTGAGGACAGAGACGGCTTTTTATATTTCTTTTCAGGATTTATCGCCGTTCTGGAGAGATCCGAGTCTAAGTGACAATATTAAACTCATCCCACTTTCCGCTTCATCGGCGGCCGGGTTAATTAATGCCGTCACCTCCCCTCCCCCCCCTCCCGCTCTGTCTTCACTCCGAGAGCGGCTTAATGCAGAAACAAAACACGGAATTTATGATTACGCTCTTCAGAGTTTTATCTTACCTCGCCGTATTACGTGCTATTATTTTATTCATGTTTACAAACCTGATGGTTCTTTCCAAAGGGCCGAAATCATCGCCTTTCATGTACCAAGCCCGACAATTTCAGCTTTCATAATTGATGAAAATAATAGGTTTTAATTATACTCATTAGCTCTACGATTACCGCTAATTATATTAATTATATTATTCTGTTTCGGGGTTAGGGTTCATTTTGTTTTAATGTTAGTGTTAAGGACACTGTTTAACACTTAAAGGGTGGGGGTTAATGATATTTTATGTACGGTATTTTGTTTTGTATTACTTGATCCCAAACTAAAAATAAATTGACCTTTGTGAGTATAAATCTGAGGTAATAATTCCACCATTGGTACCTGAATATCCCTATTCTCACAGCAGATGGTACAGCCCACATATATCCCCACTCTCACAGCAGATGGTACATCCCTATATATCCCTATTCTCACAGCAGATGGTACAGCCCCCATATATACCCAATCTCGCATCAAATGGTACATCCCCATATATTCCAGTCTCACAGTAGATGATACAGCCACAAAATATCCCTATTCTCACAGCAGATGGTACAGCCCCCATATATCCTTATTCTCACAGTGGATGGTACATCCCTGAATATCCCCATTCTCACAGCAGATGGTACAGCCCCAATATATACCCAATCTCGCATCAAATGGTACAGCCCATATATATTCCCATTCTCACATCAGATGGTATATCCCTAGTCTCACATCAGATGGTACAATCCCCATATGTTCCCATTCTCACAGCAGATAGTACATCCCCATATATCGCAGTCTCACAGCAGATAGTACAGCCCATATATATTCCCATTCTCACATCAGATGGTACAACCCCCATATAATCCCATTCTCACAGCATATGGTACATCTCCACATATCCCCATTCTCACATCAGATGGTACATCCCCATAAATCCCCATTCTTTTAGCAGATGGTACAGCCCTATATATCCCCCATTCTCACAGCAGATGGTACAGCCCCATATATCCCCATTCTCACATCAGATGGTACAGCCTCATATACTGTATCCCCATTCCCACATCTGATATTGTGGTGAAATCCCTCCCACAGTGTGATGTCAGCACCAGGGTCCTGACAGTTTCCTGTCTGTGAACCTCATTGCATTGTGGGAAATAACAGCTGTTTCCAACTGCCAAAAAAGCAAGCAGCATCTCCTTCCACTGACATCACCTGCCAGCAGTAACAATGTCACCATGTAATAAATGTCAGAATGTAAATCAGGGAGAGGAAAGATTTTACAATGAGCAACACTGACTAAATCATTTATACATAATTATGGTAAAAATGGAGCACTTTCATTTAATTACATTATTTTCACTGGAAGTAACGTGGCTCCTTTTTGATCCACAATTTAGACATGTCGGGTTGGCCATGGTGGCCCCTGTGTGTGTTACTGACGGTGAATTTCAGATGGGCATTGATCATGTTGGGATTTTTGCCACTGTGGTGTCAGTGGGTATCAAGGGCCTTGCTGCAGGTAAAAATATTTTGGTCTCACCAGGCGTACATAAATATATACGCCAGCGGTGAGCTTGGAGCAGAGTGATCCGAATGATTGCTCATTCTGCTGCCTCTCAAATCCCTGGTGGCGTAAAATACTTTCCCCCTCCAATTCATTGCAACTCATAGGGAGAGGTAAATCAGGGTCCAGCGATTGCCAGAATCCCAAATTACCCTTAAACGCCCCGCGCAGTATAACATTACTGCTACAGGGGGTGCCTAGCAGTGCGCCAAAACTACCTGCTTCGCTCCCCAGGGGAGTAAATACATTTTTAACAGGAGGCTCTCAAAATTGTCAACAAATCTCACTAATGTTATAAATGTGAAAGTTTGGATATTTGTTACTGAATCACGCAACAATGGCTGAACAGATTTGAATGAAATTTGGCACCAGTGGCGTAGCTAAGGAGCTGTGGGCCCCGATGCAAGTTTTACATGCCCCCCCCCCCCCCTCCCCAAGCACTCTATACATATCAATTGATACGGTGCACCAAAACCTGCCAATGGCAAATACAGTGTCAGAGGTGCAAGAAGGGGATAAGAGGCAGTTTATTAATGACCACTGCTATTTAAAGCATCTATAGGAGTGATTATTATGAGCACAGGACCAATAGAGAGCTAATACTGCAGTTGAGGGTGGGCCCTTCGGGCCCCAATGCGGTCGCAACCTCTGCAACCCCTATTGCTACGCCCCTGTTTGGCACACACACAGTACATTACCTGGAATAACATATAGGATACTTTTTATTCCCATATCCAAAAAGTAGGTGGAGATAAAAACAAATTTCACTGGGAAAATGTAAACTGCAGCCATTCTTACACTGTTAATGGCAGCGTTCTCAAACTTTGCACAGTTGGTTACTGCGTGACTGGGATTACTATTCAAAAATGTGGGTGGAGCCTACAAAAGCCAATGAAAGTTCACTTATTGATTTTCAAGGGGACTATTTAATTGCTACCATTCTTGCACTGTTAATGGCACAAGCCTCAAACCTGTAACAGTTGGTCATTGGGTGACTGGGGTTCAAATTCAGAAAAGGGGGTGGAGCCACAGCCAATCAGATTTGTTTAATTTCAATGCAAATTATTGATTCCAAAGACCGCAAAGCTCACAAACTAGGTCATTGAGTGTTTGTGTTTTAGGGTTAGGCAAAGTGGGCGGAGCAAACACCAGCCAAATACATTCCCGGGCAACGCCAGGCCATCGGCTAGTGAATATATAAATAATACTATAATAGTACTCTAGAAATTTAAAGAGACACTGAAGCGAAAAAAATATATGATATAGTGAATTGGTTGTGTACTATGAATAATTACTAGAAGATTAGCAGCAAAGAAAATATTCTCATACTTTTATTTTCAGGTATATAGTGTTTTTTCTAACATTGCATCATTCTCTAATATGTGCACATTACACAACACTCAGCATTCAAAATGATTCTTTCAGAGCAGTCTGTGAAGTAATGACCTCTCCTCTAGCAGAGGAAAAGTAAATAGTCCAGGAACAGTTGAGATAATAAAAGTCAGATAACAGCCCTCTCCACGACTAACTTAGTCGGAGAGCTTAATGGCTTGTTTGCATAGAGATAACAACTGGAGTTTCTCAACTCTTCCTGTACTGGAAACAATTAAGGTGGCCATACACTGGTCGATTTGCCATCAGATTCGACCAACAGACAGATCCCTATCTGATCGAATCTGATCAGAGAGGGATCGTATGGCTACCTTTACTGCAAACAGATTGTGAACCGATTTCAGCCTGAAACCATTCACAATCTGTGGTGGTGGTGTTGCTGCCGCCGCTTCCCCCGCCCGCATACATTACCTGCTCCGCCGGCGCGACTCCCGGGTCTCCGCTCTTCTTCTCCGCTCTGGTCTGGTCTGGTCTCCGTCATGCTTCCCTTCTTCCTGTCTGGGGGAAGTTTAAACAGTAGAGCGCCCTCTACTGTTTAAACTTCCTGCCGGGACAGGAAGAAGGGAAGCATGCCGGAGACCAGACCAGAGCGGAGAAGAAGAGCGGAGACCCGGGAGTCGCGCCGGCGGAGCAGGTAATGTATTGCCGCTCTATTGCATCGGTCGTCGGGCACTCGAACGCCGCTAGCGATGCGCTCTTTACCCGCAGGCGATCGACGGTTATTTTCCACACGCCGTGATCGACGGGATCGGACGGAATGGATCGAAATTCGGCGTGTAGCGCGAACGATTGGCAGCAGATTCGATCCCAGTGATCGAATCTGCTGTCGAAACGGCGGAAAATCGGGCCAGTGTATGGCCAGCTTTACACTGATGTATCTGATCTTAATGTTTTATTTCTTAGCTGTGCTACACATATAAATCATAATATCATCATTTTTTTTTTCGCTTCAGTGTCTCTTTAAAACCCAGTAAAGTAGATTTCCCTGCTATTGCATGGAGAGTGCATACAATACAGTGACTGAGGACTCCACAAAGATGACAGGGTGCGACAATTGCATTTTATTTTAATTTCACATGTCGTCAGGCGCTAATTCATTGTTTGTGGTCAACTCATGATGTCACCTCACTTGTCCTTTAAAAAGCCCTTTTTAGAATATGAGCTATTAATGGTACATTTGCGGCGTTTCTGAAGCTCCTCCAGTCGCCGCTTAGCTCTCCCGCTCTGGAATGTGACACATCGGCGTTTGACGTATGGGAAAATAATGATTCCTTCTCCCGTAATTTCCGTCACACAATAAAAAAAAAAAACAGAAAAGCAATTTTTTCCTTTGTAGTTTTCCTCTGTAAAAGTCACAGGTGACGAGGTTAAACGTTCACATTTAAACGTCGAGGAAGCCATCTAGGGAAGATGCTGTCGGGCCCCGGGGCCATCCGTCACTGTTACCTGCGGAGTGTCAGCGACCCGATGTCTGGAGAGGAGATGGTTAGGAAGGTCGGACAATCTACATGGAGATGCTAAAGTATCATTTGTGGGATTAATAGTGATGTTTGTCCGATAGGAGAGATGGCGTGTGGCCTCTTTAGAGGGTTGCTTTGTATTTCCTGAGATGGAGCCATCATTTAGCGCCAGTGAAGGAACGTTCTGAGATGACAGGAGAGGGTTGTAGAGGTGATAAATTAATATAGCAAAGACCTCTAACAATCCAGAGCTTCAACGAGGTCTATGGTGGCCTCCTTGTCTAGGTCACTCAATGCTTTCTGTAGGAGACACTTCTTTTTTCAGCTTTAGGAGAAGCTTGTTAAATGTGAGCCTTTTATGTCACAAAATATGGCAACATCTGAGTAGTATGAGGACGAATAGATTTTGAATACTGTGAACAAATTATGTAGGTAAGATCTCATACTACACGGAAGTGGTAAGATTGGCCAATTATTGGCCAACCAAAATTGTATGTGTGTTCTAGGATTTAGTCAGGAGGACTAGTATATAATTTAGCATGGTGTCCATCAGAAGTAAGCCATGGTACACACTTTCAGTTATGATAACCACTGACCACCTCCATGTAGTGTGAAAGCTAACCTACCCAATTTGCTCGTAGTATTCAATATCTGTTGACCCTCATGCTATATATAAGTGGTAAAATTGGTCCGTGATTGGCCAATAAAAATTGAAAGTGTGTACCAGGCCTAAAAGGCAACTTAAATTGAATGGGAACCGCATTTAAAAAAAATGAGACAGATACTTACCCAAGGAGAGGGAAGGCTCTGGGTCGTATAGAGCCTTCCGGCTCATCTCCTGGTCCCCTCGTTCCAGTGCTGGCTCACCCGGTAGCAGTATTTCACTAAATTAGTCAAATACTGCTTTACCCGGCCGAAGGAGGCTTAAGAAGTCTTCAGGGAGCCCAAGTGCTCCTGAAGAAGGGCGGCCCTGTACTGCGCCTGCGCAAGCACGCTCTCTTGCACGCTCACGCCTGTGCACTATGGAGCCGCACGTCTTTGGGAGGACACGGCTCCTGAAGACTTCCAAATACCCTTTCAGTGGGGGATTGAAACGGGGGGAGCCAGCACAGGATAGAGGGCACCGAGAGAGGAGACGGAAGGCTCTATATGACCCCGAGCCTTCCCTCTCCTTAGGTGAGTATTTGCTTCATTTTTTTTAAAATGCAGTTCCCATTCACTTTAAGTGAGAGAGATGTGGAGACTGCCATATTTATTTACTTTTAAGCAATACCAGTTGCCTGGCTATCCTTCTGATTCTCTGCCTCTAATACTTTTAGCCATAGACCCTGAACAAGCATGCAGCAGATCAGGTGTTTCTGACATTATTGTCAGATCTGACAAGATTAGTTGCATGCTTCTTTCTGGTGCGATTCAGACACTGTTGTAGCCAAATAGATCAGCAGGACAGCCGGGCAACTGGTATTGTTTAAAATGAGATAAATATGGCAGCCACCATATCATTCTCACTTGAGTTCTCCTTTAAGTATGATGTTTCCCACAAGTTCTTGTAGGCATTGTTAATTGACTGCAGACCTGCTCACGCATTTGTAATATCATAACTTTCTGTAAGGATTATGTATAGATTTTTTTCCTTCGTTTTCTGATAAATATATGTATAAGGTATGAGCAGTTCACTAAGCATTCTTCAGTCCTTCCAGCGCTGGGTGAACAATTATGGATTCTATTCTGACACACTCAAGGACGAATGTATGTCTCTATTGATAACTGTACAGCGATACGTTGGAAGGTTAATATCCTTCTGAAATGGGCTAATTAACGACGTTGACGAGGTGCCCAGATTTTATTTCGCTCGTGTCTCTTTTCGGAGAGTCACATTGCTGCGAGCGGGAGGACATGGGGAGATCGGCTTCCAAGAGAAGTTTAAAAATATACATATATAGAACTTCTGAAGGGAAGTCAGATAGTTCAGAGGATTTTCATGCTGCATATTTTTGCAAGAAGTCGTGCCTTTGAGGGTTTTGTTAAAGTACATCAATACCTACCCTAGACTGAGCTGTATTTCATCATTCCAAGAAGAACTGGAAACAAGCAGTAGTAGCACAAAACGAGTGCTTTTAACCACTTAATGACATGCTGACGTCCTGCTAGAGCCTCTTAATGGCTCCGGATGTTTTTATAAGTCAGACAGTGCTGCTGCCGCTGTGCGCGTGCACGTGCACGCTCCCGCGCATGCATGTGCATTCCCGTGCACGTGAAAATAGTGAGAGAAAAAAAAACACCAAGGAAAAAAATCACCTTTATTTCCAAATAACATATTGTCACCATACCTTGTACTAGGGACATAATTAAAATCTTGTGATAACCAGGACAAATAGGCAAGTAAAATGTGAGGGTTTTATGTACAGTAACAGTTTTTATATTAAAACCATAGGAGCTGAAATTGGAGAAATAGTGTATTTTTTCATTTTTTCCTTGTATTTACCTTTAAAATGCATAGAAAATAAAGTAATTACTGAAAACAAATGTCAACCCTAAAAAGCCCAATTGGTGGTGAAAAAAACAAGATATAGATCATTTCATTGTGATTAGTAGTGATTAAGCTATTGGCAACTGAAAGGGATGAGCACTGAAAGGTGAAAATCGCTCTCCGGTAAAAAACGCCTTGGGGTGAAGTGGTTAAAGAACTCAAAACAAACCATCAGGCACTGCTGCTTCTATTGCGGTATGGCCGTGGTGCCATCTCTTAAACTAACCTTAGAGATGATTCCGTGGTGAAGTTGATGGTGTCTGAGTGGTTTGTGCAATTTCAAATTGAACATGTCTGATGTCAAAAATCAGTCAGGCATCGGGTGCCCTCAAACATCAAAAGATGGCAAAAAAATGTTGTTGTTAGGAAAATGGTCAACCAAGAGCCTCAAACAACTGTGAAGAGATTTATTGAGGTCTTCAAGATTCTAGAGCTATGAGTACTAACCAATCTTGAGGGTGGAGTCTTAAAGGGCCACTGTAATGAAAGGGACTGAATAATCTATCAATAGTGTAAAAATATAAGCAATTTTATTCATTTTATTATTTTCACTTCAGTTTCTCTTTAACCACTTCCATACCAGCAGTCTCTTCCCCCTTAAGGACCAGAGACTGCTGGCACAGTAAAACGCCGCTTATACCCACCGCTATCGCCAGTCACAATGCTGCCCCATCCCCGCAGGCTCCTCTCTCTGCCGTCTCTATGACGGCAGAGTGCTGACAGGCACTCAGGAGCTGCTTTCATTGGCTCCTGATGCTGTCTATCAATGGGAGCCAGTGTGATTGGATCTCCGTGATCATGCGGTCAGAAGCCAATGAACACGGCTCCTGACCTGCTTACACAGCTCTGCCGTCTTATAGACGGCAGAGAGAGCCAATTGCGGCAGGTTCAGAGCGGCGAGATCGGCAGTAACGGCGGAGATGCATCATTCAGCAGCATGTTGAATCTAGATCCAGTCAGGGCCGCAGCACCACCTGCTGGACGTAGATTCGTGCTGCGTCGGTCCAGAACCAGTTAACCACTTCTGTGCCAGGGGGGTATTTTTCTGATAGGTGCTGCGTGGGCCTTCCAGCCCGCAGCACCGATCAGATAGCAGCCAGGGCGATCAGACTTCCCCCCCCTTTTTTCCCCACTAGGGGGATGTCCTGCTGGGGGAGTCTGATCGCCGCCGGCTGCTTGCGCTTGCGGGGGCTCTTCAAAGTCCCCCTCCGCAGCGCTTCCTGGCCTCCTTCCCCTTCCCTCCCTCTCCCTCCCCCTGTGAGCGGCGCAGGACGGATTTCCGTCCTGCGCCTGATGGGATAGGCTTTAGCCTATCAGATGCCGGCGATCCCCGGCCAATCAGAGGCCGGGGATCACTGATCTCCTCTACGGCGCTGCTGCGCAGCAGCGCTGTATACATGTAAACAGCGGGGAAGATCTTCCCCGTGTGTTTACATTTACCCTGCGAGCCGCGATCAGAGGCTCGCAGGGTGTTCACGGAGACACCCTCCGTGAACTGACATGGAACGGTCGCTCGTATTTCCATGGAATCCACTTCAGGATTCAGGGGCGTACTTAAGCGTACGCAGAATCCTGAAGTGGTTAAATGACACCTGAAGAGAGAGGGAAATGGAGGCTGCCATATTTATTTCTTTTTAAACAATACAAGTTACCTGGCTGTCCTGCTGATCCTCTGCCTCTTAAGGGGCCCATACACCTACCGATTTTCCCGTCGATATACAGCAGATTCGATGACTGTGATCAAATCTGCTGTGAAATCGTTGCGCAAACGCTGACAGAACGATCGATTTCCGTCCGAAATCAATCGTTCCCGCCGACCGTGCGGAAGATTTTTCTCGATCGTCGGCGGGTCGGGAGTGCGTCGATAGCGGCGTTCGAATGCCCTATGACCGACGCTAGCCGCAATACATTACCTGCTCCGCCAGCGCGAGTCCCCGCTGTCACTGCTGCTTCTTCTCCGCTGGGCTCCGGGTTCCGGCTGGCTTCACTTCCTGTCCCGGCAGGAAGTTTAAACAGTAGAGCGCCCTCTACTGTTTAAACTTCCCCCGGCAGGAAGTTCAGTGAAGCTGGATCCGAGCGCGGAGAAGAAGACAGCGGAGACCGGGGGACTCGCGCCGGCCGGATCAGGTAATGTATGCGGGCGGGGGCAGCAGCTTCACAGATTGTGATCGGTTTCATGCTGAAATCGATTCACAATCTGTTTGCAGTAAAGGCAGCCATACGATCCCTCTCTGATCAGATTCGATCAGATAGGGATCTGTCAGTTGGTCGATCTGATGGCAAATTGACCAGTGTATGGCCGCCTTTATACTTTTAGCCATAGACCCTGAACAAGCATGCAGCATATCAGGTGTTTCTGACATTATTGTCAGATCTGACAAGATTATCTGCATCCTTGTTTCTGGTGTGATTCAGGCAACTGGTATTGTTTAAAAGGAAATAAATATGGCAGCCTCCATATTCTTCTCCATTCAGTTGCCCTTTAACTTCACAAGGAAAGGGAAGCCTTCATTATTTCAACATCTTCTGAAATAGTGAACAAAGGAGCTCCAGGTAAAATTTTACAAGCTGTCAAAGAACTTTTCTTGGTGAAAAAAAATCTAAAAATTATAAGAAAATGTTGTCAAAATTTTGAAGTGAGAACTATTGTGTCTTAGTCATTTGCTTTGCTTAACGAGAATCTGTACTGTAAAATTCTTACAATAAAAAACATACCATTCTGTTCATTATGTTCTCCTGGGCCCCTCTGTGCTGTTTCTGCCACTCCTTGCTGCAATCCTGGCTTGTAATTGCCAGTTTTAGGCAGTGTTTACAAACAAAAGACATAGCAAGTGATAGGCTGAGAGTAGCTCAGTGTGTGAGTCATACAGAGTGTGCAGGGGGCCTGGAGAGGGTGTGTATAGCTTCTATCCAATCACAAGCAGCGCAGCACATTCCAGCCTGTCTGCCTGAGCCCGACAGAGGAGAGAAGATTAGATCATATAACAGAGATAATGCAGCCACTGTGCAACTAGAAAAGACTGCAGTTAGACAGAGCACATTAGAACAGGAATAGGAACTTATAGGATAGAAGAAATAAGGCTCAAAAATTTGTTACAGAGTCTCTTTAAGCCTTTATTTCTTGTCTCCGTTTTTCCCGAAAGCAGATACTGATATACTCATCCTCAAGATCCCACCTTCACACAACAAAAATTTAAGAAAAACTGTCTTTAAACTTATCCCTTCATTTTTTAGTTAAAATGGCAAACAGCAACGGTTAGAACAAAATATGGATATGTATAACTTATGTTTTGTTTCTCTCTACAGGATTGCACCGTCTATGAAACCGAAAATAAAATCCTGCATGTGGTGAGTGTTTGGTTTCCATTATTTTTGTCAATGAGCGCAATTGCTGTTCTATTCCCTGCAGAGCCAAAAACCTCTAGAACTTTACAAAAGCAAAGACGGTTAATTTTCTAAAGGTGAATTGTTGTAAGGCAAAGAAAGAATTCTTTTTTTATGGCTTTGCATATTTGAGCATGATTTTGAAGGGAGGACGACTGTCAACATCTTTAAAGGTCAACAAACATCTGCAGTTTTGGTCAACCAGAACAGGTCAGAGATCTGAGCAAATTAAGGGGTGGAGAAAAATGGGTACCAAAAATGGGAGAGGTCTCTAAGAGTAGTAGGGCAGTTGTATTTTTGGACGAATGTTACTCACTCACTTGTTTTGGGTTGCTGGACGCGGAGGCAAGATCTTGATGTTCTGATAGGGGTTTCTGAGTGGGGCTCTCCAACCTAGTCCCTTGGTTGAACACTCATTCACATCTAGGGCGTTTTGTCCTTTTTTCAAGCACAGGCGATTTTCAAAATCGCCCACAAAACACTTACGCAATGATTCTCTTTAATAAGGTTCATATTAGTACGTTTCGTCCACTTTGCGCTCTGCAAAGCGGTGCCTATACCATACCATTTTGGGGGCGATTTTGCTGTAATGGAAGATATAGAAAGAGCGCTAAACGCTCACAAAATCGCTTTATGTGGCGATTGCGTTCGGGTTTTTAAGAATAAATACATTGTTTTTATTATTTTCCGGGTCAAAGAGATCAGTTCCTGACTTGCGTCAGGGAGTGAGTAAAAAAATTGCTCTGAAAAAAACGCAGTGTGCAGGCAAGTGCCGGAAGGTGCTAAAAAAAGTCAAAAGTATAAATATATACACAAATACAGAGGGGCTGCAGCACACAACAGGAAAACAGTGACAGGGGCTCTTGGTTACGCTTTAATGCGCTTAAGCTCACCAACTGCGCCAAAGTGTCCCCAATCTGGTGAGTCCTACTCTACCATGCAAAATGCCAGTTTATATATATATATATATATATATATATATATATATACAGAGAGAGAGAGAGAGAGAGAGTGTTTATGGGAACAGCAGTACTATGGAGTACTTATATATAGGATATTGATATAAAAAAAATAACATTTATAAAAGTAAGGCCCTGTTCACATTACAAACGCGGACGGGCACGCACGCGGAC
Source organism: Hyperolius riggenbachi (assembly GCF_040937935.1). Lineage (NCBI taxonomy): Eukaryota > Metazoa > Chordata > Amphibia > Anura > Hyperoliidae > Hyperolius > Hyperolius riggenbachi. The sequence continues at coordinate 21,807,791 of NC_090653.1, read as the reverse complement.
AGCAACGCGTACGCACGCACGCCATCCGCGTTTGTATGCGTTGCATGGCTGATCCCATCACTGAAAAGTGAATGGGACAGCCACGCGTTTTGGCAAAAGATGCGTGCAGCATGCGTTCCCGGACCGCACAGGTCCGGAACGCATGCAGTGTGAACATCAGACATTGCACTCTATGCACTGTCTGACGTTGTGCGTGTCGGCCACCTGCACGCGTTTCCAAAACGCGGCTGGAAACGCGTGCAGTGTGAACGGGGCCTAAAGTATGATGAAAATGGATTGAGAATAGATTTTTTTCAAAGTGTTCACTTTCCTGTAACTGTGTAGCTTTTTAGTGTGGAGGTTATGTCATCATCACAAAGTTTTATCTAACTTTTATCACCTTTTAATTAAATCATGTTGGATGACAACAGGTGACTCACTTAAAGAGTAAGGGCCCGTTTCCACTGGCACGGTTTCTGCGCCGAATCCGCAGAGTTTCCCCGCAGGCAAATTCCGCGGGGAAACTCTGCCATAGGGAGTAATAGAGCCGCCGGCCGAATCGCTTCAGCTAGCGATTCGGCCAACATTGCCATCCGAAATGGTGCGGGAGGCCGCAAATCCCATAGCCGTGCATGGCACGGCTGATGGGATTTGTCTGCGTAGCCGCAGACCCGGAAGTGCCGGCGCTCATCTTGCAGACGCGTGCGGCTCAAGTGGAAACGAGCCCTAACTGTCGGGCATAAAATCACAAATCAATTCTTTATTTTTATCTGGTAAACTAGTAATAAGGATGCTAACCAGGCAATCCAAAAATTAAAATCACTTTTGGATCACTTTTTCCCAGTTTACCTGACTCTTATTTGGTACACACAAAATTTGGTACACAAAAAGGAAGTTGCAGTGCATGCTGGGTTGTCCTTTTTTGCTTCTCTACTTCTCCGCAGACTTAACTAATGCAGCCTGATTGGCTGAAGCCTCTTTCCCTACCGTTTTCCCTTCCCACACCTCCTGTTCCTTTCTGATTGGCCAGTATTTCTCATGCTGAGATAATGCACTTTCTATAGTGAAGGGTGGGCAAATCAGACAGAGGAGACTAAAGGAGGAAATGACATCAGAATTGGCTTCAAGATAGCCACACTTAAAATGGGAAATGCTAAGAAGGATTTTTTTCCTTTTTTTTTACTGTAGAAAAATCACTAAAATCAAAACGTGGACAGTGCAATAAATAGAGATGTCGCGAACCTCCGATTTTCGGTTCGCGAACCGGGTTCGCGAACTTCCGCAGAAGGTTCGGTTCGCGGAAAAATTCGCGAACCGCAATAGACTTCAATGGGGAGGCGAACTTTGAAAAATAGAAAAAATTATGCTGGCCACAAAAGTGATGGAAAAGATGTTTCAAGGGGTCTAACACCTGGAGGGGGGCATGGCGGAGTGGGATACATGCCAAAAGTCCCGGTGAAAAATCTGGATGTGACGCAAAGCAGCGTTTTAAGGGCAGAAATCACATTGAATGCTAAATTGCAGGCCTAACGTGCTTTCAAACATCTTGCATGTGTATACATCAAACAGGGAGTGTAATTAGAGTACTGCTTCACACTGACACACCAAACTCACTGTGTAACGCACCGCAAACAGCTGTTTGTGTAGTGACGGCCATGCTGGACTACTGCGCAACATGGCGTGATTGCTCTTCCTCACTCAGTGATGTCAGGTAATGTGTGACTTCCTTCTCAACTTTCCATGGCATTATTAAAAAGCTTACGTTTTGTTTTTAATTTACATTTTCTACTTGCTGTGTACTTGTTCAGTACCGCTACAATGAGAATCCTGTGGAGGCGGGCAAGTCTGCCATTCTGACCCCGGGTAATGGCCGGGGAATGAGAGGTTTGAATCCGGTGTTGAGCCTGAGCAACGGCTACCACTACACATCCAAGGAGGGCAGCGGGCAGGCATGCACGCCCGCCCGCCCCGAGGTAATGACCAAAAATAACAATACAGGAGGAGGACTTTCGAGGCCCTGCTGTGTATTTGAAATGAATGTACTTTAAATCCTTTAACGAGAACCAGTTATGGCGGGCAAAGATGACACCACATTCCTTTCACGAGAATCATATGGAGGCGGGCAAGTCTGTAATTTGTGACCCCGGGTAATGGCCGGGGAATGAGGGATGGAATCCGGTGTGGAGCCTGAGAAACGGCTACCACTACACATCCAAGGAGGGCAGCAGGTAGGCATGCACGCCCGCCCCGAGGTAGTGACCAAAAATAACAATACAGGAGGCGGACTTTCGAGGCCCTGCTGTGTATTTGAAATGAATTAACTTTAAATCCTTTAACGGGAATCCGTTATGGAGGGCAAGTCTGCCATTGTCACCGCGGGGAATGAAGGTTGGATTGCGGCCCGAAGTGGGAGCCTGCTGAGACCCATGCTGTAGCTGCCCTGACCGTGCTTTGCAGACCAGGCATCTGTGGTCAGATGGACCCTTGAGCCAGCGGAAGACAAACCAAGTCGAAAGCATTTGCCAAGAATGTTTTACGGAGGGCAAGTTTTTTTGCCCTTTTTTTAAATTTTTTGAAAATGATAGATGGTTGTATTTTTAAATAGTTTGAAAGTTTAGATGGTTGTATTTTTAAATTGTTTGAAAGTTTAGATGGTTGTATTTTTAAATTGTTTGAAAGTTTAGATGGTTGTATTTTTAAATTGTTTAAAAGTGTATCCATTCTTCCTCCCCCCAGCCACGAACAATACCATGGGAACGTGGAGCAGCAGAAGCCCCCTGTGACGGCTGCCACGGTTGTTCTCCGCTGCTTGTCTTTTGAGGGGTGCTTCTTTTCCTCAGGTGTTCTTGCCATAGCTGTTTGTGCCTTCTCTCCAGGTGCCTTCGTAAGGCACTTGTCCCTACGTGAGAGTTGGCCTTTCCACGGCTCAATTTTTGCTGGCAGAGACAACAGATGGCTTTGCTCCGATCTGAGACACACACGTGAAAAAATTTCCAAACCGCTGAGCCCCCCTGGGGTGATGGCGCTACGGTGGCATCAGCAGCAGCTGACGTTGAAGGGCATGTGTGCTCCCTGGCCATAGCTGGCGATACATGGCACCGGACACTGCCCCCAGCTATTTCTGAGGACGAGCTCCCTCTGCTTCTATCATGGAGTCGTCTCCTCCTATTCCTCTCTGACTCCTCCTCTGAACTGTCCCCCTGGTCATCTCCTCTACCGGGAACATATGTGGTATCCGTATAATCGTCATCATAATCCTCCTGGCCAGCTGCGCTTTCCTCAGACACCTCCTCAAGTGCACCAACTTCAGATGGTCCACCATCATCCCCATCCACACACGTTACGTCCATACTATCGCCACCTAACTCAGACGTATGAGGTGGTGTACCTGCGCCTTCTTGTTGTTGTTGCAGTAGTGGCTGGGAATCAGTGATTTCACCACCACCACCAAATAACTCCTGCGAAGTGTCAAATGCAGCGGATGTGGTGCTTGTTGTAGCGCTGGTGGCTGCGGGAGATGAGGTGTTCTGTGTTAAATACTCAATCACCTCCTCACGATTTTGGGAAGTGATGGCACGTGCCTTCTTCTGAGCACTGTATTTTGGGGCAGGTCCGCATGAAATCACAGCAACACCACCTCGCACAGCCACAGACCTGCCGGTGCCTGGTGGCCTTCCTCTGGGTCTGCCTCTACCTCTTCCTCTACCTGGTTTGTCCATTTTGTCCATCTCGGGAGTATGCTAGCTATATGCAGTGAGGTGGGTTCTCACTCAACACAACAGGTAGTTAGATGCAGTGAGGTGGCCAGGTGGGTTCACACTCAACACAACAGGTAGTTAGATGCAGTGAGCTGGGTTCACTCAACAGTAAAGGTACTTAAGATGCAGTGAGGTGGGTTCTCACTCAACACAACAGGTAGTTAGATGCAGTGAGGTGGCCAGGTGGGTTCACACTCAACACAACAGGTAGTTAGATGCAGTGAGCTGGGTTCACTCAACAGTAAAGGTACTTAAGATGCAGTGAGGTGGGTTCTCACTCAACACAACAGGTAGTTAGATGTAGTGAGGTGGCCAGGTGGGTTCACACTCAACACAACAGGTAATTAGATGCAGTGAGCTGGGTTCACTCAACAGTAAAGGTACTTAAGATGCAGTGAGGTGGGTTCTCACTCAACACAACAGGTAGTTAGATGCAGTGACGTGGCCAGGTGGGTTCACACTCAACACAACAGGTAATTAGATGCAGTGAGCTGGGTTCACTCAACACAAGGCTAGGTATATGCAGTGATGAGGTGGGTTAAGTAAACACAACAGGTACTGGGTAGTTAGATGCAGTGAGCTGGGTTCACTCAACAGTAAAGGTACTTAAGATGCAGTGAGGTGGGTTCTCACTCAACACAACAGGTAGTTAGATGCAGTGAGGTGGCCAGGTGGGTTCACACTCAACACAACAGGTAGTTAGATGCAGTGAGCTGGGTTCACTCAACAGTAAAGGTACTTAAGATGCAGTGAGGTGGGTTCTCACTCAACACAACAGGTAGTTAGATGCAGTGAGGTGGCCAGGTGGGTTCACACTCAACACAACAGGTAGTTAGATGCAGTGAGCTGGGTTCACTCAACAGTAAAGGTACTTAAGATGCAGTGAGGTGGGTTCTCACTCAACACAACAGGTAGTTAGATGCAGTGAGGTGGCCAGGTGGGTTCACACTCAACACAACAGGTAGTTAGATGCAGTGAGCTGGGTTCACTCAACAGTAAAGGTACTTAAGATGCAGTGAGGTGGGTTCACACTCAACACAACAGGTAGTTAGATGCAGTGAGCTGGGTTCACTCAACACAACGCTAGGTATATGCAGTGATGATGTGGGTTAAGTAAACACAACAGGTACTGGGTAGTTAGATGCAGTGAGCTGGGTTCACTGAACAGTATACAGTAAAGGTACTTAAGATGCAGTGAGGTGGGTTCTCACTCAACACAACAGGTAGTTAGACTTAGATGCAGTGAGCTGGGTTCACTCAACACAACGCTAGGTATATGCAGTGATGAGGTGGGTTAAGTAAACACAACAGGTACTGGGTAGTTAGATGCAGTGAGCTGGGTTCACTCAACACAAAGCTAGGTATATGCAGTGATGAGGTGGGTTAAGTAAACACAACAGGTACTGGGGTATATGCAGTACTGGGTAGTACAATGTGCAGCTTCCTGTCACACACACAGGCAGTCAGTCACTGAATGTGCTGGGCTGCTGGCAGTGGCACACACACTATCAATTAGCAAGGCTGTGCATGCAACAAAAGTGTCAGAAAAAAAAATGTACAGGTTGAGCTCTGAAAAGAGCTGTTGCTGGGTGCTTTAAAAGCAATATTAATCAGTCAGGAACAAGCAAAGCAGCCTAGAACCTAACTAATCTGTCCCTAAGAGAAAAAGTCTGCAGCAGCTGTCCCTTTCCTCTCTCTAGCAGGCACACGAGTGACTGTAATGGCCGCCGGAGGCTGCCTTATATAAGGGGGGGTGGGGCTCCAGGGCTTACTGTAGCCTGAATGGCTACAATGTGCCTGCTGACTGTGATGCAGAGGGTCAAAGTTGACCCTCATAGTGCATTATGGGGCGAATAGAACTTCCGGAAAAGTTCGCCTGGCGCAGGCGAACGCGAACCCCCAATGTTCGCCTGGAACCGTTCGCCGGCGAACCGTTCGGTACACCTCTAGCAATAAATATGTCATGGGCAGCACGGTGGCGTAGTGGTTAGTGCTCTTACCTTGCAGTTGGGGTTCCCGGTTCAAATCCCAGCCAGGTCAACATCTGCAAGGAGTTTGTATGTTCTCTCTGTGTCTGTGTGGGTTTCCTCTGGGCACTCCTGTTTCCTCCCACATCCCAAAAACATACAGATAAGTTAATTGGCTTCCCCCTGAAAATTGCCACTAGGCTACACTACACATTATAGACATAGGGCTATCGTAGGGATAAGATTGTGAGCTCCTTTGAGGGACAGTTAGTGACAAGACTATATTCTGTACAGCGCTGTGGAAGATGTGTTTTTTTTTCCTGAAATAGTGTGGATGACAGTTCCTCTTTAAAGAGAAACAGTATACAAGAATTGAACTTCATCCCAATAGTAGCTGATAATGCACAATGGGCTGGATAGAACAATGGACTAGATTAAACGACTTATCAGATGACAGTATGTAACGTCTAATAGTTGGACACATGACTAGAAGTCGTTTGTACACACTTATGGACCTGACAGTAGTTTGAACGATAGTTGGTGCAACTGATCCACCAAACAGTTGGAAACAGCTGGAAACAGCTATTTCCCACAATGCAATGAGGTTCACAAACAGGAAACTGTCAGCACCCTGGTTCTGACATCACACTGTGGGAGGGGTTTCACCACAATATCAGTCATACAGCGCCCCCTGATGATCTATGTGAGAAAAGGAATAGATTTCTCATGGGAAAGGGGGTATCAGCTACTGATTGGGATGAAGTTCAATTCTTGGTCACAGTTTCTCTTTAAACTCCCCTTCCTGACACTGAACTGTAACACCATTTTTCCTATAGCCTAACCTTACTGCTGTTACCTTCATTTACTGTTTCTGAATAAGGTACTATTGGAAGTGGGTTTGCTGCCTCCTGCTAAGCTTCCCCCTCCACACTCATGTGTATGCATCCCCCCACCCCATTCCTGTGGTGAGTGTTGTATGCTCACCTGTCTGCTGGCACGACTCTTGGTTTCCGGCATCACGGCAGGCACCAGTACCACATGACATCTGTGTATGTGGTGACGTCACGGGGTGACGCTTGCGGTGATGCCAGACACGAGCCAGGAGTCATGCTGGTGGGCAGGTGAGCTTTGAACAATCACTACATGGGGGGTTGTCATCAGGATATTAAACGTCGTTACCGATATCACACGGCCAAACCCTTGCGACTGAGCTTTTCCGCCATGCCAGGTTGATTCTTTTAACCGATTTTGCCCGGAAATCTATCAGAAGATCATTTCAGTGGTCATACTGCAGATTCTCCTCCGATTTGATCAAATCATTGGATGGGAAGGTCATTTGGTTCGCAAAATCGAGTTATTTATTTTTCATCCAAGTGGAAATTTTTGGCACATCGCCGACCACCTCTGCTGCCGATATGTAAGGCGACTTCAATACAAAAAGAAGGCGGATTCAGATTTTATGGGAATTATTTTGGAAAGGAGGGCATTTGTCACTGAGTGGGTCTAATGAATGGGCTGTAGTAATGAATAGTAATTCTCTGTCGCTGTGCGTTCAGCCCGAGCCTTTCTTCGCAATAATAGGTGTTGTGTGTATGAATTTACACCGGCGATTATGTGATTTGCCTGGTTTAGTGGAGGATGCGGGCATCTCTCTGCAGAGCAGCTCCACCGCCGCGGATTAGCGCAGATGAATAAACCTCTCTGCGCCGATATACAAAACACGATAATATATTATAACACGGGAACAGCGGTGGGGCTAATTACCCCAGTGGCGTACGCATAAAACACATAATCACGACCACGCAGCCGTCTGCTGACACTTAAATGAACGAAGAATGGCGCCGATGATTTTCTGAATAGGTGTTATTTCCGTGTCACCACACGAGCCGCGTATTTCCATCAGCGCGCGGCGCCTCCATTGTGCGACCGCCTTGCATGTAAACAAACATTTCCCGGCAAAATGAAATTCACAGCGATCAAGCTGAGCTTTTCTCCTTCAGTTCCCGTGAGTGTCGCAAGCGCGGCTCTCTGCCCCCCCCATCCGCCACGTGAGCGCGGCCCTCCCCCCAACCGCGATTCAGTGATCGCACACCTGCGCAGCCTGCTCCCTCTCTATAGCTGTTTCCACGGCGAAGAAGAGATCCAGCAAACTTGCGGTAGATTTTCTGAAACATCGCTTGATATCAGGCGGGGAGAGTTTGTGCCTGGGGGATTTCAAATGTGATAGAATTCTAAATTGCACCTGGTTGTTTTGAATACCGAACGGAATTCCACACAATTTACATTCGGCCCTATTCACACTTAGAAGCGCAAAACGCCGGCGATTTTTGCCGGCGTTTTGCGGAAATGGTTTTTCCACGATTTCACGTGGAAAAATCACTGGACAGTGCAGCGATTTCTTAGCGATCGCGTTTTGTGCTTGTATAGCACTGAAACACGATCGCTGGGAAATCGCGTGAAAATGGTGCAGACTACGCGTTTGTGTTTCACGATTTTGGGCGATTTGCGGTGATTAGCGCAAATCGCCCCAGTAAGAACGGGCCCATAGAGTTTTTTTCAAAAGCGCTAGCGTTTGAGCGTTTTGCCGAAATCGCCGGCAAAACGCTCAAGTGTGAATGGGGCCTAAAAGTCAATACTACCAACTTCTGAGGTTAATTGTAAATCTTCGGAAGAAGAGTGGAAACAAGTCAACACATTTTTTTTTTTAAAGACCTTTGAGTAAATGGATTTTAAATAGTTTAAAAAAATTGTTTTTAAAAGTAGTCAAATAACATTTTGGAAATTTCGTAAATTTGGCATTCACGAGGAAGTCCATACTGGCGACTTCTGCGGTTCAAGGGAACCTGAAGAGAGAAGTATATGGAGGCTGCCATCTTTATTTCCTTTTAAACAATGCCAGTTGCCTGGCTTTCCTGCTGATCTCTTTGGCTGCAGTAGTGTCTAAACCACACACCTGAAACAAGCATGCAGCTAATCCAGTCAGACATCATTCAGAAGCCATCTCTGTCATGTCATCTGATCTGCTGGATGCTTGTTCAGGGGCTATAGGTTAGAGTATTAGAGGCAGAGGATCAGCAAGGCGGCCAGGCAATATGCATTGTTTAAAAGGGGAATAAATATGGCAGCCTCCACACCACTCCCACGTCATGTGACCTTTAATTGCAATTTCTTCATACAGACCGTCACCAAATTTGCTAGGTATGTTAGGGAAAAAAGTGGAAACAAGGTAAAAAAAATGTTTTTAAAAAGACCTTATACCTTTTGAGAAAAATGATTTTAAAAAAAGTTCAATGAAAAATGTTTTTTAAGCTTGGTAAAACTACATTTTGCTGGATTGCACTTAATATATACCCTCCCGGAATTCCGAGTTCCATGTTCCGATTTAGAATGACAAATTCAGATGCAAATATCAAAATCCAGAATGCCCCGAAATTCAATTGCTCATCCCTATTTGCATCCTTTACCTGGGTCATATCAGAGCATAGCTAGGGGATGTTGGTAAATTGGCAGATGTGTGATTTCAGCTTTGTACAGTACCCCTCCCACCTGAAGTGTGTCATGACTAGAGCGGAATCACCTACAAGGCTGCCTAGGCAGGCTCCTGGGGTGTAGCAGGCTTCAAACATGCCAGTTGCCACCTTGTTTGACCCCTCTTCCACCTCACCTTACTAAAAAGACTCCGGGTGATCCATACCTTGCCTCAGACCCCATTTACTCCCAAAGGATACCCGAAGTGACATGTGACATGATGAGATAGACATGTGTATGTACAGTGCCTAGCACACAAATACCTATGCTGTGTTCCTTTTTTTCTTTCTCTGCCTGAAAGAGTTAAATATCAGGTATGTAAGTGGCTGACTCAGTCCTGACTCAGACAGGAAGTGACTACAGTGTGACCCTCACCGATAAGAGATTCCAACTATAAAACACTTTCCTAGCAGAAAATGTCTTCTGAGATGGCCCTATTCCTCTCCTATCTACCACCCACCTTAAAAGGAATCGATATATATTCTTTCCTTGTTCTCCTTCTAGTACGCCTCAGTTGTCACTGAACAAAAAAGCGAACTATTGGATGAATCACCAACCTATTACTTTATAACCCGACCAGGCCCTTGGTATCTCCCCATGCACTCTTATTACGCAGCATAGGTCAGGTAAGTATTGTAGTGGCCCCACTTTTCTCTACACTTCTATATATAAAAATTATTCTTTCTTCTTCTTCTCCTTTCTCATCTTACTTCTCAAAACTCTCATACACTCAAGTCCACAAGTAACTCCACCTGATGGCACTGTAATACTTTCCCATCCACCACAACCAGGATTTAATCTACTATCAACATCCCATCTGAAGTTACTCATTCATGATCCCAGACTTTTTTCCCTATATAGTTGTCCCAGTTTGTTTAGGTTCTCACTGAAAAGTTACTGAATAAGGGCCCGTTTCCACTATTGCGAATCTGCATGCGTTTCCTGCATGCAGATTCGCATAGCCAATACAAGTGAATGGGCCTGTTTCCACTTGTCAGTTTTCCTGTGCGTTTTTCTGTGCAGGATTTTTCTGCACGGCAGAGCCATCAGAATTCGCTTGCGTGTGGAATGCAGGCGAATCGCCGCTAATGTATTTAATAGGGAATTCGCATGCTGTTTTGGTATGCGAATTTTCATGCAAATTCGCATGCGAATTCGCATGAAATCAATGGAAAAGCACACCGGCATTGCCATGGTTAAATTCGCATACATCGTCATCCATGCGAATTTTCACGAGAATTTTGCTGCGGCGATTTCGCTACGCAATAGTGGAAACGGGCCCTAAGGCTGCATTTCCACTTGTGTGGTGCGAATCGCCGCTGTAAAAATTCGCATGGATGACGATGTATGCAAATTTAACCATGGCAGTGCTGGTGTGCTTTTCCATTGTTTCTATGCGAATTCGCATGAAAATTCGCATACCCAAACCTCATGCGAATTTCCTATTGCATACATTGTATGCGATTCGCATAGCGGTATGCGATATGTGAATTCTGATGGCTCTGCCATGCAAATTTTTTCTGCACAAAAAACGCAAAAGGAATCCTGACAAGTGGAAACAGCCCCATCCACTTGTATTGCTAAAAAAAACGCATGTGAATTCGCGATAGTGGAAATGGGCCCGTGGACTTTACCATGTTCACAGCTTCCCTTTGTTTCACCATTTCCCACTGGTTTTATATATGTATCGTTATCACAATGTGGATAATTTGTAATGTAGTTGGCGTGAAATCAGTACTTTTAAAAATAAAACAAGTATAACAAAAAAAGAAAATGGCTTCTGAGAGCAGGAAAGAGATAAAAAGGATCACTAGTTCATAGATGATAGCTCTGGCAAACTTCAATGAATGTGTCATTGAGTAAAAACAATAAAACAGTTAAAACTTAAAAGTAGATTTAAACATAAAATAAAACTGTGGAATATCTTAAAAAGTCATTTTAGGAGAAGGAAGAGAGATACAATGGTTTATTTCATTAGTTTATTTTCGCCTCAGGTGTCCTTTAAACATTCTCTAGTTTTGACCTCAGTTTAAAGGACATCTGAAGTGTGAGGGATATAGAAGCTGCCATATTTATTTCCTTTTAGGCTTCTTGCACACAGGGACGTTACAGGCACACATTAGTGCAGCCTGTAACGCTCCCCAACGCACAGCAATGTAACACAAGTGGGCTGTTCACACTTATGTAGCAATGGTACAGAGGCGCCAGTAGTATAAAAAAGATAAAAGTCTTAAAAACGGGGAGGTGATAGGTGGATTCGCCTCTCCCAGAGAAAACACAAGATAATGTTGATTTTTCAACACAAAGAAATTTAATTATACACTCCAATAGTTTGAAACGCGTTTCGCGGGTTCAACCCACTTCATCAGGCTATGGAACGGAGTATAACACTTGTCTGTAGGATTCGTCAGCTTAGCGCCTCTGTTCACACTGCCCACGTTGCGTTACATTGTAACGCAGCAAAGTGCTGCATGCTGTGCGTTCTCAGCGGCTAAGCCGCGTTAGACTGTTTGCACATGCTCAGTCATGTTGGGGAGGAGGGGAGAGCGGCCGGGCACATGGCTAATATTCACTGGACTCAGTGACGTGCAGTGTTTACTTCCTGGAGCGGCCGCTCTGTGCAGCGATTGGCCGGGCGGGACCACGTGATGCCGCATGCGTCCAAGAGTACGCATCACGGACGCCAGAGTGAGCTGCACAACGCAGCTCACTCCGACGTCCACACCAGAGAGCACCAGGCGTTGCGTTAGGGGCACGTTATGTGCCCTATAACGTCCCCTAAATGCAACATCCTGGTGTGTAACTAGCCTTAAACAATACTAGTTGACTGGCAGCCCTGCTGATCTGTTAGGAATTGGATTGCGGTATATGGGCAGCCAGCAGATCTCTCTCCTATCAGATCCAATCAGAGAGAGATCTGTGTCATGGTCTATCTGCTCATACTGTACATCGCTAGATGATTGTGCACCTAGAGTCCTGGGAAACATTTGTCTTCTGTCAAGCTGACCATTGTCTCATAACTAAAAAAAACAAAAAAAAATCTCTTTATTCTTCGTCACCTGTTTGATTAGTTCTGCAACTGTAGCAAGAAGAGATGGAGGATGAAACTCTAGTAATGGGGCTTGCGTGCAAATGCAGTGCATATTGTATGCATCTCGGAATCGAGCCAATATAAATTGTCAGGAAGTGAGTGACCGCTGAGCAGCCATTTTGGAAGCAGCAGCAATGTGGGATTCCTGCAACGGCAGACCCAATTCTAAAGTACCAAATTTAACGCTAGTGCAGAACTACGTTACCGTGCGGCACCTGCTGCGATCTGCGTTAGCCTGGAAGTTGTGTTAGCCTATAGCAACACAGGGTTTTTTAAATCGTTTGCGCGCATGCGTGGAAGCGTATTTTTACACTACGCTTCCACATACCTGAAGCAGCAAGTGACCGCAAGTGAGTGCCACTTCAGGCTAGACAAATTACATCATGTGAGTTAATTTACCTCATGAGGTAATGACATTCAACAATTCTGGTAGATTTTAGTCATGTTTTACCTCATGAGGTAAATTATGAGGTAATAATAGCTATTCTCATGGAAATTAGGGAGCATGTTAACACATAATTTACCGATCAGTTTGAGGCCCCATTCACACTTGAGCGTTTTGCCAGCGATTTTGGCAAAACGCTCAAACGCTAGCGCTTTTCAAAGCGCTAGTGTAATTAATCCCTATGAGCCCGTTCTTACTTGGGCGATTTGCGCAAACTGCCGCAAAGCGCCCAAAATCGTGAAATGCAAACGTGTAGCCTGCACCATTTTCAGGCGATTTCCCGGCGATCGCGTTTCAGTGCTATAGAAGCGCTAAACGCGATCGCGGAAAAATCGCCACAGTGTTCAGTGATTTTTCCCCTGAAAAATCACTCCTGCAAAATGCAGACAAAAATCGCCGGCGTTTTGTAAACGCAAGTGTGAATGGGCCCTAAGACCTGCCTGTACCTGGCGGTAAAGTCAATTTGTATGCATTTTGCAGTTTTTAGTGGAGTTCCTATTGCTGTTTTAGTGTCGCTCCTATTCAGGCTGTGTAATAGAAAAGAATAGTAAAAATAATGCTCCAAATATTTGCTGGATTTTTTTTTATAAGGGATGCCTATAAATATACTTGTCATAGGTTGCGACTTAATCAAATACACCTTCTCCCATCAAAATAAACATCTTCCAAAGACTATCCTGACTTAGGGCTTGTTTCCCCTGTTGCGACGCGATTTCGGCCGCATTCCGACGCTTGTAAAAACGCATGCGGATGCGTTTCCACATGCGTTTTTACCCGCGATTTCGCATGCGATTTCGCATGGCAGGGTGCCATGCGAAATTAACCATGACACTGCCAGGGCTAAATAAAATTGAAAAAGGTGCGAAATCGCACACGAAATCGCGGGTAAAAACGCATGTAACAAACGCATGCGTTTTTACTATTAAATACATTAGCGGCGATTCGCACGGATTCCCGACGCAGGCGAAATCGTTGGCTCTTTTGTGCGTTTTTTTCACGCTGAAAAAACGCACCTCAACAACGCTACAGTGGAAACAGGCCCATCCACTTGTATTACATGTGCGGATCTGCATGCGTTGGACGCATGCAGATTCGCGATAGTGGAAACGAGCCCTTATAGAAGACAATTAATGGTAAAAAATTACCATTATGTATTTACTGCATGCTGAAATACCTCATGTTTTACCTCATGTTCGGAAATGGAGAAAAATCTTTCAGAATTGCTAAAAAAAAGAGGAAAATAATTTGTGAGGTATTTTACCTACAAAGAAATATTTACCTCACACAGCTACCAGAATTGAGGCCATTATAGGTTTCCTTTAACTCTCGCCCTGCACTCGACTGACCGCTGCAGCAAGGAGAGGCAAACTTTTACTTTCATCCTTTTCCCTCCGTCTCTGAAAACTGCTGCAGGCTCCGGCCTGACCTGAAAAAATGTTAATGTGAATGGAAGTCGTCAGCCTTGAATCTGACCGTCTGCGCGAGGATTCCATCCCGCCGCCATCTGACAGCGAGCAATATCGTTTGCAGCTTCCTAAAGAGGCGTCAGAAAGATGATGGATTCTGGTGAGCTGCGTGTGGCGGGGTGGTCGATACTTCCTTCCCTGTACAGCGGCGTCATAAACAACTACAAAGCATGAATCTGCCCTTAAAGTGGACCTGAACTCTTGCACAGGTCAGAAGGAAAACAGAGAGAAATCCACCCTGTATGGATTTAGAGCGTTTAGCCTGTCTAATGCTGGGTACACACTATTACATTTTCTGGCAGATTTACTGTCAGGTCGATTATTTCCAACATGTTCGATCTGCTTTCCGATCAATTTCCGAGTATTTTCAGATCGATTTCCTATTGAAAGTGGATCCGAGATGAACTTTTACTCATTGCATAATTGTGTTCCTTTTATTATTGTTTATAGGGCATTCCTCAAGCCAAATACTTTTTTTGTTTTTGTTTTAATACTCAAAATCCCTATAAACTAAACAAGCCTTGCCCACAGTTTTTTAGAGAGCCTTGGCATTTTCAGACAGTAGCAAGGGCTTATGGGAGCTCAGTCTGGGCAGGAGGAGGGGGAGGTATTACTAGCCAGAGATTTCAGAGGCAGAGGGGAGGAGGGAGGAGGAGGGTGGATTAGGCTTTTTTCACAGTCTGAGTGCTGAAGATACAGATAAGCCTGCCACTGTGTAATGTTTACAAACATGGCTGCTGTCATTGTATCACAGGAAGAAATAATCATATTCTATTAAAGCTGTTTGCAGCTAGATATGCTGTGTAAACGATCTAAACTTTAGATAAGATATATAGACAAGTTACTTGTTATAGTTAGTTTTTCATCTCGGATCCGCTTGACGTGAATGGAAATCAATCTGTAAATGATCGGAAATAGATCAAATCAGATCGGACATGTTTGAAATAATCGATCTGACAGCAAATCTGAACTGTGTACCTAGCATAATTCCCTTTAATCTGTGACTAATCATCACTGTATTTGATCTCTCAGATGTGTCAGCTGAGGAACCTCCTCGGCCATGGCAGAGCAGCTAATTTGTGTACACAGGATGTTAACCCTATGTCTGCATCCGTGAAAGCAGGAAGTAGACACACTGCATATTTATTGCAGGATTTGTATCAGCTGTCACAAAGAAATGGTTTTCTTTAACCCCTTCCTGACCACCTAACGCTGATAGGCATTGGGAAGGTGGCTCCCCCAGGACCGCCTCATGCCAATCAGCATCGAGTCTTGGGGGCGGAGATTACCGAGAACTGTGGCTGGCAGGCTGAAAAAAGGGGGGAAAAAATGGCGGAAACTGCTTGTGCAGCGCTTTACAGGGGACAACTCTGTCACTGAGCTGTCCCCAGGAGAGGCTGACAATCTGATCCCTGTAATAGGCTGATGCCTATGAGAGACTATCTTGCTGATTGGGTCTCGGGGGTGGGGGGTGGGGGAAGCATAAATAAAAACAAAAATAGCAAATTTTATTAAAAAAAATAATTACCATTAAATGAATTAAAAAAAACAAAACCCATGGCAGCAGCAATCAGATGCCACCAACAGAAAGCTCTGATGCCCCTCACAGCCTGGGGACCCATCTTACAAGGGTCATAAAGAGGAACTGTCACGTAAATCTTAAAATGTAAAACACATACAAATAAGAAGTACAGTGGTGTGAAAAACTATTTGCCCCCTTCCTGATTTCTTATTCTTTTGCATGTTTGTCACACTTAAATGTTTCTGCTCATCAAAAACCGTTAACTATTAGTCAAAGATAACATAATTGAACACAAAATGCAGTTTTAAATGACGATTTTTATTATTTAGTGAGAAAAAAAACTCAAACCTACATGGCTCTGTGTAAAAAAGAAATTGCCCCCTGAACCTAATAACTGGTTGGGCCACCCTTAGCAGCAATAACTGCAATCAAGCGTTTGCGATAACTTGCAACGAGTCTTTTACAGCGCTCTGGAGGAATTTTGGCCCTCTCATCTTTGCAGAATTGTTGTAATTCAGCTTTATTTGAGGGTTTTCTAGCATGAACCGCCTTTTTAAGGTCATGCCACAACATCTCAATAGGATTCAGGTCAGGACTTTGACTAGGCCACTCCAAAGTCTTCATTTTGTTTTTCTTCAGCCATTCAGAGGTGGATTTGCTGGTGTGTTTTGGGTCATTGTCCTGCTGCAGCACCCAAGATCGCTTCAGCTTGAGTTGACGAACAGATGGCCGGACATTCTCCTTCAGGATTTTTTGGTAGACAGTAGAATTCATGGTTCCATCTATCACAGCAAGCCTTCCAGGTCCTGAAGCAACAAAACAACCCCAGACCATCACACTACCACCACCATATTTTACTGTTGGTATGATGTTCTTTTGCTGAAATGCTGTGTTACTTCTACGCCAGATGTAACGGGACACGCACCTTCCAAAAAGTTCAACTTTTGTCTCGTCGGTCCACAAAGTATTTTCTCAAAAGTCTTGGCAATCATTGAGATGTTTTTTTAGCAAAATTGAGACGAGCCTTAATGTTCTTTTTGCTTAAAAGTGGTTTGCGCCTTGGATATCTGCCATGCAGGCCGTTTTTGCCCAGTCTCTTTCTTATGGTGGAGTCGTGAACACTGACCTTAATTGAGGCAAGTGAGGCCTGCAGTTCTTTAGATGTTGTCCTGGGGTCTTTTGTTGCCTCTCGGATGAGTTTTCTCTGCGCTCTTGGGGTAATTTTGGTCGGCCGGCCACTCCTGGGAAGGTTCATCACTGTTCCATGTTTTTGCCATTTGTGGATAATGGCTCTCACTGTGGTTCGCTGGAGTCCCAAAGCTTTAGAAATGGCTTTATAACCTTTACCAGACTGATAGATCTCAATTACAGTACTTTTGTTCTCATTTGTTCCTGAATTTCTTTGGATCTTGGCATGATGTCTAGCTTTTGAGGTGCTTTTGGTCTACTTGTCTGTGTCAGATAGCTCCTATTTAAGTGATTTCTTGATTGAAACAGGTGTGGCAGTAATCAGGCCTGGGGAGTGACTACAGAAATTGAACTCAGGTGTGATAAACCACAGTTAAGTTATTTTTTAACAAGGGGGCAATCACTTTTTCACACAGAGCCATGTAGATTTGGAGTTTTCTTTTCTCACTAAATAATAAAAACGATCAATTAAAACTGCATTTTGTGTTCAATTATGTTATCTTTGACTAATAGTTAACGTTTTTTGATGAGCAGAAACATTTAAGTGTGACAAACATGCAAAATAATAAGAAATCATGAAGGGGGCAAATAGTTTTTCACACCACTGTACATGTCTGCCAGAGTAAAATGAGCCATAAATTACTTTTCTGCTATGTTGTTGTCACTTGCAGTAAGAAGAAAAAATATGACATTACATACAGATTTTGGACAAGCCCATCTTATAATGGGGGATTCTCAGGGTTTTCTTTAATAATGCACCTAGTGAATGGCAGTTGCTCCGTCCAACTGCCAAAATAGTGTACAGCGAGCAGGGAGGCGCTGGTCAGCATCTTTGTATTAATCATTTTCAGGGAATGTCTTTATAAAGAATAAAGGGCATGCAGAGAATCCCCCATGAAGAGATGGACTAGCCCAAAACCTGTCGGTACTGTCAGATTTCTACTACCTACTGTAAGTGACAGCAACATAGGAGAGAAGTAATTTTTGGCTCATTTTACTCTGGGAGAAATGTACTTCTTATTTGTATGTGTTTTACATTTTAAGATTTTCACGGCACTTCCTCTTAAAGCAAGTGTGGCCATCAGGATCTTCAGGATGGACCTCTTTATCAGAGGGAGGGAAGTAGTATTTGGGGTCCCCTTACAGCTCTGGGCCCCCCTGATGTCGCAAGGACTGCACCCCTCTAGTTACGCCCTAGCTGATAGCTAATAAAACATTTTTAGCTTAAAGTGGGATAAAACTCAGACATAACATTCAATAAAAATGTGTTTTGCTACTTTTTATTATCCATACAGTTCTCATTGTTGCTTTTGTACTCACGCATTATTGTCCATTGAGGACCACAGTGTTAAACCCCTCTAAAGACCAGGCCATTTTTCTTCAATTGGGCCACTGCAGCTTTAAGGCTAACTCAGCACACAAGTGATTCCCCCCCCCCCCACCCCCTTTTTCTCCCCACCAACAGAGCTCTCTGTTGGTGGGGACTGATTGCTCCCACAATGTTGATTTATTAATTTTTTTGTAAATATTTTTATTATTATTTTTTTTAATAAATTGACCTATTTCTTTAAGAATTCTCCCTCGCTCCCTCCCTCAGTCAGCCAATCACTGCCGATAGCTTCTGTGTCCCCCCGAGGGACAGCCATGTCGCACAGCTGTCCCCAGTACAGCGCTGCTTTAGATTGCAGCGCTGTACACCCTAATTAGACGGTGGTTTCACAGTCTAGCAGTCTCCGAGTGGCGACCGCTGCTGGGAGACTGAAGGCGGAGCCTTCCAAGCGGAGCGCGCCCTCCTGCTAGCTGCATAAAAGGCCGTTCACGCCAATCTGCGTGGAGCGGTCCTGGGGCTCCCGCCGCGTTCATGCCAATTGGAGTGGAGCGGTCGGCTAGTAGTTAGCATCTATCTAGCGATCACTTCTCAGCTCTCTCTGCTTCTACAGCAGAGAGAGATTGTTTTCAGCACAGCTAGGAATGTATACTAATTGTAGCAGACAAAGGAATGTATGATAATAAAGATAATTGTTATTTATTGTATTTATAAAGCGCCAACATGTTACGCAGTGCAGGACAATAAATAGGGATACATACAATGTAAACAAGGGGTGACAGACAGAGAGGTAGCAGACGGCTATACAACATAGCACAAGGTTATACATGCAAATGATAGATGCATGATCATAGGATTTTACAAAGACTTAGCACATCAAGTTTGAGTTAGTCCATGAGAATTGTGTCATTGCTGGAGTTGCAAGATTAAGGACGACACACTGGTGATGGTGGGCAAGGGGGTGTGGAGACCCTACCGAAGGCTTACAATCTAAATAATGTTATCACCTCTTCGAAAGTGGCCAGAAGCTTTCCACTGAAGAACAAAGTGCTGTGTTTGAGGCCTTGTTCACATTACAGGGAGTGCAGAATTATTAGGCAAGTGGTATTTTTGAGGAATAATTTTATTATTGAACAACCACCATGTTCTCAATGAACCCAAAAAACTCATTAATAACAAAGCTGAATATTTTTGAAAGTACTTTTTAGTTTAGTTTTAGCTATTTTAGGGGTATATCTGTGTGTGCAGGTGACTATTACTGTGCATAATTATTAGGCAACTTAACAAAAAACAAATATATACCCATTTCAATTATTTATTTTTACCAGTGAAACCAATATAACATCTCAACATTCACAGACATACATTTCTGACATTCAAAAACAAAACAAAAACAAATCAGTGACCAATATAGCCACCTTTCTTTGCAAGGACACTCAAAAGCCTGCCATCCATGGATTCTGTCAGTGTTTTGATCTGTTCACCATCAACATTGCGTGCAGCAGCAACCACGGCCTCCCAGACACTGTTCAGAGACGTGTACTGTTTTCCCTCCTTGTAAATCCCACATTTTATGATGGACCACAGGTTCTCAATGGGGTTCTGATCAGGTGAACAAGGAGGCCATGTCATTAGTTTTTCTTCTTTTATACCCTTTCTTGCCAGCCACGCTGTGGAGTACTTGGACGCATGTGATGGAGCATTGTCCTGCATGAAAATCATGTTTTTCTTGAAGGATGCAGACTTCTTCCTGTACTACTGCTTGAAGAAGGTGTCTTCCAGAAACTGGCAGTAGGACTGGGAGTTGAGCTTGACTCCATCCTCAACCCGAAAAGGCCCTACAAGCTCATCTTTGATGATACCAGCCCAAACCAGTACTCCACCACCACCTTGCTGGCGTCTGAGTCGGACTGGAGCTCCCTGCCCTTTACCAATCCAGCCACAGGCCCATCCATCTGGCCCATCAAGACTCACTCTCATTTCATCAGTCCATAAAACCTTAGAAAAATCAGTCTTGAGATATTTCTTGGCCCAGTCTTGACGTTTCAGCTTGTGTGTCTTGTTCTCAGTGGTGGTCGTCTTTCAGCCTTTCTTACCTTGGCCATGTCTCTGAGTATTGCACACCTTGTGCTTTTGGGCACTCCAGTGATGTTGCAGCTCTGAAATATGGCCAAACTGGTGGCAAGTGGCATCTTGGCAGCTGCACACTTGACTTTTCTCAGTTCATGGGCAGTTATTTTGCGCCTTGGTTTTTCCACACGCTTCTTGCGACCCTGTTGACTATTTTGAATGAAACGCTTGATTGTTCGATGATCACGCTTCAGAAGCTTTGCAATTTTAAGAGTGCTGCATCCCTCTGCAAGATATCTCACTATTTTTGACTTTTCTGAGCCTGTCAAGTCCTTCTTTTGACCCACTTTTGCCAGAGGAAAGGAAGTTACCTAATAATTATGCACACCTGATATAGGGTGTTGATTAGTGATGGGCGTACAGTGTTCGCCACTGTTCGGGTTCGCCCGGATTTTGGCCTGTTCGGGTTTGGTTCGGCACCCCCCGAACACCTCATGGTGTTCGGGAGGGTGTTCGGGCACGCTGCCCGAACAGGCCTTCTGTGTTCGGCCGAACACAGCCGTGTCCGGCCGAACATAGCCCCCTATAGGGTCCCAGCATAAAGGGAGAGCATGCCCCGAGCGCGGGGGGGGGGGGGGGGGTCGGAAATGCCCCCCACCCCTCCCCGCTAAGCTCTCCCTTCTGCCGGTACCCTATAATTAAATGTAAGTGCCCAAAAGTACCTGAGGAGGAGGAGGGCAGGAAGAGGGAAGCCGGAGTTCTTGGGCGCTAGTGTCATCTGGTACTTCCGCCCTCTCTTGACGCACTTCCTGTTTACATTTGAAGTCGCGTCAAGAGTGCGCAGAAGTACCGCGATGACGCGAACGAGGGTACGTGTCATCATGTAGATACATTGTGTATTTATTCATTAAAAGCACTGGGAAAATCGCTTTTCAAGCACTTAGGCCCCGTTCACATCACAAACGCGGATGGCCACGCATGCGGAACGCAACGCATGCGAACGCACGCCATCTGCGTTTGTGTGCGTTGCGTGGCTGATCCCATCACTGAAAAGTGAATGGGACAGTCATGCGTTCCCAGACTGCACTGGTCCAGAACGCATGCAGTGTGAACATCAGACAGTGCACTCTATGCAATGTCTGATGTCGTGCGTGTCGGCCACCTGCGCACGTTTCCAAAACGCGGCTGGAAATGCGTGCAGTCTGAACGCGGCCTTAGCGATTTTCCTATCTTTTCTGTTAAGTCGCAAGCGCTCAGAAAATGGTGCAGGAGCCGCGTTTGCAATTGGATAGAAAGCTCATCGCTCATGTGAGAACACTCACATACAGCAACAATGCAAACTAGCGCTTTTTGAGAAGATTTTTAAAATCGCCAGCGCTTAAAAAAGTGAAATCTCTCCAAGTACTAGAGGTGTTTTTTGGAATTTTTAAGCGCAGACGATTTTTACAAATCGCCCTAAAAGCGCTTACATTATGCTTTCCAATGAGATAGTTCTCATTGGGGCGTTCCGTTTGCTTGCTGCTGACAAAAGGGCTGCATGGACCATTTTCATGGCGATTTGCCCTGAATGGAAGGTAAAGGGAAATCGCAAAGCGCTTGAATAAACACTTTGTGTAGCAATTTCCCCAGCGCTTTATTGAATAAATACATGGTATTTATTAATTCCCAGGGGCAAAGTAATCATCCTGACTGACGTCAGAAAGTGATTTAAATAATTGCTCTGCTAAAGCGCTTACAAAAGCGCTTTATAACACGCAGAGCGATTAGAAGGAAAAAAAAGAATTGCTCAGCGGGGGCGATAGTGCGAGCGCAACGCAATGTGAATAAGGCCTAAGGGGGGGGGGGGTGTTCAGTCATAATGTTAGAATCTATCATAGATTGATGCCACAACGTAGCCACCCGATCAATCTTTTTGGTCGATTTCAGCAGGGAAACAGTCAAAGTAATGGATTGGGCATGCTGGAAATGTTCGGGTTCGATAGGGCTCGATCGGATGCATGGCAGTAATGCCATTCAATATCCCAATGACTGCTGGATCCCTGACCGGTCTCCCCCAAGTGTATGTGTGCCCCCCACATGAAATGTCCCCTCCCCTAAGCCCGTGGTGAGTGTTGCAGGCTCATCTGTCACATGACGTGACTCCTCCCCTTCCTCTGTCCAACATCTGTTTGATTTGCCAGTGCGTGCAGGCTTACCTGTCACATGACGTGACTCCTCCCCTTCCTCTGTCCAACATCTGTTTGATTTGCCACACTGCGAGTGCCTGGAGCATATGACACCGCCACATCGCATATAGTGACATCAGTACATGCGGTGTCACATTGCACAGGTGCTCACGGTGGCAACTCAAAATGACATCGGAGGAGGGGAGGAGTCACACCACATGACAGGTGAGCTTGCAACACTCGCCATGGGCTTAGGGGGGAAACATTACATAGGGGGGGGGGGCAGCGCCAGGACGATTTGCAATAGATTGGAAATCAGTGTGCAGTGTGTGGGCAGGCAATAGATACCTCCATAATCAGAGTCAACCAGGGAGGGATCTATCTGGTTGCAGATCGAGAGATGTGTGGCCATCTTTAACGTAATCTCAACCCAGCGTAATTTCCAACCTTTTGGGCACCGCCTGCATTAGATTCTATGCCGCACTTGTGATTGCACTAGGCTGATGTGGCGTAGGATTTACGCCGCCCGCCGTTATCGCTCCCCAACGCGATCGTGCGCACCGGATTATAGTGATCTCTTACAGAGCTGTGGCGGTGGGGGGGGGGGGGGAGGATAAAGAGGATCGACTCACCTCCCTGCTGTTCCCCCGACAATCGGCGCTCCCCACCGCTATGGCCGACATCTCTGCTCGCTGTGACGTAAGTCCCAGGCCTTGGTTTGATGATGTCATCAAGCCGCGACCTGGGACTTAGCGCCAGAATGAGCGTGGATGTCGGCGAGAGCGGAGGGGTCCACAACGGCTTATCGCTGGAGCCTGGAAGGTGAGTGAAGGCTGCTGGTGAAAGGGGGGACATCTGGCTCCAGGGGGGACATCTGGCCCAGCAAGCTCTAACAGGATCCGGCTGCCTGACCCTCCAAACGCGCCCCCCCTCCCTCCCATTCAATAGTGCCTGGTCCTTAGGGGGGGTTAGGCGGCCGGTCCTGAAAGGGTTAAAGTGTACCAGGGATGAATAATACTTACCGTTTTATACATACCTGGGGCTTCCTCCAGCCCCATGCGCACAGATTGCTCCCACGCTCCGCTGCCTGCAGCTCCGGTGCCAGGTCCCGTAACTTCCTCCAGTCATGGCCAATCTGCACAAGAGGAAGTGCGCTCTTTACGTATCTCTCCAGCGGCCCCTTTTACATTTGGCTCGTAAAGCTGCGCTGTGTTACCCTGTTTTACCGCAGGGTAACACAACAGCAATGCAAGGCAATGGGGCCTAGCACACTAACTGCATTCTAACTAGGGGCGTGGCTAGCCCCAAAATTCAGTGGCCCGTGCCCCGGATCTATTCTGGCGTGCCCCGGATGTCTCCCAGGCAGAGTCAGCTGCAGTGCCTCAAAGGTGGGCATGCTGGGAGCTGTGGTACATCAATGGGGGGGGTATGCTGGGTGCTGTGGTGCCTCTATGTGGGCATACTGGGTGTTGTGGTACCATGCTGGGCACTTTGATGCCTTTATGGGGCATGCAGGCAACTGTGGTTCTACTATGAGGACATGCTGGGTGCTGTGATGCCTTTATGGGGCCATGCGGGGAGCTGTGGTTCTTCCATGGGGGCATGGTGGGAGTTGTAGTGCCTCAATGGGAGGCCCCTGGAAGCATGGGAGGGGGTCCACTAGAAGCTCAAGGAATGTTATGGGGGGGACTGCCAGATAACCTTGCGGCAGGTCAGCCCGGCCAGCAGAAAGCCAGACTAGCCAGCACAAAGGCAAATAACTCTGCCTAGTTATATTTAAGTGGCACGGCCTATTTATGTGGTGTGCTGCATTTTTGGGGGGTTTTTTGAAGAGGGGGTTTCATCCAACATTTTGCTGGGCAGGCCTACTTAGACCGCTGTTAAGTTCATGTAAATGTGGCTCCACCCATGACCACACCCACATTCTGGTGCTTGGCCACACCTATTTTCCAGCTGGAGTGCCCAAAAGTGCCCCGGATCTCATAAAATCCTAGCAACACCCCTGATCCTAACTAAAGGCTCGTACACACGTCATACTGAAGCCGACGATGGGTCCGTCGGCACCTCCCGCTGGGCGGTATTTTCAGCAGACAGTCCGGCGTGTGTACAATCTGTCGGCGGACTGATAAGGCTGTTTCTGAACGATCTGCCCAGCGGAATGCTCAGAAACAGCCTCATCAGTCCGCCGACAGACTTAACACACGCCACACTGTCTGCTGAAACCCCGCCCAGCGGGAGGTGCCAGCGGACCCGTCGTCGTCTCCAGTATGACGTGTGTACGAGCCTTAACACTAACTGCTTGAATGCTGTTCTCCTTATATACTGTATATATATATATATATATATATATATATATTTCTAAATAATCTTTCAGAGCAAAGAATAAATGCTAGTTGACATAAAAGGAGTGTCAAAATACTCAATATTCTCTGGTGCTTGGAGTCCACCAACATAATTAGGATCTCACCGTATTCCTAGTCTTTGTAAATCTTCTCCCCCCCCCTCCCCAAAAAAAAATAATTGTCAGGTCACTGACTTGATTACTTAAAGTTTTCAACAGAAGTCCAACATAAACTGTTATAAAAACAACACAACTCAAAAAAAACCCTACGCCTTTGTAATATTAATCCGCAAAGCCCCATTCTGCGCCTCCATTGTCGGTTATTGTCCCACTGAGAGGACTAAACTCCGAACGGGAGAGCCGGCAGTTTTTACCGCGGTGATCTCACCAGACTTTTATTTATTCTTTTAATAAAATACATTTGCCGTTTTTTATGTCTGTTTCTCCGGAGGCGCGGTGGGAAAACGCCAAACACATCGGTAATTACAGCGCGGTAATTTTGTGATGGTCATTACAAGGAAATGCAAGATCCGTGCTAACGTTTCCAAAGCGCGCGGCGTATAAATGGCCCATTACGCCGGTCCTAAACACAACCAAGACGACTTATGTGTGCCGAAGGGAGAAAAAAGTTACTTTATGGTTTGTTTTTTATTCTTCAGTTGGTGTTTATGTCTCGGTTAGTTAAGAATCAGCCTTAATGTTAAACGAAAAACGATACAAAGAGAAACTTTGAAAACACCTGTTTACTGTTTGTTTGTTTTTTTTCTTTTTTGTTATGTTTTTGTAAATGTTTCCTGTCACTCTAATGAAAACGTTTTACCAAATTTAACCTGGGGGGGAAAAAAGTAGATTGAAATGTGAGGAAGTTTGTGAAAAAAATGAGAGCTTCGTCTATATTTAAAAACGTATTTATCTTTTTTTTTTCTTTTTTTTTACACCAAATATTCTCAAAAGCTACAACTATAAGGTTTTATTCTTTTCTTTTTGAGAGAAAGAGATAAATATTGGACAGTTGATCACAAGTGGCCCTGACCTCTGTTAAAAAAAAATATGTAATGATAGCATACTTGAGGGTTTTGCAATTAATTCAGATAATTGGCACCTAGATTTAAAGGACAACTGACGCAAGAGGCTACCATATTTATTTCCTTTTAAGCAATACCAGTTGCCTGGCTGTTCTGCTGATCCTCTGCCTCTAATACATTTAGCCACAGCCCCTGAACAAGCATGCAGCAGATCAGGTGTTTCTGACAATATTTTCAGAGCTGACAAGATTAGCCACATGCTTGTTTTTGGTGTGGTTCAGACACTACTGCAGCCAAATAGATCTGCAGGACAGCCAGGCAACTGGTATTGTTTAAAAGGAAACAAATAGGGCAGTCTCTGTATTCTTCTCACTTCAGTTGTCCCTTAAATACAAAAAGTCAGACTGGGGATCTATTTTGAACCCAAGTGGTAAATCAGATTGCACTGACAGATTTTTATCTCAATCAGAACTAGGTACATCTCTACTTACTGCATAATTATTCATTTTTTATTTTGTCTATTTTTTGAATTGTTATTCTTCATTTTATTAAACACAAAGTACATTGAGGGCTTGTTCACACTAGGGGGCGTTTTTAGCCTTTTTCACACGCAGGTGATTTTTAAAACCGCTCACAAAACGCTTGTGCAATGAATGTCTGTAAGACGGTTCTTATCAGCGCGGTCGTGCGCTGTGCAAGGTGGTGCCTGGACCATTTTTGGGGCGATTTTGCTATAATGGAAGGTGTAGGAAGAGCGCTAAACGCTCACAAATATGCTTTATGCGGCGATTGCGTCCGCATTTTATAGAATAAATACATTGTATTTATTCTTTTCCGGGTCAAAGAGTTCCCTTCCTGACTTCAGGGAGTGAATTACAAAACCTCTCTGGAATCGCAGTGCGCAGTGGAGTGTTTGGAGGGCGGGGGGAACAGCGCACAAAATGCAAAACACTTGCATTTGCGTTTTCCAGTTTAGATGTGAATGAGGCGTTAGAGCTTTAGGCCTCTTTCACAGAGGGACGTTGCGTTCGACGCGACGTTAAAGTCGCACAACGTGCCCCTAACGCAGCGCATGTAGGTTATAAAATTGGGCGTTTATTTGCACTACGTTATGTGTCTCGTGGTGCGCCGTTTTCGTCACATACTGATGAAAAAAAAACGGCGCATGCGTTACATTTAAAAAAAAATACAAAAAATGACTGAGAATGTGCAACACACATAGTGCAGCAGATTTATTGCTAAACGAACAGCATGCAGCACCTTCTAAATACTGCTACACGTTACACACTGTGAATGTCGCACAGACTTTGTATTGCTGAAAATTTTCTAACGTGCGACTTTAACGTCCCACTGTGAAAGAGGCCTAATTCTGGTGGCTATTACATGTGAAGCACAATTATATTAGGGGAAAAAAATCTCCTTTCTCTCTCTCAAAAAAAAAAAAATGCCTTTTTTGTTGGAAATAAAAGTCTGAGGGCTTACCTGCACACAGTTACATCATTGCCCCGCCCCTCAGACAACGCTCCCCTCCCCCTCTCCTCACCAGCCCGTCATTTATCCCCGCTGCCTTTTCCCTTTAATCACGGGCTGATTAGCCGCACTTTATTTCCACCAGGAAGGTAATTATTGAGCGCTCTAATTTAACAGTAAATTGCAGACGCTGGTAATGGGCTGAGATGATACCGAAAAACATATTTACATACGGCTGCGAGATTTACGGGACAGATGATGCTGTGGGGGAGATATCTGGTGGGGTGAGAGCCGGGAGTTATAGGACAGCTGAAGTGAGAGGGATGTGGAGGCTGCCATATTTATTTCCTTTTAAAGCGGACCTAAACTAAGAACTTCTTGCAATTTTTTTTTTTACTTCCTGACATGAGTCAGGAAGTGACCTCTTTCAACCGGAAATTAAATACATTGGGCTTGATTCACTTAGACAAATAACGCGCCTTATCAAAGTTAGCACGCCTTATCAAAGTTAACGCGCCTTATCAGAGTAGCATAGCGAGCGCTACGAACCCTCAGGGGCTCAGGGCAAAGCGAGTGGAACTCTCCTCATTGCCATTTAGCAGGCATAAGTTTGATATGCTACTCTGATAAGGCGTGTTAACTTTGGTAAGGCGTGCTATTTGTCTTAGTGAATGAAGCCCAATGTATTGATTTATGAAAGTGCTAGGGAAATCGCTATACAAAGCGATTTGCAATTTCCGTATACCTCCTATTATACACCCTGAGAATGGTGCAGGCAGCGCTTTGGGGAGTGGATCGCAATTGAACCGCTCAGATGTGCGGTTTCTCAGTTTCTCCTAGGGAATCATTGCACAAGCTCTTTTAGGGCGATTTTCAAAATCGCTGGCGCTTAAAAAAAAAAAACGAAACTGCTCTAGATGTGAACAAGTCCTAAGGGCCCGTTTACACTACATGCGCTGTGGTGCAATTGCCGCACCGCAACCAAACTGCATTCAGTGTTAATCAATGAAAGCGTTTCCACTGACGCTTATTTCTGGCCGCGATACGATGCGGTGCGGCTGCATTTATATATAGCATGCTGCAGTGTTCTTTAGTTCGAATGCGGGTCCCATAGGGATCGTATTGAGCCGCGCTGCACCACATCACGGGGCGACCGGAAAAGATGTGCAAGAGCATAATAATCTTTAAAGAAAAACATTCCTTTGTTGCAGCTGATACAAATCCCGCAATACATCTGCAGTATTTCTGCTTTCATGGAAACAGACATAGGGTTACCATCCTGTGCTTTCAAATTAGCCCCTCTGCCGTGGCAGTCAGCTGATACAGCTGAGGGATCAAATTACAACTTGTTATTAGTCACAGATGAGGGGGAATTAGACAGGCTAAACTCTCTAAATACATACAGGGTGTATTCCTCTGTGTTTCCCTTCTGTCCTGTGCAAGTTCTGGTCTACTTGAGGCCTCTTTCACAGTGTGACGTTAAAGTCGCACGTTATAAAATGTTTCACCGCAGACTAACGCACAGCAATACTAAGTCTGTGCGACATTCACAGTGCACACGTTGCGTTGTGTGTAACGTGTAGCGTTATTAGACAGTCCTGCATGCTGTGCGTTATACACGTTATTAGCTGCTTTGGACTGTTTGCACATGCTCAGTAATGACTTGGAAACATACTTTTCATTGCCTGTATTCTATACTGTATGCGACGATAACGGGGCATTAAGTTCCATTGCGACTTTTGTTTGAGGCGTTGCGTTGTAATTTGCGCTGCGACTTTAACGTCGCATCAAATAGAAACGTTCTACTGTGAAAGAGGCCTTAAACAATACCAGTTGCCTGGCAGCCCTGCTGATCTATTTGGCTGCAGTCGTGTCTGTAATAACACCAGAAACAAGCATGCAGCTAATCTTGTCAGATCTGACAATAATGTCAGAAACACCTGATCTGCTGCATGCTTGTTCAGGGCTGTGGCTGAAACTATTAGAGGCAGAGGATCAGCAGGATAGTCAGGCAACTGGTATTACTTAAAAGGAAATAAATATGGCACTTGGCAGCCTCCATATCACTCTCGAGTGAGTTGTCCTTTAAGGTGGCTACACACCATACAATTTTTTTACATTTCCCTTCCAATTCGAGAATTGCAATACATTTTTCTGATTAATTGTAACATTTGACCAAATCTGTCCACATATGTGTAAAATTTTTCCCCTGTTGTAAAATAAATAAATAAATAAATAAATAATTTAAAATGCTGAAAAAATTGCCTGGGTCTATAAATTAAGAAATTTGCAATCTACCCTAGACACTTCAATTTTCTGAAAAATTGATCGGAAAAAGTCACTTCTTCCGATCAAAATTTATCGTAATAAATAGGAAATTCGATCAGATTTCTTGTAGGGATTAAAACATTTTTTTTTTTAAAAAATGCAGCGTTTGATTCTTCTGTACAACCAATCTTTTTTTCCGAATTGCCATAAAATTGTATTGTTTTGTGTGTGGCCACTTTATCTTGGGCAAGAAGCACACTTGTCTCCACAAATATCATGGACGCACTGGCATCATGTTTTTATTTGCATTTTCCATCTGCTTTTTTTGTGTTTTTGTTTGCAATTTTCCGTTCTATGATGAAATACACTGGAATTGCAGAAAACTTGTGGACAAAAGCAAGTTTGTTTAATTTATTACCTCAGAAAAAAATGAGCATATGGAATGAGAATGAATGCAAAAAAAAAAAAATACCATTCCTGAGAGGGCCATTAACTTTAGCCCATTAGCAGCTGATAGTGCAATGCTTTTGATCTCAGTCGGCAGAACTCATTGTGCTGTAAATTCTTGGAATACTTTGATATCTCTCTACTAGTAGAGGCTATGGAAAGCAGAAGTCCTCTGTTATTGTCTCACACTGCCCCCTAGTGACAAGTGGTCATAAATACACATTACAGCAGTACTAATTAGTAACAAATAAGATATAAAAAAAAGTGCCAAAATAAATGTAGCAAATAAGAAATAAAAAAAAAAATGCTAAAATAAATTGGCCTGGAACATTAGCAAACCTCTAAACAGATTGGCTGCTGAAGAGTTAATGAATGTGCAGTCGTGCATTTTGCAGTACGCAGCAATGTGATGTAAACAAGTTTGTTCCTTGTCATTGAGGGTTGCTGTTGTATTGGGTATAAGATGACACAAGCTCCTCCCCTTCTGTAACAGTGCAGCCGCCATGATATCACCACACATGACCGATGTGGCCGCTATGACACCTCCTCTGGGGAGGAGCCTGCATCTGAGGGAGGGTTTGAAGCTGGGGCCCATCACAACCTTGTCCCCCTCCGCGATTGCAGATGCTGTGCCCCCAGTATGTACGCCTCTAATATAATTCTCATAAATGCCCTCACCGTTCCTCTGAAACAGCCCTCATAAAAGTTGCCAACCATCTCCTGACTGGACAATGGAAAGAACATTTCTCTCGCTCATCTGCCTTGAACTTCCTCCATCCTTGGAACAGCTCATCACCTTCTGTTTCCCCAGATATCCCCATCTCTAAGCAATAAGAGCATAGCTCATCCTTGGTGTTCCTCCTACCTGTTAGAATGAATTCACCATATTTTATTCTCACACCAATTCTACCTTATGCCCTCTTTCTGTTGTGGTACCTCAGGGATTTGTCTTTGAGCCCTTTCTCTTTCCCCTAGCAGCTCATGGATTTGGTATTTCTTTTTTTTTGGGGTGGTGGTGGGGGGGGGGTTGATTTCAACATCACCTGTCTAGCCGTGGTCTCCTTACCTCTCTTCTCTAAAGTCTCTTGATCCTAACCATACTTTATATTGGCAGTTTCTTCTTTTGTGCCCTCCCAATTCCTCAAATAGAACATGAATAAAAAAGATCTTGCCATCTTTCCACCAATAAATGTAGTTAGTACTTCAATAGCCTCAACCCTCCAGATTTGCTGCCGGGGGTTATGAATCCTCTTATCAGCTCATTAACTAACAGTCTTCCCCATATCTATACTGTCCTCTCTCACAATGTTTCTATAATGCCTGCACATGCCCATATCATTTCTCAACTTGGCTAATGTAACATTCTCATCTGTGGTAATCTAATCCCTACTGATCCTTGGGGCCCACCTCATTTCTCAAGCTCACCTTTTCCCAGCTCCTCTAGGGCTGCCCCTCTCTATCAGACCTTACACTGGGAACCAATAACTCAAAAGGTAAACACAGAGGTTCCAGTAAGAATTAAAAAGGAACTTGAATGTTAAAAATTAGGATGTAGTGGTGGACTTACATCGCCATAGATGATATGACCACTAAAAACACAATACACACTTTATTACGTCAGCAACAAAGGACAAATCACAACGCATTTCACAGGTCAAATGCCCGCTTCATCAGGCAATGGTGTTAAAGAGAACCAGAGATGAAGCACCCTCATGTATTTTATTACATTTATCAGTGGGAACATGACAGTAAACACCTACCCTGCTTTTAGTTTCATTGTTATCTGCTTAATTAGTCTATTAGCAGCTGTGATAAGAATCCCCGACTGGCTCAGTCTAGGTTTGACCTGGAATCATTATAGCTGAGTCACTCTTCCGTGGAGTCTTTTCAAGCCCAAGCCTGCCACCTCCTAGCTCAGATTTCCTGCTTTGCATACTGAGAGCTCTGATGACATGGGAGGGGCTGCTGCTGCTGAGAGAGAAGCTCTGAACAGACAAGTTTTCAGAGCAATATGCAATATGATCTGTGTGCTCTATGTGCTCTCTGCATAGATACTGATGATGACTGCAGTTTCATTCCTATGAGAGACACTTCCTACAGGCAACTGCACATCATACCAAAATGAAAGCACACAGATGAAAGGCTGCAGCAGCCTAGTCTCATATAGCCTAGATAGCAGCCTAGTCTCATATAGCCTAAACAGCACATCCAAAACAACTCATAACCCGGAAGCAGAAGGGATATGAGCCGGCGGCCATATTTGATTTTTCCTGGAGCAATAATGGATAAAAAACACTAAAAAAGGCACACCAGAGCGGCGAAATTATCCGGTAGAGCATTTATTCTTTACAAGCTATCGACTGATATGTTTATTTTGTGTGAAACGTTCATCTCTGGTTCCCTTTAACAAGCAAAGCTATAAAGTCATAAATATAAATCATCTGCTCAAATGTAAGCCAAACTAGTATACATGATATACTTAAAAATAATATTAAAAATATTCGCTCATTAGAGTGAAGTGGAGTGCCATCATTATAAAGAGGAAATATATAATGCTTCCAAACTGTTGTGTTCAAATATGTATTCAAGTAGCGTACCATCTGACATTAGACCCGTTGTTAATGATTCTCTTTGAGTGATCCTTGTGAGAGGTCTACATACAGCAGTACCCCTCAGGCCCCCATGGTTGTCTTCTATCACTAGTTACAGTAGATAAGAGTTAGCATGCACAGCAGAAAGGTATTGGATTTATGTTAGGTACACACTGTGAGGTTTTCTGACAGATTTACTGTGAGATTGATTATTTCCAACATGTCCGATCTGATTTCCGATCATTATCCAATCGATTTCGGAATGTTCATTTCTATCAAAAAAACTATTGGAAATCGATTGCAAAACAGATCAAACATGTTGGAAATAATCGATTTGACAGGAAATCTGCCAGAAAATCTCATAGTGTGTACCTAGCAATACAGGATTCAGTGTGACTGTAAGTAGAGATAATAAAACATTCCTCACGAGAGGCTGAAGACAATGAATCCGGAAACTGGACTGCCTGACAAGCCCTCTGTGTGAAAAAGGACAAAACTTTTTTTCTCTATAGGAATTTGATATAATACATCCATTGTTATTGCAGTTCTCAGCCCTGCTGCACTCTGAGCTGGGGAGACTTGTGTTTTTGCTTTCTACACAGATGACATTACATTGGAAGGGAATCAAATAGGATAACTGTACGGGCAATAAAAAGAAGAGAAACAAGTTTTTATTGATTACGTGTTAACAGAAGCAAAACATAATTGCATGACGGCAAGCATCCAATAAGACCCCTCTCAATCACCTGATCACGTGTCTCTACGTAAAAGGAGCTTCTGCAGATTAAATTGATTGTCTGTAGTCACCACAGTATATGACTTGCCAGGGTTGAGAAGAATTGTGTGTGTGTGTGTGTGTGTGTAGAATGTGTGTGTGTGTGTGTGTTGTGTGTGTAGTGTGTGTGTGTAGTGTGTGTGTGTGTGTGTGTGTGTAGTGTGTAGTGTGTAGTGTGTGTAGAATGTGTGTGTGTGTTTGTGTGTGTGTGTGTGTGTGTAGTGTGTGTGTGTAGAATGTGTGTGTATATAGTGTGTGTGTGTGTGTGTGTAGAATGTGTGTGTGTGTAGTGTAGTGTGTGTGTGTGTGTAGAATGTGTGTATATGTACAGTGTGTGTGTAGTGTGTGTATACAGTGTGTGTGTGTAGAATGTGTGTGTGTGTAGTGTAGTGTGTGTGTGTAGAATGTGTGTATATGTACAGTGTGTGTGTAGTGTGTGTATACAGTGTGTGTGTGTGTAGAATGTGTGTGTGTAGTGTAGTGTGTGTGTGTGTGTGTGTGTGTGTGTGTGTGTGTGTAGAATGTGTGTATATGTACAGTGTGTGTGTGTGTGTGTGTGTGTATACAGTGTGTGTGTGTGTGTGTGTGTGTGTGTGTGTGTGTGTGTAGAATGTGTGTGTGTGTGTAGAATGTGTGTGTGTGTAGTGTAGTGTGTGTGTAGAATGTGTGTGTGTGTAGTGTAGTGTGTGTGTGTAGAATGTGTGTATATGTACAGTGTGTGTGTAGTGTATGTATACAGTGTGTGTGTGTGTGTAGAATGTGTGTGTGTGTAGTGTAGTGTGTGTGTGTGTGTAGAATGTGTGTATATGTACAGTGTGTGTGTGTGTATACAGTGTGTGTGTGTGTGTGTGTGTGTGTGTGTGTGTGTGTGTGTGTAGAATGTGTGTGTGTAGAATGTGTGTGTGTGTGTGTGTGTGTAGAATGTGTGTGTGTGTAGAATGTGTGTGTGTGTAGTGTAGTGTGTGTGTAGAATGTGTGTGTGTGTAGTGTAGTGTGTGTGTGTAGAATGTGTGTATATGTACAGTGTGTGTGTAGTGTATGTATACAGTGTGTGTGTAGTGTAGTGTGTGTGTGTGTGTGTAGAATGTGTGTATATGTACAGTGTGTGTGTGTGTATACAGTGTGTGTGTGTGTGTGTAGAATGTGTGTGTGTAGAATGTGTGTGTGTGTGTGTGTGTGTGTGTGTGTGTGTGTGTGTGTGTGTAGAATGTGTGTATATGTACAGTGTGTGTGTAGTGTGTGTTTTGTTTATCACTGCAGAACATATTTTAGTCTGCTCTGATAATCAGCAGTTTTTTATTTTTGTACTTATTTATTAATTTTTTTTTAAAAAATTTCCTATGCCTTTATTTAATCTACTTTTCTCATTCTTTGCCTGCTGATATTTATATCGCTGAGCCTTTCGTTATAATCAGGATAAAGCGTAGATTTGGCATTCTGCGGCAGACGATTTTCCCCGGTAAACAGAACACGAGATGCGCCTCGCTTATGCTAAACTTTGATGTGACTTTTTCCTGTCATTGCTGGAGATGACATGTAATTATGCCGCTTGATTCATGAATATTCATCCGCCCTCCCCAAATCTCTGAATATTCATCGCTTTATGGGCTACGTGTTTACCTATACCGCCACACCGCTACATTCCGATGTGTGATCTGGTCTGATATCCGCAGAACATTCCCGACACAGACTCCAAATCTTTAGACTTTTTTTTCCCCTAGAGATTCCTCACCGGAGCCAAATCATCCGGGCATCTAAGGTAGGTGCCTAGGACCTGTTCGGTGGCCAGGGGCCTGGCTGGCACCTCCTCTGATCTTTTTTACCCCCTCACCATAAAAGCCATTTCATAGGCAGGCGGAGCCAATTCTGCTATGTTGCCTAGGGCCCCATTTAACCTTAATTATTTGCTGTTTCTCACTGGAAAGATTTTCTCACCTTATCCAAAAAATACATTTTCAGACTTCAACAAGTAAAAACGTTTAAAGTGAATCAGAGACAAGGCACCCTCATGTATTTTACCATATGTATCAGTGGCAAACACCTACCCTGCTCTCTGTTTCATCCTTCACTGCTCAGCCTGCTTCTTACCAGCCCTGATAAAATCCCAGACTGAGCTGGCTTTGCTCAGGAATCATTATAGCTGAGTCATTATAGCAGAGCCAGAAGGGGGCAGGCTTGGGCTTGAAAAGGCATTAGAGAAGAAGTAATGATTCCTGAGCAAAGCCAGACTGAATGCTCAGTCGGGAATTTTATCAGGGCTGATAACAAGCAGGCTGAGCAGTGAAGGATGAAACAGAGAGAAGGGTAGGTGTTTTCTCTAATGTTCCCACTGATATATATATGGTAAAATACATGAGGGTGCTTTGTCTCTAGTTCACTTTAAGCGCTAATTAATTTAAAGGCCAATTAACCGCAAAACTAGAAGTTGTGAAATTCTGACAGCTTACACATTTAGTGTAAATTATCTTTGACAGCTTCCTGTTCAGAAAATGAGGTCCTGAAATTCCACTTCCTGTGAACGACAAGTCTACAGCAGGCTGTGCCAGCATAGTGACTGACTCACTGACTCAAGCTCCACCTATCCTTTCTGTATAAGACTAAATATAAATGAGATGGGCGGGGAACTGTGCAGCTAAAAAAAGAAAAAAATGTGCAAACTATTTCAATGCACATCCTACTGCCACTTGCCACCACCTTCTACTACAGTGATAGGAAGTAGGGATGGCAACGCTTAGGAGAGCTCATGGGGAAGCATGTGATCAGTCTGGTCAGCTGAGAACAGGGGCGTAACAATAGACCCTGCAAGGGATGCAGCTGAAGGGGGCCCTAGAAGTTTCAGGGGGCCCTGTGGGAGAAGTTTCTTCTCTATGTCCTGAGAGACTGACAACTAAGGGCTCGGGGAGAAAAAAAAAACGTTCTACTTTCTGCACGGTTGTTCTAATGACTGCATCTGCTCAGCCACTGATAAGGAATCACACCAAGTTTTGCAGACAAAAATTTGTAGACAGTCCCTATTCAGTGTTCAGCAGGGTCTTATGTACACCGCTGTTCTATCCCCAGCTTCTCTACCCCTCCCCAAGTGCTGTGTACTGTAGTGATGCTGGAGGAGCCTGCAGAGCTAGTTCTGCTCTATCAGAGATGGACAGAGTGAGTGTAATAAGCTGAGGCTGGGAGCACACTCGTCTGTCGGT
The DNA here is from genome assembly GCF_040937935.1 of Hyperolius riggenbachi. NCBI lineage: Eukaryota > Metazoa > Chordata > Amphibia > Anura > Hyperoliidae > Hyperolius > Hyperolius riggenbachi. The sequence continues at coordinate 21,771,177 of NC_090653.1, read as the reverse complement.
TTTCTGTATGCGTGTCTGTTTGAGTGAAAACATGTACGTTTTATCACATAGGTGAATGTAATTGATAGAGGAAATATGTGCAGTGCTTCACTGCTGTATGTTTTTATCATGAGAAAAGACATTCAGGGCCCGTTTCCACTACCGCGAATCTGCATGCGTTTCCTGCATGCACATTCGCACAGCCAATACAAGTGGGTGGGCCTGTTTCCACTTGTCAGTTTTCCTGAGCGTTTTTCTGTGCAGGATTTTTCTGCATGGCAGAGCCATCAGAATTCGCTTGCGTGTGGAATGCAGGCGAATCGCCGCTAATGTATTTAATAGGGAATTTGCATGCTGTTTTGGTATGCGAATTTTCATGCGAATTCGCATGCGAATTTGCATGAAATCAATGGAAAAACACACCGGCATTGCCATGGTTAAATTCGCATACATTGTCATCCATGTGAATTTTCATGCGAATTCGCACGAAAATTCGCATGCACGCACATGCGAAATTCGCATCTGCATGCAAATTTTGCCACAGCGATTTCGCAACGCAATAGTGGAAACGGGCCACCAACCAATTGAATAACTCTGGTTTTCAGTTTACCTGTGCAGAAAGCAGTGGGAGGGGCCACATCCAAAGTTTTTCAGGGGGGCGCAGTGATTTGTAGTTACAATCCTGGCTGATAGATTTGTAAAGATAAGGAGCAGTCACTGTGGAAGATCCAAGGTAGCCTGTGTGACAACATAAGACCAGGAGCTAAGTGGTGCAGTATCGTTGGATACGGGAATATTTCAAAGTGAAAAAGAGTAGTTCTACTCACACAGGTGGGTTGCAGAACCTGTAACCACCGTATGTCGCCTATCTCAGGTCCTGCTGGAACTGGATGGGCGCTCTCCTAGGATCCTTACCGGCTGTGGATAGCACCACACCAGTGGGAAGACTACCTCCAGAGGAGGTGCGGTAAGCAATGATGAGGGGTGGAGACGTCCAAAATATCATTGTCAGATTGTATGTAAATAATAGAAAATAATAAAGACTATAAAAATGAGGTATCCTACCTCTCCAGATGACACAACCCAGACAGAAAAGGGGTTTAGATTCAGGTCAGATTCATTCAAGTACGTTTAAAACAGTCAACGCGTTTCACGGGTCTCTGCCCGCTTCCTCAGGTCAATATGATAGTCTATAAACACAACATGTATATATCTGATAGCTTAATACATCTACAGCCTGATACATTTATAAGGTTCTGATTTGCTGATTTGCGTCAGATGAAAGGTTTCGATAGAACAGCAACGAGTTGGGAGCGGCAGTACATTGATGGCCCATAGCATCGCACTGAAATTGAGCAGTACAACACTGTGGTTATTTATATATATATATATATATATATATATATATATATATATATATTGGCTTGCAAAAGTATTCGGCCCCCTTGAAGTTTTCCACATTTTGTCACATTACTGCCACACACATGAATCAATTTTATTGGAATTCCACGTGAAAGACCAACACAAAGTGGTGTACACGTGAGAAGTGGAACGTAAATCATACATCAGTCCAAACATTTTTTACAAATAAATAACTGCAAAGTGGGGTGTGCGTAATTATTCAGCCCCCTGAGTCAATACTTTGTAGAACCACCTTTTGCTGCAATTACAGCTGCCAATCTTTTAGGGTATGTCTCTACCAACTTTGCACATCTAGAGACTGAAATCCTTGCCCATTCTTCTTTGCAAAACAGCTCCAGCTCAGTCAGATTAGATGGACAGCGTTTGTGAACAGCAGTTTTTAGATCTTGCCACAGATTCTTGATTGGATTTAGATCTGGACTTTGACTGGGCCATTCTAACACATAGATATGTTTTGTTTTAAACCATTCCATTGTTGCCCTGGCTTTATGTTTAGGGTCATTGCCCTGCTGGAAGGTGAACCTCCGCCCCAGTCTCAAGTCTTTTGCAGACTCCAAGAGGTTTTCTTACAAGATTGCCCCGTATTTGGCTCCATCCATCTTCCCATCAACTCTGACCAGCTTCCCTGTCCCTGCTGAAGAGATGCACCCCCCGAGCACGATGCTGCCACCAACATATTTGACAGCGGGGATGGTGTGTTCAGAGTGATGTGCAGTGTTAGTTTTCTGCCACACATAGCGTTTTCATTTTGGCCAAAAAGTTCCATTTTGGTCTCATCTGACCAGAGCACCTTCTTCCACATTAATTAAAAACAATGGTGCATGAGCCAGCCTGGGGCCCCGGGAACTCTCACTGCCCGGGGCCCCAGAACCAGCATCTAACACCATATGTGAGCGCAGCCAAAACCTTGGAGCTGCCACATCCAAGGCCTGTCTCCTACTGCTCTAAAACTTACCAAACACACAATTGGAGAACCTCACTCCCAAACAGTTCTCTGCTGCTTTATAAAGCCTGCAGGCTGCTTATAAGCCAATGAAAAGTGCACACATAATACACCTAGCTTGCAGTGATAATCAAGCAAAAGCTGAGCAAGTCAGCCAATTAGTAGGAGAGGGCTTCAGTTGCATATAGACAATGGCTATATGACCAGCAGGGGGCACCAGCGTGCAGGATATTCCCTCTCATCTGCCCCCCTCCTAACTAAACTGCATGGGATACTACAATAATTAAAAACAATGGTGCATGAGCCAGCCTGGGGCCCCGGGAACTCTCACTGCCCGGGGCCCCAGAACCAGCATCTAACACCTTCTTCCACATGGTTGCTGTGTCCCCCACGTGGCTTGTGGCAAACTGCAAACAGGACTTCTTATGCTTTTCTGTTAACAATGGCTTTCTTCTTGTGTCACTCTTCCATAAGAGCCAACTTTGTACAGTGCATGACTAATAGTTGTCCTATGGACAGAGTCTCCCACCTGAGCTGTAGATCTCTGCAGCTCGTCCAGAGTCACCATGGGCCTCTTGACTGCATTTCTGATCAGCGCTCTCCTTGTTCGGCCTGTGAGTTTAGGTGGATGGCCTTGTCTTGGTAGGTTTACAGTTGTGCCATTATACTCCTTCCATTTCTGAATGACCGCTTGAACAGTGCTCCGTGGGATGTTCAACGCTTTGGAAATTATTTTGTAGCCTAAGCCTGCTTTAAATTTCTCAATAACTTTATCCCTGACCTGTCTGGTGTGTTCTTTGGATTTCACGGTGTTGTTGCTCCCAATATTCTCTTAGACAACCTCTGATGCCCTCACAGAGCAGCTGCATTTGTACTGACATTAGATTACACACAGTTGCAATCTATTTAGTCATTAGCACTCATCAGGCAATGTCTATGCGCAACTGACTGCACTCAGACCAAAGGGGGCTGAATAATTACGCACACCCCACTTTGCAGTTATTTATTTTTTTTAAATGTTTGGAATCATGTATGATTTTCATTCCACTTCTCACGTGTACACCACTTTGTGTTGGTCTTTCATGTGGAATTCCAATACAATTGATGCATGTTTGTGGCAGTAATGTGACAAAATTTGGAAAACTTCAAGGGGGCCGAATACTTTTGCAACCCACTGCACATCATGCTGAAATGTATTACAAATCTATGTGTGGCAGTAATAGATCTCTCTCAGATCAGATTTGATCTAACTGGGATCTATCTGATGGTCGAACCTGGTGGCCATCTTTATGTACTGTATATGGCCGCCTTCAGAGGGAGGGTCATTTGATATATTTTTTGCTGTTTCCATCACGGCGGTTCCAGGTGACCCAAACCGACTCTATCCTCCACTGCTTCTGCTGTTTACAGACTCCTCCAGTGCACGAAACATCTTCAGATTTTTACGCCCTCCAGTCGGAACGCACGTATCATGTCACCCTCGATGACAGCTGATTTGATGGTGGCTAAACACCTGCTTTTTTTTGTTTTGTTTTTTATTTTATTAGGGAGGGGTTGGTGGCTGTTCCTGCCCAGTGCACCCCACATCTTATATCGTCTGCGGGGCCCAGACTTTTGGGCGCAGAGGCAGCTGGAGACGTTACCCCGGATCAGGACTAAACCCGAGAGGCGTTTTACAGAGATAGATTTCTGTGATTTGAGCCGCTGAGATTTTTCTGTACGGAAGCAGAATGGAATGCCTATTTTTAGCCGGTGAAACAATAATGTATGAATTATTGAGTACGCTGTGAAAGTTTAATGAGTAGATGCGATCGTGAATTTAAGAGGACGGCCCCCTCTGCAGATTCTCTACTGTAAAGACTGAAATATTCAGGAAACGAGGCTGGGAGACAGGGGGCCAGAGTACCCTGAGGCAGGGCCGTACTTCCATGGGGTCACACTGGGCAATGGCCCAGGGCTTCAAGCTCACTAGGGGCCCCACGTGTAAGGGACTGCAGAGGTCCCATGTCTACTGTATGAAAATGTAAGGGACCCCACATTCATATTCATGGAGTCTGTATGGCTTTGTCTGTGAAAAACCTCTCTTTTGGTGTTCTGATAATGACAACACCCCACCAACACCACACCATAGTTCCCAGTTCCCAGTGCCCACTTTGAATCTTTAGATATACCCACCCCCCTCCCTCTCCTCTCCTGAAAATGTCACATAGATGGAAAATCAAGCAGGGAGGCAGCGAACCGCTTTCAAAGAGGACCTGTAACCCAACTGTAACTGTAACCCAATCAGTAGCTGATACCTTCTTTCCCCGGAAGAAATCTTTTCCTTTTCTCTAATAGATCATCAGGGAGGTCTGCGTGGCTGATATTGTGGTGAAATCCCTCCCACAGTGTGATGTCAGGGCCATGGCCATCACGGTTTCCTGTCTGTGTACCTTGTTGCATCATGGGAAATAATGGCTATTGCCAACTGCCAGGAATACAAAACAAAACAAAAAAAATCTCCCTCTGTGCATAGAACTCTCTGTAAACGAACATTCCACAGAGATCACCTGGCAGGACTAATGATGTCACCACCAGTGATACATTTCAGAATCAAGGTGCAAAAATATTTACACAGGGCAATCGCTGAGTAAATAATTTATAAATACAACTGTATTCATTACATTATGTTCACTACAGTTCCTGTTTAATGGAAGCAGCATGCATGTAGAATTGGGATTTAATCAGTTAAGCTGAGTTCTTACCAATGGAAACCGTGAGATTCTGGCGTCCTCGGGAACATTACCGTGGACAAGACTTCTCACGTGCCTCACCCTTCCTCTGGAATCTATCTACAACCTTTGAGGGAGCGCTCTCTCTCAAAACGCACTTTGTCAAACAAGCATACATTCTAACATAGGCCTAGTGCACACCAGAGCGGTTCGGTTGCGTTTTTAGGAATGCTTGCGACTGAGGAAATGCTTGGGTAATGTATTTCAATGGGCTGGTGCACACCAGAGCGGGTCGGTTTTAGCTGAAACGCAAACTCCCGGGCTGCAGCATTTTTTGGATTTCGGAGGCGTTTCTGCCTCCAATGTTAGGTATAGAAAAAACGCAAAACGCTTCATAAAACGCCATATCAGAGCGGTTTTCCAGGCGTTTTTGTTACAGTAGCTGTTCAGTAACAGCTTTACTATAACAATATCTGTAATCTGCTACACAAAAACACTACCGAAAACCCCTCACTTTAAGTAAAAAAACGCTACACAAAACCGCAAAACGCTTCATATTTATAAGAAAAACGCTTCAAAACCCGCTAGCGTTTTGCGGATCTGCTAGCGGTTTTTGGTGTGCACTAGGCCTTAAAGCGGAACTGTAAACTGCTCAAAAAATAAGAGTTTCACTTACCTGGGGCTTCTGCCAGCCTCCTGCAGCCGACCTGTGCCCTCGTAGTCACCCACCGATGCTCTAGTCCCATACCGCGGCTCACTTTCACTTTGCGCAGCTACGTTCCTGTAGCCAGACGCAAGCGCAATAGAGATTTTCTCATACTCTTACTTTTTAAGCAGTTTACAGTTCCGCTTTAATTGCTCTTTAACCTCTTGCCTCCTTGAGGTGGCCATACACTTACAGATTTGCAGCAGATTCAACCATCAGATAGATTTCTGTCAGATGTACTAGAAGAAGATGAAGCGCGCCATAGTGCATTAAATGTGTAGGAGTTTTTATTAACAATTAAAAGTTATACTCACAAACATGAGTGATAAAAATCGCATCTCAGCGGACTGCCAGCCGCTTGCCTCTGCAGTGGGGGATGGCGCGCTGTGGCCAGCAGCGCGGTTTCCGATGACTGGGAATCCTCTCACTGGTGGGTGGGCGTCGCTGGAGTGTCAATCGGCGTGTGACGTCATTACGCGTTTCGGCGCTCAGCGCCTTCGTCAGATGACGTCTCACGCCTGTCTACACAGGCGTGAGACGTCATCTGACGAAGGCGCTGAGCGCCGAAACGCGTAATGACGTCACACGCCGATTGACACTCCAGCGACGCCCACCCACCAGTGAGAGGATTCCCAGTCATCGGAAACCGCACTGCTGGCCACAGCGCGCCATCCCCCACTGCAGAGGCAAGCGGCTGGCAGTCCGCTGAGATGCGATTTTTATCACTCATGTTTGTGAGTATAACTTTTAATTGTTAATAAAAACTCCTACACATTTAATGCACTATGGCGCGCTTCATCTTCTTCTAGTACTTTTGCCAAATCACCCTTGTCGGAGCGCTGCGGGGTGCTGAATGTGAAAGGAGAGCCATCCTTTGAGTGTACAGCAGTTACGTGGAGCGCAGGATATCTTCGTGCTTGCTTGTGGAGATTTCTGTCAGATGCCTGTCAAGTCAGAATCTGACAGGAATCTATCTGATGTGTACCACACACTAGGAACAGATGTCCAATAGAATTCAGAATGAACTCTATTGGAAATCTATTGGAAATCGATCTAAATGCATTATTGGACCATTAGACCCAATGCAACTCTATAGGCCATCGATCTGCTGCCAGCAGCAGCAGATCGACCTAGATCTTCCATCCTGTCAGATAGATCAAATCGATTGAAATCGGCCATAAATCGATCAATAGATTGGATCAATAGAATCTATCAATTGATGGCTGAAGTCGACCAGTGTATGCAGGGCCGGTTTAAGCAACAATGGGGCCATAGGGCAAAATAAACCTGGGGGGCCCCCCCAACATATAACCCGGAACAAAAATCAGCATTAGGGGACCTTTTTTGCAGCTGCTATAATCAGGGTGTGAAGTCCCAATCGGTCGGAGCTCCACATTCTGGCTATCCCAGCCTGCATGGGGGACAAGGGGTTAATAAGTTTCAGGAGGGGGGACCCCACATACTAAAAAAAAAAAAAAAAAATTCCCACACTCTAAACATAAAAAAAATTTGGGAAAATAGAAAAAAATGCCAGGGATCTTCATACAGCCATATTGCGGCTGTATAGCGATCCCTGGCCAAAGCGCTGCGGCTGCGTATGGACCCCCAGGAAACCTCGTCAGAAAATGTATTGCTCTTTCGTTTGATGCATGTAAAATTACACTATCGTTAGGTTTGCTACTAAAAGTGACATTTACCGCATTTAAAAGTATACTTTAAGGTCTTTTTGAAAAATTGTTTTTTCCTCTTATTCCTAATGATCTCCTTAAAGGACTTACGAGCCCAAATAGTAAAAAAAAGTTAAGTACCTTAATCATTTTTAAATGCACGGAGGACGCCGTCCACGCCCTCCGTGCAGTTCCGCCGGGTCCCCGCAGTCTGATCGCCCCCCGTGCCGCTCCCGACCCCACGGACGGGGTCGGGCTCCCCTTCCTCTCCCAAGATGGCCGCGGCTGCGCAGTCCGCATACGCGTTAGTGCGGCTGCGCAGCTCTAGGGCCTCCCCCCCGATCCACGCACAGTAGCGTGGATCGAGGGGGGAGGCCCTAGAGCTGCGCAGCCGCACTAACGCGTATGCGGACTGCGCAGCCGCAGTCGGCGGCCATCTTGGGAGAGGAATGGGAGCCCGACCCCGTCCGTGGGGTCGGGAGCGGCACAGGGGGCGATCAGACTGCGGGGACCCGGCGGAACAGCACGGAGGGCGCGGACGGCGTCCTCCGTGCATTTAAAAATGATTAAGGTACTTAACTTTTTTTTACTATTTGGGCTCGTAAGTCCTTTAACATATCCTGCAAATTTAGGGTTTCTAGCATTTAAGGTGGATTTGCTATCAGCCATTAAAGTCGGCAGGTTTTTAAATGTGTATTTTTTTTCCTTTGAAACTTTAAAATCGATTTTCTCAAAAACTATAAGGCCGATTTGAAAATCCCTGGGGCAGCTGCCTCCTTTGCCTCTATGGTAGCGGCGGCCCTGAGTGTATGTGCCCCTTTACTAAATACAACCTAAAAAAACACACTGCCTCTAGATATGCTTATTGTATACACCTCTTGTTTCCCGCCTATTCTGTTAGATTGTGAGCTCGCAAGGGCAGGGCTCTCTCCCCCTTTTGTGTCTTAGAATTTGCTATACATTTTGTTCATCATGTTACATTTATCACCGTAATTACAATGCCTACCAATTCTGTATTCTGTACTAGTGTCTATATTTTGTGTATACCACAGCGTCTGCAGGTCTCTGAACTCTGATCTGTAACGCAGAGGTCTAGAATATTCTGTATTATGTACCAGTGTCTATAATTTGTTTATACCATTGTCTGTACTATTGTGTACCCCATGTTTGTTTCATGAGGGGCCCATACACTGGTCGATTTCAGCATTCAATTAAATTGATTGATCGCAAATCGATGCGCGATCGAATGGTCTATCAATTTGCGGCTTAATTTTGATTGATTTCGATTTGATCTATCTGACAGGATGGAAAATCTAGGTTGATCTGCTGCTGGCAGCAGATCGATGGCCAATAGAGTTGCATTGGATCTAACGGTACAGTTATGCTGGGAATACACAATACGTTTTTGCGGCTCGATTTCGCCGCTTGATCAATTCCCCGCTCGATGTCGCGCCCGATTCTCTTATCTTCCATTCGTTTTGCTTATCTTTTCCCATTGTTCCCTATGCAAGATCGAGCGGTAAAACGATCGGACGGGAGATCGGACGTGTCGGAAATTATCAATCGAGCCATCTTAATGGCTCAAAAATGTACCGTGTATTCCCAGCAAAATGCCTTTATGCTAGGCACACACCATACAATTTTCTGTTAGACTTTCTGTGAAGGCAGCCATACACTGGTCGATTGCCACCAGATCGACCTGCAGATAGATTCCTCTGTGATCAAATCTGATCAAATAGGGATCTATTGGCTGCCTACACTGCAAACAGATTTTGAATCGATTTCACTATGAAATCAATTCACAATCTGTGGAGCTGCCACCGCCCAACCCACCCCCGCACACATTACCTGATCCGGCCGGCGCGAGTCCCCCGGTCTCTGCTGTCTGTTCTCCGCTCCGGGCTCCTCCAGCTTCACTGTACTTCCTGTTGGGGGAAGTTTAAACAGCAGAGGGCGCTCTACTGTTTAAACTAGTAAGTGAAGCTAGCCAGAGCCCAGCGGAGAAGGGACCGCGGAGACAGCGGGGACACGAGCTGGCGGAACAGGTAATGTATTGCCGCTAGCATTGGTCGTCGGACATACGAACGCTGCTATCGACGCACTCCCGACCTGCCTGCGACCGAGCGAAATTTTCCGCGCGGACAGATCGATGGGATCGATGGATTTCAGACAGAAATCGGTCAATCGGTCAGCGTTGGAGCATCGATTTCACAGCAGATTCGATCACAGTGATCGAATCTGCTGTCTATGGGAGGGAAATCGAGCAAGTGTATGGGCACCTTTTAGATTTACCTGCCAGATAGATAATTTCCAACATCTAACCATCTATCTGCCTAGCAATTAGGCATTTCTCTACTCAGCAGGAGATAATCAGAAGACAATGCGCCAGAGATAATGACCAGTCTCTACAGAAAATAATCTAATGATGCATTCTAACAGAAAATTAGATTGATTTTCAATAGATTTCCAATAGATTAATTTCTGAAATCTATTGGAAATCTGTTCCTAGTATGTGGTACACATTAGATAGATTCCTTTCAGATTCGACCTGACAGGCATCTGACAGAAATCTATCTAATGGTCGAATCTGCTGCAAATCTATCAGTGTATGGCCACCTTTAGTCTGTATAGCACCATGGAATATGTCGGTGCTTTAAAAACCAATGACAATAATAATCTGAGCCTTTGCAGGCCTGTGAGCCCTGATCTGTGACACAGAGTTCTGGAATATTCTGTTTTCAGTGTGTGAAAAGGAATAAAGAAAAAATGGTGACCTTGTTTTCACGTTTTTGTTTCCTCTGCAGTGTAAAACGTTGTCGGGGATCTGTGACCACATTATCTCTCTGTCATCTGATTCGCTGGTGTCGCAGTCAGCCCACCTGGAAGTCGTCCATCTCACCAACATCATGCCGAGCGAAGGGCTGGTGAGTGCCGGAAAATGGCTGCCTAATGGTGCATACACACTTCCAATTTTGATTGCCCAACCACTAGCCAATTTTACCACCTCCCTGAAGTGTGAGGGCCAATATATTGTGAATACTATGAACAGATTGTGTAGTTACCCTCATACTACATGGAGGAGGTAAAATTGGCCAATTATTGGTCAGTCAAAATTGGATGTGTGTACACACCTTAAATATGTTGTTTTAAAGTGGGAAAATGTCAACATTCATCAAAGTCACTCAGAATCGCCAGGACACCCTTCTTCCCCCACACTGCTTGATCGGCTGATTCAGGACAAGGGTATGGAGGCTGCCATATATATTTCTGTTTAAGCAATACCAGTTGCCTGGCAGCCCTGCTGATCTTCTGCCTCTTATAGTTTTAGCCATAGACCCTGAACAAGCATGCAGCAGATCAGGTGTTTCTGACATTATTGTCAGATCTGACAAGATTAGCTGTATGCTTGTTTCTGGTGTGATTCAGACACCACAGCAGCCAAATAGATCAGCAGGACTGCCAGACAACTGGTATTGTTTAAAAGGAAATAAATATGACAGCCTCCGTATACCTCTTACTTCACATTCCCTTTAAGCACTTCCTGACACCCTCCTACACAATGCGCTTGATGCAGTAAAGATCTTTACGCTGTGTAGTGTAAATGTTGAACATGCTAGACATCGTGTTTTCTAAGGCAGCTTTGGGGTTCATTTTTGTTTTCTTGAGTCTAGTTTTTGCAAACCTGGGACTGATCTAGTATTACGGTAGTTTTATGCTAGGAGTGCCCACACATTGCTCAATTCTGGGCATCGATATCCGGCTGATTGAATCATAATGGCCAAATAAGGCAGAAATCGATAACGCAACTTGGCCACCCGATCAATCGTTTTCATCTATTTCCAACCCAAATCGGTTAAAAGGATTGATTGGGTACACTGCGGTAATGCTGAAATCTGTTGGAAATCTGTCTGCAGTGTGTTGGCTGGCCACAGATCCCTCTCTAATCAGATTCGATCATGGAGGGATCAATCAAATGCTCAATCTGGTGACAAATCAGCATGTGTGTGACCATCGTCACAGTTCTTCCTAGCATTTCCAGTTGATGTGAACCTGAACTCAGAACTTCCTTTCTGCTCTAAAAGATAAGCAACAGCATAAAAACCTTGAGGCTGGTTTCACAGTGGGATGTTAAAGTCCCACGTTACAGCAGCCAGTAACGCAGCCTAACTCACAGCACTGTAAAATCAATGTGCTGTTCACAGTGCACACGTTGCCTTACATAGTAACACAGCACGTTGAAACAAAGTGCTGCATGCTGTAAGTTATACTGGGCTAAGCCACGTTAGACTGTTTGCACATGCTCAGTAATGTTGGAGGAGGAGGTCTCTCCTCCTCCTCCCACGTGGCTAACTAATATTCACTGCACTGTGGAGACTCCTGGTAGGACTGTAGTGTTGTCCGGATCATGAACGAATCGTTCATTTGATCCGGATCTTTTTTGTAAGTCGAATCATCCGGATCATCACAATAAAATATTCGGTTCACAGTGAATGTCTGTCTGGAAGAAACGGGAACATACAGAATGTACAGTGCAGGGAAAGTCCTGTCCTGCTAGTCATTTCACCCAGTCTGCTTCCCTAGTAAAATGATTCAAATGATTCGGTTCAAAGATCCGGACCTTTTCAATGATCCGATTCAAATGATCCGAATCCTTAAAAAGATCCGGACTTCCTATCACTAACCTGGAGCGGCTGCTTTGAGAGCTGCATAACGCAGCTCAATCTGACGTCCAACTTCAACACCACCATACGTTGCGTTAGGGGCACGTTATGCGAACATAACGTCCCCTAAAACGCAACGTCTTGGTGGGAAAGTAGCCTTAAAGAAAGACATTTCTTTGTTACAGCTGATACAAATCCTGCAATAAATCTGCAGTGTGTCTATTTCCTGCTTTCATGGAAGCCGACATAGGGTTAACTTTCTGTGTTTACAAATTAGCTGCTCTGCTATGCAGCCATCTGACACAGCTGAGAGATCAAATTGCAACTTGTCACAGGTCACATGAGGGGTAATTATTCAGGCTAAACTCTGTAAGTACAAACAGGGTGCATTTCTCTATGTTTTCTTCCTGTCCTGTGCAAAGAGTTCAGGTCCACTTTAATCTGCCAAGGTGAAGGTGTCATTTTATGTCATGAGAACACGGTGACATTTTTTTAAGTGCCCTATTTGTGGTGATAGATTTTCATTACTTTACAAACAAGCTCTATTTGTATCTGTTTATTTTTAGACTTCCTGCCCTTTTTATTTACTGTATGTGAAAGAGGAAAGACATCTTCAGCGTGTAAAATATTCATATTCCTGGTTTTGTTTTTGCAGAGCCGACACTAACGAGCAATCGTCGTCGATATTCCCATTTTGCGTTTCGCTGCACTTTATTGTTGATCTCTGATTGGTGGATGAAATAATTCCATCTTGTCTTCCCCTTTAATTATGCAGTGTTAATGTTCTGCACGCTTTTAAAGCTTTGAGTACCGTAATTATTGTGTTCCTTCCATCCATATTGTAATTAAAACATACAAAAGGAAATTCTTGTTGCGCAATTGTGTGCCATAAAAACGTTCTGCGTCGCCGTACCTTTCGCGTGATGTGATGCCAGCGAATGGACTGACATTGGGCTTGATTCACTAAGTCAAATAGCATGCCTTATCAGAGTTAACACGCCTTATCCAAGTTAACACTCCTTATCAGAAATAACACGCCTTATCCAAGTTAACATGCCTTGTCAGAGTAGCATAGTGAGCACTACAAGATTATGCCTGCTGTGCTACTCTGATAAGGCATGTTAACTTTGATAAGGCTTGTTATCTCTGATAAGGAGTGTTAACTTGGATAAGGCATGCTATTTGTCTTAGTGAATCAAGCCCATTCTCTTCTGCAAGGCGGTTTCACGGTGCCGGGCGCATGCTTGGTAGACTGTTCTATGGGGGCTAATACAGTGGGTTGCAAAAGTATTCGGCCCCCTTGAAGTTTTCCACATTTTGTCATATTACTGCCACAAACATGAATCAATTTTATTGGAATTCCACATGAAAGACCAACACAAAGTGGTGTACACGTGAGAAGTGGAACGAAAATCATACATGATTCCAAACATTTTTTACAAATAACTGCAAAGTGGGGTGTGCGTAATTATTCGGCCCCCTTTGTTCTGAGTGCAGTCAGTTATTATTATTATTATTTATATAGCGCCGACATATTACGCAGCACTGTACAGTATATATATATATATATATATATATATATATATATATATATATATATATATAAAAATATCTTGTCACTAACTGTCCCTCAAAGGAGCTCACAATCTAATCCCTACCATTGCCATAGACAGTTGCCCATAGACATTGCCTGATGAGTGCTAATGACTAAATAGAGTGCACCTGTGTGTAATCTAATGTCAGTACAAATACAGCTGCTCTGTGAGGGCCTTAGAGGTTGTCTAAGAGAATATTGGGAGCAACAACACCGTGAAGTCCAAAGAACACACAAGACAGGTCAGGGATACATTTATTGAGAAATTTAAAGCAGGCTTAGGCTACAAAAAGATTTCCAAAGCCTTGAACATCCCACGGAGCACTGTCCAAGCGATCATTCAGAAATGGAAGGAGTATGGCACAACTGTAAACCTACCAAGTCAAGGCCGTCCACCTAAGCTCACAGGCCGAATGAGGAGAGCGCTGATCAGAAATGCAGTCAAGAGGCCCTTGGTGACTCAGGACGAGCTACAGAGATCTACAGCTCAGGTGGGGGAATCTGTCCATAGGACAACTATTAGTCATGCACTGTACAAAGTTGGCCTTTATGGAAGAGTGGCAAGAAGAAAGCCATTGTTAACAGAAAGCATAAGAAGTCCCGTTTGCAGTTTGCCACAAGCCATGTGGGGGACACAGCAACCATGTGGAAGAAAGTGCTCTGGTCAGAAGAGACCAAAATGGAACTTTTTAGCCAAAATGCAAAACGCTATGTGTGGCGGAAAACTAACACTGCACATTACTCTGAACACACGATCCCCACTGTCAGATATGGTGGTGGCAGCATCATGCTCTGGGGGTGCTTCTCTTCAGCAGGGACAGGGAAGCTGGTCAGAGTTGGTGGGAAGATGGATGGAGCCAAATACAGGGCAATCTTGGAAGAAAACCTCTTGGAGACTGCAAAAGACATGAGACTGGGGCGGAGGTTCATCTTCCAGCAGGACAATGACTCTAAACATAAAGCCAGGGCAACAATGGAATGGTTTAAAACAAAACATATCTATGGCCTAGTGCACACCAGAGCGTTTCGGCTGCGGTTTGCGATCCGCATGCGGGTGCGGATCCGCTTGGGTAATGTATTTCAATAAGCTGGTGCACACCAGAGCGGGAGGCGTTTTGCAGAAACGCATACTCCCGGGCTGCTGCAGATTTTGGATTGCGGAGGCGTTTCTGCCTCAATGTTAGGTATAGGAAAACCGCAAACCGCTCTGAAAAACGGCACTTTTTTTCACAAGAAATTGACCCCAGGTAGGGATTATCAGATGCAATATGCACAGCCGGGCTCCCAATGGTGGACCGGGTCCCTTCCTACCACCTGATTAAGGCCTTATGGGTCCCTCTCGGAAGCTTTTCTTGGGTCTGCAGGGGCCACCCCCATCGGGGGACTCTGGGTCTTTTCTGTTACCTGGCTCTCTCCATTTTCCGGCTGCTCTGGGTTTAACTGGTCCTTCTTGGTATGCAGGTCCACGGGTGCTCCCTGTTCCTGTTCTCCTCCCCCCTTCTCCTTCCTCTACTGCACGGCCCAACATTTGGGCTCCTGTTCATGGTGTGGACCGCCTTGAACCCCCTTTCCCTGATTCCGCAGGTTGCGGACTTAATGCGAATAAATCAGGGGAATGGGCACATGCACTTTTGGAGGCGAATACGCCCCATTAAGTCTTGTCTCTCATAATTTTACCTCCCAGTCTTTTTTAATGGGAGCCCCTCCAGGTGAGGTCTAGTGGGGTGATCCCTTTTATGGAATATGTTATCAATTATATATATATATTTTTTAACATAGGGCGATAGGATGTGGTTGGGCTATGCCATAATGTCAGCGTTTAGCAGACACGTTTTATGCACTGTTGCACTTTTGAAATATGTAACACAATTTTTTGCATTTTTTCATATTGCACAGAATAGATGTTTGATGTGGCTAAATGTCACACCTGATGATGGATGCACAAGTAGATTTGAATGCACTATTTACACATATTTGACTACACAGCTTACCCAAGCATCACAATACAAGCCTGATGCTTGTTTCTCGCCGCTGCGCGGCGAGTCTCCGCCCCTTCACCCCCGACCTCCACTCCCAGACACTCTACACCAATGGGGCAGCGCTGGGGGCGCGGCTTAAAGATCCTATGAAGGAAGCCGTTCAGCGCTGCTCCGTTCAGGACGTATGCACGTGAGCAAGCGCCAGACGGCGTGAAACGGCTGTAGTGCCGTCCATACATCCCCTGGTCACCTCTCCCCTACTCACCTCCGCACCTCCGTGGACCCAGGTTTGACAATCTTTGTTTTCCATGTCATGTACGCTGGCTGTTGGTAGAAGATTCCAATAAAAGCAATACAAGAGCAAGGTGCACAGCATTTCTTCTACAAACCACTTTGTATTGGTCTTTCATGTGGAATTCCAATAAAATTGATGCATGTTTGTGGCAGTAATGTGACAAAATGTGGAAAACTTCAAGGGGGCTGAATACTTTTGCAACCCACTGTATATAAGAACCATTTCCAATTAATTAACCACTAAGGGGATTTTTCACTTGTTCACCGGAGCAATTTTCACCTTTCAGTGCTCCTCTCATTCATTCGCCAATAACTTTATCACTACTTATAACACTTAAACGATCTACATCTTCTTTTTTTTTTGCCACTAATTAGGCTTTTCTTTGCAATTGTGTTTCCTAACCCTAACCCCAAGACCTCCCTCTACCGATGCCTAACCCCAAGACCTCCCTCTACCGATGCCTAACCCTAAGACCTCCCTCTACCGATGCCTAACCCTAAGACCTCCCACTACCGATGCCTAACCCTAACACCTCCCTCTACTGCTGCCTAACCCTAACACCTCCCTCTACTGCTGCCTAACCCTAACACCTCCCTCTACTGATGCCTAACCCTAAGACCTTCCTCTACTGATGCCTAACCCTAACACCTCCCTCTACCGATGCCTAACCCTAAGACCTTCCTGTACTGATGCCTAACCCTAAGACCTCCCTCTACTGATGCGTAACCCTAACGCCTCCCTGTACTGATGCCTAACCCTAAGACCTCCCTGTATCGATGCCTAACCCTAAGACCTCCCTCTACTGATGCCTAACCCTAATACCTCCCTGTACTGATGCCTAACCCTAAAACCTCCCTGTACCGATGCCTAACCCTAACACCTCCCTCTACCGATGCCTAACCCTAACACCTCCCTCTACTGATGCCTAACCCTAAGACCCCCCTCTACCGATGCCTAACCTTAAGACCTCCTACTGATGCCTTACCCTAAGACCCCCCCCCCCCCTCTACCGATGCCTAACCCTAATACCTCTCTCTACCTATGCCTAACCCTAATACCTCTCTCTACCTATGCCTAACCCTAATACCTCCCTCTACCGATGCCTAACCCTAAGACCTCCCTCTACCGATGCCTAACTCTAACACCTCCCTCTACCGATGCCTAACCCTAACACCTCCCTGTACCGATGACTAACTCTAACACCTCCCTCTACTGATGCCTAACCCTAACACCTCCTTCTACTGATGCCTAATCCTAACACCTCCCTCTACTAATGCCTAACCCTAAGACCTCCCTCTACCGATGCCTAACCCTAAGACCTCCCTGTACCGATGCCTAACCCTAAGACCTCCCTGTACCGATGCCTAACCCTAAGACTTCCCTCTACCGATGCCTAACCCTAAGACCTCCCTCTACCTATGCCTAACCCTAAGACCTCCCTCTACCTATGCCTAACCCTAAGACCTCCCTGTACCGATGCCTAACCCTAAGACCTCCCTCTACCGATGCCTAACCCTAACACCTCCCTCTACTGATGCCTAACCCTAAGACCTCCCTTTACCGATGCCTAAACCTAACACCTCCCTCTACCGATGCCTAACCCTAACACCTCCCTCTACTAATGCCTAACCCTAAGACCTCCCTCTACCGATGCCTAACCCTAACACCTCCCTCTACTGATGCCTAACCCTAAGACCTCCCTCTACCGATGCCTAAACCTAACACCTCCCTCTACTGATGCCTAACCCTAAGACCTCCCTCTACCGATGCCTAAACCTAACACCTCCCTCTACCTATGCCGAACCCTAAGACCTCTTTCTAGCAGCGCCTAACCCTAATACCTCCTACTACCGATGCCTAACACTGAACCCTCCCTTTACCTCTGCCTACCCCTTAACCCCAACCTCCCCTGGTGTCATCTAACTCTTAATCACCCTCCTCCCCATGGCACGTAACCCTTACTCCTGTGGTACATATAATAAAATTGGCCAATTAGGCCTAAAATCCAGGTCGAGACCCAGTCGTGAATTTTATTTGGACTGTTGCAGCACCTTAGGTGGATACGGGTGTGACTGGTCGACTCCCTGGTCTGAAACAAATACCTGGGTTGCAGTATTAAGGTAATCTACTTTACTTTTCATTTTCACTACAGGTCCTCTTTAAAGATTAAAATTAGGCCTAAAATCCAGGTCGAGACCCAGTCGTGAATTTTATTTGGACTGTAGTGAAAATGACACAATAAATAAATTGCTTATATTTTACAATATTCATTTATAGATTATGTAGTCAGTGTTTGTCCATTGTAAAATCTTTCCTCTCCCTGATTTACATTCTTAGATTTATCACTGGTGGTGACCTCTTTAGTCCTGTCAGGTGATCTGCATGGAATGTTCGTTACTGAGAGTTCTATGCACAGAGGGAGATACTGGTTGCTTGGCAGTTGGGTATAGCCGTTATTTCCCACAATGCAAAGAGGTTCACAGAGAGCAAACTCTCAGGACCATGTTCGTGACATCACACTGTGGGAGGAGTTTCACTACAATATCAGCCATACAGACCTCTCTGATGAGCTATTAGAGAAAAGGTACAGATTTCTCCTGGGAAAGGGGGTATCAGCTACTGATTGCGATGAAGTTCAATTCTTGGTTACGGTTCCTCTTTAAAAGATGCATGTAGTAAAGATGTGTTAGTGGTTTGGAAAGGTCACATTCTCGTATTGCTGTGAATTATGAGACACTTTAAGGTCATGTAGACATTTTTATGGGTCACGCACACAGAGCAGCCCCCCCCCTCCTTTAGAGTCACTTTAGAGTCTTTTGCGGCTACAGTCGGTGGCGTTGCTCACACAGGGGGCTCTGATAACCTGTTAGAGGTCACCAGAGGCTAAACCTGACATTAAATGCATTATTGATTTTTTTGTTTAGCGTTTTGTCACCAGCTGTTGAACAGACATCCGTCTTGTAAAGCTTTGTGGACATTTGAGAGCGTTTATTGCTGAATAGTCGAATAAAGAGAACACAGAACTTTTTATAGGCATTGAAAGTGTTCCTGAGATCATGGGAAAAAAATGATACCTACCTGTGGTTTCCTGCAGCCCCCTTAAGGCTGATCAGTCCCTCGCCATCCTCCCGGACCGCCTAGATCCTCTGCTAGGTGGGCCGGTAATTCAGCCAGTCGAGGCCAGTTGCCGCAGGTACAGTGTGGCTGCGCACGCTCCCCGTCACGTTTTGCGCCTGCAGGGGGGGGGGGGGGCAAGGAGATGGAGAGATGATTGGGAAGTCTCTATGGAATTCAGAACCCTCCCTCTACTGAGTATATATTTCGCTTTTTTCCTGTCTTCAAGAGAAACCGTGACCAAGAATTGAACTTCACCCCAATCAGTAGCTGATACCCCCTTTTCCATGAGAAATCTATTCCTTTTCTCCAACAGACCGTCAGGGGGCGCTGTATGGCTGATATTGTGGTGAAACCCCTCCCACAGGAAACTGTGAGGACCATGGTCCTGGCAGTTTCCTGTCTATGAACCTTGTTGCATTGTGGGAAATAGCTGTTTACAGCTGTTACCAACTGCCAAAAAAGCATGCAGCAGCTACATCACCTGCCAGCAGTAAAAATGTCACCATGTGATAAATGTCAGAATGTAAATCAGGGAGAGGAAAGATTTTACAATGGGCAAACACTGACTAAATCATTTATACATAATTATTGTAAAAATGGAGCACTTTTTTATTGCATTATTTTTACCGGAGTTCCTCTTTAAAGTTTGTTAGGCAGTTGGAGTGAGGAGGCCAAAATTGGTCCAATCCTAAAGTGGGCTGCCAAGAGTTCACTGACTTCCTCTCAGAGGGCACAATGTCCCCATCCAGTCTAATGGCTTCTCCACCATGTCCTGGCCAGCCTGGGGGAAGCTGGCTAACCTAACAGGATGTTTTTGGGATGTGGGAGAAAACCTGTGTGCCAAGAGGAAACCCACACAAACTTGAGGAGGAACGTACAAACCCCACACAGCGAGTGTCCTGACTCAGGACTCTAGCGCTGCCAGGGGAGTGGACTAGCTGCTGCCCCATGTTGTGCTCATGGACAATGGAATGCTAATCACACTGAGTAGATGCAAATTATATGTGCGTTTACATCAGACTGGTCCACCTCGAAAAGTGGCCACACACTATACAATTTTTTAAATATCTGTTCAATTCAAGAATAGCAATTAATGTTTTTGACCGATTGTAACAATTCAAAAATCTGAGCAATGTACCACACACCTATGTTAATTTTTTTCCTCAATTATGATAAAAATGATTGGAAAATCTAAGAAAATTGCTTAGGTGTATATATTAATAAATTGAGAATCTACCACACACCATTCAATTTTCATAAAAATTAATCAGAAAAATCCACTTTTACCGAATACAAATTGGAATAAACTTTCTCGAATTAAAAAAAAAAAAAAAAAAAAAAAGCTTTCAATTTTTTGGGAAATCTGATGTTTTTTATTGAATTGCCGAAAAATCGGATTAGTTTATTGTATCATGTGTGGCCACCTTAACCAGTTGACAACCGTGTCATGCAGATGGGCGTGGCCGCGACCGCAGCCCCAGGACTGCCTATCGCCAATTGACATCAGAATCAATTTATTTTTCGCCAAGTAAGTTTGCACCTACAAGGAATTTGTCTTGGCAGTTGCTTAACAAACACAAACAAAAACAATACTAGGACAGACAGTGTGAATATTACAAGTTAAGGACATTATAAGTATAGTGGCAGTAAGCAAGGTGAGAATTGTTCATGTTTAGTTCTGTGCTGATTACTTTCAGTCCTAGCAGCTCTAACGTGGTTCAGCATTTAGTATGGCTACCGCTTGAGTAAAAAAGCTGTTCCTGTGTCTGGAGGTTTTGGTGGCGATTGAAAGCATGCGCTGGAAGATGGAGTGAGCTGGGTGAGAGGGGTCAGAGGCAATTTTGGATGCTCTCTTTCTGCACCTGCTAGCGTAAAGATCCTGCAGGGAAGGTAAGCTACAGCCAATTATCCTTTCCGCTGATCGGATGATGCGCTGCAGCCTCCCCTTTTCTAATGCTGAGCAGGAGCTGAACCATACAGTCATAGATGAGGTTATGGTGGATTCGATGATTGCAGTGTAGTACTGCACCATTAGATTTTGAGGTAGGCCAAACTTTTTCAGCTGCTGCAGATGGTACATTCTCTGTTGTGCTTTCTTGACAATAGTGGCGGTGTTGTTGTCCCATTTTAGGTCGTTTGAGATCGTGGACCCAAGAAACTTGAATTACTCTACTTGGGTTATTGTGGATCCATTTATGGTTAAGGGGAGGTGCTGGGGGGGAGATCTCCTAAAGTCTATTATCATCTCCATGGTTTTGAGAGCATTTAGTTCCAAGTTGTTGCTGCTGCACCAGGAGGAAAGCTGTCCCACCACATGCCTGTATGCAGACTCATCCCCGGTTTGAATGAGACCAACAACTGTTGTGTCGTCTGCAAACTTCAGAACCTTAACAGATGGATCTGTGGAGATGCAGTCATTGGTGTAAAGTGAGTACAGCAGTGGGGAAAGCACACAGCCCTGGGGTGCACCAGTACTGACGGTCAGAGAGCTTGATGTGAGTTTACCAAGTCTAACACGCTGTCTTCTGTCGGTTAAGAAGTCGGTTATCCATTTGCAGATGGGTTCAGGTATGTGTAGCTGGGAGAGCTTGCTGTGTAGCAGAGATGGCATTATGGTATTAAATGCAGAGCTGAAATCTATAAATAAAATCCTGGTGTAGGTTCCTGGGATATCTAAATGCTGTAGTACATAATGCATACACATGTTCACGGCATCGTCTGCGGATCATAAGGTCCTGCGGGCCTGTTTTGCAGGAGATCGCGCGCGCTGATGTACGCACATCCCAGCTTGGATGTCGGAGATGGCAGTCTATTAGACGGCGAAACTATAAACATAGTACAGCGCTGCAATCTACGGCAACGCTGTACCAGACAGCTATCCGGTGTCATAGGCTGAAGCCTATGACAGTCAATCGCTATGATTGGCTGGCTCTGGGATGGTGGGAAGGACGGGTAAAAAACATTTTATTTTTACACATTTTATTAGTAAAATAAACAGATAAATATTGATATAAAAAAGTAAACACTGGGGGAGCAATCAGACCCCACCAGCAGAAATCTCTGTTGGTGGGGAGAAAAGGGGGGGGGGGGAATCACTTATGTGCTGAGTTGTATGGCCCTGCAGCGAGGCCTTAAAGAGACACTGAAGCGAAAAAAAATATATGATATAATGAATTGGTTGTGTACTATGAATAATTACTAGAAGATTAGCAGCAAAGAAAATATTCTCATATTTTTATTTTCAGGTATATAGTGTTTTTGCTAACATTGCATCATTCTATAATATGTGCAGATTACACAACACTCAGCATTCAAAATGATTCTTTCAGAGCAGTCTGTGAAGTAATGACCTCTCCTCTGGCAGAGGAAAAGTAATTTGTTCACTAACAGTTGAGATAATAAAAGTCAGAAAACAGCCCTCTCCACGAATTTGAAAGTCGTAGAGATTAATGGTTTTTTTGTATAGAGATAACAACTGGAGTTTCTTAACTCTTCCTGTACTGGAAACAATTAGACTGATGTATCTGATCTTAATGTTTTATTTCTTAGCTGTACTACACATACAAATCATAATATCATAATTTTTTTTCGCTTAAGTGTCTCTTTAAAGGGGAACTGAAGAGAGAGGTATATGGAGGCTGTCATGTTTATTTCCTTTTAGACAATACCAGTTGCCTGGCAGCCCTGCTGATCCTCTGCCTCTAATACTATTAGCCATAGCCCCTGAACAAGCATGCAGCAGATCAGGCGTTTCAGTGGTTCAGACTTATAAGTCTGATCTGACAAGACTAGCTGAATGCTTGTTTCTGGTTTTAATCAGATACTACTGCAGAGAAATAGACCAGCAGGGCTGCCAGGCAACTGGTATTGATTAAAAGGAAATAAACATGACAGCCTCCATATACCTCTCTCTTCAGTTTCCCTTTAAAGCTGCAGTGGCCAATTTAGCAAAAAATGGCCTGGTCACTAAGGGGGTTTAACACTGCGGTCCTCAAGTGGTTAAACTGTATAAAATTAACTTCAGCTCAGAACTATTAGCATAAGATGCAGTTCCAAAATAGATAGACAGACAGATAGATTAGATAGATAGATAGATAGATAGATAGATAGACAGATAGATTAGATAGATAGATAGACAGATTAGATTAGATTAGAATAGATAGATAGATAGATAGATAGATAGATAGATATTGTATTATTTTTATCAAATAAACAGACGCTTTCCTTGCCAATATTATATACTAGCACGCACCATCCAATCTGTGCCAAGGCCAATCACAGCATGGCAAGGCAGGAGGGGGCATATGCAGGAGGAGGGGGGACAGACCTATTACCACAGCCAATCAGAGCAGGTGGGGCATAAGGGGGCGTGTTTGGGATGGAAGGACTTACACAGCGTCTGGCTTGGAAGTGTATTATATATTTATGCAGGTTCCTGTGAATTCTAGACGAGATTGTGTTTATTTAATAAAATATTATTATAAATATATACCGTATGTATGCATTCACAGTAAAGGTCATGGCTGCTGACACGAGGGAGCCCCTTGTGGCCGGAGGGGGGAAGACTCATGAATTTTTTCAGCTAGATGGGGTTAATGAAGCCGGATGGGATTTGTGAGGATTTGTGGTTATCTATTTGGATGGCGTATTTGTGACCTCTGCACCGCTTCCTCCCTCTCTGCATCTTATTTTATATTGATTTTATTACACTGGGTGTCCATTTGCCATGACTGCTGGCTAAATCTATTATTATCACACCGATCAGGCTGCAGTTCCAGGTACAGGCAGCAAACTACACTGCGTTCCGTTGTGCGTTGCTGGATATCGTGCAGGTTTACAGTGGCAATGTATTATAAGCATGCAAGCAACTGTTCACCACTGTTGTGGTTGCAATGTGTATAGTGTTAAAGAGAGTCTGAAGCGAGAATAGATCTCGCTTCAGACCTCATATATAGCAGGGGCACGTGTGCCCCTGCTAAAACGCCGCTATCCCGCGGCTTAACGAGGGTCCCTGTCCCCCCAAATCCCCTCCGTAATGCGGGGGAGCGCTTCCTGGTTGGGGCAGGGCTAACCGCCGCAGCCCTGCCCCACGCGCGTCTGTCAGCGCGTATCTCCGCCTCTCCCCTGCCCCTCTCAGTCTTCCTTCACTGAGAGGGGCGGGGGAGAGGCGGCGATGCGCGTCTGATAGACGCGACTGGAGGCAGGGCTGCAGCCGTTAGCCCTGCCTCCAGGAAGAAAGAAATCTACGACCAACTTGCGACCAAGGTTTGCGGGGGGTGGGTTGGGGGTGAAGGGACCCTCGTGCAGCCGCGGGATAGCGGCGTTTTAGCAGGGGCACACATGCCCCTGCTATATATGAGAGCTGAAGCGAGATTTAGTCTCGCTTCAGTGTCTCTTTAAAGAGGAGCTGTCAGCCATACTATCCCAGAAAAAAAACACATATATAAGTAGATAAATACTTTCTCTGCTTACATAACAGATGTATTGCACTGTCCATGTTTTGATTTTAGTGATTTTTCTACAGTAAAAAAAAAGCATTTCCCATTTTAAAGGGAACCTAAACTGAGAGGGATATGGATGTTTCCTTTTAAACAATACCAGTTGTGGGGCAGTCCTGCTGATCTCTTTGGTCGCAGTAGTGGCAGAATCACACACCTGAAACAAGCATGCAGATAATCCAGTGTGACTTCAGTCAGTGCATCGGATTTGCATGCTAATTCCTGGGGCTGTGGCTAAAAGTATTAGAGACACAGGATCAGCAGGAGAGTCAGGCAACTGGTGTTATTTTAAAAGAAAAAATGTATGTCCTTCTCAGTTTAGGTTCCCTTTAAGTGTGGCTATTTTGAAGCCATTTCTGATGTCATTTTCTTCCTTAAGGTGCGTACACACATGCGACTATAGTCGTTTGAAACGATAGTTCCCCGATCGTTTCAAACGACAATCCTTTAAAAAAAAGCAGCCAATGACCATTAAGTCTAACGATGGACGAGCTAGATCGTTAAAAACGAACGATGTAGCTTGGCGGATTTTCCCCAACGACGATCGTTTGCAAAAGTAGTACATCGTTGGAAACGGTCGTTCGTACTAGGCTTGACATGCGCATTTCACTATTTCTCCATGAAACTTCTCATTTTTATGCGCAGGCGCAGTAGTTGCTTTATGTGATGTAACGTTCGTTCTAATGATCTGATTGTTACACACCTTTTAAAACTAAGGTCGTTCTTTCGTCAATTAAAAGTTTGTTCGTCGTTGACAACGAACGATCGTTGTTGCATGTGTGTACGTACCATAACTCTCCTCTGCCTGATTGTGTATGGATTGCTCGCCCTTCACTATAGAAAGTGCATGATCTCAGCATGAGAAATATTGGCCAATCAGAGAGGAACAGAGGTGTGGGAGGAGAAAACAGGAGGGAAAGAAGCTTCAGCCAATCAGGCTGCATTAGTTTAGTCTGAGGGGAAGTAGATAATCAAAAAAGGGCAACCCAGCATGCCCTGCAACTTCCTTTTTGTGTACTAAATTTTGTGTGTACCAAATAAGAGTCAGGTAAACTGGGGAATGATCATTTATCAACAAGAAAAGTAATAGAGATTTTAACTTTTGGATTGCCTGGTTAGTATCCTTATTACTTGTTTACCAGATAAAAAAAAATGATTTTTGATTTCATGCTTGACAGTTAATCTTCAAAGAACATGGATGCCCCATCCATACTATCCCATGAAAAAAAACAACATATACTGTATAAGTAGATTAATACTTGTTCTACTTACATAACAGATGTTTTGTACTGTCCACGTTTTGATTCCAGTGATTTCTATAAAGTAAAAAGAAAACTATTCCAAGCATTTTCCATCTTTTCTGCCTCTGACTGAAGCCAATCCTGATGTCATTTCCTTCCTTAGGGCTTGTTCACACTATGAGCGTTTGTGATTTTTTTTTTTTAAGCGCTGGGGATTTTGTAAATCCCACTAAAAGCGCTTGTGCAATGATTCCCGAGGAGAGTGTTCACATTTGAGCGTTGAGATTTTTTTCCAATCGCAAACGCGCTGCCTGTACCATCTTCTGAGCGTTTTGGCTTAATGGAAGGTATAAAGCTTGAAAAAGTGCTTTGTATTGCGATTTCCCAAGCGCTTTTATGAATAAGTACATTGTATTTATTCATTTCCGGGTCAAAGAGTTCACTTCCTGACTAACGTCAGGAAGTGTCTAAATTAATCACTCAGCAAAAGGGCTTAAAAAAGTGCTTTTCTATGCGCAAAGTGCAGGGAAAAGCGTTCTATAAATCGCTCAGCGCTTGCGATATCGCTGGCAATATAGAATGGGAACAAGGCCTTATTCCTCTGCCTGAAATGGTGTATGCAGAACTGCACTGTTGTATCTAGTTTGCTTTGTAAACACATGTGAGCAGAACATAGATCGGGTTTCATCAGCTTCTGCAGAGGGGTGAGGTCATTCTATTTCCATTCTCTGCCTCGTGTCACATTGAACTACCCTCAGCCAATCAGCAAGGAGCAGGAATGTGAGAGGGGAAGAAGGGAAAATAACACTTTTTTTTAGCTTCCCTCTTCTCGGCAATGTACAAGAAAAGAGCCAGGCTGACTGAGACTAAGATTCATTTTAGCAGAAACATTTATGATTATATTGGAATGTTTGCAGTGCAGGAGCAGGAGTTAGACTGCATAATAAGCACAGGGCAGTGGGTAATAGGAATTTGATGTTATGGCTGAAAGAACCCTTTTGCCGATATACAGTATATCTCCATCCTCCACCAAATGCTGACGCGCCACTTTTGCTAGGACTGAGACTTTAAACACTTCAATAGCTCAAGTGAGTTTATTGCTTTTCCTATTTCTTTTGGGAGACGGAGCCAGAAGCTGTAACCGTAATAGAAAGCATTACAGAGGAGAAAGACAATACGATAACACCGGATAAAGTGAGATTTACGGCGCACGTCCCGCTATTTTGCCGTCTGTCATCACGGAAGGATGAGTGATGTTCCGCAGGGACCGGGGGGAAGATCTCTGCGATATTTATTGAATGCGGCGGGCTGGAGGGACCGGTGTCGGGAGGTAATTGGTGGAGCCTCGAGGCTCCTAACATCATAAAACCAGATAATGGCTCTGGCAGGGCGCGTGACCGGCACAGGGCACAGAGCTGAGGATGGCAGAACTCCGCAGATAGGAAAAATGAGAGGAGGACTAAATGGGAGAGATTCCGTTCTCTCCGCTTCTGGACGGGTCTATAAAGAAGACCACCAGTGGCGGCTTTAGCTACAAATTTCTGCGGGAGACACAAAGGGGCATGATGGCTGGCTGGAGGGGCCCATTTAGGTGATCAAAATCGATGTTTGTATGGCGAGCTTTAGATATGGTTTGCCTAAATTAAGGATAACTAGTTCAGCAATGATAGAAACCAAATGTAAACATCACAAATAGAACTCAGAGGCGATTGAGCAAAGGAGGTTGTCCAAACGATGGTGCTATTATTTAAGAAAAGTTATCTATAGATGTACTTGGCTGGCATGCGTTAATCCTTACTTGCTAGCAAGCTGCTCCTGTGTGGACAGATCACAGACAAATCATTCCAGCCCCCAGCCTGTGACTTACGAATTTACAAGCAATGGAGGGGAAGGAGGCAGAAGGAATAGAAACACTGTGTGTGTAATTCCTTATCTTAGTAGCTAAGCATAGTTGGAGACCAGAGCTTGTATTTTACAGACAGGAAGTTTTGAATTAGGATAATTCCATTTATTGGCTGATTTAAAAGAGCAACAGTAAGCTTTCAGCTTGTAAGCTTTCTTCAAGGCCCATTCACACTTGCGATTTTTGTCGGTGTTTTGCAGGAGTGATTTTTCCGCGATTTCACGTGGAAAAATCATTGAGCCCTGCAACGATTTTGCCGCGATCATGTTTAGCGCTTCTATAGCACTGAAACGCGATCGCCGGGAAATTGCCTGAAAATGGTGCAGGCGATACGCTTGCATTTCGTGTTTTTGGGCGATTGGCGGCGATTAGCGCAAATCGCCCAAGTAAGAACGGGCCCATAGGGTTTCATTACACTAGCGCTTTATAAAAAAAATTCCGAAATTGCGGAAAAACGCTCTAGTGTAAATGGGCCCTTAGACTCTGCTCCTGCTGACTGACAATGTTAGAACATACAATCAGAAGGAGGCAACATGCATGCATGAGCGCGCACTCGCACCTGCGCAGTACGGAGCCGCCCGTCTTCGGGACCACTGCAGCTCCTGAGGCCTCCCGCGGTGGCAGATTCAACCGGGGAAACAGCGCTGGAATGCAGGGACCGTGAGCATAACGGGAAGGCTCTGTAGGACCCAGAGCCTTCCCTCTCCATAGGTAAGTATCTGCTTTTTTTATTTTATTTTTGCTTCAGTATTGCTTTAAAATGTACCTGTAGGGGGGGGGGGGGGAAGGTGCTCCTCCAAAATGTACTTATCGACGTCTCGCGCATGCGCAGTAGAACAGACGGACTCGGCATCGGCTTTATTGGCCGGAGCACAAGCAGGTTCGTGCTACTGTGCAGCAGCAGCAGGGTCGGTTGTAGACTTTTTGCTGCATGAGGCAAACTTGCGAGGATGTGCCCGCTCCCGATTTGGAATGTTCATACAGCCCCGACAACTTACTCTGCTTCAGTCAGCAAGTAGCTAAATAGCTATATATGGAGTGTGGAAATTAGGATTGATCTGTTTCTTATGGGCATTCCTGTTATCTGCGTTGCTAGCTTGAGAGCTGCGATTTATTGGCTCTCTGTGGACGCTCCTTCTTAGCTACACGTTTTTGCTCTATGCTAGGTATCTGTGAAGTATGGGAACTATGATTGATCTACTCTCTCTGCTTACTCTCTTTATTGTTAAATTCTCCTCATCTTGAAACAAACTGCATTGGTATGTGAGTCCTAGAAATTGTGTGGACTCTGCGTATTTCATATCATACATTCACCAACTTTTCCATTTTTCTCTGGATCTTTCTATATTGGTCTGGGGGATCTTTTGTGTCTTTTTGTACTGGATTTAATATCAATCTCGTTTGTTTCATTTTATAGAGTTGTTTATATATAGAACGGCCTGATGAAGGGCATCCTAAAGCCCGAAACGAACATGTGTCGTTGCCTTAATTGCTAACTTCTTTACCACATCAAGCCAGGTTACAGTAAGGGCCCATTTCCACTATAGCGAATCAGCAATGCGTTTTCTGCAGGCAGATTCACATAGCCAATAATAGTCAATGGGTCTGTTTCCACTTGTCAGAAAATCTGTGAAGTTTGCTGTGCAGGAAAAATCTGCACAGCAGAGCCATCAGAATTCGCACGGCGCAAGGCTAGTGTGCGATTCGCATGTAATGTAATTAATAGGACATTTGCATGCGTTTTTGCTATGCGAATTTTCATGCAAATACGCATAAGTTTTCGTAAAAATTCATAGTAAAAGCACGCAGGCACTGATATAGTTAACCCATTCAGGTTCCGTCGTTTTCACGCGAGAAATGTTCACCTCCCATTCATTAGCCTATAACTTTATCACTACTTATCACAATGCACTGATCTATATCTTGTTTTTTCCGCCACCAATTAGGCTTTCTTTGGTGGGTACATTTTGCTAAGAGCCACTTTACTGTAAATGCATTTTAACAGGAAGAATAAGAAAAAACGGAAAAAATTCATTATTTCTCAGTTTCAGCCATTATAGTTTTAAAATAATACATGCCTCCATAATTAAAACTCACGTATTGTATTTGCCCATATGTCCCGGTTATTACACTGTTAAAATTATGTCCCTATCACAATGTATGGCGACAATATTTTATTTGGAAATAAAAGGTGCATTTTTTCCGTTTTGCATCTATCACTATTTACAAGTTTAAAATAAAAAAAATATAGAAATATTTCATCTTTACATTGATATTTAAAAAGTTTAGACCCTTAGGTAAATATTTACATGGTTTTTTTTTTTAATTGTAATGGTTTTTTTTTTTTATTGTAAACATTTTATTTGGGTAGTTTTGGGAGGGTGGGAGGTAAACAATAGATTTATAATGTAAATGTGTGTTAATTTTAAAATATTTTTTTTACAGGTGTAGTATTACTTTTTGGCCACAAGATGGCGGCCATGAGTTTGTTTACATGACGTCACTCTAAGCGTAACACACGCTTAGAGTGGCGCATCGGGAAGGGAATGGCCAGAAAAGGCGCAGCTTCTGAGAGAAGCTGTCGCTTTTTCAGCGGGGGAGAGGAATCAATGATCGGGCTCCGTAGCCCGATATATTGATTCCCTGGCTACCAAATCCGCGGCCGGGAGTGCGCGTGCACGCGCGCGATCGGCCGCGGGAGCGCGCGGGAGCGCGCATGGTTCCTGGAAGTAGAAACTACGTCCAGAAACCAAAATAGGTTAAAATCGCATGCCTACAAAGATAAACGAAAATGCATACAATACAAACGCATGCAAATTCGCATCCGCATGCAAATTAGTTTATGCGTTTTCCGCAAAGAAAACGCACCGCACTAGTGGAAACGGGCCCTAATTGTCAGTCTCATGAAAAATCTCCTTTTTGGATGTACTTGATTATTGCTCATGAAGATTGATCTCACACATTGAAAAAGTTTTTATGGTTATTTTTGTATTGTTGTACTTGTGTCAATAAAGTTGAATGAAGTTTTGTACTGCAATATTGCATCATAGCTTCTTTACAGCCCTCTTCCTAAAGAAAAGCATAGTCTATTTGAGTGTGGTGGCTGGATAGTGTAATGGTTAAGGGCGCTGCCTCTGACACAGGAGACCAGGGTTTGAATCTTGGCTCAGCCCTTTCAGTAAGCCAGCACCTATTCAGTAGGAGGCCTTGGGCGAGTCTCCCTAACACTGCTACTGCCTATAGAGCGCCCTCTAGTGGCTGCAGCTCTGGGGCTTTGAGTCCGCCATAAGAAAAGTGCAATATAAATGTTATGTGTCTTGTCTTGGTGGATGACCTATTGAGAGGACTTTGTGTTTTTGCCCTTCCCTTGGAAAGGGTTATAATAACCCGAGTATATAGTAACTCAGTCAGCAAGGGAGCATATGCAACAACTTGAGACATGACATGCTGCAGCTCAACACAGTAACACATTGGCTAGCTGTGAGTTTGTGACAAACTGCTCACCCTCAGCAAGTTGGTCGTCCTCCATTCTTCCTCAGTCAGGACAAGCAGTGCCACCTCCTCCCTTCTGCTGTGCAAGTCAAATGAAACACTGCTGCTCTCCTGCCTCCCCCCTCCTCACTCACTGTCAGACTCCTCACACAGGACAACACGCTGCTTTTCCCCAATGGTGCTCTCCTGCCTCCCCCCTTCTCACTCACTGTCAGACTCCTCACACAGCACAACAAGCTGCTTTTCCCCAATGATGCTCTCCTGTCTCCCCCCTTCTCACTCACTGTCAGACTCCTCACACAGCACAAGCTTCTTTCCCCCAATTATGCTCTCCTGTTTCCCCCCTCCTCACTCACTGTCAGACTCCTGACACAGGACAACACGCTGCTTTTCCCCAATGCTGCTCTCCTTCCTCCCCTCCTCCTCACTGTCAGACTCCTCACACAGCACAACAAGCTGCTTTTCCCCAATGATGCTTTCCTGCCTCCCCCCTCCTCACTTACTGTCAGACTCCTCACACAGCACAACAAGCTGCTATTCCCCAATGATGCTCTCCTGCCTCCCCCTCCTCAATCACTGTCAGACTCCTCACACAGCACAACAAGCTGCTATTCCCCAATGATGCTCTCCTGCCTCCCCCTTCCTCACTCACTATCAGACTCCTCACACAGCACAACAAGCTGCTTTTCCCCAATGATGCTCTCCTGCCTCCTCCTCCTCACTCACTGTCAGACTCCTCACATGGCACAACAAGCTTCTTTCCCCCAATGATGACCTCTTCACCTCGCTCTCCTCTCCCTTCTCCTCCTACTCTGACTGCATGCTGTTAGTGTAAACACAGTGCAAACATGCTGCCCCTGTAATCTCTGCGCCTGATGCTAGTGTTTCACCTTGCCTCATGAGAGAACCGGCCCTGTGCAGCAGGCGCAGTGATGCCTTGCTTCAGAGGGGTTTCATCACTGTGCCAGCCTGGCTGAGGAGGATGGAGGAAACCTCTTGAGGATCCAGATGCTTCCCCCTCCTGACGTACGTGTCCACGTAAGCCTGTAGCAAACCTCAGAGGGAAATAAACATGGCGGCTTCCATATCTCTTTCATTTCAGGTGTCCTTTAACCAACAGTTAGTCTACCATCTCTCGTAATATGTCTGAGGACCTCGGCCCTTGAGGAATGGATGTCAAAGTCCGGTCTTGGAGGGCCGAGGTCCTCACACGTTGCTGACACAGATGAAATGAATGGATAGGACTGAATCAGGAAGGGTGTGGTCCATCAAGCACATGTCTCCATTTCTCTGTCCATCCTAAACACACGTAGATAAAGTCTTGGTGAATTGAGGATGTGTATGAAGGCTGGTTTTGGTGGGGATAAGAGGTGGGCTCCTGTTGCCTGGCCTCACCTGTTGTATTCTCTCTTGCAGGGAATGTACATAAAGTCCACGTATGACGGCCTGCATGTGATCACCGGAACCACGGAGAACGTAAGTAATGTCTTCCTTATTGGCTGAATCTCTCCCTCCCCCCGTTATTTTTCCCCATTTATGTGGTGCTAAGACATGTATATACAGAGGCGCTTAATTTGAATCCTTGTGCAGATTGTTTGATACTCCTCCCTATATTGCCTGATGAAGCGGGGTTGAACCTGCGAAACGCGTTGCATTTCTTTTTGGAGTTCCTAATAAATGTGTTTGACTGTCTGAATCGCAGTCGTTGTCGTGTCTGCTTGAGGGAGGTAAGACCACCACTTCCTCCTTCAATTTTGCCATTTAAGTTGGTTTTTAAGCTCATTTAATCTAATCTTATACTTTTGGCGCCTCTGTTCATTGTATACAATGTATATAATTATGACCGACATGCAAATTATACGCGTCTCTAAATTGGGCCAATCAAATTCACTTTGTTTGGTCAGTCAGACTTCAGTCAATAACACCTGATCTGCTGCATGCTTGTTCAGGGGCTATGGCTAAAAGTATTAGAGGCAGAGGATCAGCAGGATAGCCAGGCAACTGGTATTGCTTAAAAGGAAATAAATATGGCGGCCTCCATATACCTCTCTCTTCAGTTGTACTTTAAAGAGGAACTGTAGTGAAAATATTATATTTAATAACATTTTATTTTCATTTTTGTATTATTTTACAATATTAATTTATAGATTATTTATTCAGTGGTTGCCCATTGTAAAATCTTTCCTCTCTCTGATTTACATTCTGACATTTATCACTGGTGGTGACCTCTTTAGTTCTGCCAGGTGATCTGTATGGAATGTTTGTTACTGAGAGTTCTATACACAGAGGGAGATAGTGCTTGTTTGGCAGTTCCAAGAACAACAAAATAACATTACTCTCTCCTTCATTTTTTACAAAGTTTAAAAAAAAAAAAAAACACAGACAAAACAAATTCAAACAAAAACAAACCCCTCCCTTGTCCTCCACCCAATTAGAATACTTACATTCATTATCAAATCCTACCCATATCATATCATAACAGAATTCTGACCTAACTAAATATGAACAATATTCCTGCCTCCTCAAGGCTTCTCCCTACATCTTCATCAAGCCTCCAAATTCCACCGTATCCTGAGACTCACTCCATTTTTCCCATTTGATATTATATGCCTCCAACTTATCCTGCTGTAGAGTGGTCTGGCTCTCCATACTCTTAACCAAATTCACTCTTCTAATCCACTCTTTAAAGAGAACCAGAGATGAAGCACCCCCATATGTATCAGTGGGACCATTAGAGAAAACACCTTCCCTGCTCTCTGTTTCATCCTTCACTGCTAATTCTGCTTGTTATCAGCAATGATAAGAATCCCCGACTGAGCATT
This sequence comes from Hyperolius riggenbachi, assembly GCF_040937935.1. Taxonomy (NCBI): domain Eukaryota; kingdom Metazoa; phylum Chordata; class Amphibia; order Anura; family Hyperoliidae; genus Hyperolius; species Hyperolius riggenbachi. The sequence continues at coordinate 21,737,147 of NC_090653.1, read as the reverse complement.
CAGTCTAGCTTTGCCTGGGATGATTATAGCTGAGTCAGTCTTCTGTGATGTCTTTTCAAGCCCAAGCCTGCCCCCTTGTGGCTCTGCTTTGCTGCTTCGGGGATAACTAGCAGGAAAGCAGAGCCACAAGGGGGCAGACTTGGGCTTGAAAAGACATCACAGAAGACTGACTCAGCTATAATCATCCCGGCCAAAGCTAGACTGAATGCTCAGTGGGGGATTCTTATCAGACAGATTTAGCAGAGAAGAATGAAACAGAGAGCAGGGTAGGTGTTTACTGTCATGTTCCCATTGATATATATGGTAAAATACATGAGGGTGCTTCGTCTCTGGTTCTCTTTAAGGGTTAAGACTTCTGGTGGGAAAGGGGGTATTCACTACTGATTGGGATGAAGTTTAATCCTGGGTTACAGGTCCTCTTTAAGTCACACAAGGAAGAAGACATTTTCTCCCATAAGATCTCCATTCTAACCAGACTATTATTTGCTGTGTTTTGTTACCGAGATATTTTTTACAAGCGGACGGTAATTTCCCCACGAAACGTGCGTCCGGATAGAGGTGTCCGGATTGAGGTGCGCGCCCCTGTTCCCTCTCCGCTGTCCTAGATTGCTCTGCAGACACATCACACACTGCCCCCCCATTATGTTCTACAGAGACTTACTTAAAATTCCGTGTCCGAGCGTTATTACAATTTGCCGCTCTATGAGTTTCAATTATAACACAGCCCCGGGGGATTAGATTAATATAAATGCAGAGCGCTCTTACCACGAAAGCGTCAGATGCCGCTGTATCCGTGTTTGTGGTTACAAATAATAATAATGCAAATAACGTAGTAAATAGGAACACCTGGAATGAGTGTTCAGCTGCCGAGCTTCTGCAAATTGATTCTTTTCAAATTCCGGCGGAGGAAACACAAGAGCTGCGTTACAGCGGCGGAGAGAACGCCGCAATAATACCGGATTAGAGGACTCACACGCGGAATCTGATTGGTTGTTACAAACGAGGGAGGCTTCCCTTGAATTTAAACAGGAACTCCAGTGAAAATAATGTAATAAAAAAAGTGCTTCATTTTTACAATAACTATGTATAAATGATATAGTCAGTGTTTGCCCATTGTAAAATCTTTTAAATTCCTGATTTACATTCTGACATTTATCACATGGTGACGTTTTTACTGCTGGCAGGTGATGTAGCTGCTGCATGCCTTTTTGGCAGTTGGAAACAGCTGTAAACAGCTATTTCCCACAATGCAACAAGGTTCACAGACAGGAAACTGCCAGGAGTACCACGGTCCTCCCAAGTTTCTTGTGGGAGGTGTTTCACCACAATATCAGTCATACAGCGCCCCCTGATGGTCTGTTTGGGAAAAGGAATAGATTTCTCATGTAAAAGGGGGTATCAGCTACTGATTGGGATAAAGTTCAATTCTTGGTCGGAGTTTCTCTTTAAAGAGTCATTCCACTCAAACTCAAAAGAGGTGTGTAAGTGTGGTGGCCTGGTCATCTGTTACTTATACTGTATATCTCCTGCTCGGACTACTTCTTCTCTGTCTCAACGCACACTGCAGCTAGTTTACTATCAGTGTAGACACAGAGTAACAGCTTATACTGTACATACTGGAAGTAGCAGAAATAAACACACACTGCAGCTAGTTTACTATTAGTCCAGGCACAGAGTAACAGCTTATATTCAACACACTGGAGGTAACAGAGATCAGCACACATGACAGCTAGTTTACTATCAGTATAGGCACAAAGTATCAGGCAGCTTACACTGTACATACTGGAGGTAGCAGAGATTAGCACACATGGCAGCTAGTTTACTATCAGTACAGACACAGAGTAACAGCTTACACTGTACATACTGGAGGTAGCAGAGATCAACACACACTGCAGCTAGTTTACTATCAATACAAGCATAGAGTAACAGCTTATACTGTACATATTAGAGGTAGCAGAGATCAGCAAACACTGCAGCTAGTTTACTATCAGTACAGGCACAGAGTAACAGCTTATACTGTACATACTGGAGGTAGCAGAGATCAGCACATGCTGGAGCTAGTTTACTATCAGTACAGACACAGAGTAACAGCTTATACTGTACATTCTTGAGGTAGCAGAGATCAGCACACACTGCAGCTAGTTTACTATCAGTATAGACACATAGTAACACAGCTTATCTGTACATACTGGAAGTGGCAGAGATCAGCGCAAACTGCTGTTAGTTTACTATCAGTACAGGTACAGAGTAACAGCTTTAATAATGTACGTACTAGGGATGACAAACCTATACTGTAAAATACGGCTAATATCAGCAGTGCATGTATATTGTTGATCAGGGCTCTATTTTGAGGTATTGTAAGCACACCAGCTCTCCCCTCCACACCCTGACGCCTCTGACGCAGTGATTAAAGGCGCAGATCCAGCTGTGTTTATAGCGGTGTGATTATCGACAGAATGCGCGGCACTGAACTCCCCATCTGCCAGTGATTCTGCTGCAAGCAGCTGGAGAGCAGGATGGCACAGATACCCGGGATGACACATATACCCGGGATGGCACAGATACCCGGGATGGCACAGATACCCGGGATGGCACAGATATCCGGGATGGCATGGATACCTGGGATGGCACAGATAACCGGGATGGCATGGATACCCGGGATGGCACAGATAACCGGGATGGCATGGATACCTGGGATGGCACAGATACCTGGGATGGCACAGATACCCAGGATGGCACAGATACCCGGGATGGCGTTTAGCGCAAATCACCCAAAATCGCGAAACCCAAACGCGTGCCCTGCTCCATTTTCAGGCGATTTTCCGGCGTTCGCGTTTCAGCACTATAGAAGCACAAAACGCGATCGCTGAGAAATCACTGCACCATCCAGTGATTTTTTTCCACATGAAATCGCGGAAAAATCACTCCCGCAAAACGCCGGCGGTAATCACCGGCGTTTTGATAACGTAAGTGTGAATGGGTCCTCGTGGTGAAGTGGTTAATGATCAGGGGTGGCCGGGGGGGGGGGGGTGTGGTCAGATTCTGAAGTTGAGTTTACTAACAATTCAGCTTTGGTTTGCTGTCCTTTCTTTGTTCTGCGCAGAACTTATAATTTGTATTTGTGTGTCTAGCAGGGTTTAATGTGAGAGATGCGTCTGTTTAGCCGTTCCTCTCTCTTCTCTCTGTGAAGTTCAGCTCAGGACATGACTTGGCTTCATAGCGCTCTAATTTTATAACCCGCCGTAACGCCGGCAGAGCGGGAAGTAAAACGGCACTGAGGCGTCTGCGGAGCTGAAAGCCATCCTTTTGTGTTTTATCCGGAAAATGAGCGCAGTGAAATCTGTGTGATTCCTTTTTATTAATAACGCAGAATCCCCGGCTAAAACGCCATCAAGTAATATCGGCCGGCGGCCCCTGCGCCGGGACACGGGGTGCCGAGAGCCGCCGGAGACGGCCTTTTATTGAGAAGAGCGTTGCAGCCGCCGACCGGCTCGCCACACTGATTTTATTTCTGCGCTGGCCCGCGAAAATGACGGGCAATTTCCCTCAATTGAAAACTACTCAGACGTAATAAAGAATCTGCAGCGGTGGAGCGGGGACGAGCAGATTGCAGAGATTGGAACAATTTCAGTTTATTAGGATAATGAGGCGCTCGTATTAGAATATAGAGAGGCTAAAATCTCACCTTATTGTGCGGTAAAGGCGGCCATTACTGCTAATCATTATCACCATCCGATGTACGGACCCCGGCCGACCTCTATTCATCATTCTTCAATGGAAGGGTTGGTAACTACAGCGCATTAATGTGATATTCCAGGTGCACCAAGAAAGGACTAATCGCCAGAGTTCATCTCTATACATTGTAAGGGTTAAAGAAGAACTCCTGCCAGAATGCAACAAGAGACACGTATTAGCCATATATTATTAGCCAGCCATATACAGTATGTGTGAAGATAAATTCAGATGAAGGTTGCATACATATGTTAAAAAAAAAAAGCGCCTGGAAAAAGTGCGCAGGGTATTGCCGCTAGTATAATAAATCTAAACTTAGCGATATTCTACTACTGCATTTTGATAGTAAAATATTGGTAATATTTACCAATATTTTACTATGGCTAAACCTAACCCTACTCACACAGAACTCTTCCCTGGTGGTGCCTAACCTAAGACCCCTCCTGGTGCTGCCTAACCCTACGACGCCCCCTGGTGGTGCCTAACCCTACGACCCTCCCCTTGTGGTGCCTAACCCTAAGACCCTCCCTGGGTGGGGCTAAACCTACCCTTAGTGAATAACACTAAGACCCCCCTGGTGGTCCCTAACCCATGAACCCCCCCCCCCAGTGGTGTCTAAACATAAGACCCTCCCATTCCTGGTGGTGCCTAACCCTAAGACCCCCCTGAAAGGGTGCCTAACTCTAATTCCCTGCTTTGTTTGTGTAAGAAGGGGTAAAGGATTCCCAAGGGAGTTGTATGTAAAAGGATGGGCTACAGCAAAGGGATGTTATGCATGGAAGAGGGGGTTACACATGGAGTGTGAGGGGCAGAGCAAAATCATCAACAAGGCAAGCTAGGCAACTGCCTGGGTCCCAGTGTACATCAACGGGCCCAGCTTCCACTTTCTCTGACCACTCTCCCACCTCAACTTACCAAAAATACCATAGGAAGAAACAAAGTCTAGTACCTTGCCTCGGGCCCCAATTCATCTTAATCCTTTTCTAGGGTGGGGCGCTGTTGTGCATGGAAGGCCTAGGGGCAGAAAAAGTATAAATCCAGCCTTGGCAGCAGAAGTAAAAAAAAAAACAAAAAAAAAACAGCAGGCATGAGGGTAGCAAGAAAAATGCAGCAGGCAAGAGGATAGCAAGGAAATGCAGCAGGCACGAGGATAGCAAGAAAAAAAATGCAGCAGGCACAAGGATAGCAAGAAAAAAAATGCAGCAGGCAAGAGGATAGCAAGAAAAATGCAGCAGGCAGGAGGATAGCAAGAAAAATGCAGCAGGCACAAGGAGAGCAAGGAAAAAAATGCAGCAGGCACTAGGATAGCAAGAAAAATGCAGCAGGCACAAGGATAGCAAGAAAAATGCAGCAGGCACGAGGAGAGCAAGAAAAATGCAGCAGGCACAAGGAGAGCAAGGAAAAAAATGCAGCAGGCACGAGGATAGCAAGAAAAATGCAGCAGGCACAAGGATAGCAAGGAAAAAAATGCAGCAGGCACAAGGATAGCAAGAAAAATGCAGCAGGCACAAGGATAGCAAGAAAAATGCAGCAGGCACAAGGATAGCAAGAAAAATGCAGCAGGCGAGAGGATAGCAAGAAAATGCAGTAGGCAGAAGGATAGCAAGAAAAATGCAGCAGCCACAAGGATAGCAAGAAAAATGCAGCAGGCACAAGGATAGCAAGAAAAATGCAGCAGGCACAGGGATAGCAAGAAAAATGCAGCAGGCAGAAGGATAGCAAGAAAAATGCAGCAGCCACAAGGATAGCAAGAAAAATGCAGCAGGCAGGAGGATAGAAAGAAAAATGCAGCAGGCACAAGGATAGAAAGAAAAATGCAGCAGGCAGGAGGATAGAAAGAAAAATGCAGCAGCCACAAGGATAGCAAGAAAAATGCAGCAGGCAGGAGGATAGAAAGAAAAATGCAGCAGGCACAAGGATAGCAAGAAAAAATGCAGCAGGCACGAGGATAGCAAGAAAATGCAGTAGGCAGAAGGATAGCAAGAAAAATGCAGCAGCCACAAGGATAGCAAGAAAAATGCAGCAGGCAGAAGGATAGCAAGAAAAATGCAGCAGCCACAAGGATAGCAAGAAAATGCAGCAGGCAGGAGGATAGAAAGAAAAATACAGCAGGCACAAGGATAGCAAGAAAAATGCAGCAGGCACAAGGATAGCAAGAAAAATGCAGCAGGCACAAGGATAGCAAGAAAATGCAGCAGGCAGGAGGATAGAAAGAAAATGCAGCAGGCAGGAGGATAGAAAGAAAAATACAGCAGGCACAAGGATAGCAAGTAAAATGCAGCAGGCGAGAGGATAGCAAGAAAATGCAGTAGGCAGAAGGATAGCAAGAAAAATGCAGCAGCCACAAGGATAGCAAGAAAACTGCAGCAGGCAGAAGGATAGCAAGAAAATGCAGCAGCCACAAGGATAGCAAGAAAATGCAGCAGGCAGGAGGATAGAAAGAAAATGCAGCAGGCAGGAGGATAGAAAGAAAAATACAGCAGGCACAAGGATAGCAAGTAAAATGCAGCAGGCGAGAGGATAGCAAGAAAATGCAGTAGGCAGAAGGATAGCAAGAAAAATGCAGCAGCCACAAGGATAGCAAGAAAAATGCAGCAGGCAGAAGGATAGCAAGAAAAATGCAGCAGCCACAAGGATAGCAAGAAAATGCAGCAGGCAGGAGGATAGAAAGAAAATGCAGCAGGCAGGAGGATAGAAAGAAAAATACAGCAGGCACAAGGATAGCAATAAAAATGCAGTAGGCACAAAGAGAGAAAGAAGAATGCAGCAGGCACAAGCAGGGGCGTAACTAGGCCCCACCGGGCCCCCCCTGCAGATTTTCAGAGCGGGCCCCCCCTCCCCCCCCCCCCTGGGGCCCGCTCGCGGCCGTTTTGTGGGTGCTGGAGGGGTGGCAGCATGAGGGGAAAGCCTTGCCCACAGTCGGCGGGGAGAGGGGTAGTTCCCCCCTCTCCCTCACCTCGGGGCTCTCCCCTCTGCGCTCCCCTCCAGCTCGTAAGTGTGTGGGGCTGTGGTGGGCAGCGGGCAGCGGGCAGCGGCGGGCAGATACATACCTGCTTCCGTGCGTTCCATCGGAGACTTCTCCCTCTAGCGGCTGACGTCAGCCGCTAGAGGGAGAAGTCTCCGATGGAACGCACAGAAGCAGGTATGTATCTGCCCGCCGCTGCCCGCTGCCCGCTGCCCACCACAGCCCCACACACTTACGAGCTGGAGGGGAGCGCAGAGGGGAGAGCCCCGAGGTGAGGGAGAGGGGGGAACTACCCCTCTCCCCGCCGACTGTGGGCAAGGCTTTCCCCTCATGCTGCCACCCCTCCAGCACCCACAAAACGGCCCCGAGCGGGCCCCAGGGGGGGGCCGGGCCCCCCGCGGGCGCAGGGGCTGCAGGGCCTATTCCTACGCCCCTGGGCACAAGGATAGCAATAAAAATGCAGCAGGCACAAGGATAGCAATAAAAATGCAGCAGGCACGATGATAGCTAGAAAAATGCAGCAGGCACGATGATAGCTAGAAAAATGCAGCAGGCACAAGGATAGCAAGAAAAATGCAGCAGTCACGAGGATAGCAAGAAAAATGCAGCAGGCACAAGGATAGCAAGAAAAATGCAGCAGGCACAAGGATAGCAAGAAAAATGCAGCAGGCACGAGGATAGCAAGAAAAATGCAGCAGGCAGGAGGATAGCAAGAAAAATGCAGCAGGCAGGAGGATAGCAAAGTCACGTTGCAAACTCAGCTTTTTGCCGCTTGGTATTGCCGCTGCTTTTCGTGCACTTTCAATGAACTTAGACATTTTTGCAACCTGTTTTATTTTGTCGCTTCTTAATCTTGGCGCTTTGTGGGATTCGGAGAGGTGGATGAGCTCCCATAGCTTGTTAATTAGCAGCCTTGAACTTCCCTGACAGTAACGTCTCAATAATCCTGCAGCTCAGCGGGTAAATCCTCGCCGGCCGCATGTCTGCCGATTCTCTCGACGAGGAGCGCAATATAAATATTTCGATCAATCCTGAGCGTGCAGCGGGAGGTGGGAAGAGGTTCCCAGGGACCCCCAGCTAGGGATTTATAGGGGGTGTCTAAAGTCGTCCCCCCAGAACAATGCCTGTTCCCTGGCCTACAGTGTAACAACCAGAACTACAAGAGCTTGCAATCTATTTACTTTTCGACTTTGTCATTGTCCATAATTTAGAGAGGACAGGAGCCACACGTGTAACCAGTTCTAATAGTCACTCAGGTTTCAAGTTAAAAGACAACTGAAGAGAGATAAGGAGGCTGCCATATTTATCTCCTTTCAAACAATACCGGTTGCCTGGCTGTCCTGCTGATCATTCTGATCAGTAGGGTCTAAATCACACACCTGAAACGAGCATGCAGCTAATCTTATCAGATTTATCATAGATATCTGATCTGCTGCATGCTTGTTCAGGGGCTATGGCTAAAGGTATTAGAGGCAGAGGATCAGCAGGATAGCCAGGCAACTGGTATTGATAGGAAATACTTAAAGAGGAACTCCAGTGAAAATAATGTAATAAAAAAAGTGCTTCATTTTTACAATAATTATGTATAAATGATTTAGTCAGTGTTTGCCCGTTGTAAAATCTTTCCTGTCCCTGATTTACACTCTGACATTTATCACGTGTTGACATTTTTACTGCTGGCAGGTGATGTCTGTGGAAGGAGATGCTGCTAGCTTTTTTGGCAGTTGGAAACAGCTGTTATTTCCCATAATGCAACAAGGCTCCCGCAATGGGATGTCAGCACCATGGTCCTGACATCACACTGTGGGAGGGGTTTTACCACAATATCAGCCATACAGAGCCCCCTGATTACCTGTTTGTGAAAAGGAAAAGATTTCTCATGGGAAAGGGGGTATCAGCTACTGATTGGGATGAAGTTCAATTCTAGGTTACAGTTTCTCTTTAAAAGGAAATAAATATAGAAGCCTCCATATCCCTCTCACTTCGGGTTCCCTTTAAGAAATCCAGACTGTTGGGTCACTCGTGTATTGCAGCACTTTTCGTAAGGTCTGCCGGTCGACCTCTCCTTTCTCCGTCAGAAATGTGCTTATTTGGAAGATGGCTGATTTCCGTCCAGACCTGAATTGCTTTCTCTGATTTCTCTCCGCAGTCACCTGCTGACCAATGCAAGAAGATCCACGCCGGCGATGAGGTCATCCAGGTCAACCACCAGACTGTGGTGAGTCTCGCAATGATGTCACTGTCATTTCTTTCAGATGCACTTCCTGATGTATACGATGTAGGCATATATTTCTTTTTGCCACAATAAAAAGATTTAAAAACAAAACAGCAAAAAGACCTCCTCACCTCGAGGAAAAAAACGATAATTAAATTGTACAGCCAGTGCTCAGCGTCTGGCAGGTACACCACACCTGCAATTCCATAGACAAGTAGCGAAAGAAAGACACGGCACTCAGGAGCTGTGTGCAGCAACAAGCTGAATTGGAGCAGACGATAGCACCACATGTTTCAGGCGGAGCCCTTCCTCAGGTGTGGGAAAGAATGGCTCCGCCCGAAACATGTAGTGCTATCGTCTGCTCCAATACAGCTTGTTGCTGCACACAGCTCCTATGTGCCGTGTCTTTCGCTACTTTAAAAACAAAACAAAGTAAGGCCCGGTTCACATTAGCGTTTTTTTTTACGGATCCGGCCATCAGGATCAGCCAGTGTGCTGTAGACTGTCAGTTTTCTATTTGTTCCTATGTAGCTGCAAAACCTTCCGTTTCCTGTCCACTGGGCACAACGGTCTGGAAAAATAGGTCCTGCGGCATTTTTCTGTCCATTGAGCGGAACGGACAACGGATCCGTACAATCCCTTGGTTAACATTGGATCCATATCGCATACCGGACCATTTGTACAGCATACGTTCCGCTTCCGTTCCGCTCACCGCTAATGTGTACCGGGCCTCAAACTGAAGCCACCCTGAAAATACTCAGATACTCACCTATGTAAAGGGAAGGCTCTGTCCCATACAGCACAGGTGTCAAACTCAAGGCCCACGAGCCGAAGGCAGCCCTCCTTGCCATTTTATGTGGCCCTTCAGAGCCACCAAAATCCATCATTGAAAGCAGCAAACAAAAGACGACACAGTACTATCCCATCCAGAGGAGCACACCGGTGACAGCGATTCTGACCGAAACATTGTCAGTTGTCAGGGTGAAGCAATAAATAACAGGACACTCCCCAAGAAATTAGCATAGGGCCCCATCCTTGAATCCAACGATGCTTTGTGTCTCTTCTGTTCTTCTCGGCAGTCCCATGCTCTGTGCTTCCACACCTCCTTCTCTCGGACCGGCCAAGTGTCACGGTTTCTCTGTGGCACTAATGATTTGCAGCCTCTATCACGGCATCACGGGGCACAGGTCAGATGTCCCGACCTCTTCACAGAGCAGGAGAGTTTGCAGTTATCCATTTCACTGCCCAAAGTCTTTGCAGAGAACACTAAAATGCATGCATCACATCACACTCTGCAGCTTTGCGCTGAACTTCATCAGCAGCACAACAACATAAAACTCCACCCTTAGCGAGGAATTTCTTTGAAGTTGAGAGAGAGTGAGACAGGGATCTCTACCCTGGCAATCTGGTGACAGAGCATCTGAATAGTGAGGTGGATATCTTACCTTTCAATATGCTTGTGAAGTGCTAGAAATCCTGTATGTATCAGGGCGTGATTCCACTAGAGCGGCGCGCGCCTGCGAGACGGGAGCCGGCTTTTCCAGGTCTGCGGGGAAAGCACACAAATCCCATCAGCCGTGCCATGCACGGCTATGGGATCCGCAGCCTCCCGCGCCGATTCGGATGGAAAAGCCGGACGAATCGCTAGCGGTAGCGATTCGGCCGGCGTTACCAATACTCCCTATGGCAGAGTTTCCCCGCACTATTCGCCCGTGGAGAAACTCTGCAGATTCGCGGCGGCTTCCGCTCAAGTGGAAACACGCCCTCAATCATATTGGTTGCATTCCTCTGTGCTATTGTTTTTATTAATAATTAGGGATAGCTGTGTGATTTTATGCACTTACAGTCCTGGGACTAGAGTTATGCACTTGTAGGCACTGTGTTAACATTTCTGATATGTGAAGTTTTTACCAGAAATAAAGAATTTAATATTTTGCACATTTCGGTCTTTATTTTCTTATTTAATATATTCATAACTCTTCATGTAGAGCTGTTTACTAACTGTGATTATTGCTTAAATAGCTTCCCTCCCACGCTCCATGTGCCAATCTCTGCGTAGGATGGAGGGAAAAACTGTATAGGGGAGGGGTGTGGTTTTGGGAAATTGGGGTGAGTTTAAAGGTGTGGCAGGGGTGTGTCTTAGTGTTCCTTTTTCCTGGCTCCAAAAGTTGGGAGGTATGCCTTCTCCTGATCATGTGACATGCCTCAGGAGTACGGGGTATGCAGCATAGAGGATGTGGCTCTAGTACATGTGTATAGTTACACCCCTTAGTTAGGCATTGCCCTCGTGGACTCCTTGGAAGGCCCGTAAGCATTTGCATCCTCGAGTGCTTCTAATGCCGAGCACAGTACAGAATTCCCCGTTTTTGTAAGCAATCAGGGACACTGGGATAATGAACCAGACAAATCCTACTTACAGAACTGAGTTGCTGATAGTCAGCCACAGTTAGAGACTCTGAAGCCTCTTAAAATTCATCTTTTTATTTAACAATCCCCTTCTACACTATCACCCCATGTAAAATGCCGCTATCCCGTGACATAACGCTGTGTTTAACCCCACCAAAGACCGGGGGAAAAAATCAACAACTTTCCTGGTCGTGAATTTTGCTGCCCAGGGGAGGCAGAGCTTTGGGCTGTAGCTCTGCCTCCATTCACGTCAATCCTCGCGGATGTCCGCCTCTCCCCTGCCCCTCTCGGTGAAAGAAGGCTGAGAGGGGCGGGGGGATGCACGATCAGCGGGGATTGACGGGAGTAGAGGCAAAGCTACAGCCCTAAGCTTTGCCTCTACTAGGAAGCATGTTATAACTATAGTAATAAAGAAAAAGAACAAACGGGGACAACGGGAGCTCTTTTGGTGTATTATCATAGGATAATTGGCCAAACGCAAGCATATATAATACTCACAAGTATGGGTTGCTGTAAGCAGCAACCAGCTTAGCTAGACATGTGGGGAAATCCCGTCCCCACTCAGTCTTTCCAGGGATAGGTCGCTGCTCCTTTAACAATCCTTCAATTCAGGGATGTCTTGAAGACCCCACATAGTGGGGTGACGTAACAAGATGTGGAGAAGTAGGAGGCGCCCTTGTAATAGGTTATATCTTTGAGTTGCATAAATTTGTATCAGAAGATTCTTGCCTACCTTATGTAAGGAGACTTCCACTTTTGTAAAGGATATAAATATTTTATTGTTAGTAAGCCCTTCAGACAACGCGTTTCGCGGCTCAACCCGCTTCCTCAGGTCAATTAGGGTGCTATAATCAGATAAGCAGAGCCTGGGTGCCTAGTCTCTGCTTATCTGATTATTATAGCACCCTAATTGACCTGAGGAAGCGGGTTGAGCCGTGGAAAGCGTTGTCTGAAGTGCTTACTAACAATAAAATATTTATATCCTTTACAAAAGTGGAAGTCTCCTTACATAAGGTAGGCAAGAATCTTCTGATACAAATTTATGCAACTCAAAAATATAACCTATTACAAGGGCGCTTCCTACTTCACCACATCTTTCTACTAGGAGACGCTCCCCCAACAGTGCCCCGGGAATTGGGGGGGTAAACACAGCGTTTTGCCGCGGGATAGCGGCGTTTTAAAAAGTGGAATTTCAAGAGGCTTCAGAGTCTCCTTAAAGCAGGTGGTTTCGGCACTCGGCTCTGAGCCCTGAAGCTGGGCGCCGCTATGGCACTAATGCTGTAGTGCCCGCCCCGTGCAAGGGTAATTCAGGGTTTTCATAATCGCTGCACCCCAAATTACTTCTCCCTTACGGAGCAGTAGGGTGATTCTTCATTCGGCTCACCCTGCGCCCTGCGCAGATACAGGGTACACCCCAAGAAGGGGAGTGGCTGTACAGAAATTGGTAGGAGGCATCCCAAAGATTGTATATAATCAGTTCCGAGTGGGAAATGCCAGGCTAAAGCCATAGATTTTCCTTTTATTGACACCAGAAAGGATGACACATTTCAGGGGACCTGGCTGCTGCTTCTGCAGGTGGTAATGCAGCTGCAAGCACGAACTTGGTTCCTTTTTTAAGTCACTGTGCTATAGACCTGAGGAATTGGGCAGGTCCAGCGAAACGTGTTGTCCTTTCCTCGTGTCAATAAAGCTATTTCTATACCTTCAGACTGTGAGGTAAGGGTCGGTTCACACGTGTGTGGATGAAGAACGAAACGGTAAGCACATCCACGAGGCGGATGTGTCCCGCCCGTTCTGAATCCGCATGCAACCATTTTCACTGTCCGTTCCACGTCTGCACGTCCGCTGCGCCGATCACATCGGCCAGTACGCATCATCACTCACCTTTCCTGCCACTGCTGCTCAATCCCTTCAATGGCCTGGAGGCCAGCAGCAGCTTGGGGCTTTCCATAGGCTGCAACAGGCCAAATCTTCCTAGCAACAGGGAGACTTTTCATTGGGCCAACATGAACCAATGAGAATTCTCCCTGTTGCTGTGAATTCCCATTGGTCTTTTGCACCCCAATGCTTCCGCTCAGAGCAGGGACAAGGTCCTCCAGCACCCAAGGCTGAGACACCAAAGTGCGCCCCTCCATCCCTCCTACCCCAGTCCTCACACACTAATTGCTATTAGACTAAGAGGGCCACAGGGCCCACAACCTTCCCAACACCTTAATCTCTAGTTATCTGGCTTGCAGTCACTGCTATGTATCCCCTTTTCTTATTTCTTTCTGCTTCAAACACAATTAGGAATGACAGCTGAATGAATTGTGCGCCCCCTCCTACCCTGAGGCTGGAGCCTCTCCAGCCTATGCCTCGGCCCGGCCCTGCTTCCGCTGGCCACTGGGCTGTTTTAAAGGGACCGAGCGGCGGCGATGGGCAGCGGGACATGTGAGCACGATATCACAGCGACATCGGGATGTGGGCAAAATGGGTGACGCGGATGCGGCGACTGGCCTAGTTAGAATGGACGGTGTCGGTTCTCATAGGCTTTCATTGGACATGTTTTCCCGTCCGGTCTGGGAAAATGTGCTTTTGTTAATCTAAAATGGAAGATGGGTCAGAGAAAGTGGCAGTAAAGCCCCTTGACACCTACTGGGCCCAAGGCACCTGCCTAAGTTGCCTGGTGAGTGATCCTGCTCTGCAGACAGGCATCATTCCTGATTCTGCGCGGTCCACTCTCCATCCGGCTCTAATATTTGGAACATTTTTCCCTCTTAATTTGGGGATCCGCCGGCTCGATGCATTACAGATGGTGCAGAACGCCTCTCTCGCCCTCTTGCTCACACGACGCCACAGCCTGCGAAAAAGGGTTTCTGGAGTTGTTTCAAGAATGTCTAATTGGGGCTGTGTTGTCAAAATAGCGCGTTCAGCGAGTCCAAATGAATCTGCCTGTAATATGAAAATATGGTTTATTTCCCGCAAACACGTTTTCATCCGCGCTCTGCAGCCGAGCTTAATTAGCGAGTTCAACACTGAAACATATTTTTTATGGCTGTGTTTTATCTGCCGCCGCTCTGTCGTCTCATTAAACGCTTCCACGTAAGGGGACCGGCGACTGCAGCAAAGCGCGATCTGCGCCATCTGACGACACCGAATGCAAATAGGCCCGGCCGGCTAATTAGAGCTGAATATATTTGTGGGCACTTTGCAGTTGTGTTGCGCCAGACATTTTTCTGAGCTAATAAGTTAACTGCTTTAGCCCCGGAATCGCTCTAGAAAGGGACGGCGGCAGCGGCGGGATCGAGAGCGCGCCGATGCTTCTTTTGTTGGGTCTGGGCCGCCGTTATCACCTGAGACTTGAGAAAAGTTCTGATGTACTGAAAGTCAGGGTCCAGTCACTCTGTGGCGTTTGCGGGCATTTTCTGCAGATTTCAGAATCCCTGGTGATCGCTGTCGCTTTAAAAAGCGCTAGGGTAATTAAAAGTGTACGGAAGTCATCTCGCTGCAGCGATCGTTGCTGATTTTCGACTTGCAAAAAATTAAAACATGCAGCGCTATTTTTTCACAATTTTAGAGTGAACACAATTAAAATGTTAAAAAAAAAAAATTTGCTAAATTGTCCAGTAAAAAATTATGCAAAAAACATAAAAAAAAAAAAAAAAAAAAATCCCCAACGTAAAATGCTACCGATTTTTGCTAGCATTTTTGCTGCAAAATTGGTAGTAACTGAAACGAGCTCTGTAACAAACCAAGCGCCTCTGTGAGGTGAGACTTTCCTGTGTATGAGAAGGTGTGGATGTGTTGAGGTAGAGTGCTCCAGAGGAGGGGAGAGGATCGGGAGAACTCTTGTAAGCGGGAGTGAGATGAGGTGACCACAGGAGAATATTGTTAGTAGAGCGGATTCTGTGTGCTGTCTCTCTACTGACTGGATGACGATGTAGAAAATAATGTGACCTTAAAAAAACCAAAATACCAGGTCTGGCTGCATTTTCCAGCATCCCTACATAATAGTAAAAAAAAAAAAAAAACATTTAAAAAATAAATCCATGTGCACCATGTGAGGAGGTGGGTCTCGTCTTTCACAGGAAGTAGATGGGAAGGAATTTTAAGACCATACCCTGAGTTTAAAAGCCTGTATGAATAGATACAGTTTGAGTTTGACGCATTTAGTTCCATTAGGGCTCTTTCACACCAGGGTCCTTTTCCTACGTTTCAACGCAAAGGCAATTCTTTGCGTTAACCCGGGAGCATTGAAACGCTGGGAGTCTGCGTTTTCCCGTCGGGTTTAATTGATAGCTACCGCCGCTGATTGCGTCGCACCGCAGATTCCCGACGACACGCCGCAAGGCATATAACGCATGTAGGAGAATGGCACCTGCACGCGTTGTCTAATGTGAAAGAAGCCTCAAATAAATACAGTACTTATGATTTTCACCAATCAACACGAAGATTTTGAGCAGAGGTGTATCTAGGGAAAACCACGCCTATGGCTAACACTGAAAGCCGCCCCGCGGATCCATCTAAAAAAAAGTAAGGTCTAATTTTATTTGAAGTAATTGTATTAAAGAGAGACTGAAGTCTCTCAAAATTCAGGGGATGCAGCGTTTTAGTTAGGGCATTGATGGTAAAGAGATTTTTAAAATAAAAACCTGAATTTTATAAGACTTCAGAGTCTCTTTGCTTAAAGGGATACTTACTGTAGAGGGGTCGGGGGAAAATGAGTTGAAGTTACCCGGGGCTTCTAATGGTCCCCCGCAGACATCCTGTGCCCGCGCAGCCACTCGCCGATGCTCCGGCCCCGCCTCCGGTTCACTTCTGGAATTATAGACTTTAAAGTCTGAAAACCACTGTGCCTGCGTTGCCGTGTCATCGCTCCCCCTGACCAGGAGCGCACGGCGCAGGCACAGACCATACTGGGCCTGCGCAGTACGCTCCTGGTGACATCAGCGGGAGCGAGGACACGGGCGTGCAGGCGCAGTGGTTTTCAGACTTTAAAGTCTGAAATTCCAGAAGTGAACTGGAGGCGGGGCCGGAGCATCGGTGAGTGGCTGCGCTGGCACAGGATGTCTGCGGGGGACCATTAGAAGCCCCGGGTAACTTCAACTCATTTTCCCCCGACCCCCCTACAGTATCCCTTTAACGACCGCCTAACGCCGATTGGCGGCGGCTGGTCGTTAGTGGTTTTACATGGAAAAGGTGTCTCCGTGAACTGCCTGCGAGCCTCCGATCGCGGCTCGCAGGCGAAATGTAAACATGCGGGGAAGAAATCCCCGCTGTTTACATCATAAAGCGCTGCTGCGCAGCAGCGTTGTAAAGGAGATCGGGGCGATCCCCGGCCTCTGATTGGCCGGGGATCGCCGGCATCTGATAGGCTGAAGCCTATCAAAGGCAGCGCAGGAAGGATATCCGGCCTGCACTGCCGAGGGGAAGGAGGGGAGGTATGTGAAGAGAGGGAGGGCGGAAATCGCTGCGGAGGGGGGCTTTGATGAGCTAATCACAAGTAGCCGGCGGCGATCAGACCCCCCAGCATAACATCCCCCTAGTGGGGAAAAAGGCGGGGAAGTCTGGTCGCCCTGGCTGTAACAGGATCTGTGCTGTGGGCTGGAGAGCCCACGCAGCACAGATCCAGCAGAATTGCCTCGGACCTTAAGTGGTTAAGTTGAAGTGAAGTATGGCCTGAAGTATGACATTAGGTCAGCCAGTACATATCCCCAAATAGAAATTCCACAGCTTTGTCCCCTAAATCATGTAACCAGGCAGCAGAAACCCCAAGATAAAAAGTAGAATCCATATGAAGAATGCCAAGGATGCTATGGAGCAGCTCCCCCAGTATGAGGCGCCCATGGCATATGCCATACCTGCACCCCTGTAGATACACCTCTGGTTTTGAGAATATGCCTTGGAGATCTTGCGGTTGCCCTTTGACCTACCCAATAAATGAGCATCTCTAGAGATGTCCATATGAGGGCTGTCCTTTCCTCCTCCTGCAACCCTTATGGCTGATGCACACCAAGAGTGCTTCTGAGCGCTTTTAAAAAAACGCCAGCGCTTTGTAAAGCGATTGGCTAATGCATTTGAATGGGTTGGATCACCCCAGAGTGATGTGATTTTCTCCTAAATGCAAACACGGGTCCTGCAGCATTTCTGCTGATTTCTGAGGCAATACAGCCTCAATGTTCAGTATAGGAAAGTGGAAAATCGCTCAGACAAAATGCAAAATCAGAACGATTTTTCAAGCGATTTTGTTACAGAAGCTGTTCAGTTACAGCTCTACTGTAACAAAAAATAAAAATTGCTCCACCAAAACGCTCCAAAAATCGCTAGGCATGCTCAGAAAATCGCTAGGCACATGCCTAGAATCGCCTAGGAGAATCACTTCAAAAAAGCGCTGAGTGTTTTCGAATTACACTAGTGCTTTTTGGTGTGCGCTGGCCCTCACTGTGTTTTCATATGACCCAGTTGGGAGGTGGAAACTGCAAAGTAAACAAAAGTTATGTTGTCCGGTGTTCTCTTTCTCTAGTAAACATTAATGAATGAGGCTCGATGAGTGATTTCCTACTCGTTGGCAGACCACCGCCACGGTGGTGGGGAGGGGGTTATTGTTGGTGACCTGCATGCCATAAAAATCCATATTTAGCTGGCGTGTCACCACTCGGCTGCCATCGACCGTCTTTCCAGCCGCCACCATTTCCAGGGTGGAGAAAGCTGGTGCGCCGCGGTTTGCTATAGCAAGGCTGGATCAATATTTTCTGAAAAGCTTCTATTATCGAGTGGTGTTCAGCCCCTTCCACTTACCGCAAGAGAGCTCAGGGAGACCAGTGCCAACATCGGGGTCACTAGGATGTCACAGCGGAGGTAGCGGCTGGCGGGGTCTCGGCTGCTCAGCATCTGGCATTCCATTAGTCTCCCAGAATCCTTTGCTGAGACTGAACGCCGTGTGACCGTGGCCACCCTACTATGACCTTTGGCTCTGTCTTCTAACAGCTAGGAATGAGAAAGCAAATTTTCAAGTTTGTTTACTTCGTGAATTGGTCTTAATAAAGCTCAAAGAGAACCTGAAGTGAGAAATATATGGAGGCTGCCATATGTATTTGCTCTTAAACCATGCCAATTGCCTGGCAGTCCTGCTGATCTATTTGGCTGCTGTAGTGTCTGAACCACATACCAGAAACAAGCATGCAGAACATCTTGTCATATCTGACAATAATGTCAGAAACACCTGATCTGCTGCATACTTGTTCAGGGGCTATACCTACACAAGTATTAGAGGCAGAGTATCAGCAGGAGAGCCAGGCAACTAGGAACCTAAACTGAGAGGGATATGGATGTTTCCTTTTACACAAGGAGATGCTGTATGCAGAGGAAGCCTTTTCTCCACCCACAGCACAAACAGAGCCACTTGAGATATGCTAAAGCACATTTGGACAAGCCAGCTTCATTTTGGAATAAGGTGCTGTGGACTGATGAAACTAAAACTGAGTTATTTGGGCATAACAAGAAGTATTATGCATGGAGGGAAAAAAAACACAGCATTTCAAGAAAAACACCTGCTACCTACAGTAAAATATGGTGGTGGTTCCATCATGCTGTGGGGCTGTGTGGCCAGTGCAGGGGCTGGGAATCTTGCCAAAGTTGAGGGACGCATGGATTCCACTCAGTATCAGCAGATTCTGGAGACCAATGTCCAGGAATCAGTGACAAAGCTGAAGCTGCGCCAGGGCTGGATCTTTCAACAAGACAAGGACCCTAAACACTGCTCAAAATCCACTAAGGCATTCATGCAGAGAAACAAGTACAACGTTCTGGAATGGCCATCTCAGTCCCCAGACCAGAATATTATTGAAAATCTGTGGTGTGAGAGAGAAAGAGAGCTGTCTATGCTCGGAATCCATCAAACCTGAATGAACTAGAGATGCTTTGTAAAGAGGAATGGTCCAAAATACCTTCAACCAGAATCCAGACTCTCATTGGAACCTACAGGAAGCATTTAGAGGCTGTAATTTCTGAAAAAGGAGGATCTACTAAATATTGATTTCATTTCTTTTTTGTGGTGCCCAAATTTATGCACCTGCCTAATTTTGTTTAAACAAGTATTGCACACTTTCTGTAAATCCAATAAACTTCATTTCACTTCTCAAATATCACTGTGTGTGTCTCCTATACGATATATTTAACTGACATTTTTTATCATAACAACCAACGATTTATACAGGAAAATCATGACGATTACCAAGGTTGCCCAAACATTTGCCTCCCACTGTAGTAGATATAGGAAGTGTTTCTGATACTGAAACCTGGATAATTCACATGAAAGTGGGAATCCTGTATAATTTACTGCATTTTACTATATGTCACTACAGGGCCTCTTTACTGCATTCTGCTACATGTCACTACAGGGCCTCTTTACTGCATTCTGCTACATGTCACTACAGGGCCTCTTTACTGCATTCTACTATATGTCACTACAGGGCATCTTTACTGCATTCTGCTATATGTCACTACAGGGCCTCTTCACTGCATTCTACTATATATCACTACAGGGCATCTTTACTGCATTCTACTATATGTCACTACAGGGCCTCTTTACTGCATTCTACTATATGTCACTACAGGGCATCTTTACTGCATTCTACTCTATGTCACTACAGGGCCTCTTTACTGCATTCTACTATATGTCACTACAGGGCCTCTTTACTGCATTCTACTATATGTCACTACAGGACCTCTTTACTACATTCTACTCTATGTCACTACAGGGCCTCTTTACTGCATTCTACTATATGTCACTAGAGTGCCTCTGTAAGGTTTAGACAAACTCGGCTGATAAAGCTCGATATGTCCAATCGAGGGTTTCCCCTGCCTAAAGCAATCGTTTGTGATCCTCTTGCCCGCGATGGATGGTGACATCACTGCCTCCCCTTCCAGCAATCGGGTGGGATGGACCATCCGCGCCCAATCGCTATCGACGTTTTAAAGGATACCTGAAGTGACATGTGATATGATGAGATAGACATGGGTATGTATAGTGCATAACACACAAATAACTAGGCTGTGTTCCTTTTTTTCTTCCTCTGCCTGAAAGAGTTAAATATCAAGTATGTAAGTGGCTGACTCAGTCCTGCCTCAGACAGGAAGTAACTACAGTGTGACCTTCACTGATAAGAGATTTCAACTTTAAAACACTTTCCTAGCAGAAAATGGCTTCTGAGAGCAAGAAAGAGATAAAAAGGGGAATTTCTTATCAGTGAGGGTCACACTGTAGTCACTTCCTGTCTCAGTCAGAACTGAGTCAGCCACTTGCATACCTGATATTTAACTCTTTGAGGCAGAGAAAGAAAAAAAAGAACACAGTATAGTTATTTGTGTGCTAGGCACTGTACATACACACGTCTATCTCATCATGTCACATGTCACTTCAGGTATCCTTTAAGGCTTTGTAACAAATAAACCCTAATTGTCAGACGTTTCTCGTTCAGACACGCCGGCTGTGAGATTATCTACGAGGTTTTAAACAAGGCAGATATAATTCTTGTTAACACTCCGCCGCCAAGCGGGATTCTGTTCCGCTCCGCCGCGCAAATCCAGCCGAGCGGAAGATGCAGCCGACGCCGGCCTTGTTTCCTCCTCACCGAGGTAGCTTGTTTCCCCCCCCCCCCCCATAATTATTCCCTCCGCACACGCCGCCAAACCCTCGCCCGTAAAAATGGCCACTTTCATGTCTCCACGCCGAACAGATATATATATTTTTTCATTTCCTGGAAAATCTGGGCTGTCACAAATCGAGAATCTTCGGCGAGTGTGTGGCCCATCTGGGGAATTTTCTTTGAAGTGCGCCTTAATTATTTTCCTGTGTCTCTGTGCACAAGTCGCGTCGGCGGGCTCCCCTGATTAGCAGGCACTCATGTCGTCTTCATCTCGCTCCCGCCTTTCGCAGCACTGCCCTTTATCTGCTGACAACGCCGCAGTCACGATTCCCGTTACAGGCGTATTACAAAAGGAATGAAATTTAAATGAAGACTGATGAAATTCGTTTCAGGGGAGGCTTCCTCGGGGGACGAAATTCTGCCTACGTCAAAAGCGAAGTATCGGCTGGGCCCCGCCGGCGCACGCTGCGCATGAAATCGGCCTCTGTCGGCTGGATCCTTAAACCTATGCTCTTTAATTTTTTAGATTGGACGGTTTTATTTATTTATTCTTTTACTTATTAAAGTTTTTTTTTACTGACTGATGTTTAATAGATCAAATACCTATTTGCAGGGTGTCGCCATAATACTCAACTGAGAGGAGTGAGCAGTAGGGATGGCAATTCTTAGAACTCATGGAGAAGCATGTGATCAGTTTGCTCAGTTGATAGATTTGTAAGGTAAAGGGTGGAGGGAGTATGCTGGAAAGCGTGTGCGTGTGTGTGTGTGTGTGTGTGTGTGTGGGGGGGGGGGGGGGGGGAACGTAGTAGCTATGTCCCTGCACGGAGTCGTAGCAATTTGCAGGGACGTAGTTACTTGTCCCGGGGGAGGGAAAGTGGTTAAAATTGCTTGAGATTTACTTTAACACATGATCATGACCAGCAAACCAGAACCTTATCAGTTTAATCAGCTGATAGATTTATAAGGTTCTGATTTGCTGGTCATGATCATGGGAGTCATCCCAGCAAATCAGAACCTTGCAAATCTGTCAGCTGATCACACTGATCACATGCTTCTCCATGAGTTCTGCTAAGCATTGCCTAAAGCAATTCTCAAGGGCAGAGGCTCAATTTCACTTTGGTTACATGATAAATGTGGTGGGATAAGGCATCGGTGCTACCAGAAGACTGTTGATTTACTCCATGCAACCCCTATTTCAAGTGGACAGTTGACAAGTGTTCCCCCGGATACTAGAATTAAGCAGTTTTTGTGCCCCAGGATACATAAGTGAAGTACTGTTGTCATTTTCTAAAATGAAGTAATCATGTGCACCCGCAACAATCAAGTACCTATGTGTCCGCAGCTAGACAGTAGGGTTACAAAAAAAAAAAGTTACATACTGTATTTTTTGGACTATAAGTCTCACTTTTTCTCCCTCAAAAGTGGGGTGGGGGGGGGGGGGGGAGGGTCACTGCGTCTTATAGTCCAAATGCAGGGAGTTCCTGACTTGTGAACGCTGCCAATACCAACCTCCAACCCGCCGCAGTGTCGGGAGCTCCCTGTACTGTGCCCATGCAGAGGAGAACACAGGGGGACACAAAGGGGCATAGAGGAGGACACATAGGAGAAACCGGAGGACACAAGAGGGACAGAGGAGGACACAGGGAGACACAAGAGGTACAAGGGGGACGCTTCAGGTACCTTTTTAAATAGCTAGATGCCACATGGATACAAACATTAATTAGACGTTTGCCTCTAGATTAAAAACTATGTATGGATTTTCAGATACACCAATTTAGTACTCATTTGGCCCTTAGGCTAGGTTCACATAAGACACAGCGTGATAATTCAGTGTCTTCCGCAGGTGCGTTTGCGTTTAGTGTAATGTGTTTTTGGTGTATTTACGTTTTGCGTTTTTTTCATGCAGGTACATTTTTCAAGCGTTTTGAGTGCGTTCAGATGCGTATGTGTTTTTACATTTACATATATGCAAATCAATAGGAAGACAACAGGAAGCGGAAATACATTAGAGATCTTTACTTTTTTAATCAAAAATCTTTACTTTTTAATTAAAAACGCATATGTGTTACCATAGACTTTCATTATGTGCGCTTTGGCAGCCAGCCTGCATATTATGCAACACTACCAGCGTCTGCAGAACGCTTACTGTAAATCGCAGGAGCAACGCTGGTCCTTCTGCGTCCCATAGACTAACTTTGCTGCATAAAACGCAGCGTTTCCCGCCCCGCAAGCGTTTCTGCTATGTGTGCACCTGGCCTCAGACGGTAGTATTAAAACGAACCCGAGAGAAAAGGAAACCAGAGAAATCCACCCTGTGTGTTTATAGAGAAGAATCTGTCTAATTGTTTCTTCTCGGCAAGTAATAAGTCAGTGTACTTTAAGCTGTCAGCTGACTGCAGACTTTGACAACAAATTCTGAGCTAATATGTAAATGCAGGAGATTAACTCTTTCTGTGTTCCCAGGAATTCCAGTACGTAACCACTCTGCAGGTTTATTGTAGGAGTTCTATGAGTTGTAACTTTAAAGGTTATTATTCTGTTGCTTATCTCGTATAGCAGAAAGGAAGTTCTGAGTTCAGGTCCGCTTTAATTACCTTCAAATACAAAAAGAAAGTAGCCATTTTGCTGCTTTCCATTTTCAACAGTGAGAGAGAGAAAAACGCTTGCGGGGAATCATCTGCTATTCCCGCAGTCCCAAGTGTGATCCCGCCCTTATAGCGGTAAAAAGGGGCGGGTCCACATGTTGGGGAACGGAAGTATTGAAAAATGTAGGTTATGAATGGAGGAATATTTCTGCAGCCAATCAGGGGTCGTTGCTGTGTGAACATTGCTTTGTATTGGCTTCTTAATGCCCAATCACACTGGAGCGTTTTCTGCATTATTTCTGCATCGCTGGCAGTTTGAAAATTGCATCGTAAAGTGTCTGGCGGTGATCTCACTGTAGCGACCGCCAGCGATTGTTTCAATGTTAAAGAATTGCCAAACAAAATCGCTTTCCTATACCATTTTGCGGTAAAATCTCTTTGCAAAACGATAGCGATTTTGATAGGGTTTTGCGATTAGGGCACTATCGTAAAACGCATGTATTTGCCGATTCTTAAGTGCAGCCTGTTTAAAATAAGAATCTGTGTGTGTGTGTGTGGGGGGGGGGGGGGGGTTGCTTCTCCACTGCTGCGTTCCAATTAAATGAAAATTAAAAAAAGAAACCATGTCTGCGCGATTAGGATGCGTTTTGCGCTTCAATGTAAAGGATAGGAACGCATGCAAAATGCATACAAATGTGTTTTGCATTGATTTAACCCTTAGTATCTATTTTCAAGAATCAAGACAACACTTGCCAATCAGAAAAACGCAAACGCACAAAACACGCACCTCAAAATAGGTCAAAAAGCATTTTGCAGTGGAAAAGGACCCTGGATGGGCCCGGATTCATCTACCGCCTCTTTCCAGCCATTTTGGCGATTGTAGGTTACAGAAGAATAAATATTTGTTCGTCTTTAATTAAAACCACGAAACACTTTAATTCCTGACTCCCCGCCATCTATAAGAGGACATAAAGCGTCTTTATAATTACAGTTGCGGCGTGGAGATACCGCCATTATTTGTGTGTCGGCGGAGCGCTGCGGTGGAGGCTCCGCTCTGTAAGCTGGCGCTGAGAACGTTATTAAACGTGATAATTCACCTCGTGTATCTGGGAAATCGCTGATCGCCCGGCTGGGATTGATTTCCTGTGTATGGCGGAGGTGATGGATCCCCTAAGCCCCTCCGAGGCCTCCACGTTCTCCGCCATGTCTGTTCCTCGTTTTTTTCAATGTCAGGAGGATTCTCGTCGTGGAACTCTGCGTCTTCCATTGTTCTACTAAAAGGCAAAGTTCCCAGTTATCCCTCTTTCAGAAGGACAGTCCCTCTTTGGGAATGAAAGGACCACTATCGTGAAAAATTATATAATCTAAAATACGCGGAAACATATGTACAAATGGTTTAATAGTGAAAAAAAACATATGTACCAATGAAGTTGTTTTCTTCCAGAATAAAATGAGCCATAAATTACTTTTCTCCTATGTTGGTGTAACTTACAGTAGGGAGTAGAAATCTGACAGAGCCGACAGATTTTGGACTAGTCCATCTCTTCATGGGGGAGTCTCAGCAAGGCTCTTATTCTTTGCAAAGACATTCCCTGAAAATGATTTATACATTGTTGTTGGCCGGCTTACCAGCTCGCTGCACACTTTTTTGGCAGTTGGACGGAAATACTGCCATTCACTGAGTGCTTTTGAAAATAAACAAAACCCTGAGAATCCCCGATGAGGAGATGGGCTAGTCCAAAAGCTGTCGGTAATGTCAGATTTCCACTACCTTCTGTAAGTGACAGCAACATAGGAGAAAAGTCATTTATGGCTCATTTTACTCTGGAAAAAACATGCATCTTATTTGTATGTGTTTACATGTTTTTTTTAAATTTGACGAATTTCGTAAATGACGATTTAAATCACACCATCCCTCTTAGCTCATCTGTCCCTCTTTCAGGACTGATGTACAGTTCTGTCTTAACATATGTGTTTTTCTACTAAATATAATTGACTAGAGACTTTATTTCCATCCTTTCAATTAATATGTCTCATTTTTAAAAGTTAAAATGAAGGAAAACTTATAGTGATAGAAGAAACCAGGGTGGTTTGAATAATAAAACAACATCTTTAGCTTCTAACTTCTTTGTAATATGCATGGCGAGGGGTGTGGTGGGGGCGGGGTTAGAGGTATGACAGGGGCGTGTGTGTCCCTCTTTATTGGCTCAAAAAGTTGGGAGGTATGCTAAAGGGTCGCCCCACCCAGAACTGATAGCTGTGTGTGGTGTAGGCGTTAGGTTCAGTCAGCTAGTGGTTTCTGATATGTCTCAGGACATCGGGGGGGGGGAGGTCTCTGTGTTACTGAGTTTCCAGATTTACATATCTGCTGATATAAATACCAGGGGTCCCCCTTCTCCATCATGGACTCCTCTGGTGAGCTGCCCAGGGCAATATAGACCCCGATCTAGGGGGCATGCCAGATGCTATGAAAAGCATGCAGCAAGTGGATTTGCACCACAAACAAGCATGCAGCCAGCGGAGCCACACCTGGAACAAGCACGCAGCCAGTAGAGTCACATCTAGAGCAAGCATGCAGCCAGCAGAGTCGCACCTGGAGCAAGCATGCAGCCAGCGGAGTCACACCTGGAGCAAGCATGCAGCCAGCAGAGTCGCACCTGGAGCAAGCATGCAGCCAGCGGCGTCGCACCTGGAGCAAACATGCAGCCAGCGGCGTCGCACCTGGAGCAAGCATGCAGCCAGCGGAGTCACACCTGGAGCAAGCATGCAGCCAGCGGAGTCACACCTGGAACAAGCACGCAGCCAACGAAGTCACACCTGGAACAAGCACGCAGCCAGCGGAGTCACACCTGGAACAAGCACACAACCAGCGGAGTCACACCTGGAACAAGTACGCAGCCAGCGGAGTCACACCTGGAACAAGCACGCAGTCAGCGGAGTCACACCTGGAGCAAGCACGCAGCCAGCGGAGTCACACCTGGAGCAGGCACGCAGCCAGCGGAGTCACACCTGGAATAGGCACGCAGCCAGCTGAGCCACACCTGGAACAGGCACGCAGCCAGCGGAGCCACACCTGGAACAGGCACGCAGCCAGCGGAGTCACACCTGGAACAGGCACGCAGCCAGCGGAGTCACACCTGGAACAGGCACGCAGCCAGCGGAGTCACACCTGGAGCAGGCACGCAGCCAGCGGAGTCAGACCTGGAGCAAGCATGCAGCCAGCAGAGTCAGACCTGGAGCAAGCACGCAGCCAGCAGAGTCAGACCTGGAGCAAGCACGCAGCCAGCAGAGTCAGACCTGGAGCAAGCACGCAGCCAGCAGAGTCAGACCTGGAGCAAGCACGCAGCCAGCAGAGTCAGACCTGGAGCAAGCACGCAGCCAGCAGAGTCAGACCTGGAGCAAGCACGCAGCCAGCAGAGTCAGACCTGGAGCAAGCACGCAGCCAGCAGAGTCAGACCTGGAGCAAGCACGCAGCCAGCAGAGTCAGACCTGGAGCAAGCATGCAGCCAGCAGAGTCAGACCTGGAGCAAGCACGCAGCCAGCAGAGTCAGACCTGGAGCAAGCACGCAGCCAGCAGAGTCAGACCTGGAGCAAGCACGCAGCCAGCAGAGTCACACCTGGAGCAAGCACGCAGCCAGCAGAGTCAGACCTGGAGCAAGCACGCAGCCAGCAGAGTCAGACCTGGAACAAGCACGCAGCCAGCGGGGTATCATCTGATCTGCATACTGGCTCTAGGTTAGTGACAGCCATATTGGAGGCAGATTGTCATTTTTCTAAAAGGAGGTCAGATATGGCAGCCCCCATATTTCTCCAGGATTTTCCTCCTCCAGCGATGTTGCTGCTCCTGTACATAAGCTACCTCTTGCTCGTTGTGTGATTTGCCTTTAAGCCTCCCGTCTGCCACGTTCCCTGTATCTGGGTCACAAGTAACACGTTATTCTGAGACGGGGAAGAATGTGTTGTGAGGATTTTTATGGCTGCCTAATTGTGCGATAATCACATTTTCATATTTGTCACATGAATCTTGTTGCTGATTGATTTGCATATAGTGTGCATTGTGATGGGAAGCGAGCTGATAGGTGGAGTGTTCTGCATGCAGAGTGTATATACATGGGTAGCGTGCATCTGATGGGCAGTGTGTATAGCGTGCAGGTTGATGAGTAGCGTGCATCTGAGGGGCAGTGTGTATAGCGTGCAGGTTGATGGGTAGCATGCATCTGAGGGGCAGTGTGTATAGCGTGCAGGTTGATGAGTAGCGTGCATCTGAGGGGCAGTGTGTATAGCGTGCAGGTTGATGAGTAGCATGCATCTGAGGGGCAGTGTGTATAGCGTGCAGGTTGATGAGTAGCATGCATCTGAGGGGCAGTGTGTATAGCGTGCAGGGTGATGGGTAGCGTGCATCTGAGGGGCAGTGTGTATAGTGTGCAGGTTGATGAGTAGTGTGTATCTGAGGGGCAGTGTGTATAGTGTGCAGGTTGATGAGTAGTGTGCATCTGAGGGGCAGTGTGTATAGCGTGCAGGTTGAGGAGTAGTGTGCATCTGAGGGGCAGTGTGTATAGCGTGCAGGTTGATGAGTAGCGTGCATCTGATGGGCAGTGTGTATAGCGTGCAGGTTGATGAGTAGCGTGCATCTGAGGGGCAGTGTGTATAGTATGCTGGTTGATGAGTAGCGTGCATCTTAAGGGGCAGTGTGTATAGTGTGCAGGTTGATGAGTAGCGTGCATCTGAGGGGCAGTGTGTATAGCGTGCAGGTTGATGAGTAGCGTGCATCTGAGGGGCAGTGTGTATAGCGTGCAGGTTGATGAGTAGTGTGCATCTGAGGGGCAGTGTGAATAGCGTGCAGGTTGATGAGTAGTGTGCATCTGAGGGGCAGTGTGTATAGCGTGCAGGTTGATGAGTAGTGTGCATCTGAGGGGCAGTGTGTATAGCATGCAGGTTGATGGGTAATGTGCATCTGAGGGGCAGTGTGTATAGCGTGCAGGTTGATGAGTAGTGTGCATCTGAGAGGCAGTGTGAATAGCGTGCAGGTTGATGAGTAGCGTGCATCTGAGGGGCAGTGTGTATAGCGTGCAGGTTGATGAGTAGCGTGCATCTGAGGGGCAGTGTGTATAGCGTGCAGGTTGATGGGTAGTGTGCATCTGAGGGGCAGTGTGTATAGCGTGCAGGTTGATGAGTAGTGTGCATCTGAGGGGCAGTGTGTATAGCATGCAGGTTGATGGGTAATGTGCATCTGAGGGGTATTGTGTTTTGCGTATAGCATGCAGGTTGATGGGTAGCGGGTATCTGAGGAGTATTGCATATAGCGTGCAGGGTGATGAGTAGCGTGCATCTGAGGGGCACTGTGTATAGCGTGCAGGTAAATGAGTAGCGTGCATCTGAGGGGCAGTGTGTATAGCGTGCAGGTAAATGAGTAGCGTGCATCTGAGGGGCAGTGTGTATAGCGTGCAGGTTGATGGGTAGCGGGTATCTGAGGGGTATTGCGTATAGCGTGCAGGTTGATGGATAGCGTGCATCTGAGGGGCAGTGTGTATAGCGTGCAGATTGATGGGTAGCGTGCATCTGAGGGGCACTGTGTATAGCGTGCAGGTAAATGAGTAGCGTGCATCTGAGGGGCAGTGTGTATAGCGTGCAGGTTGATGAGTAGCGTGCATCTGAGGGGCAGTGTGTATAGCGTGCAGGTTGATAAGTAGCGTGCATCTGAGGGGCAGTGTGTATAGCGTGCAGGTTGTTGAGTAGCGTGCATCTGAGGGGCAGTGTGTATAGCGTGCAGGTTGATGAGTAGCGTGCATCTGAGGGGCAGTGTGTATAGTGTACTGGTTGATGAGTAGCGTGCATCTGAGGGGCAGTGTGTATAGCGTGCAGGTTGATGAGTAGTGTGCATCTGAGGGGCAGTGTGTATAGCGTGCAGGTTGATGAGTAGCGTGCATCTGATGGGCAGTGTGTATAGCGTGCAGGTTGATGAGTAGCGTGCATCTGAGGGGCAGTGTGTATAGTGTGCTGGTTGATGAGTAGCGTGCATCTGAGGGGCAGTGTGTATAGCGTGCAGGTTGATGAGTAGCGTGCATCTGAGGGGCAGTGTGTATAGCGTGCAGGTTGATGAGTAGCGTGCATCTGAGGGGCAGTGTGTATAGCGTGCAGGTTGATGAGTAGTGTGCATCTGAGGGGCAGTGTGTATAGCGTGCAGGTTGATGGGTAGCGTGCATCTGAGGGGCAGTGTGTATAGCGTGCAGGTTGATGAGTAGCGTGCATCTGAGGGGCAGTGTGTATAGCGTGCAGGTTGATGAGTAGCGTGCATCTGAGGGGCAGTGTGTATAGCGTGCAGGTTGATGAGTAGCGTGCATCTGAGGGGCAGTGTGTATAGCGTGCAGGTTGATGAGTAGCGTGCATCTGAGGGGCAGTGTGTATAGCGTGCATGGTGATGGGTAGCGTGCATCTGAGGGGCAGTGTGTATAGCATGCAGGTTGATGGGTAGTGTGCATCTGAGGGGCAGTGTGTATAGCGTGCAGGTTGATGGGTAGCGTGCATCTGAGGGGCAGTGTGTATAGCGTGCAGGTTGATGGGTAGTGTGCATCTGAGGGGCATTGTGTATTGCGTACAGGTTGATGGGTAGTGTGCATCTGAGGGGCATTGTGTATTATGTATAGTGTGCAGGTTGATGAGTAGCGTGCATCTGAGGGGCAGTGTGTATTATGTAAAGCGTGCAGGGTGATGAGTAGCGTGCATCTGAGGGGCAGTGTGTATAGCGTGCAGGTTGATGGGTAGCATCTGAGGGGCAGTGTGTATAGCGTGCAGGTTGATGGGTAGCGTGCATCTGAGGGGCAGTGTGTATAGCTTGCAGGTTGATGGGTAGCATGCATCTGAGGGGCAGTGTGTATAGCGTGCAGGTTGATGGGTAGCGTGCATCTGAGGGCCAGTGTGTATAGCGTGCAGGTTAATGAGTAGCGTGCATCTGAGGGGCAGTGTGTATAGCGTGCAGGTTGATGAGTAGCGTGCATCTGAGGGGCAGTGTGTATAGCGTGCAGGTTGATGAGTAGCGTGCATCTGAGGGGCAGTGTGTATAGCGTGCAGGTTGATGAGTAGCGTGTATCTGAGGGTCAGTGTGTATAGTGTGATGAGTAGTGTGCATCTGAGGGGCAGTGTGTATAGCGTGCATGTTGATGAGTAGTGTGATGAGTAGTGATGAGTAGTGTGCATCTGAGGGGCAGTGTGTATAGCGTGCAAGTTGATGAGTAGCGTGCATCTGATGGGCACTGTGTATAGCGTGCAGGTTGACGAGTAGCGTGCATCTGAAGGGCAGTGTGTATAGCGTGCAGGTTGATGAGTAGCGTGCATCTGAGGGGCAGTGTGTATAGCGTGCAGGGTGATGGGTAGCGTGCATCTGAGGGGCAGTGTGTATAGTGTGCAGGTTGATGAGTAGTGTGTATCTGAGGGGCAGTGTGTATAGTGTGCAGGTTGATGAGTAGTGTGCATCTGAGGGGCAGTGTGTATAGCGTGCAGGTTGAGGAGTAGTGTGCATCTGAGGGGCAGTGTGTATAGCGTGCAGGTTGATGAGTAGCGTGCATCTGATGGGCAGTGTGTATAGCGTGCAGGTTGATGAGTAGCGTGCATCTGAGGGGCAGTGTGTATAGTATGCTGGTTGATGAGTAGCGTGCATCTTAAGGGGCAGTGTGTATAGTGTGCAGGTTGATGAGTAGCGTGCATCTGAGGGGCAGTGTGTATAGCGTGCAGGTTGATGAGTAGCGTGCATCTGAGGGGCAGTGTGTATAGCGTGCAGGTTGATGAGTAGTGTGCATCTGAGGGGCAGTGTGAATAGCGTGCAGGTTGATGAGTAGTGTGCATCTGAGGGGCAGTGTGTATAGCGTGCAGGTTGATGAGTAGTGTGCAACTGAGGGGCAGTGTGTATAGCATGCAGGTTGATGGGTAATGTGCATCTGAGGGGCAGTGTGTATAGCGTGCAGGTTGATGAGTAGTGTGCATCTGAGAGGCAGTGTGAATAGCGTGCAGGTTGATGAGTAGCGTGCATCTGAGGGGCAGTGTGTATAGCGTGCAGGTTGATGAGTAGCGTGCATCTGAGGGGCAGTGTGTATAGCGTGCAGGTTGATGGGTAGTGTGCATCTGAGGGGCAGTGTGTATAGCGTGCAGGTTGATGAGTAGTGTGCATCTGAGGGGCAGTGTGTATAGCATGCAGGTTGATGGGTAATGTGCATCTGAGGGGTATTGTGTTTTGCGTATTGCATGCAGGTTGATGGGTAGCGGGTATCTGAGGAGTATTGCATATAGCGTGCAGGGTGATGAGTAGCGTGCATCTGAGGGGCACTGTGTATAGCGTGCAGGTAAATGAGTAGCGTGCATCTGAGGGGCAGTGTGTATAGCGTGCAGGTAAATGAGTAGCGTGCATTTGAGGGGCAGTGTGTATAGCGTGCAGGTTGATGGGTAGCGGGTATCTGAGGGGTATTGCGTATAGCGTGCAGGTTGATGGATAGCGTGCATCTGAGGGGCAGTGTGTATAGCGTGCAGATTGATGGGTAGCGTGCATCTGAGGGGCACTGTGTATAGCGTGCAGGTAAATGAGTAGCGTGCATCTGAGGGGCAGTGTGTATAGCGTGCAGGTTGATGAGTAGCGTGCATCTGAGGGGCAGTGTGTATAGCGTGCAGGTTGATAAGTAGCGTGCATCTGAGGGGCAGTGTGTATAGCGTGCAGGTTGATGAGTAGCGTGCATCTGATTGGGCAGTGTGTATAGCGTGCAGGTTGATGAGTAGCGTGCATCTGAGGGGCAGTGTGTATAGTGTGCTGGTTGATGAGTAGCGTGCATCTGAGGGGCAGTGTGTATAGCGTGCAGGTTGATGAGTAGCGTGCATCTGAGGGGCAGTGTGTATAGCGTGCAGGTTGATGAGTAGCGTGCATCTGAGGGGCAGTGTGTATAGCGTGCAGGTTGATGAGTAGTGTGCATCTGAGGGGCAGTGTGTATAGCGTGCAGGTTGATGGGTAGCGTGCATCTGAGGGGCAGTGTGTATAGCGTGCAGGTTGATGAGTAGCGTGCATCTGAGGGGCAGTGTGTATAGCGTGCAGGTTGATGAGTAGCGTGCATCTGAGGGGCAGTGTGTATAGCGTGCAGGTTGATGAGTAGCGTGCATCTGAGGGGCAGTGTGTATAGCGTGCAGGTTGATGAGTAGCGTGCATCTGATGGGCAGTGTGTATAGCGTGCATGGTGATGGGTAGCGTGCATCTGAGGGGCAGTGTGTATAGCATGCAGGTTGATGGGTAGTGTGCATCTGAGGGGCAGTGTGTATAGCGTGCAGGTTGATGGGTAGCGTGCATCTGAGGGGCAGTGTGTATAGCGTGCAGGTTGATGGGTAGTGTGCATCTGAGGGGCATTGTGTATTGCGTACAGGTTGATGGGTAGTGTGCATCTGAGGGGCATTGTGTATTATGTATAGTGTGCAGGTTGATGAGTAGCGTGCATCTGAGGGGCAGTGTGTATTATGTAAAGCGTGCAGGGTGATGAGTAGCGTGCATCTGAGGGGCAGTGTGTATAGCGTGCAGGTTGATGGGTAGCATCTGAGGGGCAGTGTGTATAGCGTGCAGGTTGATGGGTAGCGTGCATCTGAGGGGCAGTGTGTATAGCTTGCAGGTTGATGGGTAGCATGCATCTGAGGGGCAGTGTGTATAGCGTGCAGGTTGATGGGTAGCGTGCATCTGAGGGCCAGTGTGTATAGCGTGCAGGTTAATGAGTAGCGTGCATCTGAGGGGCAGTGTGTATAGCGTGCAGGTTGATGAGTAGCGTGCATCTGAGGGGCAGTGTGTATAGCGTGCAGGTTGATGAGTAGCGTGCATCTGAGGGGCAGTGTGTATAGCGTGCAGGTTGATGAGTAGCGTGCATCTGAGGGGCAGTGTGTATAGCGTGCAGGTTGATGAGTAGCGTGCATCTGAGGGGCAGTGTGTATAGCGTGCAGGTTGTTGAGTAGCGTGCATCTGAGGAGCAGTGTGTATAGCGTGCAGGTTGATGAGTAGCGTGCATCTGAGGGGCAGTGTGTATAGTGTGCTGGTTGATATGTAGCGTGCATCTGAGGGGCAGTGTGTATAGTGTGCAGGTTGATGAGTAGTGTGTATCTGAGGGGCAGTGTGTATAGTGTGCAGGTTGATGAGTAGCGTGAATCTGAGGGGCAGTGTGTATAGCGTGCAGGTTGATGAGTAGCGTGCATCTGAGGGGCAGTGTGTATAGCGTGCAGGTTGTTGAGTAGCGTGCATCTGAGGGGCAGTGTGTATAGCGTGCAGGTTGATGAGTAGCGTGCATCTGAGGGGCAGTGTGTATAGTGTGCTGGTTGATGAGTAGCGTGCATCTGAGGGGCAGTGTGTATAGTGTGCAGGTTGATGAGTAGTGTGTATCTGAGGGGCAGTGTGTATAGTGTGCAGGTTGATGAGTAGCGTGCATCTGAGGGGCAGTGTGTATAGCGTGCAGGTTGATGAGTAGCGTGCATCTGAGGGGCAGTGTGTATAGCGTGCAGGTTGATGAGTAGCGTGCATCTGAGGGGCAGTGTGTATAGCGTGCAGGTTGTTGAGTAGCGTGCATCTGAGGGGCAGTGTGTATAGCGTGCAGGTTGATGAGTAGCGTGCATCTGAGGGGCAGTGTTTATAGTGTGCTGGTTGATGAGTAGCGTGCATCTGAGGGGCAGTGTGTATAGTGTGCAGGTAAATGAGTAGCGTGCATCTGAGGGGCAGTGTGTATAGCGTGCAGGTTGATGGGTAGCGGGTATCTGAGGGGTATTGCGTATAGCGTGCAGGTTGATGGATAGCGTGCATCTGAGGGGCAGTGTGTATAGCGTGCAGATTGATGGGTAGCATGCATCTGAGGGGCACTGTGTATAGCGTGCAGGTAAATGAGTAGCGTGCATCTGAGGGGCAGTGTGTATAGCGTGCAGGTTGATGAGTAGCGTGCATCTGAGGGGCAGTGTGTATAGCGTGCAGGTTGATAAGTAGCGTGCATCTGAGGGGCAGTGTGTATAGCGTGCAGGTTGTTGAGTAGCGTGCATCTGAGGGGCAGTGTGTATAGCGTGCAGGTTGATGAGTAGCGTGCATCTGAGGGGCAGTGTGTATAGTGTACTGGTTGATGAGTAGCGTGCATCTGAGGGGCAGTGTGTATAGCGTGCAGGTTGATGAGTAGCGTGCATCTGAGGGGCAGTGTGTATAGCGTGCAGGTTGATGAGTAGCGTGCATCTGATGGGCAGTGTGTATAGCGTGCAGGTTGATGAGTAGCGTGCATCTGAGGGGCAGTGTGTATAGTGTGCTGGTTGATGAGTAGCGTGCATCTGAGGGGCAGTGTGTATAGCGTGCAGGTTGATGAGTAGCGTGCATCTGAGGGGCAGTGTGTATAGCGTGCAGGTTGATGAGTAGCGTGCATCTGAGGGGCAGTGTGTATAGCGTGCAGGTTGATGAGTAGTGTGCATCTGAGGGGCAGTGTGTATAGCGTGCAGGTTGATGGGTAGCGTGCATCTGAGGGGCAGTGTGTATAGTGTGCAGGTTGATGAGTAGCGTGCATCTGAGGGGCAGTGTGTATAGCGTGCAGGTTGATGAGTAGCGTGCATCTGAGGGGCAGTGTGTATAGCGTGCAGGTTGATGAGTAGCGTGCATCTGAGGGGCAGTGTGTATAGCGTGCATGGTGATGGGTAGCGTGCATCTGAGGGGCAGTGTGTATAGCATGCAGGTTGATGGGTAGTGTGCATCTGAGGGGCAGTGTGTATAGCGTGCAGGTTGATGGGTAGCGTGCATCTGAGGGGCAGTGTGTATAGCGTGCAGGTTGATGGGTAGTGTGCATCTGAGGGGCATTGTGTATTGCGTACAGGTTGATGGGTAGTGTGCATCTGAGGGGCATTGTGTATTATGTATAGTGTGCAGGTTGATGAGTAGCGTGCATCTGAGGGGCAGTGTGTATTATGTAAAGCGTGCAGGGTGATGAGTAGCGTGCATCTGAGGGGCAGTGTGTATAGCGTGCAGGTTGATGGGTAGCATCTGAGGGGCAGTGTGTATAGCGTGCAGGTTAATGGGTAGCGTGCATCTGAGGGGCAGTGTGTATAGCTTGCAGGTTGATGGGTAGCATGCATCTGAGGGGCAGTGTGTATAGCGTGCAGGTTGATGGGTAGCGTGCATCTGAGGGCCAGTGTGTATAGCGTGCAGGTTGATGAGTAGTGTGTATCTGAGGGGCAGTGTGTATAGTGTGCAGGTTGATGAGTAGCGTGAATCTGAGGGGCAGTGTGTATAGCGTGCAGGTTGATGAGTAGCGTGCATCTGAGGGGCAGTGTGTATAGCGTGCAGGTTGTTGAGTAGCGTGCATCTGAGGGGCAGTGTGTATAGCGTGCAGGTTGATGAGTAGCGTGCATCTGAGGGGCAGTGTGTATAGTGTGCTGGTTGATGAGTAGCGTGCATCTGAGAGGCAGTGTGTATAGTGTGCAGGTTGATGAGTAGTGTGTATCTGAGGGGCAGTGTGTATAGTGTGCAGGTTGATGAGTAGCGTGCATCTGAGGGGCAGTGTGTATAGCGTGCAGGTTGATGAGTAGCGTGCATCTGAGGGGCAGTGTGTATAGCGTGCAGGTTGATGAGTAGCGTGCATCTGAGGGGCAGTGTGTATAGTGTGCTGGTTGATGAGTAGCGTGCATCTGAGGGGCAGTGTGTATAGTGTGCAGGTTGATGAGTAGTGTGTATCTGAGGGTCAGTGTGTATAGTGTGCAGGTTGATGAGTAGTGTGCATCTGAGGGGCAGTGTGTATAGCGTGCAGGTTGATGAGTAGCGTGCATCTGATGGGCACTGTGTATAGCGTGCAGGTTGACGAGTAGCGTGCATCTGAAGGGCAGTGTGTATAGCGTGCAGGTTGATGAGTAGCGTGCATCTGAGGGGCAGTGTGTATAGCGTGCAGGGTGATGGGTAGCGTGCATCTGAGGGGCAGTGTGTATAGTGTGCAGGTTGATGAGTAGTGTGTATCTGAGGGTCAGTGTGTATAGTGTGCAGGTTGATGAGTAGTGTGCATCTGAGGGGCAGTGTGTATAGCGTGCAGGTTGATGAGTAGCGTGCATCTGATGGGCACTGTGTATAGCGTGCAGGTTGACGAGTAGCGTGCATCTGAAGGGCAGTGTGTATAGCGTGCAGGTTGATGAGTAGCGTGCATCTGAGGGGCAGTGTGTATAGCGTGCAGGGTGATGGGTAGCGTGCATCTGAGGGGCAGTGTGTATAGTGTGCAGGTTGATGAGTAGTGTGTATCTGAGGGGCAGTGTGTATAGTGTGCAGGTTGATGAGTAGTGTGCATCTGAGGGGCAGTGTGTATAGCGTGCAGGTTGAGGAGTAGTGTGCATCTGAGGGGCAGTGTGTATAGCGTGCAGGTTGATGAGTAGCGTGCATCTGATGGGCAGTGTGTATAGCGTGCAGGTTGATGAGTAGCGTGCATCTGAGGGGCAGTGTGTATAGTATGCTGGTTGATGAGTAGCGTGCATCTTAAGGGGCAGTGTGTATAGTGTGCAGGTTGATGAGTAGCGTGCATCTGAGGGGCAGTGTGTATAGCGTGCAGGTTGATGAGTAGCGTGCATCTGAGGGGCAGTGTGTATAGCGTGCAGGTTGATGAGTAGTGTGCATCTGAGGGGCAGTGTGAATAGCGTGCAGGTTGATGAGTAGTGTGCATCTGAGGGGCAGTGTGAATAGCGTGCAGGTTGATGAGTAGTGTGCATCTGAGGGGCAGTGTGTATAGCGTGCAGGTTGATGAGTAGCGTGCATCTGAGGGGCAGTGTGTATAGCGTGCAGGTTGATGGGTAGTGTGCATCTGAGGGGCAGTGTGTATAGCGTGCAGGTTGATGAGTAGTGTGCATCTGAGGGGCAGTGTGTATAGCATGCAGGTTGATGGGTAATGTGCATCTGAGGGGTATTGTGTTTTGCGTATAGCATGCAGGTTGATGGGTAGCGGGTATCTGAGGAGTATTGCATATAGCGTGCAGGGTGATGAGTAGCGTGCATCTGAGGGGCACTGTGTATAGCGTGCAGGTAAATGAGTAGCGTGCATCTGAGGGGCAGTGTGTATAGCGTGCAGGTAAATGAGTAGCGTGCATCTGAGGGGCAGTGTGTATAGCGTGCAGGTTGATGGGTAGCGGGTATCTGAGGGGTATTGCGTATAGCGTGCAGGTTGATGGATAGCGTGCATCTGAGGGGCAGTGTGTATAGCGTGCAGATTGATGGGTAGCGTGCATCTGAGGGGCACTGTGTATAGCGTGCAGGTAAATGAGTAGCGTGCATCTGAGGGGCAGTGTGTATAGCGTGCAGGTTTATGAGTAGCGTGCATCTGAGGGGCAGTGTGTATAGCGTGCAGGTTGATAAGTAGCGTGCATCTGAGGGGCAGTGTGTATAGCGTGCAGGTTGTTGAGTAGCGTGCATCTGAGGGGCAGTGTGTATAGCGTGCAGGTTGATGAGTAGCGTGCATCTGAGGGGCAGTGTGTATAGTGTACTGGTTGATGAGTAGCGTGCATCTGAGGGGCAGTGTGTATAGCGTGCAGGTTGATGAGTAGTGTGCATCTGAGGGGCAGTGTGTATAGCGTGCAGGTTGATGAGTAGCGTGCATCTGATGGGCAGTGTGTATAGCGTGCAGGTTGATGAGTAGCGTGCATCTAAGGGGCAGTGTGTATAGTGTGCTGGTTGATGAGTAGCGTGCATCTGAGGGGCAGTGTGTATAGCGTGCAGGTTGATGAGTAGCGTGCATCTGAGGGGCAGTGTGTATAGCGTGCAGGTTGATGAGTAGCGTGCATCTGAGGGGCAGTGTGTATAGCGTGCAGGTTGATGAGTAGTGTGCATCTGAGGGGCAGTGTGTATAGCGTGCAGGTTGATGGGTAGCGTGCATCTGAGGGGCAGTGTGTATAGCGTGCAGGTTGATGAGTAGCGTGCATCTGAGGGGCAGTGTGTATAGCGTGCAGGTTGATGAGTAGCGTGCATCTGAGGGGCAGTGTGTATAGCGTGCAGGTTGATGAGTAGCGTGCATCTGAGGGGCAGTGTGTATAGCGTGCAGGTTGATGAGTAGCGTGCATCTGAGGGGCAGTGTGTATAGCGTGCATGGTGATGGGTAGCGTGCATCTGAGGGGCAGTGTGTATAGCATGCAGGTTGATGGGTAGTGTGCATCTGAGGGGCAGTGTGTATAGCGTGCAGGTTGATGGGTAGCGTGCATCTGAGGGGCAGTGTGTATAGCGTGCATGTTGATGGGTAGTGTGCATCTGAGGGGCATTGTGTATTGCGTACAGGTTGATGGGTAGTGTGCATCTGAGGGGCATTGTGTATTATGTATAGTGTGCAGGTTGATGAGTAGCGTGCATCTGAGGGGCAGTGTGTATTATGTAAAGCGTGCAGGGTGATGAGTAGCGTGCATCTGAGGGGCAGTGTGTATAGCGTGCAGGTTGATGGGTAGCATCTGAGGGGCAGTGTGTATAGCGTGCAGGTTGATGGGTAGCGTGCATCTGAGGGGCAGTGTGTATAGCTTGCAGGTTGATGGGTAGCATGCATCTGAGGGGCAGTGTGTATAGCGTGCAGGTTGATGGGTAGCGTGCATCTGAGGGCCAGTGTGTATAGCGTGCAGGTTAATGAGTAGCGTGCATCTGAGGGGCAGTGTGTATAGCGTGCAGGTTGATGAGTAG
Source organism: Hyperolius riggenbachi (assembly GCF_040937935.1). Classification (NCBI taxonomy): domain Eukaryota; kingdom Metazoa; phylum Chordata; class Amphibia; order Anura; family Hyperoliidae; genus Hyperolius; species Hyperolius riggenbachi. The sequence goes on along the minus strand of NC_090653.1, from coordinate 21,697,966 downwards.
CGTGCATCTGAGGGGCAGTGTGTATAGCGTGCAGGTTGATGAGTAGCGTGCATCTGAGGGGCAGTGTGTATAGCGTGCAGGTTGATGAGTAGCGTGCATCTGAGGGGCAGTGTGTATAGTGTGCAGGTTGATGAGTAGCGTGCATCTGAGGGGCAGTGTGTATAGCGTGCTGGTTGTTGAGTAGCGTGCATCTGAGGAGCAGTGTGTATAGCGTGCAGGTTGATGAGTAGCGTGCATCTGAGGGGCAGTGTGTATAGTGTGCTGGTTGATATGTAGCGTGCATCTGAGGGGCAGTGTGTATAGTGTGCAGGTTGATGAGTAGTGTGTATCTGAGGGGCAGTGTGTATAGCGTGCAGGTTGATGGGTAGCGGGTATCTGAGGGGTATTGCGTATAGCGTGCAGGTTGATGGATAGCGTGCATCTGAGGGGCAGTGTGTATAGCGTGCAGATTGATGGGTAGCGTGCATCTGAGGGGCACTGTGTATAGCGTGCAGGTAAATGAGTAGCGTGCATCTGAGGGGCAGTGTGTATAGCGTGCAGGTTGATGAGTAGCGTGCATCTGAGGGGCAGTGTGTATAGTATGCAGGTTGATAAGTAGCGTGCATCTGAGGGGCAGTGTGTATAGCGTGCAGGTTGTTGAGTAGCGTGCATCTGAGGGGCAGTGTGTATAGCGTGCAGGTTGATGAGTAGCGTGCATCTGAGGGGCAGTGTGTATAGTGTACTGGTTGATGAGTAGCGTGCATCTGAGGGGCAGTGTGTATAGCGTGCAGGTTGATGAGTAGCGTGCATCTGAGGGGCAGTGTGTATAGCGTGCAGGTTGATGAGTAGCGTGCATCTGATGGGCAGTGTGTATAGCGTGCAGGTTGATGAGTAGCGTGCATCTGAGGGGCAGTGTGTATAGTGTGCTGGTTGATGAGTAGCGTGCATCTGAGGGGCAGTGTGTATAGCGTGCAGGTTGATGAGTAGCGTGCATCTGAGGGGCAGTGTGTATAGCGTGCAGGTTGATGAGTAGTGTGCATCTGAGGGGCAGTGTGTATAGCGTGCAGGTTGATGGGTAGCGTGCATCTGAGGGGCAGTGTGTATAGCGTGCAGGTTGATGAGTAGCGTGCATCTGAGGGGCAGTGTGTATAGCGTGCAGGTTGAAGAGTAGCGTGCCTCTGAGGGGCAGTGTGTATAGCGTGCATGGTGATGGGTAGCGTGCATCTGAGGGGCAGTGTGTATAGCATGCAGGTTGATGGGTAGTGTGCATCTGAGGGGCAGTGTGTATAGCGTGCAGGTTGATGAGTAGCGTGCATCTGAGGGGCAGTGTGTATAGCGTGCAGGTTGATGGGTAGTGTGCATCTGAGGGGCATTGTGTATTGCGTACAGGTTGATGGGTAGTGTGCATCTGAGGGGCATTGTGTATTATGTATAGTGTGCAGGTTGATGAGTAGCGTGCATCTGAGGGGCAGTGTGTATTATGTAAAGCGTGCAGGGTGATGAGTAGCGTGCATCCGAGGGGCAGTGTGTATAGCGTGCAGGTTGATGGGTAGCATCTGAGGGGCAGTGTGTATAGCGTGCAGGTTGATGGGTAGCGTGCATCTGAGGGGCAGTGTGTATAGCTTGCAGGTTGATGGGTAGCATGCATCTGAGGGGCAGTGTGTATAGCGTGCAGGTTGATGGGTAGCGTGCATCTGAGGGCCAGTGTGTATAGCGTGCAGGTTGATGAGTAGTGTGTATCTGAGGGGCAGTGTGTATAGTGTGCAGGTTGATGAGTAGCGTGAATCTGAGGGGCAGTGTGTATAGCGTGCAGATTGATGAGTAGCGTGCATCTGAGGGGCAGTGTGTATAGCGTGCAGGTTGTTGAGTAGCGTGCATCTGAGGGGCAGTGTGTATAGCGTGCAGGTTGATGAGTAGCGTGCATCTGAGGGGCAGTGTGTATAGTGTGCTGGTTGATGAGTAGCGTGCATCTGAGGGGCAGTGTGTATAGTGTGCAGTTTGATGAGTAGTGTGTATCTGAGGGGCAGTGTGTATAGTGTGCAGGTTGATGAGTAGCGTGCATCTGAGGGGCAGTGTGTATAGCGTGCAGGTTGATGAGTAGCGTGCATCTGAGGGGCAGTGTGTATAGCGTGCAGGTTGATGAGTAGCGTGCATCTGAGGGGCAGTGTGTATAGCGTGCAGGTTGTTGAGTAGCGTGCATCTGAGGGGCAGTGTGTATAGCGTGCAGGTTGATGAGTAGCGTGCATCTGAGGGGCAGTGTGTATAGTGTGCTGGTTGATGAGTAGCGTGCATCTGAGGGGCAGTGTGTATAGTGTGCAGGTTGATGAGTAGTGTGTATCTGAGGGTCAGTGTGTATAGTGTGCAGGTTGATGAGTAGTGTGCATCTGAGGGGCAGTGTGTATAGCGTGCAGGTTGATGAGTAGCGTGCATCTGAGGGGCAGTGTGTATAGCGTGCAGGTTGATGAGTAGCGTGCATCTGATGGGCAGTGTGTATAGCGTGCAGGTTGATGAGTAGCGTGCATCTGAGGGGCAGTGTGTATAGTGTGCTGGTTGATGAGTAGCGTGCATCTGAGGGGCAGTGTGTATAGCGTGCAGGTTGATGAGTAGCGTGCATCTGAGGGGCAGTGTGTATAGCGTGCAGGTTGATGAGTAGCGTGCATCTGAGGGGCAGTGTGTATAGCGTGCAGGTTGATGAGTAGTGTGCATCTGAGGGGCAGTGTGTATAGCGTGCAGGTTGATGGGTAGCGTGCATCTGAGGGGCAGTGTGTATAGCGTGCAGGTTGATGAGTAGCGTGCATCTGAGGGGCAGTGTGTATAGCGTGCAGGTTGATGAGTAGCGTGCCTCTGAGGGGCAGTGTGTATAGCGTGCAGGTTGATGAGTAGCGTGCATCTGAGGGGCAGTGTGTATAGCGTGCAGGTTGATGAGTAGCGTGCATCTGAGGGGCAGTGTGTATAGCGTGCATGGTGATGGGTAGCGTGCATCTGAGGGGCAGTGTGTATAGCATGCAGGTTGATGGGTAGTGTGCATCTGAGGGGCAGTGTGTATAGCGTGCAGGTTGATGAGTAGCGTGCATCTGAGGGGCAGTGTGTATAGCGTGCAGGTTGATGGGTAGTGTGCATCTGAGGGGCATTGTGTATTGCGTACAGGTTGATGGGTAGTGTGCATCTGAGGGGCATTGTGTATTATGTATAGTGTGCAGGTTGATGAGTAGCGTGCATCTGAGGGGCAGTGTGTATTATGTAAAGCGTGCAGGGTGATGAGTAGCGTGCATCTGAGGGGCAGTGTGTATAGCGTGCAGGTTGATGGGTAGCATCTGAGGGGCAGTGTGTATAGCGTGCAGGTTGATGGGTAGCGTGCATCTGAGGGGCAGTGTGTATAGCTTGCAGGTTGATGGGTAGCATGCATCTGAGGGGCAGTGTGTATAGCGTGCAGGTTGATGGGTAGCGTGCATCTGAGGGCCAGTGTGTATAGCGTGCAGGTTGATGAGTAGTGTGTATCTGAGGGGCAGTGTGTATAGTGTGCAGGTTGATGAGTAGCGTGAATCTGAGGGGCAGTGTGTATAGCGTGCAGATTGATGAGTAGCGTGCATCTGAGGGGCAGTGTGTATAGCGTGCAGGTTGTTGAGTAGCGTGCATCTGAGGGGCAGTGTGTATAGCGTGCAGGTTGATGAGTAGCGTGCATCTGAGGGGCAGTGTGTATAGTGTGCTGGTTGATGAGTAGCGTGCATCTGAGGGGCAGTGTGTATAGTGTGCAGTTTGATGAGTAGTGTGTATCTGAGGGGCAGTGTGTATAGTGTGCAGGTTGATGAGTAGCGTGCATCTGAGGGGCAGTGTGTATAGCGTGCAGGTTGATGAGTAGCGTGCATCTGAGGGGCAGTGTGTATAGCGTGCAGGTTGATGAGTAGCGTGCATCTGAGGGGCAGTGTGTATAGCGTGCAGGTTGCTGAGTAGCGTGCATCTGAGGGGCAGTGTGTATAGCGTGCAGGTTGATGAGTAGCGTGCATCTGAGGGGCAGTGTGTATAGTGTGCTGGTTGATGAGTAGCGTGCATCTGAGGGGCAGTGTGTATAGTGTGCAGGTTGATGAGTAGTGTGTATCTGAGGGTCAGTGTGTATAGTGTGCAGGTTGATGAGTAGTGTGCATCTGAGGGGCAGTGTGTATAGCGTGCAGGTTGATGAGTAGCGTGCATCTGATGGGCACTGTGTATAGCGTGCAGGTTGACGAGTAGCGTGCATCTGAAGGGCAGTGTGTATAGCGTGCAGGTTGATGAGTAGCGTGCATCTGAGGGGCAGTGTGTATAGCGTGCAGGTTGATGAGAAGCGTGCATCTGATGGGCAGTGTGTATAGCGTGCAGGTTGATGAGTAGCGTGCCTCTGAGGGGCAGTGTGTATAGTGTGCTGGTTGATGAGTAGCGTGCATCTGAGGGGCAGTGTGTATAGTGTGCTGGTTGATGAGTAGCGTGCATCTGATGGGCACTGTGTATAGCGTGCAGGTTGACGAGTAGCGTGCATCTGAAGGGCAGTGTGTATAGCGTGCAGGTTGATGAGTAGCGTGCATCTGAGGGGCAGTGTGTATAGTGTCCAGGTTGATGAGTAGCATGCATCTGAAGGGGCAGTGTGTATAGCGTGCAGGTTGATGAGTAGCGTGCATCTGAGGGGCAGTGTGTATAGCGTGCAGGTTGATGAGTAGCATGCATCTGAGGGGCAGTGTGTATAGCGTGCATGGTGATGGGTAGCGTGCATCTGAGGGGCAGTGTGTATAGCGTGCAGGTTGATGGGTAGTGTGCATCTGAGGGGCAGTGTGTATAGCGTGCAGGTTGATGGGTAGCGTGCATCTGAGGGGCAGTGTGTATAGCGTGCAGGTTGATGGGTAGTGTGCATCTGAGGGGCAGTGTGTATAGCGTGCAGGTTGATGGGTAGTGTGCATCTGAGGGGCAGTGTGTATAGCGTGCAGGTTGATGGGTAGCGTGCATCTGAGGGGCAGTGTGTATAGCGTGCAGGTTGATGGGTAGCGTGCATCTGAGGGGCAGTGTGTATAGCATGCAGGTTGATGGGTAGTGTGCATCTGAGGGGCATTGTGTATAGCGTACAGGTTGATGGGTAGTGTGCATCTGAGGGGCATTGTGTATTATGTATAGTGTGCAGGTTGATGAGTAACGTGCATCTGAGGGGCAGTGTGTATTATGTATAGCGTGCAGGGTGATGAGTAGCGTGCATCTGAGGGGCAGTGTGTATAGCGTGCAGGTTGATGGGTAGCATGCATCTGAGGGGCAGTGTGTATAGCGTGCAGGTTGATGGGTAGCGTGCATCTGAGGGGCAGTGTGTATAGCGTGCAGGTTGATGGGTAGCATGCATCTGAGGGGCAGTGTGTATAGGGTGCAGGTTGATGAGTAGCGTGCATCTGAGGGGCAGTGTGCATAGCATGCAGGTTGATGGGTAGCGGGTATCTGAGGAGTATTGCGTATAGCGTGCAGGGTGATGAGTAGCGTGCATCTGAGGCTCAGTGTGTATAGCGTGCAGGTTGATGGGTAGCGTGCATCTGAGGGGCAGTGTGTATAGCGTGCATGGTGATGGGTAGCGTGCATCTGAGGGGCAGTGTGTATAGCGTGCATGGTGATGAGTAGTGTGCATCTGAGGGGCAGTGTGTATAGCGTGCAGGTTGATGAGTAGCATGCATCTGAGGGGCAGTGTGTATAGCGTGCAGGTTGATGAGTAGCGTGCATCTGAGGGGCAGTGTGTATAGCGTGCAGGTTGATGAGTAGCGTGCATCTGAGGGGCAGTGTGTATAGCGTGCAGGTTGATGGGTAGCGTGCATCTGAGGGGCAGTGTGTACAGCGTGCATGGTGATGGGTAGCGTGCATCTGAGGGGCAGTGTGTATAGCGTGCATGGTGATGGGTAGCGTGCATCTGAGGGGCAGTGTGTATAGCGTGCAGGTTGATGAGTAGCGTGCATCTGAGGGGCAGTGTGTATAGTGTGCAGGTTGATGAGTAGCGTGCATCTGAGGGGCAGTGTGTATAGCGTGCAGGTTGATGAGTAGCATGCATCTGAGGGGCAGTGTGTATAGCGTGCAGGTTGATGAGTAGCGTGCATCTGAGGGGCAGTGTGTATAGCGTGCAGGTTGATGAGTAGTCTGTATCTGAGGGGCAGTGTGTATAGCGTGCAGGTTGATGAGTAGCGTGCATCTGAGGGGCAGTGTGTATAGCGTGCAGGTTGATGAGTAGCATGCATCTGAGGGGCAGTGTGTATAGCGTGCAGGTTGATGAGTAGCGTGCATCTGAGGGGCAGTGTGTATAGCGTGCAGGTTGATGAGTAGCGTGCATCTGAGGGGCAGTGTGTATAGCGTGCAGGTTGATGGGTAGCGGGTATTGTGTTTTATGTATAGCATGCAGGTTGATGGGTAGCGTGCTGTTAGGTGGAGTGTTTTGCGTATAGCGTGCACATTAAAGGGTAGCGTGCTGATAGGTAGATTGTCTCCTTGGTAGCGTGTTTTCCCAGGCAGGGAGATTTGTTGGCTCTCCAGCTGATTTTGGGCTCTTCTGGAAGGTTTGCAGTCGGCTTTTTGCTGGTAAATAATTGCTGAGTTCAGGGAGGATCAGAAGCCGAGTGGATTTTGTGGCGCTATAGCTGCCAGCGAATATGAAAAACGAACACTTTAATGGAGTTAAAATCGGCGTCTTTATCCTCCCAGAGATCGCTTTATGATGATAGTGATGAAATATTTACAGGAAGCGTTCCGGGACTCCGGCCGTGCCTTCCCTCTAATGAACGCTAAAATGGAAGAACGCAACCTCCGTGGATCTGGTTACATATTTGTCTTAAGGTGCCTGTTAATGGTACAATCTCCCTAGCAATCAAACATTCTGATTTGGATCAGATGCCGTTAAGGGTGATGAGTGATGACGAACCTTATCGATTTTTCTGTCTATCTAAATTTTGGAACAATTCTAGTAGTCTGATAAGATTGCTGATCATTTTCCCCTCTGTTGGGGGGGTTGTTTCCAATCAATCGCAACAATCGTATTGGAAGGAAATCGGATTCTTAATAGACACCGTTACAATAACAGATACATCAAGATTTAAAGTGGACCTGAACTCTGGCACAGAACAGAAGGAAAACATACCGAGATGCACCCTGTGTGTATTTAGAGAGTTTAGACTGTCTAATTCCCCTTCATATGTGATTAATCACAACTGTAATTGGGGTGCAGAAAAGCCTCATAAGAATGTCACCTTCCCCTGCTCTGTTACAGTGAAGTCCCGCCTTCCACCAGGTCGGACCAAATCAGGGTGATCAGCAGGGCTGTGTGGCTCTACCTATTGGCTGCCTGGCTCTCCCTATTGGCTGTCTGTCAAGTTACTGCATGGACAGAGTGAGTTACCGGCTAGTCAGAGCTGGAGGAAAATACCCAACACTTTTGCCCGATTTACCAAATGCGTAAATCTTTGTGAATTGCAATTTCTTGACATTTCCTGATGCATTTACCTCACTAGTTGGTAATTCTTATTTTCTATGCGGTAACAGGTTTAGTGAATTGGAATTTGGAAAGGCGATCGGTAAAATCAGCTATTTTCAGCATTACCGAATACGGTAATGCTTAGTGGATTGAGGCCAAAAAGCAGGAGAACATCATGCCACCAGCACATTACTCACCTCCCATCAATCCAGCGCTGCAATTGTGCCTCCATCCACTGGGTGGAGCTCCACCCCTTTAGTGAGATCGCCATCTCTCGACACTAGACGGCGATCTCACCCAAGGGATCAAGAATCTCCGAGGACCGGAAGAAGAATGGCTGCCACCGTCAGGATCCCGGGGGAGGTGAGTTGAAACACCGTTGTGCTGCACTGTCTCTCCATACCTCCTAGCGGCTACCACTAGTCAGGCTCGGGTTTCCCGCTCTGAGCTGCAGATTTCCAGCCCGAGACTGTCTTGGGCTTACCGCTAAGGAAGTTAAGTTACTTTTACTTAAAATAATAAGGGTATTTCTAACACAAGGTTGCTAAAAATAACTCTAACCTGCCCTCTGATAAATAATGCAGTTTTTTTTTTCTCATGTTTCTCTTTACCGGCATTCTGTACATTACTATCATTCTTAAACTTTATGAATAAATCGCTAACTTATTACACAGCACTGTACAACAGATAGAGGAGACATTACATCATCAAACAGTGTTACACGGGGACATTATAGCATTCAATGGTACACACAATAGTGATGTAACAAAGTAGGGATAAATATAACAGACAACTCACATATGGTGGTGGAGAAGAGCACAATGGGAGGAGGACCCTACCTAAAAGGCTTAAAATCTAAGGCAGGGGCGTAACTAGACATCACTGGGCCCCCCTGTGAAACTTTGGATGCCCCCCCCCCCCCCTCCCTGCCCCCCACCTCCCTCGCTTTCTGCACAGGGAAACTGAGGAACAATGTGTTTTCCCCATGCAGGTAAAAACACTTAGCCTTAGAAAGGAAATGTCAGGCAATCTATGCTAACCCCAGATCTACTTACCCAGGGCTTCCTCCAGCCCCATACAGCCGGCAAGTCCCTCCCTGCTCCCAGTATATACATACACACACAGCCGTATTATATTACTACATGAGAGCACATGCTATATGGAGGGACAACAATGACATGCTGAACATAAGATATAGTATTCACTGTAACTTTGGCAAAACATTCAGAATGTCACTGATTGATACTGTTACAGGATCTGGGACTCCGTGTGAGACAACAAGCTCTCAATGAGGCAGCAACAGTCAGACATCAATCTTACCCACTGCACTGTGTCCGTAATCAGACACCATAAGGTCATTAGCCTGTGTGGGATAAGAATCTAGATATCTCTTTGGAGTGATTGCTGAATAAGGGACAGTCTACAACTTTTTTTTAATCTGTGACTCCTTTGTTTGTAAGGTTGTATATGAAGTCATCAGGACTTTGCTGCAGTGTGAGACAGATGTTTTTTACGAACCCTAGGGAGCAGGAACAGTGTACAAATTTCAAAGTGTGTATGATTCCTTATCTGTGTTGTGGACACAAGCAGTCAATATAACAATGGTGCGAGAGCAGAATATGTTTTTTCTCTCCATGCCCTTAGTTGTCAGTCTCTCAAACTTTTCCCCCCATGGGCCCCCTGTGACTTCTGGGCCCCCCTGCATAGGCATCCCTTGCAGGGTCTATTGTTACGCCCCTTAGGTGGAAGAGTAGGAAACATAAGTGGGGTGGAGTGCAAGTCCAAGGAAGGCAGGTGGACGTATGAGGATGGTGGGTAAGCAATGGTGAACGGATTCGCTTTTAAAGCCTGCTTGAATGAGTTAAAGGTGGGGGTGAGTCTATTGGGGAGAGGGGTTCCATAAAGTAGAAGCTGCTCTGGAGAAGTCTTAGAGCCTTGCAAGTGAGCAAGTGATGTGAGGGTGAACATCTGTAGAGTGTTGGAGGGACAGTCCCTGTTTGGGAGCCCTGTCCCTCTGTCCCTCTTTCCTCCTCATGTGTCCCTCTTTTAGGACGTTGTCCCTCTTTCTATGTAAATATATATATTTCTCTACTAAAAATGTGTTTGATTGACTCTAAACTTTATTCCCAACCTTTAAATTGATATATTACTGATTATAAAATGTTAATATGAAAAAAAATTACCCAAGATAGAAAGGACCAGTGTGGTTTAAATGATAAAACAACATTTTTTCTTATAAAATCTTTATGGTATGCGTGACTAGGGGTGTGATGGAGGTGTGATCAGGGGCGTGGCTTAAGTGTCCCTCTTTCTCATCTCAAAAAGTTGGGAGGCATGAGGGAGATCGGAGATGTATGGTGGATGGATCTGTATGATGCCAGCAGAGCAGTGTGAGTGTAATTCTGAGGGGGGTTGGGAGGCAGTGATGGGACTGGTAAAGAGGAGTGGTGGAAGGAGTGAATGAGCCTATGGCAGCTGCGGTCATACCAGATTGAAGTGGGAGGAGTCTTTTCTCCAGAAAGGATGGCATTGCAGTAGTCCCTGTATGCAGTGTGTGGCTGCTGGTCTGACAGCTTCCCTTGCCGGTAAATTTGAATAAAGCTCCGTAGCACAGACCTCTGAGACAGTGATTGTTTTCTTGTCTCCGTCAGGTTGGCTGGCAGCTGAAGAACTTGGTGAATGCACTGAGAGAAGACCCGAGCGGAGTCATCCTAACCCTGAAGAAAAGACCTCAGAACACTCTAGCATCTGCCCCTGCACTGCTCAAGAATGTCCGGTGGAAACCGCTTGCACTACAGGTAACCAAATCTGCGCTAGGAGTACAAGGGTCGGTCCAGCCAGTCCTGTGCTGCACACTGTGCTAGACGTTCACTACTGTCCAGTGACATCACTGAGAGTGCAGCCTGATATCACTGCCTGTCCATTCACTAGAGACCAGTGACATCACTGAGAGTGCAGCCTATCCATTCACTAGAGACCAGGGACATTACTGAGAATGCAGCCTATCCATTCACTAGAGAGCAGTGACATTACTGAGAATGCAGCCAGTCAGACCGGTGACATCACTGAGAATGCAGTCTACCCATTCACTAGAGACCAGTGACATCACTGAGAATGCAGTCTACCCATTCACTAGAGACCAGTGACATCACTGACAATGCAGCCTATCCATTCACTAGAGACCAGTGACATCACTGAGGATGCAGCCTATCCATTCACTAGAGACCAGTGACATCACTGAGAATGCAGCCTATCCATTCACTAGAGACCATTGACATCACTGACAATGCAGCCTATCCATTCACTAGAGGCCAGTGACATCACTGAGAATGCAGCCTATCCAGTCACTAGAGACCAGTGACATCACTGAGAATGCAGCCTAATTCATTCACTAGAGACCAGTGACATCACTGGCAATGCAGCCTATCCATTCACTAGAGAACAGTGACATCACTGAGAGTGCAGCCGATCCATTCACTAGAGACCATTGACATCACTGACAATGCAGCCTATCAATTCACTAGAGACCAGTGACATCACTGACAATGCAGCCTATTCATTCACTAGAGACCAGTGACATCACTGAGAATGCAGCCTATCCATTCACTAGAGACCAGTGACATCACTGAGAATGCAGCCTATCCATTCACTAGACACCAGTGACATCACTGAGAATGCAGCCTATCCATTCCCTAGAGACCAGTGACATCACTGTGAATGCAGCCTATCCAATAACTAGAAACCAGTGACATCACTGAGAATGCAGCCTATCCATTCACTAGAGACCAGTGACATCACTGAGAATGCAGCCTCCATTCACTAGAGACCAGTGACATCACTGAGAATGCAGCTTACCCATTCACTAGAGACCAGTGACATCACTGAGAGTGCAGCCTATCCAATAACCAGAGACCAGTGACATCACCGAGAGTGCAGCCTATCCATTCACTAGAGACCAGTGACATCACTGAGAATGCAGCCTATCCATTCACTAGAGACCCGTGACATCACTGAGAATGCAGCCTATCCATTCACTAGAGACCAGTGACATCACTGAGAGTGCAGCCTATCCATTAACTAGAGACCAGTGACATCACTGAGAGTGCAGCCTATCCATTCACTAGAGACCAGTGACATCACTGAGAATGCAGCCTATCCATTCACTAGAAACCAGTGACATCACTGAGAGTGCAGCCTATCCATTCACTAGAGACCAGCGACATCACTGAGAGTGCAGCCTATCCATTCACTAGAGACCAGCGACATCACTGAGAATGTAGCCTATCCATTCCCTAGAGACCAGTGACATCACTGAGAGTGCAGCCTATCAATTCACTAGAGACCAGTGACATCACTGAGAATGCAGCCTATCCCTTCACTGGAGACCAGTGACATCACTGAGAGTGCAGCCTATCCATTCACTAGAGACCAGTGACATCACTGAGAATGCAGCCTATCCCTTCACTAGAGACCAGTGACATCACTGAGAATGCAGCCTATCCCTTCACTAGAGACCAGTGACATCACTGAGAGTGCAGCCTATCCTTTCAATAGAGACCAGTGACATCACTGAGAGTGCAGCCTATCCATTCACTAGAGACCAGTGACATCACTGACAATGCAGCCTATCCATTCACTAGAGACCAGTGACTTCACTGACAATGCAGCCTATCCATTCACTAGAGACCAGTGACATCACTGACAATGCAGCCTATCCACTCACTAGAGACCAGTGACATCACTGAGAATGCAGCCTATCCATTCACTAGAGACCAGTGACATCACTGAGAATGCAGCCTATCCACTCACTAGAGACCGGTGACATCACTGAGAATGCAGCCTATCCACTCACTAGAGACCGGTGACATCACTGAGAATGCAGCCTATCCATTCACTAGAGACCAGTGACATCACTGAGAATGCAGCCTATCCCTTCACTAGAGACCAGTGACATCACTGAGAGTGCAGCCTATCCATTCACTAGAGACCAGTGACATCACTGACAATGCAGCCTATCCATTCACTAGAGACCAGTGACATCACTGAGAATGCAGCCTATCCCTTCACTAGAGACCAGTGACATCACTGAGAGTGCAGCCTATCCATTCACTAGAGACCAGTGACATCACTGAGAGTGCAGCCTGTCCACTAGAGACCAGTGACATCACTGAGAATGCAGCCTATCCATTCACTAGAGACCAGTGACATCACTGACAATGCAGCCTATCCATTCACTAGAGACCAGCGACATTACTAGAGATATACCAAATGAACCCTCATGTCCTGTATTACTACAGCAAAGATGTACTGTATACTAAAATCTGTGGCATTGCACAGGCATGCTGGGTTCTCACACTGTTGCTGAATACAGTTATGAAGTGTCCTATAATACACATCTGCTAGTACAGCAGACAGGTTCTCTTCAACTGACCTATTTTTAGCTTATTTTACCATCCGCTTCCTGCCAAGGATTTCACTTAACTAATCATGTAGTCATTTTGGGCCGTCATGTCATTTTTTTGTGACATTTCATGTGGCAGTTGATCGTTTGAACTTCAAAGGGAAGTTTTCATAAAAAAAAACCTGCATGATAATTTATTGTGGAGATGAATACGAGGGGGCGGCGGCTTGTGTGCGTCTGCCTCCTTGTGTCGCGCTCTCAGCGGGGCTCCCGCGATTAATCTATAATTCCCTCTGAATCCAGGATGTCTTCACGGATTGGCAACCTGCACATATCAAACAACTAAATTTAGCTTGGGATTAAGAAATGCTTTTTATAGTTTGTGCAGCTGTAAGCAGAGCGCTGGCTTCTGGCGGCTGCTGCGGGGGCGGCGAAGGGTCCAGCGCTGTCGGGGGATGGCGTTCCACATCCGCACCTTTATTTTTATTTGGGGTTTATGCGTTGGTATAAATAAACGTAAAGCTACTCGTCTCCGGAGTTTTGGAGTCTGGGTAATTTCAGCAGCGAGCCTAAACTGAGTGGGCTGAGCGTTTTCCTCTTCGGGAGATAGACGCCTTTGTTGCGTTTTTCACCTCGTTATATCGTGTTGTTAGACGCCGAGCGTGCTGCGAGGCTTTGTGTGTTGAGCTGTCAGACTGCCGAACGCCGTGGCTTATAATAGCTTCTTGCTGATAAGGGTAGAACAACAAGATAGCGATACCTTCACTGGCTAACAAAGACTGGTCTGCGCTCGGGGGTGGGGGGGTCGGTTGTCCATCAGGATTGAAATCAATCTGTTGCAGAAAGCACCTTCTTCAGGCACAAGCAGGCTAATGGTAGCCATACATCCAGCGGTTTTGCATTGAGCGATTAAAGGGCAACTGAAGTGAGAGGTATATGGAGGCTGCCATATTTATTTCCTTTTAAGCAATACCAGTTGCCTGGCAGCCCTGCTGATCCTCTTCCTCTAATAAATTTAGCCATGAACCCTGAAAAAGCATGCAGCAGATCAAGTGTTGCTGACATCATTGTCAGATCTGACAGGATTAGCTGTTTCTGGTGTGATTCAGGCAGTACAGCAGCCAAATAGATCAGCAGGGCCGCCAAGCAAATGGTATTGTTTAAAAGGAAACACATATGACAGCTTCCATATACTTCTCAGTTTCGTTGTCCTTAAAGCAATAAACTTTATTGGGCTATCAACTACAGTATGGTTGATCAGAAGTCGATTGACTAGTGGCCCACACACTACAAGCGATATCCAATGCAATTTACCTTCACTAATCGATCCAAACGATGTTGTGCCTCCATGCTCTGAAACCAAAAGTCCATTCTATGTCGATCAAAATCGATTGTGGTTCCTGAGCACAATAAAAATGTGCAATCATTAACCTGGTGTGCTGATGGACTTTGTTACCTCGATTAAAAGCTTATGAACATGGACCTATTCTCTTACGATCGACCGATATTTTCCATCCTGCTGGATCATCAAATTGATTGCTATTCATCCAGACATCGGTTAATTGCATATCCTGGAGCACACTCGATTTTTTTCTTGATTCGATAACATTATCAAATCGGTTGGTTGATCGGCCCATCGAAACGCTAGATGCATGGCCACCTTAAAGAGACACTGAAGCGAAAAAAAAATTATGATATTATGATTTGTATGTGTAGAAATAAAACCTTAAGATCAGATACATCAGTCTAATTGTTTCCAGTACAGGAAGAGTTAAGAAACTCCAGTTGTTATCTCTATACAAAAAAGCCATTAAGCTCTACGACTTTCAAAGTCGTGGAGAGGGCTGTTTTCTGACTTTTATTATCTCAATTGTTCCTGAATTATTTACTTTTTCTCTGCCAGAGGAGAGGTCATTACTTCACAGACTGCTCTGAAAGAATCATTTTGAATGCTGAGTGTTGTGTAATCTGCACATATTAGAGAATGATGCAATGTTAGAAAAAACACTATATACCTGAAAATAAAAATATGAGAATATTTTCTTTGCTGCTAATCTTCTAGTAATTATTCATAGTACACAACCAATTCATTATATCCTATATATTTTTTCGCTTCAGTGTCTCTTTAAATGGGTGTCTAATGAAGTCAACCTCAAGTATATGTTGACTCCCACTTTTAACCCTTTACATTTGTGTTTGTTTACACTTAAGTAGAAGTTGACTTATAACTACTGACGTGTGTCTAACGAGTCTTGCCGTTCCCCCCACATAGCATAGCCGGGTTCCACAGCCTTGTCACAAGCATTGTTCATAGCAAGACCATATCCTCCCATAAGTATTGTTCTTGGTTTGGCCATGACCTCACCTTTTTGTCCTGAGCATGACCATGCCCCGCAGGTATTGTCTCCAGTATGGCCATGTTCCCCCACAGGTATTGTCCCAGTACAGCCATGCTCGATTAGAGGGCAGGAGATTTGGGCGCAGCCGGCGCCACCATGGACAGTAATACAAATTATGGTTATAGCGGCACACAGTGAGTAACTTCGGCGCAGTCAGAAGGCGGAGCTGAAGTTACTTTTAAAACACTATAATTCGGCCGCCAGCAATACCTGGAAGTTGAATTATATTATTCCCCACCATCCATGTGGACCTGGAGGGGGAATAGTAATTAACACCGCCGGGACCTGTGCAGGAGCAGGGTAAGTCGTATATCGGCTGTATCCTGCGCCCAAGTCTCCTGGCGGTGGTTTCACTCGTACACGTCATGCTCCCCCACAATTGTTGCCTCC
This sequence comes from Hyperolius riggenbachi, assembly GCF_040937935.1. Taxonomy (NCBI): domain Eukaryota; kingdom Metazoa; phylum Chordata; class Amphibia; order Anura; family Hyperoliidae; genus Hyperolius; species Hyperolius riggenbachi. The sequence goes on along the minus strand of NC_090653.1, from coordinate 21,682,344 downwards.
ACCATGGTAGTGCCTCCCTATATAAGAATTGTTCTGAACGTGACCATGTAACTCTGCTACCACTCTGTTCATGTCGCTCATCTTCTTACAAGTATTGTCCTCCCCTTCGAAGTATAATTTTCCTGTTGTTACCCTCACCTCCCCCCCCCCACACACACACCCCATGCAGAGGTAAATATGATTTTCCTGGTGTTACTGGGCCTTACCCATGCAGAGAGGCTGTAGTGTAGTATTATATTTACGGACCATGAGGCAGCCTTTTGTCCCTCACTTCTTGTCTGTCTGCTTTCAAGCTAGTTCCCCTTTAATCTTTTGATGCTGTGGTGTCACAGCAATGCTGATGGGTGATATAACCTCAATGCGAGGGGAGCTATCCAGACCGAATGTCACATGGGAGGGAAGGGGTGGCCCACAATGAGATCGGTATATACAAAAAGACTCTAATCCTTCCCAAACCCTGAGTTTTAAGTACAAAGGATACATATTAAGCTATGCATTTATAAAAATAACTAGCTGATGGCCCGGCATTGCCCAGGTATGTACAGTGAGTTGCAAAAGTATTTGGCCCCCTTGAAGTTTTCCACACTTTGTCACATTACTGCCACAAACATGCATCAATTTTATTGGAATTCCACATGAAAGACCAACACAAAGTGGTGTATATGTGAGAAGTGGATCAAAAATCGTACATCATTCCAAACATTTTTTACAAATAAATAACTGCAAAGTGGGGTGTGCATAATTATTCGGCCATCTGAATACTTTGTAGAACCACCTTTGCTGCAATTATAGCTGCCAGTCTTTTAGGGTATGTCTCTACCAGCTTTGCACATCTAGAGACTGAAATCCTTGCCCATTCTTCTTTGCAAAACAGCTCCAGCTCAGTCACATTAGATGGACAGCGTTTGTGAACAGCAGTTTTCAGATCTTGTCACAGATTCTCGATTGGATTTTGATCTGGACTTTGACTGGGCCATTCTAACAAATAGATATGTTTTGTTTTAAACCATTCCATTGTTGCCCAGGCTTTATGTTTAGGGTCATTGTCCTGCTGGAAGGTGAACCTCCGCCCCAGTCTCAAGTCTTTTGCAGTCTCCAAGAGGTTTTCTTCCAAGTTTGCCCTGTATTTGGCTCCATCCATCTTCCCAACAACTCTGACCAACTTCCCTGTCCCTGCTGAAGAGAAGCACCCCCCGAGCATGATGCTGCCACCACCATTATTTGACAGTGGCGATGGGTGTGTTTAGAGTGATGTGCAGTGTTAGCTTTCTGCCACACATAGCGTTTTGCATTTTGGCCAAAAAGTTCCATTTTGGTCTCATCTGACCAGAGCACCTTCTTCCACATGTTTGCTGTGTCCCCCACATGGCTTGTGGCAAACTGCAAACGGGACTTCTTATGCTTTCTGTTAACAATGCCTTTCTTCTTGCCACTCTTCCATAAAGGCCAACTTTGTACAGTGCATGACTAATAGTTGTCCTATGGACAGAGTCCCCCACCTGAGCTGGAGATCTCTGCAGCTCGTCCAGAGTCACCATGGGCCTCTTGACTGAATTTCTGATCAGCGCTCTCCTTGTTTGGCCTGTGAGTTTAGGTGGACGGCCTTGTCTTGGTAGGTTTACAGTTGTGCCATACTCCTTCCATTTCTGAATGATCGCTTGAACAGTGCTCCGTGGGATGTTCAAGGCTTTGGAAATATTTTTTGTAGCCTAAGCCTGCTTTAAATTTCTCAATAACTTGATCCCTGACCTGTCTGGTGTGTTCTTTGGACTTCACGGTGTTGTTGCTCCCAATATTCTCTTAGACAACCTCTGAGGGCCTCACAGAGCAGCTGTATTTGTACTGACATTAGATTACACACAGGTGCACTCTATTTAGTCATTAGCACTCATCAGGCAATGTCTATAGGCAACTGACTGCACTCAGATCAAAGGGGGCCGAATAATTATGCACACACCACTTTGCAGTTATTTATTTATAAAAAATGTTTGGAATGATGTATGATTTTCGATCCACTTCTCACATGTACACCACTTTGTATTGGTCTTTCATGTGGAATTCCAATAAAATTGATGCGTGTTTGTGGCAGTAATGTGACAAAATGTGGAAAACTTCAAGGGGGCCCGAATACTTTTGCAACCCACTGTATTTGGCTGATGTTGGCTGCACCCACTTTTTCTAACTCTAACACACAATTACTGAGTTACTCAATGACCAAGTTTTGTTAACTTTGCAGTCTTTGGCATCGATAATTTGCATTGAAATGAAACAAATCTGATTGGCTGTTTTTGGCTCCACCCTCTTTTCTGAATTTGCACCCCAGTCACCCAATGACCAACTGTACCAGGTTTGAGGCTTGTGCCATTAACAGTGCAAGAATGGCAGCTATTAATATTAAATATTCCCCTTGAAAATCAATAGTGAATTTTGATTGGCTGTTGTAGGCTCCACCCACTTTTCTGAATTTTAATCCCAGTCACCCAGTAACCAACTGTGCAAAGTTTGGGAACTCTGCCATTAACAGTGTAAGAATGGCAGCAGTTTACATTTTCCCAGTGAAATTTGTATTTGTCTCCGCCCACTTTTTGGTTATGGTGATAAAAAGTATCCTATATGTTATTCCAGGTAATGTACTGTGTGTGTGCCAAATTTCATTCAAATCTGTTCAGCCGTTGTTGCGTGATCGAGTAACAAACATCCAAACGTCTGCATTTATAATATTAGTGGGATGTTTGTTGTTTTTTCTTTCTCAGTTGTATGAAGTAAACGTTGTTTGTTTTTCTCCAGCCTGTGATCCCGACCAGTCCCACAAGTGGCAACACAACGCCAACGGGTACAATGGGAATGCCTTCCAAAGTGGACAGTTCCACTATGCACGACGTCTTCATCCTCTCTCCCGTATCTGGACTTTATGGGCCAAGGTAAGGACCATCTCATCCAATGACAGAGGAGCCCCAGGTGGTCCTACACTAGCAGACGGTCCTGATCAATCTTAAGCGAAGTTTGGGGTTGGGTTAATGGAAGGTTGAATGGCGGAGTGTTGAGTTTATTCTACATCAAGCAATGCATTGCCGTACTTAGCGGGGGTGTGATCAATTCTAATCAGACTCCTTCTGATAACTGATGAGAATCAAGATGTTGTGATTCTTGCTTCATCGTTTGTATTCAGACCGGGCACCATGGAAGTAGAATTGGCCAACTATCTGCGTGTTTAACCTTCGTGACTTTCCGAAGAAGAAGGCCTGAACGCTTGCTAAAGTTTTGAACGCTTGTTAACCACTTCACCACTGAGGGGTATTACCCCTTGAGCACCAGAGGAATTTTCACCTTTCAGCGCTCCTTCCATTCATTCGTCTATAACTTTATCATTACTTATCACAATGAAATGAACTATATCTTGTTCTTTTCGCCACCAATTAGGCTTTCTTTAGGTGGGACATTATGCCAAGAATTTTTATTCTTAATGTGTTTTAATGGGAAAAAAGGAAAAAATGTGGGAAAAAAAGTATTATTTTTCAGTTTTCGGCCTTTATAGTTTTTAAATAATGCATGCTACTGTAATTAAAACCCATGAAATTTATTTGCCCATTTGTCCCGGTTATAAAACTGTTTAAATTATGACCCTATCACAATGTTTGGCGCCAATATTTTATTTGGAAATAAAGGTGCATTTTTTTCAGTTTTGCGTCCATCCCTAATTACAAGCCCGCAGTTTATAAAGTAACAGTGTTATACCCTCTTGACATAAATATTTAAAAAGTTCAGTCCCTAAGGTAACTATTATTATATTATTATATTGTGAACTTGCTCAATATTCTAGTCTCAAAGTTTCAGCCTTTAATCAGCTAAATCATCCAAAACTCCTGCAAAGGGTTCCGATTTCATGTATTAGTTTCACCTTTTAAGTTGAATTACTGAAATAAATGGACTTCTGTAAAATATTCTAATCAAGTTTCACCTGAACATCGCCAAAGTCTTCTGTAGTGCTGTACATAAGACAAAATAAATATCGGGGAACATAGATACATAAGAAACTCAAAACTCTGTACGCTCAAGGCATCCAGCAATACAAATACATATAGTACATCTGTTGATGTGTGGTTTGAGAAATCGCCAATACTGGTACCAGGGCCGGCCCGCTCATGAGGCGGGGTGAAACTTTTGCCTCAGGCGGCAAATTTCCAGGGGCGGCATCCGCCCGTCCGTGCGGGGAGCCGGCCGCCGAGCTGGAGGGGTAGCTGGCAGGACGGGGGTATTGGGCCTAGCGGCGGGGGGGGTCGGACCTCCCCCCTCCCTCGCCTGGGTCCCCCGTCCTCCGCTCCCCTCCAGCCTTACATAGAAGCAGCCGCTATTTGTAAGAGGCACGGGCGGGGAGGACTCACCTCTTCCTCGATCCAGCGTGCGCTCCACTGACGTCACTTCCTGCAACGCTGCAGGAAGTGATGTCAGTGGAGCGCACGCTGGGAAGAGGTGAGTCCTCCCCGCCCGTGCGTCTTACAAATAGCGGCTGCTTCTTCTATGTAAGGCTGGAGGGGAGCGCAGTTCGGGGGACCCAGGCGAGGGAGGGGGGGTACGACCCCCTTCCCGCCGCTAGGCCCAATACCCCGTCCTGCTAGCTACCCCTCCAGCTCGGCGGCCCCCCAGAGCGCCCCCCCCCCACCGGGGGGGGGGTGGCGGCGGAAATTTTTTTTTTGCCTCAGGCGGCAAAAAGTCTAGGGCCGGCCCTGACTGGTACATGTTCATTTGATAAATTACAGTAGAATAAGAAACACTAGTAAGAGGTCCTTGCCCTTGCGAGCTTACAATCTAGAGGGTAGTGGTTGGAGACACTAGAGGAGAGCAGATTGGGCAGTGAGCCTCCAATGCTTCCAAAACCTTATTATAGGCTTGTCTGAACTGAAGGTGTGTTTTGAGAGAATATTTGAAGGTTTCCAGGCTCAGAGCATGAAAGACAGGCTGTGGGAGAGAGTTCCAAAGGAGAGGTGATGTTTGTGAGAAGTCCTGGATGCGGGAGTGAGACCAAGTTAGACGACAAGAGCAAGGGCGTAACAATAGACCCTGCAAGGGGTGCAGCTGCAGGGGGCCCATAGGCCACAGGGGGCCCTGTCCTCAGAGACTGACAACTAAGGGCGAGGAGAGAAAAAGCTTTCTGCTCTCTGCACAATTGTTCTAATGACTGCATCTGCTCAGCCACTGATAAGGAATCATACAAAGTTTTTTAGACAAAGATTTGTAGACAGTCCCTATTCAGTGTGCAAGGGGAGGGGGCCCCATCCAAAGTTTTGCACAGGGGCCCAGGGATTTCTAGTTACGCCCCTGGACAAGAGGGTCTCCTGTGAGTAAAGAAAGGGATAGTATGTGGAGATTAGCGAGGAAATGTAAGGAGGTGACAACTTATGAAGAGCTTTGTATGATAAGTTGAGGAGTTTAAAGCAGTGTCAAGTTTGGCTGACTGGTGAAGAATTTTCAGTTGTCCTTTAAAGGGACACTGTAGGGGGGTCGGGGGAAAATGAGTTGAAGTTTCCCGGGGCGTCTAATGGTCCCCCGCAGATATCCTGTGCCCGCGCAGCCCCTCACTGATGTTCCGGCCCCGCCTCCCGTTCACTTCTGGAATTTCAGACTTTAAAGTTTCAAAACCACTGCGCCTGCGTTGCCGTGTCCCAGGGCCGGGCCGAGGCATAGGCTGGAGAGGCTCCAGCCTCAGGGCGCTGTGTAGGAGGGGGCGCACAATTCATTCAGCTGTCATTCCTAATTGTATATGAAGCAGAAAGAAATAAGAAAAGGGGATACATAGCAGTGACTGCAAGCCAGATAACTAGATATTAAGGTGTTGGGGAGGTTGTGGGCCCTGTGGCCCTCTTAGTCTAATTACAGTCAGTGTGTGACGGCTGGGGTGGGAGGGATGGAGGGGCGCACTTTGGTGTCTCAGCCTTGGGTGCTGGAGGACCTTGTCCCGGCTCTGCTGATGGCACCAGGAGCGTACTGCGCAGGCAGAGACCATACTGGGCCTGTGCAGTACGCTCCTGGTGACATCAGCAGGAACGAGGACAAGACAACGTAGGCACAGTGGTTTTCAGACTTTAAAGTCTGACATTCCAGAAGTGAACCGGAGGTGGGGCCGGAGCATTGGTGAGTGGCTGCACGGGCACAGGATGTCTGCGGGGGACAGTTAGAAGCCCTGGATAAGTTCAACTCATTTTCCCCCGACCCCCCTACAGTATCCCTTTAAAGCGGAACTGAAAATCTTCTTAAAATAGTTTCACTTACCTGGGGCTTCTGCCAGCCCCTTGCAGCCGTCCTGTCCCACGCTGGTCCTCCACGATCCTCCGTTCTCCCGCCGCCAGCTACTTTCAGTTTCGCTGACAGGCCACTGCGCCTGCGCGGCTCTGGCCACGAGCATCTTTCTTTGCGTTCCAGTCTGCAATAGCGATATTGCAGACAGGAACTCAGAAAAAGGATACACTTGGCAGGGCTGCGCAGGCGCAGTGGCCCCTCGGCTTACAGGTTGAGTATCGAAACTAGCTGGCGGCGGGGAACAGAGGATCGTGGAGGACCGGCGTGGGACAGGACGGCTGCAAGGGGCTGGCAGAAGCCCCAGGTAAGTGAAACACTTTATTTTTAGAAGATCTTCAGTTCCGCTTTAAGGCCGCTCATTCAAGCAGTATCAGTGCAGCTGCTGTCACCAAACCATCATCCAAAAAGATTGTGACAGGTAACAGGAAGCAAAAGGAGTTGAGCCAAAGGATTGTTTTTATTTTCTTCTTCTTTCTCTCCTCAACAAAAGTTTGGTCTGACTTTGAAGGTGATTTCTTCTGATCCCGTTTTTCGTCTCTTATCTCCGCAGGGACGACCTTGGCATTGTATCATGTGACGACATCAATAAGTACGGCGTCAGCAAGATGGGGATGAAGGGCTCCGACTCGCCCAGCTACTTCCTGGAGCACGAGAGCGGCAAATATTACACGCTGATTGAAGGTGAGGGACATGGCGTGGGCTCAGAGTATGACAGAGGTAGATCGACAGGGGTGCGCAGAAGAGAAAAGACACCAACACACGGTACGATACGCTATCTAGCCCCTCCCCTCTGTACCACCCCCGCCCTCATTTCTCTACCCTGAGTGTGAATGATGCATCCTACTGTGTGCACAATGGCGGGCGCTGCTGAATCCCATCTGTTGTTAAGATGTCATTATGTACATTGCAATATAACCGTTTAATAGTGACCCGGGGCATGACCTGACTTCAGGGTGGCCCCTTCCTACAACTCCCCTTAACCCTGTGCCCATAGCTCCCAACTGTCCTTCTTTTGGAGGGACAGTCCCTCTTTGGGAACCCTTTCCCCTATGACCCTCTGTCTTCCTCTTTTGTCCCTCTTTCTGGACTGATGTACAGATCTTTGTAAATATATGTACTTTTCTACTGAAAAAATGTTTAATTGACTCTAAACTGTATTTCCGTCCTTTAAAGCGGAACTGAAAAAAGAAGGTATTGGTTGGTATGGGTGTAGCCATTGTTTATTCGGGCTGCACCAGATAGGAGAGGGGTTGCTGTACAGCACAGAGGGATGCATCTCTACATAAAAGGGGGGCTGCATTTGGAAGGGGAATTTCAGTAACAACTACCGGTAGTTCATCTAAGGAAAACAAAAAAACTACAAATCTGCTGCTGCTTGTGATGGGATAGAACAAATCCAATCTCTAGCAGGACTTTTGTTGCAGAGAGTTATGAAGAAGTGCGGTGAAAGATATTGCGACTAATACGATTTTGCAACTTGCTGTGCAGCGCATGCATGCCGTGCAGAACTGCACATGCGCACCTTCTCTCACTGTAACTATGTAACTATTTGCAACCGCCAGTGTTTATTTCCCTCCAGGGGGGTTATTAGTCACTCACCAGGGAGGGGGGGGGGGGTTATTTGTTCCCAACAAGTGGGCAAGGGAGGTAGTTTTGGCGCACGGAGTTCACCGCCAGGCGCAGAAGCCAGGCACCCCATAGCAGCAATGTAATGCTGTGCAGGGAACATAATGGTAATTTGGTGCTCAGTCGGTTGCCAGAACCCGTATTACATCTCCCTCCGAGGGGGAATAGTACTAAACACTGCCAGGGAGTTTCTCTCATCCGGCTCTCCCGCCAACCAAATCACAGATGGCCATATAATACGAACGCCAAGAGGGAGTTACTACTCCCCTCCGGGGTGGGGTGGGGGGTAGTTTCCCACCAGAGGAGGCTTCTGTGTGAGAATACGGTTAGGTTGGGTTGCATTTTCGGGTATACTAATACCTATAAATTATTGCAACTGGTTGCAAAATCTTATAAAGTTGCAATAGATTTCATCACAGAGGCGCCTCGGGTCGGCAGGAATTCACACCTCCGGCCGAGCTGGCGAGTTCTCGGGTTGCATCACGGTGAGGAGGTCACCGACTCCGCTCAGCGACTTTGTGGCCTCTCCGTAACCCGGCAAACATCGCAGAGCTTCCCTAAACACCGTAAATCCACTCGGGGGCCCGAGCTCATCAATATTTGACTGCTTCTGTCCTCTTGGAGGAAGTGTGAAAAGGCGAGGCGGCCATGCAGAAGCCACTTAATGCACAAACTCTGCAAATGCCAGAATGATTAATTCATGATGTGAGCTGATTCCGCTTTCACCTGACGGAGGGGGCAGAAGATCCCTCCAAATCTCTGGAACGGCGGCAGATCCGCAGAGCCTGACTTATTACAGGATAATGAGCTCTCACTGTACATTACGGCTATTTATGGGAGGTGGGAGATGCCCAACCACATGCTAATGATTCAGGCGGGAATGCAAATTTCATGGACGATGTAGACAGCTTGGATTGGGCCAGTCACATTACACAGGAAGTGGTTTATATAAACAAATGGCATGAAATTTCATCAGCTAACCACACCCATCTCCCCCTCCCTCTGCTCCCTCCTGTGGGCAGGGTCAGCTCTGAGTTCACAGGAAATGACTGGCTGATGTCTTCTCCCAGCTCCTTCCTGACTACTTCCTGTGGGTGATGATGATCTCATCTGCGGGAGGAGTTTGGACATCTCACAGGCTGCTGTTAAAGGAGAACTGAAGTGAGAGGGATATGGGGCTGCCATATTTATTTCCTGTTAAACAATACCAGTTGCCTGGGATCTATTTGGCTGCAGTAGTGTCTGAATTACACCAGAAACAAGCATGCAGCTAATCTTGTCACATCTCACAATAATGTCAGAAAACACCAGATCTGCTGCATGCTTGTTCAGGGTCTATGGCTGAAAGTATTAGAGGCGGAGGATCAGCAGGATAGCCAGGAAACTGGTATTGCTTAAAAGAAAATAAATACGGCAGCCTGAATATACCTCTCACTTCAGCTGTCCTTTAAGGTGCCCACACATCAGACGATGTTATTATTATTATTATTTATTGGATTTATATAGCGCCAACATATTACGCAGCGCTGTACAATAAATAGGATTACAGACAATAACAGGGGTGACAGCACAATACAGATAATAGACAATAGATACAACAATACAGGTAATAGCAATAAGATACACAACACAATGCAGATAGGAGTATAATGCCAGATCATACACTGGAGTGATAGTGGTAAAATACAAGTTCCCATAATTCTGGGTAAAGTGCACACAGTGATGTGTGATACACAAAGGAAAAGGGCCCAGCCAAAGGCTTACAATCTATAGGGAGAAGGGGGGGGTTGGTGACACGAAAGGAGGGGGTGCGTCAAGAAGTTCTTGGCAGAGAGGGTTAGGGCAGATGTAGTAGCAGATTGGCCAAGAGACAGCTCTCTCTCTGATTGAATCTGATCGCAGAGAGATCTATTGCCTGCCCATACAATGCAGGCCCATTCCGCATGAAATCTCTTGGGAATCGGCCTTGTGAAGCCCAGGTCTGTGGAGTCGGAGTTGGAGGCGGCAGTTTCATAAACTGTGGAGTCAGAGTCGGATGATTTTTGTACCGAATCCTTAGTTCTATTTTAAGTATTAGACTAAAGCTGGCCACTAACGGTCCAATTTCTAGCGAAAAATTGTTCGAGCAATCAGAAATTCTGATCGGACGAAAAATCGTTCACTACACCATCAACTAACCAATCATTGCTTCCTATCTATCACGACCACCAAGAAAATCCAAATTTTCGGCCGACATTTTTTTCACTCGTTCATAATCGATTGTGTCCACCAATGGAGATTATTTACAACCAATCCGATCAGAATTTCTGATCGCTCTAACGATTTTTCGCTAGAAATTGGACCATTAGTGGCCAGCTTAAGAAGTCGAAGTCAGAGCCATTTTGGGTACCTGGAGTCGGAGTTGGAGTCGGTGGTTTAAAAAACTGAGGAGTTGAAGTTGGAGTCGGATGATTTTTGTACCGACTCCACAGTCCTGGTGATGCTGCATCTATTGCTGCCCCCTACAGTAAGGGCCCGTTTCCACTTGTGCGGTGCGAAATCGCTGCATAATCACCGCTGACGAAATCCCGTACGGGTGCGAATCCGCATGTGGTTTTTGCCGCGATTTCGCATAGGTTAGGGTATAGGAGATTTTAACCATGTCACTGCCTGTGTGAATTTACATTAGATCATATGCGAGATCGCACGCAAAATCGCGGGGAAAAAACGCATGCCAAAACCACATGCGATTTCCCTATTAAATACATTTCGTGCGATTCGCCTGCATTCCACACGCAAGTAAATTCTGTGGGCTCTGCCGTGCAGAAAAATCCTGCACAGAAAAACGCTCACGAAACCTGACAAGTGGAAACGGTCCCATCCACTTGTATTGGCTGTGCGAATTTGCATGCAGGAAACGAATGCAGATTCACTCTAGTGGAAATGGGTACTAAGTGTTCCCCATGCATTTCATACTTTCCCTGTCCGCTGTCTCCCACCTCGGTCTCCATTCATCTTCCGCATTACCGGGGGGAGGGGGGGGGGGCTACAGATGTTAAGCACATGGGGCATGTGATGTCATACACCCGCCGCATTCTTTACTGAAGCCCAGCGGCAATGCATAAGATAAATGGTGACCACAGCGGGAAGCAGCAAACAGTGAGGCCTGGTGCACACCAAAACCCGCTAGCAGATCCGCAAAATGCTAGCAGATTTTGAAATGCTTTTTCTTATTTTTCTGTAGCGTTTCAGCTAGCATTTTGCGGTTTTGGGAAGCGTTTTTGGTGTAGTAGATTTCATGTATTGTTACAGTAAAGCTGTTACTGAACAGCTACTGTAACAAAAAACGCCTGGCAAACCGCTCTGATCTGCCGTTTTTCAGAGCGGTTTGCGTTTTTCCTATACTTAACATTGAGGCAGAAACGCATCCGCAATCCAAAATCTGCAGCAGCCCGGGAGTATGCGTTTCTGCAAAACGCCTCCCGCTCTGGTGTGCACCAGCCCATTGAGATACATTACCCTAGCAGATCCGCACCCGCAAGCGGATCGCAAACTGCAGCCGAACCGCTCTGGTGTGCACTAGGCCGTAGAGTGTGAAATGGACAGGCAGGGGGCACCGTCACAGTAGTGGAAACAGCGCCGGGAGTTCCAGCGTGTTCATCGCTCGTCCCAGTTCCCAGTTCATCGCTCGTGCAGTGAGCAGGGAGGCTGGCCAGTATAAGTCCTTTGCCGGGAGTGTCTTTATAAGGAATTAAGGCCATGCTGAGAATCCTCCATGAGGAGATGAGCTGGTCCAAAACCTGTCGGTTCTGTCAGATTTCTACTACCTACTGTAAGTGACACCAGGATAGGAGAAAAGTAATGTATGGCTCATTTTACTCTGGAAGAAACATACTTATTATTTGTATGTGTTTACATGTATTTTAAATTTTTTTGTGATAGTTGTCCATAAAGAAAACCATGAGAATCCCCCATGAGAAGATGGGCTAGTCCAAGATCTGTTGCTTCTGTCAGATTTTAGCTGCTTACTTTTCTCACTAGAGTGGGCCTTTAAAGAGAATCTGTACTCTAAAATTCTTACAATAAAAAGCATACCATTCTATTCATTATGTTCTCCTGGGCCCCTCTTTGCTGTTTCTGCCACTCCCTGCTGCAATCCTGACTTGTAATTAACAGTTTTAGGCAGTGTTTACAAACAAAAGATATAGCAAGTGATAGGCTGAGAGTACTCAGTGTGTGAGTCATACAGAGTGTGCAGGGGGCCTGGAGAGGGTGTGTATAGCTTCTATCCAATCACAAGCAGCACAGCACATTCCAGCCTGAGTGCCTGAGCCTGACAGAGCCGACAGAGGAGAGAAGATTAGATCATATAACAAAGATAATACAGCCACTGTGCAACTAGGAAAGGCTGCAGTTAGACAGAGCACATTAGAACAGGTATAGAAACTTATAGGATAGAAGAAATAAGGATGAAAATTGTGTTACAGAGTCTCTTTAAGACTTTTATTACAATGCCTCAAAATGGGTTTAATGAACAATATTAGCGTTGAAGAGAAGTGTGTTCTATCAGGAAGGGCGTTGCCATAGTCTGATAACTTGATATGCCTCTATCAGTACCGGAACTGCTCAGTACATAACAATACTGATACTAACGGCATCACCATGGTATAAGAAAGGAGATGAGTCAAAGCAAATAGAAACCACAAAGATGAAATAGGCTGGTGAGCAGACATTCGCACCCACAAGAGATGTATATAGGCAGGCTATTGTGAATATGCACACCTCATTTATTTTTTATTAAATCCACTAAAGACTGTGTTGAAGAGATTGATAAATTGTGAAGAGATCAATAAATTGTGACTTAAAGAGAACCTATACTGAGTATAAATATTTAAAATAAACACATGAGTTAACTTCAAATGAACATTACATAGTTACCTTGCCATCAGTTCATCTCAGAAGCTCACCATTTTCTTCTGACAATAATCCCTTCCAGTTCTGACAACATTTTGTCAGATCTGAAATATATCAGTTGCTGTCAGTAAAATATCAGTTGCTGTCAGTTATAGCTGAGAGGAAAACTGATGTACCATGTAATGTCCATGTTTCCCTATGGCTCAAGTGGGCGATGTTACAGTTTAACTGTGTGCTGACCAGAAAGCTGTTATGGGTAATGGCAATTTTCAAAATGGAGGACGGAAAATTCCCTTGATCACAGTGAACAAACAGGAAGCAGGACAGGAGAAAGACACTGAGGAGTAGACTACATGGAAGGTAAGTATGACTTGTGTATGCTTATTTTGACTTTTAATGTTCAGTTCAGGTTTTCTTTAAAGAGGAACTCCAGTGAAAATAATGTAATAAAAAAGTGCTTCATTTTTACAATAATTATGTGTAAATGATTTAGTCAGTGTTTGCCCATTGTAAAATCTTTTAAATCCCTGATGTACATTCTGACATTTAATACATGGCGACATTTTTACTGCTGGCAGGTGATGTAGCTGCTGCATGTTTTTTTGGCAGTTGGAAACAGCTGTAAACCGCTATTTCCCACAATGTAGCAAGGTTCGCAGACAGGAAACTGCCAGGAGTACCACATCCTCAGAGTTTCTTGTGGGAGGGGTTTCACCACAATATCAGTCATACAGCGCCCCCTGATGGTCTGTTTGTGAAAAGGAATAGATTTCTCATGTAAAAGGGGGCATCAGCTACTGCTTGGGATAAAGTTCAATTCTTGGTCGGAGTTTCTCTTTAAAGAGAATCTGTATTTACAAAATGAAGTATAAACAAACATCCCTGCCTGTTTGGGGTCATCTCCTAGCCCCCTCTGTAATATTTTTGCTGCTCTCCGCTGCAAATAAAGAGGGTAAAAAAACTGTTTTATAAACTGTTTTGTAAACAGAAAAGATGGCCACCAAAACAGGAAGTACATCAGCAGAGCAGTGAACTCAGTTAATACACAGTGAGTACACAGAGAATTCAGTGAGTTACACATTGAATTCAGTCTCCAGAGGTTATGTGCAAGTTTTGAAAGAGCTCTGTGTCAATGAAGCATGACAAGCTGTGTCTTTAGAGCCTGGAGTCTCAGCTCTACACTCGTGTCAGCCTGACAGGCAGCTTCCTCCTCAGCCAGCTATTCTTTGTTCAGTTTATCAGTCTGTGTTCATCAGCCTCACAGATAGCAGACAAGCTGACAGTGAGAGCAGGGACATTGTCTGTGAGGAATAATCATCACAGTAGCACTGGAGGGGCTTGGAAGGAGTTAACTTGTTCACATTACTGAAAAGTTGGCAGCCTTCCAGACATGACAAATCCGACAGGGGAAAGATAAGTTGATTTATTACAGAGATGGTGCAAGTAGAAAGTGCTGCAGTAAGCCAGAGCACAATGGAACAGCCTTAGGAACATGTAGGATAGGAGAAATACTGCAAACATTTTTGTTACAGAGTCTCTTTAAACTACACCCCAAAGTGGGATTAAAAAAACAAAAACGTTAGATACCTACCTATGTAAAGGAAGGGCTCTGGCCAGCATAGAGCCTTCTCACTCCTCTCTGTGTCCCGGTGTTCCACCGCCAGGCCCTGGTGAAGGTTTGCAACCTCTTTGGCCCTTTTTGCAGGGCTGTGGAGTCGGAGCAATTTTGGTTACCTGGAGTCAGTCGATGGTTTCATAAACTGAGAAATCAGATGATTTTTGTGCCATCTCCACAGCCCTGCCTCCTTGTGCAGCCTTTGGAAGTACTTGCGTATTCACGCATGTACAGTACCGAGGGCCAAAACGGTATCTAGTCGCAGAACTAGGAGGGTCAATGCTGGAATGACGGGGCAGAGAGAGTTCTGAAGTCAGTGGAAATAATACCCAGTCTCCCAGAGTGCACTGGGAAAAGAATTCTGCATAGCTAAATAGCCTAGGCTTAGTATCACTGAAAGGGCAGGGAAGCATTCCAATATACAGCAATATATAGATATAGGAAGTTTTATATGGATGCTGAAACCAGGAAAACATTCTCGTAAAAGTGGGTACCCTGAATAATTTACTGCATTCTACTACATGCCACTACAGGGCCTCTTTAAAGCCCACCTGAAGTGAGAGGGATGTGGAGGCTGCCATATTTATTTCCTTTTAAACAATACCAGTTGCCTGGCTGTCCTGCTGATCCTCTGCCTCTAATACGTTTAGCCATAGCCCCTGAACAAGCATGCAGCATATCAGATGTTTCTGACTGAAGTCGGACTGGATTAGCTGAATGCTTGTTTCAGATGTGTGATTCAGACTCTAATGCAGCCAAAGAGATCAGCAGGGCTGCCAGGGAACTGGTATTGTTTACAAGGAAATAAATATGACAGCCTCCATATTCTTCTCACTACAGCTGTCCTTTAATTGCATCTGATAACTTTTGGAAGAGGAAATTCTTGAAATTCACATTAATGACAGACACAGTTAAATGTTATTCCTCTTCCACATTCCGTGCAATGACAGCTGATATCTTACCACTTCAAGGGAACCTGAAGGGAGAGGTATATGGAGGCTGCCATATTTATTCCCTTTTAAACAATACCAGTTGCCTGGCAGCCCTGCTGATCTATTTGGCTGCAGTAGTGTCTGAATCACACACCTGAAACAAGCACGCAGCTAATCCAGTCAGACTTTATGGTCTACGGCTAGGCGTATTAGAGGCAGAGGATCGGCAGGAAAGCCAGGCAATCTGCATTGCTAACAAGGCAGCCTCCATATCCCCCTCACTTAAGGTTCCCTTTAAAGTGGACCTGGACTCAGAACTTCCTCTCTGCTCTACAAGATAAGCAACAGCATAACGACCTTTAAAGAAAAACATTTCTTTGTTACAGCTGATACAAATACTGTAATAAATCTGCAGTGCGTCTACTTCCTGCTTTCACGGAAGCAGACATAGGGTCAACATCCCGTGTTTACAAATTAGCTGCTCGTCACGAGGCAGTCATGTGACACAGCTGAGCGATCAAATTACAGTTGTGATTAGTCACAGATGAGGGGGATTAGACAGGCTAAACGCTCTACATACATACAGGGTGCATTTCTCTGTTTTCCTTCTGTCCTGTGCAAGAGTTCAGGACCATTTAAAGTGAACCAGAGATGAAGCACCCTCATGTATTTTACCATATATATCAGTGGGAACATTAGAGAAAACACCTACCCTGCTCTCTGTTTCATTCTTCGCTGCTCAGCCTGCTTGTTACCAGCCCTAATAAAATCCCCGACTGAGCAGTTGCTCAGGAATCATTATAGCTGAGTCAGTATAGCACAGCCAGCAGGGGGCAGGCTTGGGCTTGAAAAGACATCAGAGAAGACAGGCTCAGCTATAATGATTCCTGAGCAAAGCCAGACTGAATGCTCAGTCCGGGATTTTATCAGGGCTGATAACAAGCAGGCTGAGTAGTGAAGGATAAAACAGAGAGCAGGGTAGGTGTTTACTGTCATGTTCCCACTGATATATATGGTAAAATACATGAGGGTGCTTCATCTTTGAGTAATATGAGGGAATACCTAAAGTATCCATTCAAAGTATATTCAGTCAGTTTTCTATTACCAGTACTTATATTTGATAAGATTGTATCATTAGTGGGCACCTATAGTGTGTTGTTGATCTCAGCATACATGGATCAGTGCCAACAAGTGGTTAAATGTCACAGTAACGTGAGATGATTGTCTCCCCTTTGGTGGATTCCTCCTGGTAGTGATATGGAAGGGACAGCCACACTCCGAGTGCTCCTTTTCTCCTGCCTAACCTGTTTGAGTTTTTGTTTTGTTGCAGCGTAGCATCCTCGTTCTTCGGCAGCAGATATAACCGATCTCCCTCTTCTCTGTGCAGGAGATCTACGGCCGGTGTCCATGCCCACCGACTACAGCTGGATAGGAGACCCCAAAGAACCCAACATGTACAAGAGAGGGAGTCGAGGTGAGTGAGTCCTTGTGCCTGCAATCCTCTTTGTTTACAGCTAGTCCCGATCTCAGTGGGGCCCACAGGAGCTGTTTCAGATGCACTTTGGTGGCGATTCCAAAACCGCTAGTCTAATAAAAGTCAATAAAGTTGATTAAGCAGGAGAAATAGCGATTTTCCCAAACCACAACAGCGAATCCTTCAGCATTTCTTGAGCGATTGCAATTTAAAGGACCACTATCGAGGAAAAAGTAGGCATTTAAAATCTGACAGAACCGACAGGTTTTGAGCCAGTCCATCTCCTCATGGGGGATTCTCAGGGTTTTCTTTGTTTTCAACAGCATTTCCTGAACAGCAGTAGCAAAGACTAACTGACAAAATAGTGTGCAAGTGAGTAGGGAGGCTGGCTGACAGCTTACTATTTTGGCAGTTAAACTGCTGTTCAGGAAATGTTAAAACAAAGAAAACCCTGAGAATCCCCCATGAGGAAATGGACTGGCCCAAAACCTGCCGGTTCTGTCAGATTTAAAGAGAATCTGTATTGTTAAAATCGCACAAAAGTAAACATACCAGTGCGTTAGGGGACATCTCCTAATTTTTTTGTGTCCCTTTAATTCAAAGTATGGCCCCATTCATACTGGGAATAACAAAGCGTGATGCCTTTTTCTGCGATTTTGGCGCAATTTCTTTTTTTTTTATTTCTAATTTGAGTGAACGAGAATTGCATTGCGATCAGCAAAGGGCAATATGTTGCCGGAAAGCGCCCGAGTGTGAAATGCCTATACAGGATTGCTGCAAAATCGCTTTTCACTCAGAGCGATTTGTAGCGATTTTACTACCCAGAACCCCCCAAAAAATGGGCAATTGCAATGTGTGTATAAATGTATGTGTGTGTATAAATAACTAACATTAAAGGGAACCTAAACTGAGAGGGATATGGATGTTTCCTTTTAAACAATACCAGTTGCCTGGCAGTCCTGCTGATCTCTTTGGCTGCAGTAGTGGCTGAATCACACACCTGAAACAAGCATGCAGCTCAGTCAGAGCACCTGATCTGCATGCTTGTTTAGGGGCTGTGGCTAAAAGTATTAGAGACACAGGATCAGCAGGAGAGTCAGGCAACTGGTATCATTTTAAAAGGAAATATCCATATTCTTCTCAGTTTAGGTTCCCTTTTTAAAATGAAAACTGTTCCAAAAGTGCCAGAAATTTCATGGGAAAAAGCAGCAAAA
Organism: Hyperolius riggenbachi; assembly: GCF_040937935.1. Lineage (NCBI taxonomy): Eukaryota > Metazoa > Chordata > Amphibia > Anura > Hyperoliidae > Hyperolius > Hyperolius riggenbachi. The sequence continues at coordinate 21,664,296 of NC_090653.1, read as the reverse complement.
ATTGCTACTAAAAGTTCTCAGCAGTTTCTATTACAATTCACGATTCACAGTGGGCTCCAGCCCTTATAATACCGTAAGCATTCAGCTGAGTCAGGTCTGGTTCACACTTGGATGCTTTCCAGCGCTTTGTTCATTGCCAGCGAACAGCAAAGTGCTGTTGCTATTATATCCCTATGGATACATTCTCACTTCGATGTTTGCATGTTTGCAATTTGCATAAATCGCAAACGTGCGGCTTGCAGCGCTTTGGGGGCCATTGCGATTTGATTCCCATTCTGTTGAACGGGAAAATCACGACACAAAATCACATTCGCGTTTTGCGTAGTAGTGGGAACTCGCCCTCAGAATTAAAGCAGACACAGGTTTTGGCCTGGCGCTGGGAGCGGAGCATCCCTTTAATTCGGAGAAGAGGTTCTGCGCAGAGACGCCTGTCCCATTAGCGTGCGTTGCCGCGTAGGCGCGTGATGTACCGCCAGCATTAGGAAGCCCACTCCTGCTATTATCAGCTCACTTGCTGGAACGGTTTTCGTTCCCTCGGCGTTAGAATAGCAAACAAAGGTTTTTCCGAGGACTCTTCGTCTTATCTCTCCGTATAAACGCGTCCCGGATCTGACAGCGCCTCACAAACATCGGCCGCGCAATTTAGTCACTCTTTTGTCATCTATTATTGGCTTGGCTCTTATTCCAGAATTAATACAGAGGCGTGGAGGAGAGGATGACAGCTCTTTGTCAGCTCTGTAGACAGCGAGGCTTCATTTCAGCAGCGTTTTAGTCCCACTTTAAGTTCTTTGCATTTTCGGTGCACCCATGGGGCTTGCCGACAGCCTAAATCCCATTTCTGATGACAAAAAGTTTGTAGTGAGAGTCCTATGTAGGCTGTTATGTTCATCCACCGGTCATGCTGATCCTATGGCTTCAGTAGTGTCTGAGTGTATGTTGTGTTCCTTTTTTTCTTTCTCTGCCTGAAAGAGTTAAACATCAGGTATGCAAGTAACAGTTTTTGTCCGGAACCTGGTCAGGCTGGGTCAGACTATAGCATAATGCTCACTGATAAATAATTACAGCCATAAAACACTTTCCTGTCAGTAAATGGCTTCTGAGAGCAGGAAAGAGATAAAAAGGGTCAATAATTCATAGATTTGAGCTCTGGCATACTTCAGTAAATGTGTCATTGAGCAGAGACAATGAAACAGTAAAAACTTAAAAACTAGATTTAAATATAAAATAAAACTGTGCGATATCTAAAAATAGGTTGTCCTTAAAGCGGACCCAAACCAAACATTTTTTTTAATTAAAAATATTTAGTTGCATCACTCTGACACATACAAAGATAAATAAACACTCCTTCAAGCCTATGAGCATTTCAGTGCATGCTTTTCACTCTCCTCTTTTCATTACTAGGATTATACTGGGGGCAGCCATTAGCAATGCCTCCATTGCCCGGCAATTTGAAAGGAAGGGAGGGGTTCCTCCAATAAATGTCAATAAATGTCAAATATTTGTCATCATGCAGCTGAAAAAAGGCTGCTATTTATTATTATAATTTAGAAAATAGATTTTATATCTGAAATCTTGTATTTTTAATCTGGGTCCACTTTAAGTTATCACCACTGTAGTTATACATACACATGTCTGATTTTTCCAAATGACCGGTCGTTTGGACGTCAAATCAGGCGTGTGTACAAACGGTCCTTCAGCTGATAGCCAGCCTTATCAGCTGAACGATCGTTTGTACACACGCCCGATTTGATTTCCGAACAACCGGTCGTTTGGAAAAATCAAAAGTGTGAATGTACCTTTACATGCAGTAGATAGGGAGGAGAGGAGCACACGAAGGCAGAATGTAGCTCTGCTCCTCCTGCTGTCTCCTTACAGCAAGCCTGCAGCCTTTGTATGGCAGCCAGGGAAGGAGAGAGAGCGAGCGAGAGTAGCTGTGCATGTGTGTGTGTACATAAGCTTGAGGTCTCTCTTTTTCTCCCTCCCTGTGTGCATGCTGTGCATTTCTCTCTTTACACAGTCCCCTGTATAAAATATTAGAAAAATGAAGCAGACAGCTCAGAATCCTGCACTTTACATTGCAGTCTGTAGTAACACTCCACTTAACGACAACTCAGGCCAGGTGAAAACTCCTCACACACTTTACAGTTGTTATCACTGGCATTCCTCTTTGTGAATTAACATCTGGTCTTTAAAGGGACACTTAAGTCAAAAAAAAAAAATGAGTTTTACTTACCTGGGGCTTCCAATAGCCCCCTGCAGCTGTCCGGTGCCCTCGCCGTCTCTCTCCGATCCTCCTGGCCCCGCTGGCAGCCACTTCCTGTTTCGGTGACAGGAGCTGACAGGCTGGGGACACGAGTGATTCTTCGCGTTCCTGGCCACAATAACGCCATCTATGCTGCTATAGCATATATCATATACCATATAGCAGCATAGAGGGTGCTAATGTGTCTGGGAACGCGAAGAATCACTCGCGTCCCCAGCCTGTCAGCTCCTGTCACCGAAACAGGAAGTGGCTGCCGGCGGGGCCAGGAGGATTGGAGGGAGACGGCGAGGGCACCGGACAGCTGCACCGGCTATTGGAAGCCCTAGGTGAGTAAAACTTTTTTTTTTGTTTGACTTAAGTGTCCCTTTAAGTTTAGGACTCAGTCATTAAAGTGAACCTCCAGACTAAAAATCGACTCAGCAGCACTGAAAAGGCCTGGTGTTTCTTTAACAGTTTCACAGCATCAGAACTTTGTTTCTCTTATACAAGCCTCATTTTTAGCTGCACAGAAGAAAACTGCCCGGGCAGTTTTACCCTTATGGGGCTTGATTCACAAAGCGGTGCTAACTGTTAGCACGCCTGTGAAAACCCCCTTAGCACGTCTAAACGAGCTTTTCGTGCGTAAAACTTTACGCGCGCAAAACTTTATGCGCGTAAAACTTTACGCGTGCACTGCACAGAGCGCAGGGCGCTCCGCGCGAAGTGCACATTAAAGCCTATGGGACTTAGCGCGCATAAGACTTTGCGCGTGTAAAGTTTTACGTGCGCAAAGTTAGCGCACGATCTGATTGAGAGATCCGGTGCTAACCTACTTAGCACCCTGGTTAGCACGTCTAAAGACTTTAGACGTGCTAAGTAGGTTAGCACCGCTTTGTGAATCAAGCCCATGCTGTGCAAAGCATGATGGGATTTCTGATGTTGTTGCTCTCGTTCTGCTGTTTTGGTGCAAATTTTTGTCTTTTACCTCCTTTCAACCAAAAAGATGGCTGCCCCCATGACAAAGATGGCAGCCCCCATGAATCACAAACATTTGCTTTTTCTTTTAAAACAGGGTGGGTAAGAGATTATATTACCTATCTATTCTAATTAACATAACTAATGTAACTTAATGACAGTATTTTTGTTTAGGCTGAAGTTCCTCTTTAATTTAAGGAATCAGTCATTAACTTTAGGAATCTTTCCTTAACGTAAGGATAGAATCCATACGTTTAATGTTTGTCTGAGGTAAATTTAGTAGTGAATACTAAATGATTTATCACCATGGTGATAACAGTAAAAACAGCTCAGAATCATTATTAAAACCACCCTGGCGTTCTGATTAAATCGCCAGGGTGCCTGCGGGAGGGTTTTTTTTAAATAAAAAAAAAACTATTTCATGCAGCCAACTGAAAGTTGGCTGCATGAAAGCCCACTAGAGGGCGCTCCGGAGGCGTTCTTCCGATCGCCTCCGGCGGCCAGAAGTAACACGGAAGGCCGCAATAAGCGGCCTTCCGTGTTTCGCTTACCTCGTCGCCATGGCGACGAGCGGAGTGACGTCATGGACGTCAGCCGACGTCCTGACGTCAGCCGCCTCCGATCCAGCCCTTAGCGCTGGCCGGAACTGTTTGTTCCGGCTACGCTGGGCTCGGGCGGCTGGGGGGACCCTCTTTCGCCGCTGCACGCGGCGGATCGCCGCGCTGCAGCGGCAATCAGGCAGCACACGCGGCTGGCAAAGTGCCGGCTGCGTGTGCTGCTTTTTATTTGAAGCAAATCGGCCCAGCAGGGCCTGAGCGGCAGCCTCTGGCGGTGTTGGACGAGCTGAGCTCGTCCAGACCGCTCAGCAGGTTAAAGACAGGAGATAAGCTTAGTGAATTATAGCCAATGAGTGGTTTTTTTCTGCAATTGCGGCACCAACTAATAAATGCTGCAACACCTACAGCTCTCTCCACGGTGACAACCTCTGAGTTTCCTGTGACCTTCTGTTCACCAGACTCTGATAGGGGGACAGAGGACTCTGCACAGCTTCTCATTATGCCTTTGTGTTTATAGCTAACTGGTTCTAGCAGGGTAGTACTACTTATTTTGCAATCACAGCTAGCAGGTGCTACTAGCATTCTGTGCCACCACCTACCTGGCTTAGCCAGGACACCAATCTCCCTGTGCCCACCTCCAGCTGATGCTCCTAGGACATTGCCGCTCCCTCTGTGCCCGCCCCATGTTTCTGCTCTTGCCAGGGTAGAGTCCAGCATCGTACTTACTGGCCTCCTCTCCTCTTTTCTCTTCCTCCACTGACTCCGAGAACTCGCTGCTACGATATCTCAGTGATGACAAGATCCTGGTCATACAGGAGGAGCCGGTGACACAGAAAGACAACAAGAGGGACACGGGCCGGAGGTCCAGGAAAAAAAGCAAAAACCCTGGCAGCCCCAGTTACCCCATCAGCCCGTCAATGATTACCTCCAGCGGGCGACTGGACCCCTCCCAGCAGGACGCCATGACCTTCTCTCTGGCCGACAACAACACAGTGCCTCTCTACCATGTGAGTACCAACGTTTATATACTCTGAGTACTAGCGATTATATACTACTCTGTACCATGTGAGTACCAACGTTTATATACTCTGTACCATGTGAGTACTAACGTTTATATACTCTGAGTACTAGCGAATATATACTCTCTACCATGTGAGTAACGTTTATATACTGAGTACTAGCACTTATATACTCTGTGCCATGTTAGTACCAACGTTTATATACTGAGTACTAGTACTTATATACTCTGTACCATGTAAATACCAACGTTTATATACTGAGTACTAGCACTTATATACTCTGTGCCATGTGAGTACCAATGTTTATATACTCTGAGTACCAGCGCTTATGTACTCTGTACCATGTGAGTACCAACGTTTATATACTGAGTACTAGTGCTTATATACTCTGTACCATATGAGTACTAGCGTTTATATACTCTGTACCATATGAGTACTAGCGTTTATATACTCTGTACCATGTGAGTACCAACGTTTATGTACTCTGTGCCATGTAAGTACCATCATTTTTACAATCTGAGTACTGGCGTGTATGTGCTCCTGACCATTTGAGTACTAACATTTGTATACTCTGTACCTTGTGAGTACCAATGTGTATATACTCTGTACCATGAGAGTACTGACATTTATACAATCTGAGTACGGGCCTGAGCACACTGCTGCATTTATAAAAACACATAGAAACGCATGCGTTTTTAAAGCAATTTGAAATGCTTTTTTTAAGAGTTTGAATGCTCTTGTTTAACATGTTTAAATGCGTTTTAACATGTTTGAACGCATTATAATGCATTTAAACTCATTAAAATGCGTTTAAATGCATTTTAAAACACTTAAAAACCGCATGCGTTTCTATGCTTTTTTATAACCGCAGCAATGGGCTCAGGCCCTACTAGCGTGTATGTACTCCTGACCATTTGAGTACTAACGTTTATATACTCTGTACCATGTGAGTACCAACGTGTATATACTCTGTACCATGAGAGTACTGGCATTCATTTACTCTGTGTCATGTGAGTACCAGTGTTTATAGACTCTGTACTGAGTACTGCCCCTTATATACTCTCCACCATGTGAGTACCGATCTGTCCATCCAGTTATACCTCAGTGGCTGTCACCCACAGCTGTAGGATTTTCCTGTATTGTAAGACACAGGAGATGACAGTGGTCTGTGTATGGTCAGATCTCAGCAGTGATCTCATGTCTGTGGCTACACTGCTGCCCCCTCCTGACTGCAGAGATATAAACACAAACCCTTGGCCAAGCATTTGTGTTTAGCTCCGGTCACATGCTGAATTCCCCCTGAGGGAGGGCAGAGTGCAGCAGCCTCATCCAACCCCTTCTGCCTCAGTCATTGTTCCTTATCTCAGCCCGGACACTGCTGAGCTGTACCGTATACCCGTACATAGCATGTGTGATGTGTCATGTGACTACTGCATATTAGCATGTGTGATGTGTCATGTGACTACTACATACTGGCATGTGTGATGTGTCATGTGACTACTGCATACTGGCATGTGTGATGTGTGATGTGTCATGTGACTACTGCATATTCATTCATCTTTATCACCTCTGTTCTGTGGTCACTTCCGACATCACCGTCCATGCCTGGAAGCTTGCATACGTGAGTACCAATGTCTACTATCTATCTATCTATCTATCTATCTATCTATCTATCTATCTATCTGTCTATCTAGCTACTTGCCTGTCAGTCTATCTATCTATCTCTGGCTACCTATTTGTCTGTCTGTCTGTCTGTCTACCTTTATGTCTAGCTAATGCATCCTATCTATCTATCTATCTATCTATCTATCTATCTATCTATCTATCTATCTATCTATCTACCATAGGCATATATTGTTGCCATGTAATTTCATTTGTGACATCAATCTAAAATATGTGTACCGGTATGTATCTGTGCTATAAACCAGCAGATCTGGAGGTACAGTTGGATAAAAGGCTGTATATTTAGGCTGTATCTGTGCTATAGACCAGCAGATCTGGAGGTACAGTTGGATAAATGGCTGTATATTTAGGCTGTATCTGTGCTATAAACCAGCAGATCTGGATCTACAGTTGGATAAATGGCTGTATATTTAGGCTGTATCTGTGCTATAAACCAGCAGATCTGGATGTACAGTTGGATAAATGGCTGTATATTTAGGCTGTATCTGTGCTATAAACCAGCAGATCTGGAGGTACAGTTGGATAAATGGCTGTATATTTAGGCTGTATCTGTGCTATAAACCAGCAGATCTGGATGTACAGTTGGATAAATGGCTGTATATTTAGGTTGTATCTGTGCTATAAACCAGCAGATCTGGAGGTACAGTTGGATAAATGGCTGTATATTTAGGCTGTATCTGTGCTATAAACCAGCAGATCTGGAGGTACAGTTGGATAAATGGCTGTATATTTAGGCTGTATCTGTGCTATAAACCAGCAGATCTGGAGGTACAGTTGGATAAATGGCTGTATAGTTAGGCTATATCTGTTATATAATGCAGCAGATCTAGGTGTACAGTTGGATAAATGGCTGTATATTTAGGCTGTATCTGTGCTATAAACCAGCAGATTTGGATGTACAGTAGGATAAATGGCTGTATAGTTAGGCTGTATCTGTGCTATAAACCAGCAGATCTGGAGGTACAGTTGGATAAATGGCTGTATATTTAGGCTGTATCTGTGCTATAAACCAGCAGATCTGGAGGTACAGTTAGATAAATGGCTGTATATTTAGGCTGTATGTGTGTTATAAACCAGCAGATCTGGAGGTACAATTGGATAAATGGCTGTATATTTAGGCTGTATCTGTGCTATAAACAAGCAGATCTGGAGGTACAGTTGGATAAATGGCTGTATATTTAGGCTGTATCTGTGCTATAAACCAGCAGTTCTGGAGGTACAGTTGGATAAATGGCTGTATAGTTAGGCTGTATCTGTGCTATAAACCAGCAGATCTGGATGTACAGTGGGATAAATGGCTGTATATTTAGGCTGTATCAGTGCTATAAACCAGCAGATCTGGAGGTACAGTTGGATAAATGGCTGTATATTTAGGCTGTATCTGTGCTATAAACCAGCAGATCTGTATGTACAGTGGGATAAATGGCTGTATATTTAGGCTGTATCAGTGCTATAAACCAGCAGATCTGGATGTACAGTGGGATAAATGGCTGTATATTTAGGCTGTATCTGTGCTATAAACCAGCAGATCTGGAGGTACAGTTGGATAAATGGCTGTATATTTAGGCTGTATCTGTGCTATAAACCAGCAGATCTGGGGGTACAGTTGGATAAATGGCTGTATATTTAGGCTGTATCTGTGCTATAAACCAGCAGATCTGGGGGTACAGTTGGATAAATGGCTGTATATTTAGGCTGTATCTGTGCTATAAACCAGCAGATCTGGAAGTACAGTTGGATAAATGGCTGTATATTTAGGCTGTATCTGTGCTATAAACCAGCAGATCTGGGGGTACAGTTGGATAAATGGCTGTATATTTAGGCTGTATCTGTGCTGTAAACCAGCAGATCTGGAGGTACAGTTGGATAAATGGCTGTATATTTAGGCTGTATCTGTGCTATAGACCAGCAGATCTGGAGGTACAGTTGGATAAATGGCTGTATATTTAGGCTGTATCTGTGCTATAAACCAGCAGATCTGGAAGTACAGTTGGATAAATGGCTGTATATTTAGGCTGTATCTGTGCTATAAACCAGCAGATCTGGGGGTACAGTTGGATAAATGGCTGTATATTTAGGCTGTATCTGTGCTGTAAACCAGCAGATCTGGAGGTACAGTTGGATAAATGGCTGTATATTTAGGCTGTATCTGTGCTATAGACCAGCAGATCTGGGGGTACAGTTGGATAAATGGCTGTATATTTAGGCTGTATCTGTGCTGTAAACCAGCAGATCTGGAGGTACAGTTGGATAAATGGCTGTATATTTAGGCTGTATCTGTGCTATAGACCAGCAGATCTGGGGGTACAGTTGGATATAAGACTATATTTACGTATTGTCAGAGCTATAAGCCATCATGATACATATTTTAAATTACACAGAGAGTGATATGCCTATCTCCATTAGAATATATTATATTCTTACATCTATTCCCCAAAAAATTTCTGAAATAAATTATAATGAAAATAAAATTTAGCGAGCATTGAATGATAAATTACAACTAAGTAACGCGACTGAATTGTAAAAATAAAAAAATAAAAACAAAAACAGATGAAAGAGCTCAAGATTCTCTCGCATTAAATCAAAATCTTACATTGGAAGTAAAATACATTTTTTTTGCTGCATAAAAACCTGGGTGGCCACTGTAATTTCCGGTGTCTAATTAGCTGGATTCATAAAACGTTCTCTAATTATACCAGCGGATTGGAGCTGGTCTATTCATTCCAAGCATATCGTGTATAAAGGTAGCAATACACAGTTAAGGGGCCCATACACCTAACGATTTTCCCGCCGATATACAGCCAATTCGATCAGAGTGATCGAATCGGCTGTGAAATCGCCGCGCACACTGCTGACAGAACGATCGATTTCTGTCCGAAATCGATCGTTCCCGTCGATCCGTCCGTGCGGAAGATTTTTCTCGATCGCCGGCGGGTCGGGAGTGTGTCGATTGCGGCGTTCGAATGCCCGACGACCAACGCAATACAGCGGGTATACATTACCTGATCTGGCCGGCGCGAGTCCCCTGGTCCCTGCTGTCTTCTTTCCGCTCTGGGTTCCAGACCGGCTGCAGCTGCACAGAACTTCCTGTCCCGGCATGAAGTTTAAACAGTAGAGCGCCCTCTACTGTTTAAACTTCCCCTGGACAGGAAGTTCAGTAGCTGCAGGAACGGTCTGGAG